>NC_047047.1:37818893-38515560 GCF_011762595.2 Tursiops truncatus | reverse complement strand
AAGAGGAACAGGTCAGACAGACATCAGCTGACATTCAGAAAGTTAGGGTGTCCACCCCACCCCCCAACCCCAGTCGTTAGAGAGCATCGTGGGAATTTGGATTTTCACGCTTCCCAGTTACCAGTCTGGAGAAGAACCTAACTAACTCACACCTTGAATGCTAACACATACCTTACTACCCTCAGGACATTCAAGAAATTCTAGTGACAGCATTCCCAGTGAAAGTCTCCCCCACTGCCATCCCAAACACTCAATCCAGGTCAAAGCACAGAGGTTATATGTAAACCCTTTCTCAGATGGTGGACAAGTCAGACTGAGAACAACAGCTTTGAAAGGACCACGTGCCCGTGCTTATTGCTCCAAAGCTGGACCCAAAGGGCTCTCTGCTTTGGTGCCTGTGTTTGAACCCCCACTGAAAATATTCCAGTAGCTTCTCTCTGCCACCCTTCTCCCCCTTTCTCCACCGCCCCAGCCTCAGATGTTTTCCTGGAGTTGATCTTACCCAAAATGTACGTATATCAAGGAAGTGGGAAAGAGGAGGAGAGGGAAGGGAGAAAACCTCAGGTACTATCCCCGATTCCTTGACTGTCTTACCCATGGGACCTGCTCAGAAATGTGCCACATTTTAACGTTTGTTAGAAAGAACAGGATGCAAAGCTGCACAGAACCCACATTCACGACCATCTGTATGAACCACAGGTCTGCAGTCCTGACCAATTCCATCTGACACTAATGTTACTCTACATGAGTAGAGTTCAATGAGGGTTGATATGGGATGTGACAGAGTAAATCAGAATTAGATTAAAAACAAAAGTTTAGAAACCGATGCTACACTGCAGAGCAAATGGGACTTGAAGGCCAAATTTCCCCTAACTGCCTTCAAGTCATTTTCCCTATTAGAGCGTTTGCCTGCCACCCCTCTGCTGGCAGTGCCGCAGTCACAGCAGAAAGTAGAGTAGAATGCATATAGGAAGGCTTGAGACGTTCCTCTTTAGATACAATACCCATATATTTAATATATAGCAATTAACTTCTGGTCAGGAGTCTGCAGGCAGCAAGTTGCCCCAAGCAGATAGTGGAGGAGGGGGCCCGGAGCTGGGACAAGCACAAAAGACAGGTCCAACAACAATGCCTGCTGTCAGCAGCTGAATTATTTTTATACAGGAATTTTTATCTCTATTGTACAAACAAGTACGTGTCTGTGCAGACTTGTTAAGCAATCCACTTGTATGTAGAATAAGATTTTTTTTTTCTTTCTTGCTACCAGTCACACAGCTCTAAGATCAGAAGAAATACATAGTCTTTGAAGCTGCTCAAATGTTTTAGTTAAAAGGACAGCAGTTGTTTTCAAAGATCCAAGAGTATCTTTATCAGAATTAAATTTTTCCTTATTGATTTTTTCCCCCTTAACATAACAAAAACATAACGTGAGAAGGTTACGATTTATTATTAAAATTTTTCTCAGCCTTTAAATCGTTCTTCAGTAGCCAGTGTTCACTTTTAAATGTAAAAGAATAATTTTTTTAAATCTTAGAATGGGATGGAGTAGGAGAGAGACACTCATGAAATTTAAAATTTAACATTGGTGAATGCATTGTTTTAACTATGAACTCAAAGACTTGGGAGAGGGGGCTGAAATGAGCAGTAAATGGCTCATTGTAAGCGGCCCCGAAATGTAAATAAATCACGAAATCGTGGTATCCCCTGAGTCGGTGAAAGGAAATGCTTCAGATATTTTTTTTTTTTTTTTGACCCAAAGAGAAACTCCATATTTAAAACCTAAAAAGCAGACGTGGCATGTAGTACCCTGTGCTCCAGTTAAGGTAAGAATCCAAGCTACACCTTATTTCCCTAAAAATTGACAGATGTGATTTTTTTTTCTGCAGCTTTTTATGCATCATTACATATCAAGAAGATGAACTGATGAATATAAATGTAAATGCCCCCATGCTCGGCAAAAGGCTTCCCTGTGTGTTTTAGAAAGTTCCAAAATAAAATAGAAAGTGGAGAAAGGGGGGACACCACAGCACCTGTGTTCTTTTTGAAAGCACCTTTGCAGGTTTCACAATAATTCCATTCTTCATTTTAATGGTAGTTTTTAATCAGTGGACTCAGCTCTATCTAAAACTAAAATCAAATGATAGGTGTAATTGTTCATTGCCAATGCTAACAACAGCAAAGATACACACAGAAACTCATTGTGAGTGACCACAGGTCCCCAGGTATCCCCTTCACCAACATGCCTGCTCCAGGTCCCCACTGGGAATTCCCTGGCGGGGCCGATTAAATTCTGAATAACAGGCTGACAACCCTATCTGGAAAAGGGTGTGCACGGCGTCTTCTCGCCTCCTTTAGAGGAAGTTTAAACCTAATCATCTCACCTTCAGTGGGTATAATTTGCTGTTTAGCACACCAAGAACTTGGTATTTTATCTATCTAAAGAGATCAAAAAGAAAAAAGGAGGGCAGAGTGGGAGCAAGCTGTGGCCTGGCCTAGCCCCTGTGCAGGGTGCTAGCTCAGAGCAGCAACCTGTGCAGGTAAGACTTCCAGCGGCATTGCATCAGATCCGATCACATCAGTCTCCAGGGTGAACCGAGAGGTGAAACGCTCCGGTGCCCTGTCTGCAAACTTCTCATTCGCCAGTTCTTGGCGGCTTATTTTTCCAGAGTGTTTTGTTTCAGGAAACGTGTGTATTTTTCTTTGTATGTTTTGTGGATTTACCACAACTGGTTCTGACAGCTGTTGATACTCTTAAATGAACACATTATAAAAATCCTCTTTAAAACCTCAAGCAACAGTGGACTCAAAAATAATGGTAAAATATTTTAATGGAGTTCCAGTTGAGAGTTGGTTAAAAAAAAAAAAAAGTACAAATGAAGGTACAGAAGTCCTTTAAGTCAGCGCTAGATTTAAACTGAATGTCTGTGTGTGCGCGTGTGCGTGTGTGTGTTTAATGGGGAAAGAGGGGTGTTGCAAATCACCACAAATATTTACACTGTACTCCCTTTGTTCAAATCACATACTTTTAACAGGAAAACCTGGAACTGTGGCTATTTAAAATTTTAAATATTCAAATGCCTGTAATTAACCATATGAAACAAATTATGTCACATTTCTCCATACCAGAACATGCAAAAAAATTCGGGTGGGGGATTGGGAGGTGGCAGAGTCGGGGAGACAACTCCAAGAGGAGGAAAGGATGATGTTTTCATTTTGCTATAGATCAAAGGAGAACAAGAATGGAAACTGTGGCATATCCAGCATTTTTACATTGCTGTCTTTCACACTGGGCTATCTAAGTTTACACAATTCCCCAGACTAGCTGCATACTAAGCTGGCTGTGTACAGCTTTATTATGGTGCGCTGGTGGAAGAAGCATTAATATTCCAGCTCCGCATCTGACAGGGCATTTACATGCGCCCATCTGAGCGGCACCTGAGAGATCTTCCAAGGTGCAGTAGCTGTGCGCCTATTGTAAAGGCAAATGAAGCTCACCTATTCCCTGCTGGGGTCACAAGTGACCTCACCACCCCCCCATGCCTCCAATCCTTCCCTTGCCAACCTAACTCAATGCCATCGCAGAATGACGAATGAGCTCAGAAATAGACCCTAAGTTACTAACCCTGCTAAGAACAGCAAAAGCCTTTGCTGAAATGTTTTAAAAATGCATAGGGAGTGCAGCTGGCCAGTAAAAAGCAGAGAGACAAATTCCAGTGAACCCAATATGGAATACGTTACATTCTAAAACTGATTAGAAATACAGTCTGATGTTTACTGGCTTCAAATTGAGTTTGGCATCAAGCATACTAGCTTTAATAATGCTGGCATTTTTTTAATTATTATTTTAAATCTGCCTTTGGTCTTTAGGAGCACATGTGGAGAGCTCAAGCATTCTTATTCATCAGGTTACATTTCCTAGAAATTAAGTTTGTGACAGAAAATGACTCTACTAGCAATAATATGGTCCGTGCTCAAATTAATTAGGTCATTGTTGTAAAAACTACATGGCAAATTACAATGGTAAATTTACTGATATTGGCCAGAGCTCTAACCCCTGGGAGTAAAGGGGAGAAGCAGTTTAAGGATGCTTATTTACCTGGGTAGGAGGACAGAACAGAGGAGGGAGGGATACGATGCCAATTTTCTATTGGTATTACAAATAAAAATACTAGTCATTATCCATTAAATTATATAGTCTGAATATATTTTATGAACTTTATTAATATCCTCCAAATTGACACATAAAATTAAAACCTGTTCGATTTGAGATAGTGTTAAAAATGGGCCCTACGTTTAAATCTTTTTTTTTTTAATCCTTGTAATAACAACACTGCTGACATAACCATGACCCAAATGAAATCTGAACAAGCAGAAAGGTACTAAAGATCCTTGGTGATTAAATCTCTTGCTAAAAAAGTGGCAAGGTGCCAGGCTGGGTCCAGTTTGATGCTAAGTGACTTTTATTGCACAAAGCTGGTACTACTGTATGTAAAAACAGATTTGGGCTTCGGGTAAATTTTGTCAAATGATTTCTTTGTGCAATAAGGGTGTGAACAGAGCAACCGGAGTAGATTAAATTAACATCAAGTGACGCAATCTCGGTGCATCTCCCTAGCTGTGCTACTTCAGTTAAAATTTCATATTTTCCCCCCAAACGAAAGCCGAACTATCTTCTTTTTTTCACTGACTAGTGTACAAGGCCACCATTCACCTATTCTCCTTTTTGAAATACTTTCACTAAGAAATCACAAAATTCTGAAAAATGCTTCCCTAGGATTTGCACGTTTGTTACATACTTCAATTTAGTACCCCCCCACACACACATTAGCCAAACTGCACTAAGGCTGCAGTGTGACAACAATGATTTTCCAGGATTCTAAAATGTGCCATTAATATGCATCCAATTCACCTCTTCCCTGAGCTTGAAGTTTGCTGTCCTGACGCTGCCTGCACGTGTCTATACTCACTTGCATTTTCCAGCCCATGGGCAGCTCCACAATTAAATGCCACATTCACCAGGAGAAAGGTGTGCAAAACAGATTTCAGATCCTTTAAAAGTAAAAGGCACAACTTGCAATACAACGAGGAACTGGGTGATTTGAGAAATTACAGCACTGTTTTTTAAGCTTTCCTAGAATAAACACAGAGAATGGGAGGGAAACTTTCCCCCTCTGCTCCTGTTCTTGAAGTGAATACATATTTGTGTTTCCAATAGAAGGCCATTTTTACATTAACTGTCTGTAACAGCAGGAGACAGAAAAACTAACACAATCTCCACATCACACACAGGATGATCTTCATATCACGTGGCCCTATTCTCAAAACTATTTATAAAAGACAACTAGGAAAATGCACAATGCATCTTTCCTGTGTCACGGAAAGGGTAACGTCGGAAGAACTTTGGGATCTTTGGGATCTTCCACATTGTAGATTTTTTTTTTCTTTTTGGCTTGCCGAAGTAAATTTAGCAGCCATGCGGGCCACTGTGTTTAATTAAGCTTTCAAAAGTCCTCTGACAATGCCAACAATTGTAAGACACTTCTGCGGCTCAATCATGCAATCGCTGTGACAGTTCTATTTACAATTTGTCTTAGAAAGAGTTTCTCTCACATTGTACTTTGACAAAACATCCAAGCTGCCAGTTCACAACCTTTCTCTGTCTTATTTACAAATACATCTTGTATATAGGACTCCCAGTCTCATGAACATGAGCCTTTGGGTAATGGTCCCACAAACACAGGCTCCCAATGAAAATCCTAGGTATTTATTAGGAAACAATATTCTTTAGTCTCTGGATGTGAAGGTTAAATAAAATGTTCACCAGTAAACTAGGGTTTTGTTTGTTTGTTTGTTTGTTTTAGCTGCCATGCTAAAAATTCACTTCAGAAGTCAGTGGTTTTTATTCAGAATCACACAAATAAAGAGAAATGAAAAATAAGAGGTTATAATAGGATACTATAATTTATAGTCTCATTTACAATTATACCATAAAGTACATCTTCCAGTTCAGTCTGAGATAAGAAAGAATTCAAATGGGTACAAAAAGAAAAGGCAAGTTGAGTTTCTAAATTCTAAAAAGCATGAGTATGTTATACTTGATTTACCTTTAAGTAACATGCTTATATATTTCTGGATTGAATTAGTATTTCTCCTCTCACAGAGCTTCTGGCTTACATATTATTATCTGGGTATGAGGTGTATTGTCTAGGCAAATAATTTTTCAATGCCCTGACATCAATGTCTATGTTCATGATTTTAAAGAGAAAAAATGTTATATATCAATAGCAAGAGACTTCACTACACTTTACAGGACTAATATTTTCTCCCATTCTCTCAAAAAGCTAACTTTATGACAGCCCAACCCTAATTTAAAGATTTCTATGTGCAACAGCCAAAACCTCAAAGCTGACACTGTGGGATAATATTTTTTGGCCTTTTCTATAAGTGAACAGCAGCTCCACAGTCACTAATTTCAATGAATATTTCCCCCTCATAAAACAGGAGTCCAGAAAACAAAACAAAACCCTAATTAAAAGCCCTGACTGCCAGTCAAAGGCTGCTGATATCTGACGGTGGATATCTGACACATAACATTGATGAACTGGGCCCTGCACAATATAACCTGCCCATTTCCAGTTAAATTAGTACGACTTCAGTGGTCTCAGTGGATCACAGTCACACAATATTTTGAATGAAATGAAAAAAAAAAAAAAACCTGATCAACATATACGTGTGTATTCAATCAGGTAAAAATCATCCTTTCTAAAAAATACTCGGCTTTGAGAGGCCTATGTACAGCCAAAACCCACACCATCTTACTGAAGTTTTAAAGGACACTCAATCTCCTGTGTGAAAGCCCCAAATTCTAAGCTTTATTTATCTCAGGAAGAAGATCTGTCACTGTTTGATTCCAGCTTCCTGCCTATAAAACAGCACAGAGCACACAGTAAGCTCACATCCAACTTACAGCACTTTAATAAGGCCTTTCCTACACAGTGTATTTAAATAACTACCTCTTATATGGCTGCCAAACATATTCTTCTAGAGATTCATCAATATACCTCTTTCCTAATACAGAGCATTGCTCCTCCTTTCTTCTTGTGACACAATTCAAATATCTACTGAATGATTACTCTTATTGTTTCCCTCCTCACCGTAAAAAGAAAAGCAGACTTGGGAGTTGTGAAGACGTGCTCTAGAGAAATGGGCTGGGAATACACAGCCGTCTTCCAGAACTTCGCTTCAGAGGCACCTAAGGGCCAGGGCATCTTAATTTACGTGCGATGGCAGAACGTTAATTTCACCATAGGAAACTCCTTAATTCATTACCGTGAATTATGAAAAGTCGTGACTCTAGTTACTGACATCTCGCTTTGCGATGCGACCACGCTATTTACGTTCAGCCAATTCCAGGGTGGGAACAGGTGATTACACACAATGAAAGGAATCAAGACTTTGTAATTATTCGTGAATGAAAGGTTTACCTCACCTGGGTCGCAGCACTGGTGCACCCACTGAATATCTCAGATAGCTTAAGTAGCTCTTCACCTCAGTGTAATTACTTAGCATTAGCCCTATAAAACATATTTTAAATGTGCTTTTTGGGGGGCTTCTTTGAGCTCTCTTACTGCACTAGTCCTTAAAAAAAAAAGAACCTTTATGACAACCAGAGAGTTAAGGAAAATATCTCTTCTTCTTCCCTACGTAGATTTACAACTGGGACAGCAAAAAGCCTTCACTAGAGAGCCTTCCCCCTAGCTTTTAGATTTCTCCTCTAAGTACAGAGGCACAGAATTTTCAAGCTGGTTAATCTGAGACTGAGTAACCTACTTGGGACCTCAGTAAGGAGTGTGGTTTTAATTCTTGCTTGACAGACACTGTGTTTTGTCTTTTAAACGAGCAGCTCGATATGTAAATACGATGTTACATCACGCAAGTGTTACTCCATATTTGGTGATTTAGAAAGGCTTTGGATCTCCTAAGACGACAAATCCCCTTCCGCTTGCTCTTGCTTCATTAATCATGCCTTACACTTCTGTTCATTTTCCTTCCAGTCACAAGACAGCACATGGAAATGGTCATTGCCATATCCTGCTGGGGGGCAGGGAGGGGTGGATAAAATCTTAACCTGCATGTCATATAAGCTACATGTGGTGGATTCGAGAAAAATATTTTGTGAATGCACCTTCCCTGGCAGCAGATTTCTCATTTCACTAAAGGAAAAGTATCTGAGTGTTGTTGCAGGCAGCATTAAAAAAAAAAAAAAGAGAGAAAGAAAAAATGCCACGTTTGATTTTAATGATCAAATTCCAGAGGGGGGGAGGAGAAATAATACGACATTTAATCCCCTCTGGACTACTGACCCACTACAGTTCAACTCTGTGGTCAAACTAGGTTGAAGGGACAAGTTCCAATGAATCAATTGATTCTATGCACTACCCTTCCTAAAACTGAACAAACCCTCTGCCTTTTGGGGGCAGCAGCAGGGGAAATAGAGGGGAGTGACCAACCGACAGGCATGCCGGTTTTGTTACCACAGAATCTGCATTCACTTCATCTTGGACATTAAATCACCGTTGTTTCATTTTTAAAAATGTTTTAAGGGTCGCTGTATAATGTTGCTGTTTATCACTTAGAGTGGGGATTTAAGTCCCTCTGTTAGCCATTAATTCCTTTTCCCTTGAGCTGTTGAGAAACCCACACCCCTAGCTACCTTTCTGCTAAAATTAACCAAAGGAAGCAGAGCTGTTCAACGTGTGTATATATTTTTCCAAGAGAATTTTTACATTATGTTATAGCAGAAACAGTGGAAGTCTGCACTGGACATTTGTAAGGGTGACATGTGGTTGTGTAAACCACAAACAAAATCAAGATACATCTGTCAAAACCACATCAGAGACAAGAGAGAGCACAGAGAAGCATTTATCATTTAGCTGAGGAGGCAGGCTGCAGGGAGCAGCCGTTCCTGTCAAACCAACCTTTTGAAATTTCCAACATGCCCTTAAACTTTTCGAGTAAGCATGTCTGTGCGCTTCAGCAACTGCCCTCTCTACTCTGGCCTGGCCAGTCGAAAATGGCATCTTAAAGTCAAGGTCACGGTGTCATCCCACCACGGGGCTGTGTTTAATTACAGCCCCATACGGGCTGACAGCCAATATGGATCCAAGGCTAGCCCTGAAACTCAGTTAACTCTTTCCAGCCCCTCCAAAATGCCCTTCCAGCCCACCCAACTTCATGGAAACATCGAGAACAAACTGCACCCCTAGGGACGTCTGATCAAGTATTCTGACTCAAACAGGTCACTGGCTGAACTACAAATGCCTATACAGCCACTTTGCCTCTGACTTGTCACCAAGGCTGGAAATGGACCTTGGAAACTGGGCTAGGTGTAGTAAGGTTCAACACTTAAAAATGAGAAGGGGAGAGAAAAGGAAAGAAATTCAGAATCAGCAGATCCAGAGAGAGGGTATCAGGTGTGTGTAACCTATTCTGCCTACATTTGATTCGGTGAAGTGGAAAATATTTATTTTTATGTGTTCTGGACATAAGCAATAAGAATGCTTATTTTAACATTACAGGGCTGTCATGGACAGTCACATGGAGAAATACAGAAAGCACTTCACCACTCCTTAGTGCTTGGCTACAGCGCCTCTGAAAATGAAAAGAAAACATGCAAACAGCTTTTCTCCTTGCTTCTCATTTACCTGCTATGTGTTCCTGTTTGGGGCAAATTCCTCTAGATGACGTTGATAAACAATCGTCATCCTCTGGCGTGACCTGGATGCCAACCTCCACGGGATTGGATGCTTTTTTCATCTCGATTGGTGAAGGGGAAGGTGGCTTATCCACAGCTTTTTCTAAGCAGAGGCTGCCATTGCATTGTTTCCGTTTGTGCTCGATAAAAATAAGAATGTCCCCCAATGGGAAGTTCATCTGGCACTGCCCACACGTGAGGAGGTCATGGTCCCCTTCTGGAGCTCCCAAAGGGCCGTGGTCTGGTTCATCATCTGTAAGAATGGCTTCAAGAGGTTCGGCTGTGGTTGAAGAAACAAAAGCACAATTATTAGAGTGCCAGAAAGGAAAGAATACGGGGAAATACATTCTCAACCCCATTCCATCCCAGCACATTATGTAAAGGGTTTCTAGCCTCCTCCATTTAATGCCCAGAAAAATGTGAGCGTATAAAATGTACACGGATGTGGAAACTGTCAATAAGAAAGCAAATTTATCAATGAGGCAAATCATCATATATTTAAAGAAAACTGCCTGACTTGCATACTTCCAGAGAAAACACACACACCCCCCAAATGTTTCTGGTTTGTAAGTTTAGAAAGAATGTGACTGTTAAATAAATAGTTAATGCGGCAACATAAAGTAAGCTTAAATAATAACTACCCCCCAAAAAACCTGGTAAAAACATGGATTGAAACCAAATTTGTTTCTTTTTCATATAGAGTAAGTTGTCTATTGTGCCCAAGAATAAAAGGAGAGGTGAATAAACACACACACACACACACACACACACACACACACACCCTTTGTGTGTGAACATATATACTCTAAATATACAGAGACATGGCTTCATAAATTAGAAAGCTACTACATCACACAGAAAATGTGCCACATTTACACTGCCGTAATAAGAAAAAGACTGCATTCACCTGTGAAACAGATCTAAATAATAATCATAACGCAGCGTAATTCACAGTGCCAAAAACCTTTCTGATCTCACTCTCAGCAGTGCCACAAAATCAAAGAAATACCAAATTCACTGGCAATTCTTCTCAGACACATTAGCTAAATGGGATACTTTTGAGTACTTAAGAAAATAAGCCAATTAGTCATTTTTTCATTCTGAAGAAAGGAATGTCTAAAATATTCTAAACATGTTTGCAGTTGGTGGCCCCCATCACGTAAAAATCAGAATGGTCAAGCAAACGCCACATTTCAGATCAAGGCTGAGAAGTCCTTTCTTTAGACTTGAAATACTTTGCCTAATGTTGTCAAAGTTGTCTAATTTTCTGAATGAGCTCCAGAACGCTTCATTATGGGACTATTTCTGCACACATAATCACCAGCGGATGGTATAACAAGGTAGATATGTCTTTCATTCCTGTTTCCTTTTTTTTTTTTTTTAACCGTGCACCAAAATACTCCAGCATCTATTTGAACAGCTTCTATCATTTTTTTAAACTTCCAAAGGGGAAAAGAGAGTTGGTACGTCTCTGCTCCTGAAACCTTATGCTTACTCTATCACACACACACAAAATTACAAAATATGAAACATATCCAGGATGCTGCCAGTTAATAAAACTGAAGCAGATAATGTACAAGTCTTAAACAGTTAATCAGTCTGACCTTCTTTAGCAAGCTGCCAATTTCACATTTAATGAACTTAAAGCCACAGAGAATCAAAAAATAGATTTTAATTTGAGTGTAGAATATTGGAACAGATTTTGATAAAGTGCAAAAATCCAGTGAACTCAGGTTAAATTTATTTCAACCCTATCCAGACTGAATATTGAGGGGGAAGATCTGGAGTAACTCCCAGATGTGCTGGGTGAAATAATATTGAGAGAGCCCTGCCTAGCTGCACCTGTGCTCAAGTAGGACATGTCATAATTTCTAGCCTCTGGTACTCCTCCTAATTTAACATAAGGTCACCACAGGAATATGAAGGTTATATTCCTACTAATAAAGACAGCAAAGTAAGCACTTACATTTCTGTGCCCAACATACTGACCAAAAGATAAATACACATGCATACTTTTCAAATAAAAGGAGACAAACAGAAAGCTTTTGCATTGTGCTTCTATATCATTTTTCTCCTATTTGCTTTCATTGTGACCAAGTGAGGAACTGAATAAGGAAGTCATTCTCCAAGATCCCTCCTATGTGAATTAAGAATTTTAAGTACACATTAACGAATGTGGCTTTTGTTGTTGTTGTTCAGCATTAACTACAAGTTCTGAGGTTTACAGATTGAAGAAAGACTCCGGAAAAATACTTCATTTTATTAAAGTTAGTAGTACATAGAACCTTTGCACAAAAACATGTTTTTAAACTCCACCGTTAAGATTTGTTTTTTATTCCCAAGCCCTGACACATTTCTGAAAATGGAAATATTATTTGGGAGCAAAAGGAGATATTCCCCTAGTTATCAAACAGTTAAAGGTAATGTGGTACAAAACAGACTTGGTTAAAGTCTTCTAAATGTAGTGACTGAACTGATTTACAATCAAAACCAGGAAATGAAGTGGTAATTCAGAGGTTGCTGATTACACCTCCACATTTCACCTAATTAATTTTATAGGAGGCAAAGTTCTTGAAAATAACAAGATGATCAAATGTACAGATATAAAACCTATAACCTCAACATTTTCTATGCTCTTAACATAAATTATTGCTAATTAACAAGAATTATATCCTAATGTATGAAATACGGTTAACATCAGGCTCCCTGCTAAACATTTGGCTAGTGATGTTCAGAGAAATACCAAAATGTTTTATCATTGCTACTATATTATTAAAAATCAGACGAAGTGGGGCACAAAGAAAATATGAAAATACAATTCTCTTGCTGTAGTCTACTGATTTGCATTGACATCTTTTCTCAGTGGCAATCAACATTTCCTTTCTGGGCTCTGATAATTTCTCTGTATTTTAATGCAAATTCCCCTTTCCCTAAAAACATTCCTAACCTCAGCCATTTTACCCCCTCCCTCAATTCAATTCCATCCTCCTTCACTCCCACACAACCACCGTTTCTAAGCTCCGGCCTAAGCTCTGGCTACAAAGCGGGGAGTCCAGGATTGAAGTGGAAAGGAGTGGGCAAATAATCATAATAATTAGCCGCGAATTCTCTACAAGGGGAAAAAGAAATTGAAAATAAAATGCTTCTGCGTTCAAACAGCAAGACTGACTGAAACGTCTCAATGCCCCAGCGGCTGACTGAGATCTCCTTCCTCTCTCTGCAGTTGCAAAGGAATAAATTTAAAAAAAAAAAAAAAAAGCCTTAGAAGAAATGTAGGGAAGGAGGAAGGAGCTAGCGAAACGAGGGCTGCTGGGGAGGGGGAGGGGGAGGGGGAAAGAGAGCTCTGCCTTCAAGTTTGCTTTCCAAGTCCTTCCCTTTGATTGTCTTAACTGGGTAAGGAAGCAAACCGAGGCTGAAATGCAGAGAGAAAAAAGCAAAGAAACAAAAGCGAAGGCAGGGGCGACAGGCCGGGGGCAGGGGGGCCGGCGGGGGTGGGCAGTGCGGAAAGTGAAGTTGGGCGCTGGGACTCTGAGGCACAAAGCGAGCAGCGTGCTGGCCGCAGGCTCCGGCCGCGCTCGCTGGGAACACGTGCAGCGGCTGCCGCGGGGCCGTGGGGCCGGGAACCCGGGGCGGGAGGCGGCGGGCAGCCTGGGGACCCGATTGCTGCCTCCACGGCGGTCCTGCGTGGCCGCGGGGTGACGACGGTTCCCCAGGACCACCAGTTGGAGAACTGGGAAGTGAGGCTTGGAAAACTCGGCAGGTTAACCGGGTGCTGTCTCGGTATCAACGCACACACCAAAAGCGCGGGTCCTGAAATTCATTCTGTGTCCAGAGGCTCACACTTTTTACTTTGAGGGATCTCTGCAAATGTCTTTCTCCCGCAATTCCCGGCACCGGTGTGCGCAGCGCGGCGGCGGCTGCTGCGGTTATTCATTATTAATGACGCCGCTTGCCCGCATCATTATGATGATAACTATTACTATTGTTGTGATTTCGGGCTTCAAGGCGAGAGCTGCAGGAGGCGGAGGAGCCGGTGGCGGGGGGGGGGGGGGGGTCGGGCTGCAGAGCAGCCCTGCAAGCCCGCAGTGGCCGCCTCGGTCCGTGCTTTGCATGGGGGTGAGGGGGTGGAAGAAGTGAACCTGGAGACTAAGTGCAAACTTGCCGGATCCCGCCCTTTGGCCTTGCCCCGAAGCTGGAGAGCGCGCACTCCCCTTTCCTCCCTACCAAAAATGCCCGCCCGAAAGAGAACGAAAACTGCACCCCGCTCCACTCCCGGAGCCCGGGGGTGTCGGCCGCGCGCTTCTCTGCAGCCCTGGCAAGAAGCATTTTTAAAGTCAAAATGAAGAACAAAGACATAAGGGGTGATGGGAGGGAGGGGGGAGAAAGGGAATTCTGCCTAACCGTCCGTTTCCCCCACCCCCACCCTCGCAAAGCTCTTCCCTCCCGGCCGAGAAATGCAGAGCGGGGGTGGGGGAGGCTCTGGTACAGGTTCAAGTTCGCTGAGCTTTCTTGATCTTGTTCTGCCTCCTAGCGACCGAATGGCTCAGCCAGCCCAAGAAGCGGAGGATGGGGGCGGGGAGGGGAAGGGGGTCCTGAAGACCGGAATGGCTCCCGCTCCCCCCTGCGCACCCAGAAAATTAGAAAGGACAGACGACCGCACGCCCTTCAAACTGGTTCCTCAACGCAAAGCCAGCCCTGAGACACGGCGAGAGGGGGATGACCCACCCAGCCTGGGATATCTCCGGATGGGCCCAGGGTGGGTGGGGGACGGGGGAGCAGCCCGGACTGCACGCCTTAGTCCGTCCTTTGAGCCCCCAGTGCATCCTTCCGAAGAAGGGCCCAGCTTTCCCGAGTGCTGCGAACACTGCCCTTCCTTCCCGCCGGTACCTGCCGGGCTGTAACTTCACACCGCCGCGCGCCGCGTCTGCTCCGCATCCGGCGCGGCCGGGGGAGTTGGGGGCGGGGGAGAGCGGCGAGGGAGGGATGCGCGGGGGTGGGGAGAGGGAGGGCCCCGCAACGTGCCCGGGCGGGGGAGCTTTCGAAGTGTGTGACAAGTTCCAGGGCCCAGTGAAAAATTCAATTCCCTCTGCGCACCCCCCTCAAACACACACACCCCTTTAAAAAAATACAGAACTAGGTATAGGGTGGTCCTTTAAAATTGCAGCAAAAATTAAAATAAGGGTCATGAATGAGGAGGGGGAAGGAGGTGGGCCCTCTCATTCCTTTCTTTCCCTTGCAGCCAAACTTTCCTAAGTGCCCACCGCCTGCCTTTCCAGGCGCATTCTGTTAGCCAGGAGACAGCAACCCACTTACCCACCCACCCCCACCCCCAATATAGACTCACAAGGGTCCCCTGACCGACACAGGCCCGTGGTAGAGGACAAGAACTCAAGGGAGGGGTGCGTGGAGTCCCAGGGTCGAACACTCCCCAAAAGCATACTCGAACATACTACTCCCGTACCACCTACCACCCACCCCCACCTGGCTTGGCCGCGCTCAGGAGCTGGGGGCTGGTGGCCTGTCCCGGTGGGAGGGGGGCAAGGAAAGCACGTGGTGACCTCTCCGCCTCCCCGAGCTGGGGGCTAGAGGCGTCGGGGGTAGGGGGCGGACAGAACTCGCTTTTACGGCTGCTCTGCAAAATAAAAATGCTTTGCAAAGCCGAGTTTCTCCCCAGCCGATTTCGCAGTAGGGATGGCAGGGAGGAGGTCTGGGCATTATGCTGGGGGGTCAGAGAGGACCCTCGACCCGGCTGGCGCTGAGTCGCTGCACGGCCTGCCGCTGTGCCAGCGGGCGGGCGGCGGGCGCCGGGTGGGCGATCCCGGGCGGGGCGGGGGCGCGGCGAGGCCCGGCGAGGCCCCGGCGAGGCCCGGCCGCAGCCGCCGCCCGCTCCCGGGCTGCCGCGCCGCGCTCGGTCCTCTGTCTGTTTGTTGGCAGGAGGCTCCCGCACACGCGGTGCTTGTAAACATTCAGACACGAGATTTTTCCCAATCAAAATCCACTTCCACTTTTTTTGAAAATCTTCCAAAAAATAGTAAGAGGAGGGAGTTCCTCGCTCCCTCTCTGTGCCGCCGGCGCTCTAAGTTTGCAACTAAAGAGGTTTTGGTGAAGGGGATAATTGTATTTTATCCCCTCTATTAGAGACTGTGAGATTTTTGCGGGGAGGGGGGCGATGGGGGAGCCAAAGAGGAGAGCGTGGCAGAAAACGGCCGGCGGAGCGTTAGGCTTCTGTTGTGGGGCAAGAAATTTTGCCCTGTTTTATTTTATTTATTTTTCACGTTTTCTCGCCGCCACTGAGGTTCGGCCGGGAGGGGCGGGCAGCGGCAACCCGGGCGGCAGCGGCCAGAGCGCCCTCCCTCCCTCTCCCGCTCGCCCCCGTCCCTTGCTCCTGCCCTTCGGCGGCGGCGGCGGCGGCGCGGGAGGGCAAGCGCGAGGAGCCGGCACAAAAGGCAGCGGGACAAACACCCACCTCGGGCCGGAACAAAAGGCGGCAGCGCCGGCCGCTGCTCCCATCCTTCCCGGTTGCCCAAGCTCTCCCTGCCGCCGCGGCCCCTCTCCAGACTCGGGAGACTCCAGAACGCCGGGGGCCCCCTCCCAGAATCCCACTTTCTCACTATTGTGGAGATGACTACTTTCCTCCCGGTGCACACTTGACCGTGAGCGCGCTGATGTCCGAGGGCCAGTCTCACCTCTTTTCTCCCTGGGAATTGTTTTTTTTAGACTTGGGCTCCCCACCCCCCCGTTTTTCTTCCTTCGGCGAGTGGAAGCAACCCCCCTTTCCCCTTCAGTTCCCTCCCCTAGGTTTGCACGAGAGTTGTTAGCATCCACAGCATTGTCCATTATTTTGCAAAACTGGAGGGGAAATCATTGCATTCCTTTTCGAAAAGCGAAATAAAGCAGAGGAAAGCAGGAAAGAGGAGCAGTCAAATTGTTGTAAAATTAAATAAAATTAAAAGGTTCGTGCTATCCCAAAAGTGTACATAAGGCTATGGTTCGGGATGGGATGAGACTGGGTTTTTTTTTTCCCCTCTCCCTTTAATCTCTTTTATCCCGACGCTCGGAGGTTTTTTCTCGTGAAAAAAATTTTAAATGCATGCACACACCCCTCTCTCCCCCCTCTCTTGCTTCTCGTCCTGCGCGCTCTTGTGATTATTAATAATTATTATTACTATTATTGGGTTACTTACGCGAGAATTCCCGTTTGCTTAAGTGCTGGGGTTTGCCTTGCTTGCGGCGAGACATGGTGGACTGCGGGGCGGGCGGCGGCGGCGGCGGCGGCGGCGGCGGGCGGACGACGGCTCGGTTCACATCGGGAGAGCCGGGTTAGAAAGAAGGAGACTCCAGAGAAAATATCTTCATCAGTGCCTTTTGACATCCAAAATAAATTAGAAATAATACAAAGATGGCGCAGGGAAGATGAATTGTGGGAGAGCCGTCATGGCTTTTTTTTTTTTAAGCAAAAAAAAAAAAAAAGAGAGAGAGAGAGAGAGAGGAGAGATAGAGGGGGAGAGAGAGAGAAAGAGAGAGAGATGAAAAAAATGGCAAAAGCCCCCCTGAGCTGCAAGTTCAAGTGCGGACGTGACGTCCCTGCGAACTTGAACGTCAGGAGTCTGGATGGACAGAGACACACAAAACATGGGCAGGGCGAGCAGGAGAGAAGGGGAGGAGGGAAGGGGAAGCTCACACCAATGGACACACATCAGGGGCTGGACATGAAAAAGAGACCAGGACAAGCCAATGGCCAGTGCGGGGCGGGGGAGGTGCGGGGCGGGGGGCTCCGCAGACGCCAGACGCGGCCCCCGTGGGAGGGGCGGGCCGAGGGGAGGGGGCGCTGGGGCCGCGGGCTCACCAGTGGCCGCAGCAAGCGCCGAGGCAGCGGCGTGGCCGGGAGAGAAGAAAGGGGTGGCGGGGGCGGAGGGGGTGGGGAGCAAGACGTGCGCCCTGCTCCCCACCCCCGCATGCGGACCCTAAAATGAAAGATTATTTAAAATTTAAAAAACAAAACAAACAAACAAACAAAAACAGAGTGTACGGGGAGGCTGCAGGGGCCGGGGAAGCGCGGGCGGAGGGAAGCCAGGTAGAGTTGCTCCCGGACACCCTCCTGCGTGCGCACACCCACTTCCCCTCTCCGCCGCCGCCGCGCTCGCACCCCGCGTGCGGACGCCAGGGGCCGAAGCAAAAGCCTTGAGGCCGCGGCTGCGCTCGGGAAACTTTGCCCGAGGAGAGAATGGCAAAGAAAAATCACCCGAAGTTGAGAGCTGAGCCTCCAACTTACAGCTACGCGGCAGGCAAGGGGAGGCGGGAAGGAGCGCGCGGCGAAGCAGAGTCCAGCTCAAGTTTGGAGGGTTGCGGGTCCGGAAGGGCAGCGCCGGGGCCTCCGGGAGCCCGAGCGGCCTGGAGAGAGGGGGCAAGGGCGAGGGAAGCGGTGCAGACCAGGGCCGAAGGGCCGGGAGGGCGCCCCCCAGGCCAAGCAGGGGGGCCGGGGATCTGAACGTCCCGACAAACGATAGGGTCTGAATGCAACTGGGAGCAGGGAGTCGAGGCTCTCAACGGTCGCGGAAAGGGAGAGAAAGGCCGAGGAATAAAAAACAGGGAGCCGGACTCGGGGCAGGTTCCCTCCCCGGGAGTGGAGTGCCCGGACCCAGGGCGAGGGAGGCGCCGAGGCGTCCACCTCAACGGAGCTGCTGCCGGCCAGAGGACAAAGCCCGGGCAGTCCCGGGAGTGCCAGTCCCTGGGAACTTGCTCCCGGGGCCGCGGGAGGTCCCCAAGCCAGGTCCCAAGGAAAGACACACCCCCTCCCACTCCAGAGCTACTGCAAAAGCACCGAGGAATGGCAAGAAAGTGTTTCTTACAGGCAGAGCACAACTAGTCCAGTGCTGTTACCCGGGGAAAGAAAATGGGGAATGAAGAAAGAGCGACTGGCTCGCGGGAGCAGCGGGGAAGCCACAGTGATGGGGTGACAGCCCCGGGTCAGCGCCACGCTCCCCGGACGCCCCGGGCGGAGCCGCACACCCCGGAGCCCACAGCCCCCCTTCTGGCCTTTCTGCAGACGTTCCCAGGAAATTAGGGAAGACCTGTTGGAAATAAACCCCTGTCTCTTTAATGCGCGCGCGCGCGCGCTACTGCTGTCAAAAAGCGGGCTTCACTCTGGCGTGGGATACTTTCAGTTTTACGTAAAATGTACAGCAACAGCACCCCCTGCGATTGGAAAGTTTATTCAGAAACGTGCCCGCAAAGTCCCCCGGCGTCCCCCGCCTCCCAGCCTCCCCGCCTGCCTGCGCCACCCTGTAGCCTCAGCCGACGCCGACGCCGAGACCGCGCTGCGATTCCAGATCCGGAAGGGCACTGGGGGAGAGGAAAATGGACTCAGGTCCAAGGGAGGCGCGGAGGGTGCAGGGTGGAGGCGGAGAGCCGCGGCCCGCGACACTCCGAGCTGCAGGTGGACGTGTGTGAGTGTGTGTCTGCAGAGCGAGGAGCCTTCCTTCGCTCTCCTCCAAGCGGCTCCACAACCCCTTGTGTCTTCTCTTCCCCCTCCTCAGTCTAAGGGACGTCGTTTTCGTAAATTCACCTACCCGGCGCGGGGCTTTATTGTTTTAAGCTAGGGCCCCGGGCTTGCATGCGCGCACCCATCTCCGAGCCGCGCCGGCCAGCGGCTGTTTATTCATATGTTGCCTTCATAAAGTTTCAAACCCATTAGAAAATAACTGATTTGCCTAGCTCGGCGAAGCTTCGGGCCCCTCTAAGGAAGAAAAGGAGGTTTTGATGCTCAGCATTAGGAGAGATGTGGGCTGGACTGGGTTTGTGTAAATATGGTTTGTTGTTATTGTTTTCCTCCAGTTTAAGGGGGGAGAAACTAAAACCCTGTTTAAGAAGCAGGAAGAGTCACTTGCAGTAAAGCACGGTAGCGTGTGCGTTACACCATTTCCCCTTTTTCACGAGTTCTTCAGAGCAGGTCAGCATCTCTTTTCCACTACTGTCTATTTTTTTGTCTTGTTCCACTAGCCTTGGAGCGACCAAAAGAATGTTATTGCAGGGCAGGGGTGGGGGGAGCGGGACGTGGAGGAGAATGGTTGGAGGGAAGGTGAGGAGAGGGAGAAAAAAAGTACAACTGGAGGCCTTTGAAAAATAAATAAAATAAAAGCCCCTTCAGGTAACAATAGTCAGTCAGATTCTTTCGGAACCGAGCTTTTCAAATTTAAATATTTTTCCCATCCCTCCATAAAAGTCCATATATAGAAAAGGTATATAAATGGGTGAATGTGTGTTCTGGAAATATATATGTATGATTTATATATAATGGTGTGTATAAAGCTTTTCAGGGTTGGCTGTAGTGTAAAAAGTAATGACTTTATTACCTCTGAAAGGTTCTGTGGTTCACATTTAACAGTCTTCTGAATTACAATTCATTACACAATTGTGTGCTCTCTAAAACCGGCACCCTATCAGGGCCGCTATCTGTGGTTATTTCCAATAAATAACTGGCAACATTTTATTGATTTTCTTTTTTAAAAAAATCATAGCAAATTAGGCACTTAGTTACAAGTAGGTCTGCTATGTTCCTGCACTTGTTTCAGATTCCAGGGGGTTCCTTCCGAAACCACATGTTAAAACATAACATTTAAAACCCAGTTTTGCAGCTGCTTTCCCTGGGTACCCATGGAGAGGTAAGTAGCGACGTTTCCACCATTAACATATATTTAATTTCACCATCATAAAATGCCCAGAGTGAAATAGGAACTGCCCTCCACTCCCGCCCCTCCCCCAGCCTGATTTCACCCAGTCCAGAAAACCAGGGCTGTGTATCGGCATTTGATTCCCTCCTCGTCGCGGACCCCCACTCGAGGTCCCTCCTGCTCGCCCCTACGAGTGACGCCCCCTCCCTCATTGCTACTGGATGCTCGCTAAAGCGCCCAAAACTGGGGGAGGGGGAACGTTTGTATGTGTGTTTAAAGAAATAAAAATGTGTTGTTTTAAGAGCTTTGAAAATATTACGTAAGTATTGATTAATGATGCAGGTGGGTTTGTAGAGGGGTGAAAGGTCACTTTAAACGCGCACACTTGGATACACAATAAGTATATTTACTTTCCAAACGTAGCTTTCAGAAAATAATAAATTATGACAACGTTAAAATTATTTTATGGCCGTTCGGTTAACTTCATTTGGAGCTGTAGAACCTTTGCTGATTCCACTGAGGAGCTAATACGCTCTGTGGGCTCTTTCCCAAACCTTTGGTGACGACACTGCGTGTAAACTCCAGGCCAACAGACGACCCCTCCCCTCCCCTCCTCCCCCTTTCTATCTTGCCCGCGGAGGAGACTCCCCAGGACTTCCTGCAGTATATATTCTGCCTCTGATCTCGTACTTAATAGCCAAGTCCTGTTTTATGCTTTATAATGTGTTGACAAGTTTTCTAACAGACTTTCTGAAATAATGCACATATATTCACGTCGGTTAGAAACCCACCGTATTTTTAGAGTCGAGTAGATCTATACCCTAATTCAGTGAGAGACTGTAAATCATAGAGGATTTCATAGTCCTTTCAGTAGTTTTCGGTATGAAGTATGAGCCGCGTGGCCTCCAGACGTAACCTTTTAGAAAAAAAGACAGTGCTTTTATTTTATGGTGTAAAGTGCTTTTAGCTCCAGGGCTCTGAACGTGAATGTGGTCAACAAACAGCTCCAAGAGGGAGACTTAATACAGTCCCAGCCCTCGTGTGGAGGATCGCCTGGCACGGGGGACTCGGGCTGAGCTGGAGAATGAAGGGTTAAAAGGTCTGATGGAAACTACAAGATTCAAATAAAATATTCACTGTCTGCCTTTAGCAGGAAACACCTTTATAGCCTTAAAGATAAATAAATGAATGACTGAATGAATGGTTAATACAATCGCTCCCACCTTGCTTTTACTTCATTCTTCTTTTTTTTCTTCCTAATGTAATTTCAGAAAATAAAGAATGGGCAGTCATCTTGATAAAAATAAAACTTAGGTTTGGGTTCATCACTTGGCATAGGTTTTGGGGTTCTTAAGGGTGGGAGTGCTAGGGTGTTGTTAAGACAAAGGAAAATTAATTTTAAAAAGGAAGGGAGGTTGTGCTTGAGGAAGGGGGTGGGCTTTGTGTGGGGGCCCCAAATTGAAAGGTGAGCATGAGGGCCACAGTCCCCTCTTCTCCCCAGCCTTCCTCAGCCCTGACCCCCCTATAACATTTCTTCCTCCTCTGCTCACAGTGTGATCCAGAGCCTGGGACCTAAGGAGGCCCCTGGAGGGCAGTGTCTACACCTGAAAAGGCAGACTTCCTCCAGTGGGGTTCCGGGGGCACAGTTAGTATGGCATGTCTCCAGAGGCTCCCTGGGCCTTTAGGGGACTGGCAGGCTACTTCACATACCTGGATGGAGCCCCTCAAAAAAATAAAGAAGGGAGGAAAGAAGGGAAGGAAGGAAAGAAGGAAGGGAGGGAGGAAGGGAGGGAAAGTAGGAAGTCAAAAGCTGAATCTGCTCTAAATAAGTCTATACTTACCTCTAGACTGGGCTGCTGTGTGCTGAGTCAACAATGTGTGTGTGGAGGGGGGCGTGGGCAGCAGTCTCACCACTTAAGTAAGAGGCTCCTTTGAAGACAGCAAGGAGTTCTGGTTAGAACATTGAAATTTAGCTCCCTAACACTGACATCAAAGACACATACGTGCTGGGCAGTGAAACCAGTCCAATGGACCGCATTAGAAACGTCCAAATGCAATGCTTAGCACACAGTAGATTCTCAATAAATGGTTTTTGAGTGAATAAGTGAATAAATCCTATCACCACATAAATGAAACCAACATAACCATACAAATTCTATTAGTTTCCCCCAGAGCCAATAAGGCTTTCATCAGGCAACTCTGTTACAAGAGTACATTTTAGCCTAAAAGTGATTCCCACCAAGGATGGTGAGCTCCAAAAGATTACCCCAAAGATCAAAACGGCTGAACACTTAAGAATACAATGCAAGATATTTTCATCACCTCCAGCAGCCTACATAATCAATTATCGTCCAAATAAACCAGTGTCAAGAACCGGGTATCATAAGATTCACTTTTGTAACATTGCTTTTTGGATATGTTCAAATCTGGTTTCCCAAATGAGAGCCCTTCTAAAGGAAAAAATACAATCAGAAAAAACAAAAATGAAAAATATCTCAAACTTCATTTTCTGTGCACCCTCCCCCAATAGATCTTTTGCTTTTAACAAGGGAATAATTTTTTTAAATACATGTTTTTCACACCCAGTCTTAAAAACAAGCTTCACCTATTTCCCTTTTCTTGTGGGGAGGGGGTAAATAAGAGGAAAAGCAACACACACACACACATCTGGTCTGACATTTTGTACAGCAAGTTTCAGCCCAATGTGATTTAAAACAATGTGAGTTAAAAACCTCTTAAAATTTGGGTTTATAATGGAAACACTGACAGACTCTTAATTATAGCAGCCCTGCCAGACACTGCTATAATGAAATAGTTGTGCTTTCATTACTGCAGAGGCACTATAGTTAGGGGTCTGTCAGTGTTTCTATTATAAACCCCAAGTTTAAGAGGTTTATAACTTGGGCTATTTAAATGGCACTGGGTGGAATTCAAGTTATCAGTCCAGATGTGAAGTTGTTTTATAAAAGAATAACTCAGTAGAGGAAGAGCTTTTGGAGATATTTCCTCTCTCTCTCCCTTTCTCTCTCTCTCCCTCCTCCCCTCACCTTCTTCCCTCCCTCCCACCTTCCCTTCCTCCCTCCCCTCCTTACACATCACAGAAATGATTTTTACTGGTTTCAGATGGTCTTATTGCCAACTTCCAGCTATGAATTCACTCACTGTCTAAAAGGAAAATTTATAGGCAGCTAGTCCTTTATTTGGACAAGTACTCTTTGCCATTATTATAATTTTTTACTATGTTATTATCCTGGAATACATACAGACAACACACACACACAAACCAAAAAAAATCAAGACTGTATGTCAAGGAATGCAACCTCATACACATATGCAGAGGTATACATTCTGATGAAAAAGTATAAATTTACTGAAGAGGAGAAATAAAGCGCCTGAAATCTTCTTTATCTTGTCTATCAACTGTGTAGTAAAAACAAGAGAAATATTACCATCTTATTTCAAAAATTTGTAGCTTTCCTGTTATCATTTGGTTTGTTCAGAAAAGCAACAGCTAGCACTGTGCAGTCAGCACTAGACTATCCAAGGACTCTACACAAACACCATGTATGTCTCTGCTGGACTTTGAATGTTGACAGTTTGATGAAGAATTTATCTTGGATTATCTAATGGACCAGAATTTTGAAATATGTTCTATTAACCTGATATACCATCACCATAATGTATGTTTGTTAGCGAGGATATGGCTGATACTGATTCTATCATAAGGAAAACAAAGATGGTGGTGGTGATCATGGTGATGGTAGTAGTGTTAATGGAGGTGACAGTGGTGGAGATGGTAGTGATGGTAGGGGTTGGAGATGGGGGCGTGGTTTCCCTAGTTAACACGTCCATAAGAGTGCAGTAGAAATAGGATGAAAGATGAAGCTAAAAAGCTCAAACCTTTGCTTCTCCACCTCTTGACCCTTCGGAAAAGCCATTCCGTAAAGATGAGGTGGTCGATGAGTTAAAACGAAGTTTTCAAATGCACACTGCTCTATGTCCCTCCCCTGCCCAGCAAGACGTGGCCCTGGGTGGGTGTTTCTGGCAGGCCCTAAGGCCACTGACTTCATACAGAAAAAGACCCATCAAGAACTGTGCAGCAACCATATCTGCATTTAGAAACCTTCTCACTTTCAGAAGAACAGTCCCTTTTCTCTGTTCTCTCTGTCTGAAATCAGACCACCACCAAATCAGGCCATCAAGGACCATAGGGCCTTGATCATTCTCACTTCACAATAGCTTTGGTTGGTATCCTCTCGAATTAGCTAGGTGACAAAAGAGAAGCAGTCATCAAAACACATCACCAGGCTCAAGTTCCTTTTCTGCCAGTTTCTCATAAACCCCACAAATGCCTAGGCCCACAACCATTCCAGATGTGCGCCAATCATTCCCAGAGATTACTGAAGAGCTGCGGCTATTCCGGTCCCTTTTCCAGAATTTAAGACACCTTTTTTTCCCTGATAGTTAATCATCAGTATTTTTTTTCCTGCCAAAACCAGCAAAGGAAACTTTTCTGGTAGAAAAAGCCTGTCTCTATTTCATCTTCTTTGGCAGCTTGGTAGAAGATAAACAAATCTCTCTGGTCTCCCATTCCTGGTTGTATACAATTTGCCTGTTTTCTTTTTCTCTTAAAAAAAAAAAATCCTTTGCACAAGGTCAGTTACCTAAGCCTCCAGATTCCTATAAAATGAAGAATCTAGTCCTAAGAACTGTTATTCTTTCTTTCTTTATGGAGCACTGCACTGAACAGACATGACACATGGCTTCTGCTCTTGGATGGCTTTCATTTTTAAGGCACTAAGATACACATACACAGGCACAAGCCCATCGTATAAAGTTCACAAGTCACACATGCCAAAGCCATACTGATGCACACTATTATCCTTGCTTTGGGTAGCCCTGGCTTCACATTGCTGATTTGAACTGTTCTAAGCCTTTAGCAAGGACCAGTTTGAGGGGACACAGCTCTAGTTACTTCTGACACCAGTTGGAGAAAGAACTTGGTTTCTCAGAAATGAAAATGGTAAATAATGAGGTTTGGTCATGGGTATATCTGTGATAATTCTATTGTTTTATGACATTAAATATCTTAACTACTCTTGAGAAATGAGCTTTCCGTATTACATTTGTTTTGTAGGCAATTTTAGAGACTATTTCTAACATGCAATTGTGAATGTATCATTTCACTTCCCTAACACATAGTAGGCATTTAACACTGTTAAATCAAGGAATGAATTCTACAAATGCATTTTCTGTTGCTGCTGCAGGTGAAAAAGACACAGGTATTGTGTCTGCTCACTAAGAAATTAAATGTGCATATAGTGGAAAATTACATTATTTCACTTTTTAAATAGTTAAGAAGTATGGGCCATTTGCACAGCTATCTAACTATACATTATAAACCGCAAGCCCATTTGCGTCAGGTGGAAACAATTGCATGTTTCTCTGTGTATATTTCATATAGTAACTTATGTCATAAAAGCTATCACCTGACAAGTCCTGGGTTGTCAGTTCTTATAGGGCAGAGCCTCCATCCTTTTCATCTTTTTACCCCTCAGCACAGAGTAGGACCTTAGGAAATGTCTGGTACATGAATAAAGACTTATGAAGTAGACCACTTAGATTCCTGGGAACTTCAAAATCCTTTCTACCATAGATAAAATTTTTTTTATTGTTCTCAATTCTCAGATTTTGAAATGCAATAAAATATTCAAACAGCCAAAATCCAAGTACATTACAACACAGAGTAACTCTGAGAGATTACTTCTGAAGCCTGATTCTCCAGATACTACCTTCTTTAAATATCAAGGCCTGTTCTAGCTGGTTCTCATTTGAAAGAGGCAAGGCTCACAGGGCCTCATAATGGCAACTGCTCTCCCACCCATCCCCAAACAGTGATTTCTGTGGCCTTGCTCAGGGAACAAGGGAAATATCAGTATGTGCTCTTCAAATATGATGGAAAGAGAATCCCGACCCTCTCTTCTCAAAAGATTGAATCTTGAACTCTGAGCTTAATTAGTAGGAGAAAATTCAAGATTAGTGGATTTTCAAAATAAACTCAGTTTATGAAAGTAAACATATGAGGGGGGAAAAGGCAAATATGTTAATTATTCGAATATTAAGCACATAAAGGGGTTTTGCTAAAGACTGTAGATCTTTTGCGTTTGTTGATTTAAAGATTCTAGAAAATTTAAAATATGCTCATTTTAAAACATATGTTTTACAGGAAGTAAGCTCTCCTTAATGGGAACTTGCAACTCTCATTTTTTTTCTTTTATTTTAGCATAAATAAATCAAACTGAAAAGCAACCTCAAACTAAAAAGGAACTGTTTTTTTTTTTTTTAATTGATAAGACTTTAGCTATAGTAACATCTTTAGAATTCCAAGCTGGATTGTTGTATTTCCACTGATCTTCATATTTAAGGGTTTTAATCTCTTAAAATTAATGTGACAAAGAGAAAATGTTAAATGCTGAGCCCAGGCCTGTGTTTTCAGATATTTTACCCTCAGTAAGATTGACATGATATCTGGTTTGTAGAAGCGTTCAAAATTAATACATTTCTGACAATACTAAAAAGTTGTGATTCATTACTTCCAATTTTTAAATATTCTAGAAGGAAGAAGCTTTTCATTATGGGAGAGGAAGGGGGCAAAAGAGCCCCTGATTTCAGGTGGTATCTTCATTTTATTAGGAGCAAGGGATTGACCAGCAGCAAGGAAATAAACAAACATTAATCCTGAATTATATATTTTTTCCAACATGATACCAAAGGCCTAAACATTGCACTGAAATAGTAAGATGATGGCAGTAATTATTTTAATGAGAATCTCCCTAGCCAGAATAACAAACAGATATATTGCCTAATGTTACACTGAAAGGTAGTACATAAGTACACATGCTGCTGTGGTGACTAATGTGTGATAAGAGAATCCTCTGCTCACAATTTGGGCATTTATGTCACCACGTATTATTGATAGCTATGTTATTTTTACTACCCTGTGTCTTTATTATGTAACGTCTAATTGCAGGAAAAATTATTTTCATCCCCTTGATTTTGATAGGCATTTCCAAAGAAAGGATGGAATACAGAGAAGGCTGTGTATTGTGGAGTTCCACCATCACTCAGGATGTCTGCTGATGATTGCTGGTAACAGTTCTATAAGCACTGTACACTGGCCTTTTAGGAGGGAAGGAAATTAAGTACAATAGACTTGTGATCAAATAAGGATGAGGTTCTGATGAAGACACAAGGGAACTGGACCACTTAGAATTAAAGCTTCAGCCCCCATATTCCTGCATTCAGGTGTTGCCAGCTGCAGAGTGAGTGAACTCTCTCCCTGAACTAAAACCCCTGATAAACTGGAGTTTAACTGCACCTTGGTCCTAAGGTGGAGATAAGACTAGATTTTTCTGGGTGTAATTTCAATTATGATGCTTACTTTGGTGGAATGCTTTTCAAGACAGTGAGCAGAGTAACAAAAATCTGGCATCCACAAGCAAACAAGCCCTAGTGTCTGGCCCCTGTACAGTTTCCACAAAGAAGGTCAAAAGGGGCTGAGAGGAAAGGTGTATCAAAGGTATCCCTGGAACGCAGAGCCAATAAAAATGAAACTATTCTCTTCTGAGACCTAATTACCTTTTATATCCAAAGCTACACTGCACATTTGTTCATTGCTTATGACTAGGACTAAAAAATATATGTGCCACGGAACTAGGCTTTTAAGTGATCCATTGGGTGGCTTTTCCGTGTCTGTAGGAATTTTCTGTTCTTTAGAGGCATTCACTCAATGAATAAGTAAATCTATGCTAATTTTTTTTCTCTCAAAACGTTAAGTATTTTCCTAGATCTATTTTCAAGGAATCAGAGACTTAGTCCTGTAACTTCCAAAATATTCCCTTCAAATTCTAAAACAAAACCAAAACAAAAATGTTCCAGGAACAAATTTCATGCTACCGGCTTTGCAAGGATTAGTCTCCTATTAGAGTCATGGTTCCTATATGATCCTTTTTCATGTGTTAAAGGAGGATATATATTTTTCTGTTACCTTTCTTGACTGTAACGCAATCACAGGAACCTGCAGGAGGCACCATAAATATGCAAATTTCTGAGAGATAACTGTTTTCAGTGGTTATGCCTCCAAGTAGTCAGGGAAACAGGAGAACCTGAGCTTCCTACTTCCAAGTAATTCATATGTTGGTAGTGCCCCCTGCTGCAATCACAGGTTGTCCAAGAAAGGGAGAATAAAATTCGGAAGCATTTAGATCTGGTTAATATGTGAAGTAAATGCCCGCTACCTCTGCTCCAGGAACAGCCATACCCAGTTCAGAGTTCCTCCTGCCCATCACAAATTCACTTTAAACACTTTGCTCAGCCTAAAATCGGGAAGATCTGCTTTTAGCTCAAAATCTTTAAATATGCAGGTTACATAGAGATAGATTTTATTTCTCAAAAAACAAAACAAAACACAGCACATCAAGACCCCAAACAGCCCTTTAAAAGAGTGGAATATTCTAAGAATTTTTTAGAGGTTACCTAACTATAATAAATGTTGAGTTAGAAGCATATCCAGCTACCCACTAGGACATTAGAGCAGGAAGGGAAAAGTTAAAGTGTTAACAGCGTGTAGAGCTATTATTCAGTTTTAAATGGCTTTATTTATTAAAGAAAAATTTTGTGGCCCATTAGCTCATGGGGTGGACTGGACATTTTGATATTAAAAAAGAAAATGAAATAAAATAAATACGTGAAACTACCAAGTTACGAACATTGGAAAACTGATTGCTGTAGCTCTAAAGTCACTCCATTACAGATTTCCATATTCAGACTTGGGCGGAGGGGGGCAGTGGTGGCGATAGAATAGAATAACAGGATACAATTCAAACCTGTGCCGGTCTACTGAATGCATAATATGCATTTTTAAATTGCCTGAATATATATTCACATGACAGAATCTAATGGGTTTAGGAGGAGCCCTTGTTCTTGATCAAATCATAAAAACTTATAAACTTGTCTATCACATCAGATCACATACACTTCTATTAAAATTTTTTGTCTTCTTGTTTAAATACTACTAGAGTCTGAATAGATAAAGGAAATTAAACCTTTTTTTAAAAAGCTCAGTTAGGTATTAGAAACTCTACATAGGGCCACCAAAGCAAGGCCTGACGGCACAGCTAATCCTAACTTTTTCTGTTGGACCCTCCCCAATCTCACCCAATGCCCCAAGTTGCCCAGTTTTGCCATTTTTTAACATCAGTTTCAGAAATGTATGCTCTCTCCTAGTGTAAATATCTCACAGTGGCTACGTACTAGAGTTTGAATTCCAACTTAGCTTCACACTTCATTTCCATACTCAGATCTTCGCAGCTAGAGCAAAGTTAGAGGACTGAGGAAATTACCTATATAATTTCAGCAATGAGCCTGTCTTTATCTGCATCATCCAGGAATCTTGCATCCTGTGTGTGGAGCCTTGACCTGAGAGCCTGTGAGGAGAGAGAGGCAAGGGGACTGGTAGATACTAGTTACCAGGCAGAACTAATTAGAAATAGACCGTGATATTAAAGGTATCCATCTTTTCCTTACTCCAAAGTTAAACAAGTCCCCCATTACTCTATATGATGAGAATTTTTAAAACCCCCCCCAGCACTCTGGATTTTATTGCCACAGAAGGTGAACTGTTAGAAAAAGAAAACGGGTGCACAAAACAGCAATTGGGAATTGAAGCCCCGTTTTACCAGAACCCCTGCCATATATGTTCTGTCACTCACCTTCTAGACACTCAGTACAACCATTCAATCTATTGAATCAAGAGACTGTTTGATCTTATCTGCATCTGTGAGCTGACTGTCAACCTGCTTAGGCTGCATATTAAATCATCTATAGTAGCTGTATCAAGCTGAGATGATCTGTTAATTCTAAATTTATTAACCCTTGGAGTGCAGTCATCATGTTTAATCTGGTGTAGCCCGCATTTATTTTACAAGATTAAATCCTTCTTTAAGATATGGCTGTGCTGTAGGTTAAAAAGAGCTAATGTGAGTTTCATTATGATAACTGGGGGGACACTGTCTGAAAAATGCTAGTGTGACTACCCTAACAGGCGATGTACGTATATGTCTGGTCCCAGGCACTCTCCTAGGCTGGCATTTGCCTGTGGGATGAAATTTATTCCAGAAACAGTTCTGTCTCTAAAAAGAATGCAAAAGGAAAAAGAGGAGGGGGGAGAAGAGGGAAAAGAGCAAGGCCTCTGACAGATTTCCAGGGGTCCAGAGCCAGAAAGACTGATTTCCAAGGCAGTGTCAACCCCCAATGTAATGCCTGAGGGATGAATTTCCAGAGGCACATACCTGGTGAAAGATGCTAACAAAATTCCTTAAGTGAGTCAAACTTCTCGATCAATAAAGATCACCTATTTCTGGATTGAGTGATTTTTTTCACTCCCCCCACCAAAGAAGAATTCCAAGCAACTCAAAATATAAGGTAGACCTGCTAAAAAGAGAAAAACATGTTCATTTAATATGTTAATCTGCTCTTCAGACAAAAAAAAAAAAAAAAAAGATATCCATCTCTTCTACTTGCCCATTACTGATGTTATCAACATATTCATAGCTTTTCTTTCAGACACAAACTGCTAGGCATGCTCCCTTTTTTGGTAACCACGTGCCTGATATCTCTCTAATGTAGCCTAATAACAATTTTAGCATTCAGATGAAGCGATTTCATTCTGTGACTGCCTTTTCTATTAGATTTGATTTTGAGAAGCCCCAGTGGGTGCCTTCGAGGCAGAGATCTATCTGTGAGGCTGCTACCGACTCAATAGCAGCCTGGGCTAACCTTGACCTTTCCCGAGACCCCGCTCCATCTGGTGCCAGCCTGCTTTCCACCCCCCCCCCCCTCCTTTCTTGCTTCATAGTCAACATTGATCAAGGCAGAACCGAGCGCCTCGTCTCCTGGAAGGGCTGGGCAGGCTCAGGAGGACAGCACATTTCAGTATATGGAAATGATCAAGCTTCTTATGCAATCATAAATCTACATAGGAGTCTTGTGATTTGATATTTCATTCACCTCCAAAGATTTTTTTCCTCCCTCCCAACAGGGATTTATAAGCTCTGTAAGAGCTCCCGGACAACGGCTTTCCCCAACACCTGGAAATTATCAAGCTTGCTGCTTGCTGAATGATGCTAACAGCTCTAATGCTGCAAATTCATTTTTAACAACTCACTGGCTTTTATCTAGGATCTCTGTGTGTGTGTGTGTGTGTGTGCCTTTCTTTAAGAAAAATCTACCAAAGCAACGGATAGTACCAAAGACACCAAAATAAAATCTGACTTGAATCTCCTACATCTCCACACCATCCCCATTATATATCCATAGATAGATTTTTCTATCTCTGTATTCTGTCCCCTTTTCTTAACCGCCTAGAGAGGGAGAGAGAAAGAGGAAGAGAGGAGAGGGAGGGAAGAAGAGAGAGGAGAAGGAGATGGAAAGATGCCAGAGAGAGGTAACTGGATGTAACACTTGAATGGAGCTTGAAAACCTACCTCTCCCCTCCCCAGGCCACATTCCTTCTTTCCCAAAGACCCACACAAATGTCTCCTTCTCCAAATCACCCACTACAGTACACAGATGCCTCCTCTGCCTCACACTCTTTCTTTCCTCTTCTATCTGTTTCTGGGGCTGGGTGGTAAAGAGGCTGACTGAGGGGGAGTCACGTGGGCAGCCCGTGGGCAGCGGCGGCAGCAGCTCAAAAGAAATTGACTGACTGGCCGCTTGGGCGCATTTCAATATATGGAAATGACCAGAGGCTTCTGCAATAAATCAGCACTCAACACTGTCATTTTTCTAGTTCTGCTTCATTTTCCTATTTTCCTCTTCTCCTCACAGAAGCCTCATTTCTTGCCTTTTCCGTGCTGTGTCTCTTCCCACCTCCGACCCCCACCCTCTCAGAATCTGGCCCCAGCCTCGCCAAACGCCCCCCTCCCTTTCTGTTCTCTGGCTACCCTGTAATTGGAAACATCCGGTCGAGAACGATTCTTTTCTTTTCTTTCCCTTTAAAATTTTTTTCTTACAAAATCGGGCAGCATTTGCTGGCGTGCATCAGATTTCCTCCGACCAGAGGCGCCCGGGATGCGCTCACTTAATCCCTAGGACAGGGGAACTCAAGCCCCTTGTGATGTAGAAAAAAGAAAAAGACCGCGGTCCTCATTTCACCTTTCCCCATCCCAGCTCCCGCTGCCACCCTCGAGGAGTTCCCTTAGCAAACTTAAAAGAATATCAGAAGCAACTCGTGTTATGAAATGCCCGGGATAGCGCTGGGTGGACAGCCAGGGAAAAGGGAGGGACGTAGTGGGAATCTGAATGGGTTTGCGGGGATGCTGTTTTTCTTTTGCAGATCCTCTGGTGCCCTCCACCTAACCCTGCCCCTGTGCCTCGGCTTTTTTTGTTTTTTTTTTAAACTGAAGCGGCGAGTCCCTGAAATCTGCAAATACTCTGGATGTTTCTCAGGAGCTCCACGGAGCCTGGATTTCGTGGCGAGTGCAAAAAGCGAAATTAACAAAACCCCATCACCGCGCTGCGGGGTTTTGATTTTTGTTTTTGCTTTTAAGTTCCGTGCAGAAGCAAACATTACCTAGCTTCCTCCATCCCCTCTCCCTGCTCCTACTTGAGATTTCTAATCTTTCAACTTGGTTCTCTCTTGTGTCGACTGGGCAGCCTCTCTTTTTTTCTTTCGCTTGGATCTGGGAACAATAGGCATGTAAAGGGTCAGTGGGCATCACCTTATATAGCTCAGAACCTAATTAATTTTATTAAAGGAGGATCTGTTTATGCAATATGACAGCCTGGGGGAATTAACCATTTGAGGACGCAGACGCTGTTCACACACCAGAGATTCCCACCTCACATCATAAGCTTATACATACTTCCTGCCCCTTTTGATCCTGGGCGGCACCGTGATCCGGGTCTGGTTTTTTGTTTGACCTCGTGAAGAGCTTGTCTAAATCCCGGGGTTCAGCACAATTCGAAGGACACCCAGAAAATCCATAGATTCCTATTACCAGATGACAATCGAAGTGCCCACCCATTCGCAGTTTGTTTCAGTGACAGCTCAAAAGGTCTTACTATGGGAACGGAGGATGAACCTCTCACGTGTCCTAAAGTGGATATTTGGTGCTTGCAAAATTCTACGTGGAAATCACATCGTGTGAAATCCAATGTTCCTTCTCAAGAGCACAGGAAAATGTAACTGTTTTTAAGTTATTATTTTTTTCCTGCCACTCTGGTAATTTGAAATACATTTTTAATAACCTCCTGGAAAAAAACAGTTTAATAGTTCAGACATATTGTTCTTTGACTTAATATCCCTGTATATTCTTTAATTGCCAAAAACAAAGTTTATTTTATTTACAAGGGCTAACTTTACATCTCCTAGGAATTCTAATGTCATAGTTTTTTTTTTTAATCATCACCTTGGATTTTGTTCAAGAGGGATCTAGAAATGTATAGCATATGTATAGAAATAGATATGATAAAATATTCAAGAGCTCTCTGAAGGAAAATGTGCTTGAAAATAACCCCCTCTTTTATGGAATTTGTTTTGATTTAGATCTATAGATAGTAAAAAGAATGAAAGAAACTGTGAATTACACTGAATATAAGATGTTTATCACTTTAATATTACACTTCCTAGCTTCCATATTACAGAGCTTTAGAATACTCCCCAAACTTTCAGATTGAAGCTCTGCCTTGTACGGTCTGAGGTTTGTCTGGAAAGACCTGCCAGCACATGCCAGCTAAAAATGAGTGTCAATTAATAATAATAAAAAAGCTCCCTATTTCTACACTCATGTAATTTAACAGGTTTGCAGAGGAACATAGGATGACAACAGTTGTGAGAACATTCCAATATATGCAGTTCTAACAGCTTTCATTCTAAGACGCCAAACCTTCTTAAAATAGAATGGCTTAACATTTCTTTTTTATATTAAAAGTCCAATCTACATTTCACATAAAATGTTTTTTATCACAAAAATATTTGTCTCTAACAAAATGCACTTTTTGTTCTACCAAAAAAGCAAAGCTCTTGAAACAGATTCTCCCAGTTTTTTGCAGCTCCCCACTGCAATTTTCTGTACTATTTTCAACTGCCCCTCCCTCATATGAGATACTTTGAATAAAAATGACAATTGAAATGCTGAACTAGAATGCTATGTTTCCCAATATTGCTAATAAAATTTCTAATTCTTAAACTGCTCTCTGATGGAACTAGGCAAATTGGGGGACCTACACTGATATTTCTAAGTGCAGTTTGTTGTTTTAAAAACATATTGTACTGATTAATAAAAATGTGAAATAATTTGAGTTACAAATTTTGAACGACAAATCGCCATCTGCTCAAATGGGGGAAAACCAAAAATTGCCGAATATATTTTCTCACCTCCTTTTTTCATGATAACATAAACAACATTCCTGAATAATTAAAAAAAGAAACTGACTGCACTTAACGCATTTTTATAGTTCAACAACTGCTTGATGAGTCCACCTTCTCAAACGTGCAATTATTTTTTTCTTAATTACTTACATATGCTCTATCAGAAGACGCAGGTTCTAGTGCTTTTCCTGTGTATTGTGCAAATCTGTTTAGTTCTATCTACTAGACTATAAGCCCCTGGATTGATATGATAAAGTAGACTGCAATGTGCAGTAACCCCGACTTGGTCATAGGTGCCAGCTATGTCAGAGACCCGAGAGAACACTCAGAGTACTCTCTGGAGGTGGGGAGAAAATTTTTTAATTTCTATGAACCCAGATTTGGAGGAAAAGGCACAGCCCATCAAATAGATACCTAGATACAAAGAAGTATGATAAACAAGTTAGCTTACCATGTGTGGGAAAGAAAGTGGGGGGGAAAAAAAAAAAGAAAGTGGGTAGGTAGCTCTTCCATCCATGGCTATTAAAAACAGTTACTGGGCTTCCCTGGTGGCGCAGTGGTTGAGAGTCCGCCTGCCGATGCAGGGGACGCGGGTTCGTGCCCTGGTCCGGGAAGATCCCACATGCCGCGGAGCGGCTGGGCCCCTGAGCCATGACCGCTGAGCCTGCGCGTCCGGAGCCTGTGCTCCGCAATGGGAGAGGCCACAGCAGTGAGAGGCCACAGCAGTGAGAGGCCCGCATACTGCAAAAAAAAAAAAAAAAAACAGTTACTGATGGCCTGGCAAACAGGACCCAGTGGAATTTACTATTCCACCAGCAGAAACAGTGAAAAATCATCTAGGATGTACCAACTTTTTGGCATTCAAGCAAGGAAGGGAAGAAGCCAGGAGTCATCAGTGCAAGGAGTCTAACAAGAGATCCAATACAAAGTTAAACGGACTGCTTTTTAAACCATAACCTAGGCTTAGACAGGAGAGATAAGTATGTTGCTTTTTAATCATCCTGAGAATAAAAAAATCCCATTCTATTCAGTTAATCATAGAATAATATGATGCGTTTTTTTCTTTCTTTTTTGTTTTTTCTTTTTTAAAAGCTTAACTGTTTTGGGGGGAATGGTGTTCCTTTTTTTTTTTTTTGGTAGAGAAACATTTGCAACATGATCAAAAAGCTGAAACTTCACAGATCATGTATGCCAAGGAGACGGAAGAGTGGGCCAAATCATGTCATGCTCTCATGCCATGCCCACCACTATCCCTGTCCAGGTTCAGTGCAGGTAAAAGTTAGGGTGTGACTCCCCAGGTCCTGGGAAGGATGTGGAAGTTGCTTTCGTCATGTTGGGATGGGGTAGAAAGGAATGAAGAAATGGCTGAAAAATGCCTCCAGCTGACCCTAGACATCCGCTGCTTTCACTCTTTCTACTCAAAGTGTAATTCCTTGAACGTGGCAGCTGTTGTTTTTTTGTTTTGCTTTTAATTCACAGCCGATCTCTCTAATTTAGAGAATACTGAATACCGTGCATAATGTGAAATGGGCAGACCTCTTATTTAGAGTCAATGAAATGCCAGGTGCTTTTGAGTGTCTACCGCACCCAGGGACCTCTACCAGGTGTGGAAGGGACTTAAACTAAAAAAAAAAAAAAAGAAAAATGTTCCATGTCCCCATCTTCTCAAGTGGTTCACATTCTAGGGGGGAGCTTATACACACCTGGCTACGAAACCAATCAGACTGGGGCTAGGAAATAAAGAGGAGATCAAGAAGCCAGCACAAAGCAGGAGATTCCTCAACTGCTGGAGAAGGATGAGTCGGGCTTTGCGAGGTGGGAAGATGTGGGAGGAACATTCAGGGTGGAAGGAACAACCTGACCAGTCACACGAACGGGCTTGGTGAGTTTGGGGGCCCACAAGTCTCCTGGTGCAGCTAAAGCATAGAGCAGAGTGGCAGAAAGTTGTCTGGAAAGAGTCTGGGCAAGTTTGGGAAGGGCACCAAAGTCAGGCTTCAGAGTCTTGACCAAATTCTGCAAGCCGTGGAAAACCATTTGATGTTTCTGAGAAGTAGTAGTCATGTGACACGGCACACTCTTTGGAAAAATGAAAACTGGAGGCAATTTAGAGGATGGCTTGAAGCAAGTTGTCCTCTGCCAATCAACCTATTTTTCTGTCCACCAATCTGTAGAAGAAGCGGTCAGCATGACAATGACGTGACTTGAACCTTACTAGGGATGGAATATTCATTGCTTCCTCCTCCATAACCGAAGAAGATGCTCTCGACAGGGATCTCTATTTGTATGCACAGGATGACTGACTTTCGGAATCTTCACGTATAAAAATCTGTTCATTGAATGCTTCTATATTTGAAATCTCTTAAGAATCTAATTTGTCTTCCCCTGGATGCGTCCCAAACATTTTTACCTCCAACCCTTACCTCTTCTCCTGACCCAATATGCCAAAAGGTAAGACCAAAACTCATGAAAGAAACCCCTCTTTTCTACCTCTTAAGAATAAACGTTTGAAGATATTTAAGCCTCTTATTATCCAGCATCTACTATATGCACATCCCTTTGCTGAATCTTCTTCCAGAAAAATGAACCCAAACACAGATATTAAGAAAACAAGGATGAATAATACATGCTTTTATAAATTTTTTAAAATAACCTAAAATCAAATAACTAAAGAGTAGCAAGTATGCTCTGTTAACTGGTTGGATGGTGATCTGGTTTTTAGCACAACTCTCCTAGTGCAGCAAAGCTAAGTTCTGTAAATTAAAAACCCTTTAAAATTAGATTCGATCTTTACGGGGCTGGAGAGACCAATTTATAGAAATTTGACTATGAGGTTTCATGGCTTTTGTTTTACTTCTCTAGTTCTACCCAGTAGAAAATAACAGTATGAAAAATGGGACACCATGCTGCATTTCAAATAGCCTTCTGCTAATTAGAAAATTACCCTGTATGATCGTAAGGGCTGACAGCATTGTTTTAATATGGGTCTGCTAATATTCCATTCTGAAGGCCCTAATTTAAAAATCTCGTACTTTGGCTGCTAAAATCACCGCAGGCTGAATCTTGTCAAACAGGAGGAGACTTTTTTTTCCAGTCTTGGACATGGAGCATAATGGTGTCATTTTAAAAGGCCTGGAGTGTGTGTATGTGGAGGTGGGGGGAGAGTACAAGAAAATTGTCTTTAAATGCTTTCCTTTCGGCACACCTTAGCTGTGATCCTAGAGCAGAACCTAATTCTCTTGAGAATGAAGACTGCTTTGACATTTTTAGTGAGGAAAATCTCAAGTAACCCACATGGATTTCTCCTACAGTATTTAGCCAAAATGTATGTTTGTAGGAGATTTAAACAAAGTAGCTTCTATTGTAACATTTACAATTATTATCTGTTTCTCTGTTAAATTATTTGTTTTGGTTTAAATTAAATCTACTCTCAATAAGAATGAGCGAAAAGTGCGGACCCTAGGTATGTAAACACATATTCATATGTGTATCAGCAAATTTAACAGAATATATAGAAGTATACAGTGCGTTCACTTTAATATCAAAAGTGAGCACTTATGATCTGACTTCAGAAAAATTCTTGCAAAAATCAGACTTACCACCATAATTCCATTCTTAACTATGCCATTGTGGCTTGGTATTATTTTTATATGTTTCCCTACTTCAAATATCAGATAATAAAAGACTTCATTCATCTTACATATCATATATACCACAGTGTCAAGGCAAAAGAGTACAGCATAAGAAAGCATTCAGCCTGAACCCTAAAACATCAGGTTTCACTCTATCTGTTTAGGGTATGATTTTAATGTAGATCAGTATATGGCTATGATAATATTCAAAAGAAGTGATACTTATAAAAAGCTATATCCCTTGGCAACGATTTAACTCAGAAAATTAGTCTTGGCCTTGTCTCTTTCTTTTTTGCTAGCTGCACTTTCAAAAGTGTTATATATTTTAGGCAACTTCTATTTAAATGTAAAAACTGATTAATCCCTTGAGTTATTCTTATTTAAATTACAGACCCATAAGCATTGCCTTTCATTGCTGGCAAAAATCAGAAAGCATCAACTTAAAGTCTAAACGCATCTCCATCTAAGAAACAAGTTGAATAGTTTACAGTATGTGGCAATTTGGGTATGACAACTACTTGGAGCTCTGGAAGCATTCATTAGCTTACTTTCCTCCCTTTAGCTTGCAATAAAAATAATAACATGTGCCACTTAGTAGAGGCTTTTCGCCCTCAAAGTGCTCTATGGGCATCAAGTGGTTTATTTATTAATAATCTATGTTTCTGCTTAATAAACTAGATTTCTATTTACAATCAAAGAGAAAATGAGAAAATGTTCTGCAAGCGGTAAGTAAAAGGAGTTGCTAACGGACTATCAAATTACCTATTTATTTTGCCCTGCCCATTATTTTTAAATGACTTTCTGCTAGCCAGTTAAAAATTTCAAGGTCCTGGGCAATGAGATATTGACACCTATTTCACGTCTGTTTTTTCTGTTTGGGGAGGGCGTAGGTTATTTTCAAAGTTTTTATCCCTCGATTTATTCATGCAAAAGGAAACTGGGTTTTAGATACTACAGATTAGCCACTAAAGAGATTTCATTTGTGTTTATAAGAACATATCAGCAGCTCCGTGCTGGAGAGGGGGAGCCCCTGGGAGTCCTAGGGTGTCAGCTCAGAAGCCCTCGGTGGGTTCTGTTCCAACCACAGGAGGGACTGCAAGCATACATTTGAAAGACCCAAGGCCTCAAGGACATTTGAATTGTGCCCCTTCAGCTCTGGCTTCTGGACAGTGAGTGGATGAGGGCAGAGGTTAGCATAGCCCCTTGATAGATGACCACTAGAAAGGAAATCAAACTGATCTGGGGGTGATGAGGGGGTTTTAAATGACATCCATAGACTCAGATTTCAAACTGACCTTCTCATCTCAAGATCTGCTGGAGGGTTTAGTTGGAACTGCTTATGCTTCCATTTTGAGTTTACCATCCAGCGTTCTCATGAGGAACATCTAGAAATTCCTTTGAGGGGGCACAGCATAAAAGGAAAGTGCAAACTGGTTTACAAAGAGGTGTAAATGGCTAACCGTACCGCAACTTAAATATATAAATATACAGACCATCAGACAGCCCAGCACACTGGGAAGGCAGCACCGCCTCTGAAGACTTAGAGATAGTTCTGCTGATAGGCTATTACCTTATGTGTGGTGGCACGTCACAATTTTTACAGTATTTTCGCATACATTCTCTTTTTCAATTAGGCATACTTTCATCTCTCTTCTCATTGATTTTGGTTTATTTGCTCTTTAATATTTTTGTTGTATTTCTTCTAACTGACAAGAATGGGGTAGTGTAAACATCACCCAGATATGTTTGCATAATGCTGCCTTGTTATAATTAAGTGTATTTTTCAAAGGTCTCTAAGCAGGTCATAAAAATCTGCTCAGTGCTAAGCGTGGAATGTTCAGATCTGATCCTATGAGCGAATTCTTCTAAACACCATAAGAACCTGAATTTTGGCCATTTAAAAACATATACACGTGAAACAAACTCTCTGAGAGAGCGTTTGGGTTTTACAAAGTGACTGGGTGTACTCCCCATTTTTATTTGTGTAAAGAATGGATGTGTTTAAAAGTTAATTTTGGGGGGAGGGAGATGCAAGAGGGAGGAGATATGGGGATATATGTATACATATAGCTGATTCACTTTGTTATGAAGCAGAGACTAACACACCATTGTAAAGCAATTATACTCCAATAAAGATGTTTAAAAAAAAAGTTAATTTTCGTCTTTTTAAATGGTTGAACAGAAGCACTTGCAGCAGAAGTAGGCCTTGTGGTTCACCTTCAGTTTAAAAATGCTAATTTCTGCCTACTGGGTGCCTTTATAACGACTTGTCCCAATCTTTGGCATCAGAAAGCAACTTTCCAGTGAGAGGGGCGGAGGGGATAGAGGGAGCCATCCCCCTCACCCTGCTTGCACGTTTTCCAAGAAGGAGGCCCAGAAGAATGATCTGCAAAATCCCTGCAGGCGGGACAGAAGGGGAGGTGCAGCCCTGTTTAACAATTCCTTCTGAGGGAACACCCAGCAAGGCCGGCCTCCTCACACACTGGGGCCTGTATGCACCATCACCAGCCCTATACACACTGAGGGCTAAGTAGGTGAGGGGACTCACCTTGCTCTATAAAAAGCCATTTTCTGTCTCATTCCTCATCTCTTTCCAAAAGCAGCATTCATATAAAATAGAATTGCAGAGTTGGCCAGGAATGGGAACAAAATTGCAATTCAATTGCTTTTTTTCCATTTTGTAAAATAATGGCAATAAATTAAATAATCAAAATATTTAGCTGTGTAAACTGGCTTCTGCCACTTGTGCAGTTACTTCTTTTCATGAGGAAGTTTGCTTTACATACCAATAGGTGTTTTTAAAATTATCTCAATATCTATTTAGACATGCTGCTCCAGGAAGGTCTTCTGGTTTTCTTTCAGTTGAAATTACTATTTGCTAATAAAAGAACTGTCACGACTTTGAAGTAAACATTCATTTATGGACCCAAAAGAACAGACTGTTTCCAGTTTTCATTTGTGTGGTGTCCTTCTGCCCCAGTCAGTCAGCAACTCTGAGTGGCTGCAGCTCTGGCCGGAGCTGGACATCAAGCTCAGGGTGACAGAGAGCTGCCTCCTGAAACGTGGGACATAGAATATTGAATTCATTCGTTTTACCAGCCCTGTATGCTCCCGGCAAAAACAAAGACAGTGTGTGGGCTAGATTCTGCATGTACTCATAAAGTTTAAGGTGTTGGCTTTAAGAATGACTGTCAAAAGGCGATTGTACCATAACCCATGAGGATAAGAGGGGCGACCCCCGAGGAAAAACTCAATCTCACACCTACTAAATTTTCATATCTATTTCAGGCATAAATGGATTCTAAAATTTTGTGGCTTAAGAAAAAAAGTTCGGTGAACACAGCAGAAAACTGCAATGCTGAGACAGTTCAGCATGGAGACCTGGAAGCACAGTTCGGACTGTGGAGCCTACCTGGGTGTATGTTCACGATCAGAGTTCAAATCAAATGCTGCCAATGGGATCATCAGGCAGGAGCGGCACCCCAAACATGCCTGGACCTCCAGTTCTCTTCCCAGGCCTTCTCTTCTGCCCCTGCCTTCCCTCCTCAGCAAGGCCTGCACAATAATTGAAAAAAACTGAGATTTTGTAAGACTTTTCAAGGATTACCAAGTCAATTACCGAGAGGGAGAAAAATAAAAGGGAAATAGTTGAGCGTCGCATGCTAGGGCACATTCAATTCAAACACCTCCCGGGGAGTTGCAATTCTCTCTGTAGGGTGAACAGTGGGTTCCTACATGTTGCTGGCAAGCCGACAGCAGTTTAAGGTAATATTTTGGTCAACAGGTGTAGACCCCAAATGAACAGTGGAGTGGCTTAAGACCTGGATTGTGAGAGGCAGACATGTGCTGAAATTAGAAAAGCATTCTCGGGCTATTATTTAACATTCTACATATGTGAGATACAGAATGAAAGAATGAGAATTATCTTAAAATCCCTGTTAAAGCAGGGCCTGCTTTCTCAAGGCAATCTCAAGCTTTAGTAGTTCAGACAGATTCTCTAGCTGACAATTAATATTAATGGGTAGATTTCACAATGTGGCATTATCACACGGGAGATGGGTGGGCACACCATCTGGGTTTTGGCAGGTATTAGATGTAATCAAAGGGATTACTTGGCTCAGGGAGAAATAGAAAACCTTGGGTTTGTTTAGTCTCTTTCCTCTTTTGTTTGGACGCAGCTCTAGGTGTGCTTAACTACTTTCCCCCTTGTCCTTTATTTGTGGTCGGGAACATCTCCAGGAGAAAAAAATCAAAACAAAACAAAAAGGGATGGACAACCCGCAAAGATCATTTGGATATAGAATCATGGCCCGTTTTCCCTTCTCGCTAAAAATTCACCAAATATTTATTGAATGCCTACTGTGGGTAAGGAGCTCTGCCAGGACACCTCCGTCAGCTTTAGTTCAAACGAACCATCAGTGTTTGCAGGTCTATTTCTGGATACTTTAGAATAGGTTAAAAGGCACACTGATCCCCAAAGATAATACAAGCTTTTTTGGTCGATTTTTGCCCCCTTCCCTCCATTTGCCTCCACCCCACTCCCACATACACACAGACATACACACGCACACAAAAATGTTACTTAGATGATCAAAGGGAGCATCCACCTCAGATTTTAGAACAGTCACATCATTGGATTGCTTATTGGAAACATTCAATCAGCTAGACCAGGGAACCTACACAGGTGTACATGTTTATTTTCAATAAAAAATAAATGAAGTTGTTGATTGGTTAACAGTCTTGGAAGAGACAGGTGATTAGTCAGTCTTGAGGTACCAGAACCCTGCTGACTGCTGCTGCAGGTAACTTCTAAGTTTTACATTTAACTGTGCTCTGATGATGAGTAAGAAGATGGCTTGTGACCTAAGACATTCTGCTCATGAAGAACCCCTTCTAATCCTCCGGTTTCCCATCCAGGATTGTCTTGCATCCCACAGATACACATCCTCCTGAACCACAAGGCACTGTCATCACTGGCCAGTGGTGATGCAGACCCAGGCCCTCCTCTGCACTCATCGCAAGCACCCAGGACCACAGAAGAACCCAAGTTCTGTCAAGGTTGTTTCTGGGTCTGACCATCTGGTCCCAGGAAGCCCAGCATGTGGGATGTCTATATTTAGCCACTTAATACATGATGGTGATTATGCCCCCCCCCCCAATTTTCTCTAAACATAGCTCAAAGCTGAGACAGTCCCATTTGCAAGACCAGAAAGACATTATAAGGATCCATTTCCTCTTCACCTTCTTTGCCATGTCACCTTACCACAGACAGTTCGCCCTGTAAAAGCATTTCCCCAAAAAGCCAAAATAAACTCAGCTCACACCACTGTCTCTTTCTCCCCACCAGCTACTATGGGGCATCTTTTCAGGTGCAACAGGCATACACTCCATGCTTTATCTGTATTTTTATAAAGTTTTGCTGCTAACAACATAACTGCATATTCAACTGCCCAGATCAACTTGAGATCGAAGAGGGTAGCCATAGACCTACACACATGTGAGCACAGGTGGCTACATAGATTTAAGTTCGTTAAAATTAAATATAATTAAAAATTAAGTTCTTCAGCCACACTTCAGGCACGCAGTCGTTACATGTGACTAATGGCTACCAAATACTGGACAGGGAAGATGCGGAACATTTCCAATATCACAGAAAGTTCTACTGGGCTGCAGGACTAAAGGGTGTGATGACAGGAGTGGAAAGAAGTTTTCCCGGACCCTGCAGAGACGAGGTTGGGCGACCTAGGCCCAGTCACTCCTGATTTCCACTCAAATCTAAATGCCAGTGTCTCCTCTGCAGACGTGACACCCAGGTCCTATAGCATTTCAACCCGGGAGGCGGGTCAGGGCAGTGGTGAAAAACCTCCACAGTGCGGAATTCTGGGGCAAATTCTTTGCTACGGGTGGAAGGGAAAGGAAGCTTCCTGGGCAGGCGTTTGGAGGCCGTTCGCACTCGGGCGCTTCCAGCTTCTTGACCATGACCCAAGCTCACATGGGGTCGAGCTGTGGGGTGTCGGGGCCGAGTCGGGACTCCGGTGGATGCCCGGCTGGCGCCGCCTGCGCCCGGCATCCTCTCGTCTTGTCCTTTAGCACAAGGGCGGGCAGAGCAGGACAAAGGCTCTAGCAGGCGTCAGCTGCCAGGTTCGGCGCGCAGGGGCGGCCGCGGCCACCCCGGGCGCCCACCGCCTCCGCGGCCCCGCGAGGGAGGCCAAGCGCCCGCCTTTGTCTGCGCCGCCGCCGAGGGACGGGTCCGCAGGAAGCGGGCGCCATCGTGCGGCCGGAGCCGGGCACTGCGCCCCGGGAGGCGCGGCGCGACCCTAGCGCGGCCAGAACCACCGAGCTTGGACGGAATCCTCGCGGGGACCGCGGTGTCACAGCGGAGGCGACTGCCTGAATTGCTACGGTGCGTACTATTAGATATGCTGTGTGTTAGGGAAACACATTACCACTCCTGATAAAGGCAGCTGAGCCACTGCCAGCAGAAAAAGTAGAGGGAAGTGGACACACTTGTCTATGTATAACGAACAAAAATACCCAGTAGCTATGATCAAAAAGATTTATTAATATAGCTGCTTGCATACGTGTGGACTATCTCTGGAATGTCACAAAAGAAACTGGTTACAGTACTTGCCCTGCTGACCTAAGGGGCCGGTGTGTCTAGGGGATGAGTGTGAGAGGGTGGCTTCTGATTCTTTGGACTTTTGTACTGTGCGCACATATTTCCTGTTCAAAACCAAAGCATTTAATAATATAAAGATATGTTTGATAGACGGTGTCTGTGGTATGTATCATGTGCAAATGTTGGTGGAGCCAAAGAGAAGTAAATACATACAGTCATTAAACATTTCATGTCCCGGCCCTCTGGGGACCCTGGGTCTACAGGGAAAACCCAGCAAGTCCCAGAAATGGAATTAACCATCATTTTCAGTGATGGGTGATCAAGTACAGGTTTTCCTAGCTTGAAAGACCCTGTTCAGCACGTGAGGCTCTTGCAGTCTTAGTGAGGATACAAAGTGTGTCTGTTGTCCCTTACTTTGTTGACTAAACTCATCTTACATGGCTTTTGTCTCAGAAAATGGGGAAGATTTAGCAGAAAAGGAATAGTTACCCTCTGGCTTATTTTAGAAGGCAGGAGTAGAGTTGAAGCTCTCAGAAATGATACTCTATCTCCCTCCAACCCAGTCTTCTCTCCTAACCATCTAACCCTATCTTCCAGTATGGATTCCAACAAAGTTAACCTATGAGGCCACTTGCCAAGGTAGAACTGGTTACGCTTAAGCTACTTCTACTCCCCATAGCCTTGACTCTGTGACATATTTGCAGAATTGGGTCTTGTGAGATGAACCCAGTCATTCCTGGCCCCTGAGAGCATTAAATCTAGCCAAGGAGCCAAGGCATGTGCACCAGGCCTGGGGCTCCTCCAGGCAGAGACCATGTCATCATCCTTCAACTTTGCTGAACTGAACTCTAAGTTGATTCTTCATTTACCCTGGAAGTGCTCTGTGGGGTCACAGAAAGCGATGGGACAGCCAGATTGGCATCCCTGCAGTTGGGGTGGAAGGAGTGTGGGCAGCAGGGCTGGCTGTAGGGCCTGACCGAGTCTCTCCTGATCATAAAGAAGACTTAAACTGCATGCTCAATGGGATCGGCTGGAGACCTGAGAGCAGGGAGAGCAGAGCCAGGAAGGCCTCACCTGGGAGGGAATCTAGCTGGGCTGGGTAGAGGGGAATATGTGTGTACAGGTGTGTGTGTGCATGTGTATGTGTGGGCATGGGCGTGCGTGTGTGCTTGGGTCTAGGCAGTGAGCATTCAGGAGCCCCGCTTTGCCCACCTGCTTGGAGCAGATGGGCTGATTTGAGGAGCAGGTGAGTGAGAGCTTCTCAAGTCATTGTCTCTATGGCTTTGTTTCCATTCCCCAGATACAAGTTCCAAAAATTGCAAAATCTAACCCCTGGCCCTCTCCTGGAGCTCTGATGAATCTCCTAAGCACAGGTAGGAGTAAGGGAGGGGGGCTTGGCAGGACAGTGAGAACTTGGTCAGCGTTTCCTTCACGGTGAGGGAAGGCACTGTGGCTGAGTCTGAGAAGGGCATGAGGCAGGAGGTGAGCACGTTGGTTTTTCTGTTGTCTCTTTAGAACTCAGGATGGGAGCATCTTTCCTGTGCTCCAGCCGCCAGGTATCTCTTGGACTTTCCTTGGTCCTGCTTCTGGTGGGGGAGACAAAATAAATTCGTGACAGTAAGGAGCCCACTGCCTGGAAAATCTGCCCAGCCAACTGGGATGCACTTACAATTGAAACCCTCCACTTGGGAAAGGGGCCAAGTCCACCCGCAGTGGGTTCAGAGTGAGGTTCATTTCTCGAGCACCCGCTCAGAGCCCTGCACTGTGCTGGGCACTTGCCAGCAGGTGTGAGCTTCCATCTCGTTTTGTTGGGATCCCTCTGACCTAACAAGGGTGGCAGTGAACCCCACTCTCTCCACAGCTCCAAAGAAGACAGCAGTTCCACAGCACGATCAGTGTTTGGATGGACAGCATCCTTGGAAATCGTTCACTCGTCAGGTCTTCAGCCTTGATAAGTGGTTAAGATGCCTCTTGCCTCAGCTGAAGCTGATGGAACATGTCAGGAGTCAGAGACGTTCTCCAGCTGGCTCCTTAACCACCGTATATGGCCTTCCCATCTCTCCTCTCAGAAAGGAAGACTGTTGCCGTTGGTTCCCTGAGGAAGACTTGGGCCTCGGTGCCTGTCTTCCCAGTGGGGAAGCCCTTTGCCCTCTCCATGGGGGAGCCATGAAGCTTCCAAGCCTTGCTTTGGGCTCCCCTTGGGCTCCTGGCTCGTGGGACGCAGAGGTTGGTGAGAATTAATTGTAAAGTGCATTGAGAGGCACAAATGAAAACCAGTCCTGCGGCGGAGAGATTATTACTGTTGGCAATTTGGGTTTTCTGAAATAGCTCTTAGGATTATGACTGTGGCAGCCCAAACCCCAGAGGTGAGCTCAAGGCTGATAGATTTTCAGAGTGGCCCTGTTTTGCTACAGCCTTCCCGCCTCCCCTCCCTGAAGGTGAGCCAGTCGGAGAGGGGCCTGCGCTGGGCTGGGAGCGGCATCCCCTCCAAAGCCTGCAGATGCGAGGGCAGCTGAAGGCTGACCCCCACGTTCTTGAGAGAGGGTCCCCAGACTTCCCGGCGTAATTTCCTTCTCACTTCACTGTTCCCTTCCCTGTCTGAAATGGCAGGTGACCTACGTGGGAGCGGTGTGCAAATTGATTTGGAGGCGATCAATGGCCCGGGGCGCGGCCCCGGCTCGCTGTTGTGTCACTGAACCTCTCCAAATCGATTCACACACCGTTCCTTCTCAGCACACCTGCCACGTCAGATGGAGAGGGATGAGTGAAGTGAGAAGAAAATTACGCGTTTGTTACCGCCACCGCCGTGGAGCCGTCTGCTTCCTGCTCTCCACCACCTCCCAGGCCGCCACCACTCGCCTCGGGAATCTGGGGAGCCCCTTGCCGGGCATGTGGACAAAGAACCCAGGAGACAATGGAGCTGCAGGGACATTGGCACGACCCCACGGAGGATTCTGAACCAGGAGATCACCAAGATCGCCCTCTCCCACCACACGGGGCTCCTAAGGCGTTTGCTCAGAGCTTTTCATTTGTTTACTCTCTTTAAAGACCACTGTTGACCAACTTATAAACAGACCACTTATTTGGTGGGCCCAGAGTCACTCAATATTTGAAGTCAATTAAATTTGAATTAATTCACTCATCCATTCATCGACTCAACAAGCCTCCGTGGAAGCCCCACTGAGTGTCCAGCACTGACCAGAGACCAGGCCGGCTCCTCAACCTTCTGGGTTATCACCAACACAATCTGCTTTGGGGAAGACAGAGCGTGCTCATAGGAGCACCCAAGAATAGCCCGAACCAACATCAAAAAAGAGAACAAGTGAAATAATGGAAAGATTCTTGTAGCCATTTTACACAGACCTCATCAACTTACTGCAGCTCTGCCGGTCCCCTAACTGTCCGTTACTGGTCTGCTAAGAGAGCTTGCACTGAAAGGGAAATAGACTGTGTCGCGAAGCACAGTTCTTTCAGAACAAGACTTTCTCAATGAAGGAAGCAGTGCATTTTACATTCTGGTGCAAACACTTCCTGGAGTGGCACTTTGAGTCGGGACCGACTTATCCACTAGTCATGGGAGGCATGGTGCCTCAGCCCCGCAACACTTAGGGACTGTGGTGGGCTGAATAATGTCATCCGCCAAGATGTCCACATCCTAATTCCCAGAACCCGTGGACATTACATGGCAAAAGGGACTTTGCAGATGTAATTACACTAAGGATCTTGGGATGGGGAATTTATCCTGGATCACCTGGGTGGGCCCCAAATAATCACAAGGGTCCTTATCAGAGGGAAGCAGGAGGAAAAGGGTCAGAGAAGGAGATGAGATGAGGGCAGCAGAGTTCAGAAAGCCAGAGAGAGGTCTGAAGATGTGAATCTGCTGGCTTTGAGGACAGAAGAAGGAACCACAAGCAAAGGAATGGGGGCAGCCTCTAGAAGCTCAACAAGGCTGAAAGTGATTCTCCCCTAGAGCCTCCGGGAGGAACCAGACCTGCCAACACCTTGATTTCAGCCCAGTGATACAGATTTTGGGCTTCTGACCTCCAGAACCGTAAGATGATAAATTTGTGGTATTTGAAGCTGCTAATTCTATGGTAATTTGTTACGGCAGCCATAGGAAGCTAACAGGGGGCACACAAAAATGTTTTAATTTCTTTTCAGAAGGAAAAAACATGAATTTTTAGGTTAAAGAAAATGTCTTAACATATACACTTAATATAGCCATCTTTATACCAATGCAGTGGTGAAATAGAATTTTTTTTATGGAGGAAGAGCCCCACGAAGGCAAAAGTGCTGAGGGCTCACGAAAGCCACGACTCGACCCTGCTTCAAGTAGCGATGGTCGTGAAGAGCCCTTTCTTTTAGCAATTCTGGAAGGATAAGAAAGCACAGATCTGATGCAGAACTAAACAATCCATTTGACCACCAATCTTGAAACAACCATTTTGGCTGCTTATTGTAAATCCTTCAAAAACCGATCTTTTTAAATAGAATTTAAAACTGAGCTAAATTTATTTGTCAGAATACATCCAAGTGACTTATTTATAATAAGAGAGGCCGGGTATGCCTCATTCTTTTTTCATACCGTCTTCTGTTGTACAGAAATGGGCTTTCCCCAAAATTAATGGTGTTTCCACATTTATAAGTGAGGATTCCTTTTGTTGGAGAAGCCCCCTTGGAGATTTCTGGATTACTTGGAAGCTAAATAAACTAAAAGTTTTTTTTTTAATCCTTTAATCCTGCTTCCGCCTGTTTTGAGCCACTAAAATCAAGAGTCTCCCACAGGCAGAGAACCAAAGCGATTCCTCTCAGCAAACTCTTTGACTTACTGTCCAGGTTCTGACACGTTCCTCTGCCAGCAGCAAATAAGTGAGAACTCTTCCAATGAGCAGTGGCACCTCTTCTCATTTGTAGAAGGGAGTGTCAGCCTGAAAATAGTGGCCAAGTGTTTTGACGCAAAAAGCAAGAATTTCAGGCCAACTGCAGCCAAGTGGGCTATTCTTAGATGTGCATAGGAGGCTGAGAGGTCTCTGTGTGGGTTGTTGGGAAATGGTTAGGGATTTGTGACTTTTAAGTGGCTCTTGAAAAATGTTTAGAGATGAACAAGCCCCTGCAGATCCCATTCATCACAGATGCTCGATTCCACCTGACATTCAGAGCCCTTCTTAAACAGCAGCTGGTTTCTGAGGTCTTCCCCAATCACTCAAGGATCAGTGTGGACCGATCCTTCTCCTGGTCCCTTTATTCAGTACTGGATTTGTACAGTCCATTTGGGCTGCTACAACAAAATACCACAGACTGGGTACCACAGCAATCTACTCTCACAGTTCTGGAGGCCGAGGACTCCAAGATAAGATGCCAGCAAGGTCGAGCACTAGTGAAGGTTCCTGGTTCCTAGCTGAGTCCTCACGTGGAAGGGGGCTAGGGAGCTCTCTGGAGCCTCTTTTATAAGACATTAATTCCATTCATGAGGGCTCCACCTCACGACTTAAACACCTCCTAAAGTCCCACCTTTTAATGCCATCATCTTTGGGGATTAGGATTTCAGCACAGGAGTTTGGAGGGGACACAAACAGACAGACCATGGCAGATAACATCCTCGGTAGCACTTGGATGATACCTTTGGAGAGTCATATTGATATGGTCTTCATCCTGCTTGAGTTTTCAGAGGTGTTTGATGTGGTTGCTAACTAGCTGTGTAACTCTGGGCCACTGGCGTTTTGTGGACCGCAGTTCCTGTGACTCTGAAATGAGTACGGGCCATCTGGAACACGTAGATGTAAGAAGAGGCCTGGGATAAATCAGCAAGGAGTGGAGAGCACCACGGGACTCCAGAGACTGCCGGTGTGCCCGACTTCTTTTATACAATCTCTTGTATCCATGCAGACTTTTATTTCCTCCTTTCCTTCTGCCTAGACTGGACAGGGTCCTTTTGCTGTTGCTTAGTAGATTCTGCAAGTCCCACTTCCTCCCTCACGTTCACAAGAACTGCTGGAACCCTCAGTCAATGCCTACTCTCATGGACAGTGCCAGCACCTGATGTGTGGGCCACCCTTTTGGAACCTGCTTCTCTATTCCCCTGTAATGCCGCTTGTGTTCTGGTTTATAAAACAGAAACAGAGGGTGGAGAACTAAGGACTTGGGCACTCTCCAGACGACTCAGGGCAAAAGCATCGTGATTGAAAGCGAAGATTTCTGGCTTACGCTACTCAAATCATTGCCCAACTGCATACAATGTACCAGCAGAAGTATTCTGTCTTACAGACTTCAACACATGGCTATGAGATCATCATAAAGTCCTTCAAAACACTATTTGCCAAATAGAGGCAGCAAGCGGAGCTGATCAGGAGTGGGGAGAAGAGCTGCTCCTCTGTTTTGGGAGCTCCTGTGTTCACAGAGAACCCGTTCTCTGAGACACCGTCGTGGACCTGATGTCCTCATGCCTTTGACATCTGAGCAGGAGCTGCTGGAGCCCTACCACATTGAAGGGCCGCTTGAAAAGGCCTCATGATTTGGCCATGCTGTGCCTCCTTCCACAACAGCTACCTGCAGTCTGCCTGAGGCTCTTGCAAGGCATAAAGGCTATCAGGCCCCACAAGGTGGGTTTTTGGTTTTTTTTTTTAAACACCTTTATTGGAGTATAATTGCTTTACAATGGCGTGTTAGTTTCTGCTTTATAACAAAGTGAATCAGCTATACATATACACATATCCCCATATCTCCTCCCTCTTGCATCTCCTTCCCACCCTCCCTATCCCACCCCTCTAAGTGGTCACAAAGCACCGAGCTGATCTCCCTGTGCTATGCGGCTGCTTCCCACTAGCAATCTATTTTACGTTTGGTAGTGTATACATGTCCATGCCACTCTCTCACTTTGTCACAGCTTACCCTTCTCCCTCCCCATATCCCCCAAGGTGTTTTATCAGTACCTCTTTGGGTCAGTCCCTAGCAGACTAAGCAGAGAGGAGAGATAAGCAAACAAGCAGCTGAATATTGGTGCCTCAACCAAGCTGCTCAGCATTCTACTCTGGAAACAGCGTCTCTTTGGACAGGCTGGGCAGAGTGGTGGCTGCACTCTTTCTTTGTGCAGGGAAGGAAAAGTGTCATTGAGTAATTCCAAACTAACATGATTACGGTAACTATGCAGATTAATTCATATTGTTAATTCAGTGATGTGTATTTACAGTAGCCCAAGGACAGGAGATAAGCCTTGTGAGGGTGACCCATCACGTGCAAAATTCCCGTTTCCTCATCACTTCCTTTGAAATTTATCTGAAGTCAAAGGGAATGGGCTGCCCAAAGAGTAGTGTCCTGCGATATGGTTGGTGCAAGAAGAAACTCAGGAGAAAATCTGAATCTACACTGGGGTGCTATGGGTTGAATTGTGTTCCCCCGCCGCCCCACAAATTCATGAGAAGTCCTAATCCCCAGAACTTCAGACTATGACCTTATTTGGAAACAGGGTCATTGCAGATGTAACTAGTTAAGCTGAGGTCATACTGGAGTAGGGTGGGTCACAAATTTTCAAATACAGTTGAAGAACTTCTGGAACACTAATTTATAACACGGATTTACTAATTATGAATTATATTTATTATTAATCTGACAGATTCCCTGAGGACCTCTACCAAGTTAAATTCTTATCTGTGTATATTGTTTCTTTTATAACACTTTTCAGACTGTGTGATGACATATCTTTGTATGTCTGTCTCTCCATTAAGCTATAAGATCTTTGAAGACTGAAATCTTCTTCTATTCCACTTAGTATCCCCACCACCTAGCAGGACACACAGAGTCGTTGGTAACCAAGTGTTGGTTGAGTGAGATTCTAACTGTTGAACATTTTCAAAATTTCTATCATTCACACTTTTGTTTGACTAAAGATGCCATTATTAATCTGGTTCTACTCCCAAGAGTAATCTTGATATAAGTTGAACCCTGGTAAACTGAGACTAAGCAGAAGCAGAAAGGTTAATAAGAAAAATTTTACTTCCTCCAATGCTATTATTTGAGATTTGTTAAAAATAGGAGTGGGCTTCCCTGGCGGCGCAGTGGTTGAGAGTCCGCCTGCCGATGCAGGGGACACAGGTTCGTGCCCCGGTCCGGGAAGATCCCACATGCCGCAGAGCGGCTGGGCCCGTGAGCCATGGCCGCTGAGCCTGCGCGTCCGGAGCCTGTGCTCCGCAACGGGAGAGGCCACAACAGTGAGAGGCCCGCGTACCACAAAAAAAAAAAAAAAAAAGGAGCATATACTTTGTTTGCCCAGATGTGGATTGTTCAAGACATGTGAAGTGTAAAAATACCCAGATTTTTTTTTATTGAAGTACAGTTGGTTTACAATGTTTCAGGTATACAGCAAAGTAATTCAGTTATATATATATATATATATATATATATATATATATATACACACACACACACACACACACACACACACACACATATATATTCTTTTCCAATACAGGTTATTACAAGATATTGAATATAGTTCCCTGTGCTATACAGTAGGTCCTTGTTGTTTATCTATTTATATACAGTAATGTGTAAAAATACCTAGATATTTTGAGGGAACTTGGAGTTGTGAGGTGCACCAATATCTTTCTTCTAATGCTACAGAAATCCCATAGATTCATGAATTAATTTCTAGCAAATGACTCTCTACTCTGCCATCTCCTATGGGACCTTGGACAAATCCCTCCCCACCTTTGGACCTAGTATCTTCATTTGTAAGTGTAAGAGAAAAGGTGGTCAGATTGTATGGTTTTTAATTTCCACTTCATGTCTCAAGTTCTCTGAGTCCCATGAAATGTACTGAGAAATTGTGCTCATTCATACTTAAGGCAGACCTGGGTGTGAATCTCAGTTCTGCCTTCCAATGACCTTGAGTAACTCATTTTGGGTCTGTGAGCCTCAGTCTCCTCAACTGTAAAAGGGGGTCATGGGTAACCTTTTTATATATAAAGTATAAGTATGTATGTATAAATAAATGTAAATGTTTATGTATAAATAAACATGTAAAGTATAAGAAATATGTAAACTATCTGCTCAAAAAAAAAAAAAAAGGGTAACCATGACCAATGAGCCACGCACTAATGGAGAAATACAAAAGGAAAATATAGGACATTGGATCAACTTTCTAGAAATTTCTAGTGTCAGTTTGGGGACACTGTTGTCTATAATGATCTTTGTAAATATCCCCCAGTCTCTGCTCAAGTCACTGTTACCTAATCTTGACCAACCATGAACATTTTTCATTAGCAAGAAATTTTCCCAAGTCTTTTGAGATACAGCCAGCATACCTGTCCTAACACTGAATTTCCCGGCTTTAATACCTGCAGGAAACAGTGGTTTCTCTTTTCATTTAGCTTATATTCACTGCCCTATAATTTGAATCTTCCTCTTCATTCCTAGACTCTGTCCTTTCTTCTCAAACAAGAGGGTCTGTTTTGGTTTTGAACCAAGCCCTTAATCTTCCTGAATTTCTCAGCTAAATCGTTTGTAATGCTTCCCTTTTTCCAACATAAATAGTCTTTGCTCACTCATTGTCCCACCCTGCCTCACCTCTGGCTCCAATTAGAGCAATATTTATTTTTCCTTTTTAAGAATCTCTCTAGGGCCTCCCTGGTGGCGCAGTGGTTGAGAGTCCGCCTGCTGATGTAGGAGACACGGGTTCGTGCCCCGGTCCGGGAGGATCCCACATGCCGCGGAGCCGCTGGGCCCGTGAGCAATGGCTGCTGAGCCTGCGCGTCCGGAGCCTGTGTTCCGCAACAGGAGAGGCCACAACAGTGAGAGGCCCGCGTACTGCAAAAAAAAAAAAAAAAAGAATCTCTCTAGCTCCTACTCCTCGGAAATGAGGCAACCCAGCTCATGTTAAAAGCCTTTATTATGGTCACAGAAAATCTGCTCTGACAAGATCCACCTCGACAAGATTGTGTTCCTGGAGATCCTTCCCTCATTTTATCTGTCATCTCACTTTCTAGGTCACATCATTTCCTGGCATCTAAAGTGTTGTCTGTTTATATATATTGTTAAAGAAATGGAGGAGTGGCAAGTGGAGTGAGTGCCTTGTGGGGCTGCAATGTAGAAAAGGCTCTTCTAACTTCCATGCAGGGCACCTGCCATTTTCTGGAGAAGGAAGAGGAACAAACGCACACACATAACTATTTCTCCAAAGAACCTGTTGACTTTGATGGGGATTTTAGTTCTTTGAGGCAGCCAATGGCAGCCCAAAGCCTAGACATGGACTCCAGTCAAACCTTCAGAGACATGAGTATGAATGTTTGCTGGATTCTTCCAGAAACACAGAGAGCACGGGGGGCGGGGTGGTGGTGGAGGGGAGGGTGGCTTGGGGCCATGAGAGCCCCAGGATACGATGACACTGCAGGTCCATCCTCTTAGGAGATCGCCAGTCACACAGTAGGTCGGCTTGCATCAGGCTGGCCCAGTACCATCATCCTGATGTCTTGCTCCTCAGACCAGTCCGTCACCTGCCTTATAATAGTACAGGCAGATCTGAGATATTGCGGGTTTGGCTCCAGACCACTGTAATCAAGCAAATATCACAATAAAGCAAGTTCCGTGAATTTCTTGGTTTCCCAGTGCAGATAAAAGTTGTGTTTCTATTACACTGTGGTCTATAAGGTTGCAATAGCATTGTGTCTAAAAAAAAAAAAAAATGTACATACCTTAATTTTAAAATACTTTATTGCTAAAAGTCCTAACCATCATCTGACAATGCAGGTTGCCACAGACCTTCAACTTGTAAAAAGCTCCAATATGTGCAGAACACAATGAAGCGCCATGAGACAAGGTCTGCCTCTAATGCTATCTATTTATTGGGTGTCTACTAGCTACCAGCGCTGCGCTAAGCATGTGACAAGCACAGTCATGTGTACAGTTTCACAGCCACCCTAAGAGGGAGGTTCTGTTACTACCATTCCCATTTACAGTGAGGAAACTGAGACCCAGTGAAATGACTTGCCTCAAGGTGCAGAGGAAAGAGCAGGGTCAGGATGTGAACTTGGGCAGTCCAGGCTCTTAGCTTGGCTTGGTTAGTGTTACGGGTTGAATTGAAATCCAACCCCCCAAAAAAACAGATATGTTGGAGCCCACCCCTCAGGATCTCAGAATGAGTCTTTAACTGGAGATAGGGTCTTCTTTTTTTTTAATAAATTTATTTATTTATTTATTTTTGGCTGCCTTGGGTCTTTGTTGCTGCGTGCAGGCTTTCTCTAGTTACGGCGAGCAGGGGCTACTCTTCGTTGCAGTATGCAGGCTTCTCATGGCGGTCGCTTCTCTTGTTGCGGAGCACGGGCTCTAGGAGTGCGGGCTTCAGTAGTTGTGGCTCACGGGCCCTAGAGTGCAGGCTCAGCAGTTGTGGCCACAGGCTTAGTTGCTCTGCAGCATGTGGGATCTTCCCGGACAAGGGCTCAAACCCGTGTCCCATGCATTGGCAGGCGGTTTCTTAACCACTGCGCCACTAGGGAAGCCTGGGAGATAGGGTCTTAAGGGGAAATTTGGACACAGAGACAGACATGCACAGAGGGAAGATTATATGAAGAGACACAGGGAGAAGATGGCCATCGATAAGCCAAGGAGAGAGGCCTGGAACAGATTCTTCCTCACAGCCCTCAGAAGGAACCAACCCTGTCAACACCTTGATTCCAGACTCTGGCCTCCAGAACTGTGAGACAGTACATTTCTGTTGTTGAAGCCTCCCAGTTTGTGGTATTTTGTCATGGTAGCACTAGCAAGATAATACAGTCAGTGACCCTCATTATAAAGCAAAGACACTCCAAAATTCATTTAGCAAAAACTCTTTCTTTCTCTTTCAGTGTGATCATTTGACCCTGGCTGGGGTTCATTCAAATATATTCAAATCCTAGGACTGCAGGGAATAAACTAACCGGGGTTAAACTGTTCTTATGCAAGGATGAGTAACACGCACCCAGGTTCCGTGCATCAGCAGCAGGGCTCACATCGAAGACGGCTGAGGTCCCCCAGAACAAGCTCGCCAGCAGTCAGGTCACGAAGGTTTGCGTAAAAGAGAATAGCTTCGTGTAATTTTAGAATCAGCACCTTGAGGGACACTCAAATCCTCCTCCTGCCCACTAGACTTGGGCCTGGGTCTTCAAGAGAGGGGACCATGGGTGAATAATGTAACAGTGACGTCCACATGGCATCTAAGTAGCACGCTGCTTACAGATACAGATATGTTGACTATCACTGGCTAGTGTTTCCATCCATGTGTATGTTCTATCAGCTGTGGATTCAGGGCCAGATTCTTAGATGAGCTAATGAGACTTAGCACCTTAACAAAGCGATAGCTGACATCCTCTGATTAAACAGTATTGGCCAGCCAGACACTTGTTCTTTCTCTACCTTTCCTTCTTTTTTCCTTTCCTTCCTTCCTTTCTTATTTGTCTATCTATTCCGGGTATATGCTTTTCATATTTCCATTTTGGTCTGCATATATTCATGAGAAGGTGTATTAGTCTCAGAGGGCTGCTATAACAAATTACCAGAAATTTGGTGGCTTAAAACAACGAAAATTCATTCTCTTGCAGTTCTGAAGGCCAGATATCCTAAATCAAGGTGTAGTATGGTTGGATCCTTCCTGGCTCAGAGGGAGAATCTGTTCACTGCCTCTCTCCTAGCTTCAGGTGGTTGCCAGTAATTCCTGGCATTCCTTGGTTTGTGGCAACATAATTCCAACCTCTGCCTCCATTCTCACATGGTATTCTCCTTGTGTCCAAATTCCCCTCTTCTGGATTCAGGGCCCAACCTAATCTGGTATGACCTCGTTTTAACTTGATTATATCTGCAAAGACTCTTATTTCCTAAAAAGGTCGCATTCATGGGTTCCAGGTGGACATGAACTAACTTTTGGGGGACACCATTCAACCCACTGCAGACACCATTCAACCCACTTGATTATATGTGCAAAGACTCTATTTCCTAAAAAGGTCACATTCATGGGTTCCAGGTGGACATGAACTAACTTTGGGGGGACACCATTCAACCCACTGCAGAAGGTGGCTACCACCAAGCATGAAGTCTGTGCCCTTTCTCCTCACCGTGGGCTCCCTCCAGAAGCCCTTTCAGATCAAAACCCGTGTCAAGGGCTAGACAGGCAGCAGGGCCAGCCGACTTTCAGACTATGTTGGTTCCACAACTCAGAATCAGCTTATAACTGGAGATGAAACTTCAGCTGGGCATTCAAGTCCCCAAACAATAATAAAGCATTGATTCTGCTTAAGAAGTAATTCTACCATGTTGTCACCCTAGGACATGACTAGACTTCCAGGGGGCGTTTGAACCCGCCCTAATGCATATGAGCCCCCTGGACGCTCTTGGAGACCAACTGCCCTCTGCTTGCTTGGGGTCTGGCTGCCAAGTCAGCTCACAGACCTGGATGTTATTTACCTTGCTCTCTTTAACAATACTGAATCGTGTGATGGGAATCTACAGGAGAAGGACCTGGTTTGTGGCATTTATTTTCAAGTGGATTGAGTCCAACAAATATCCAATATAGTCCGATTTCTTCTTTGTTCTTTCTTTTTTAAAAAATATGAATTTATGGTTACTAACAAGGAAAGGTGTCTGAAAGCTATTATGTTTAAAAAATAATAGGTGACAAAAGAGTATGTATAACTTGATCCCAATTGTGTGGAAAATAAATATAGAGATACACTTATAAGTAATAATAATAATGATAATAATAAACAAATATTAAACATTTTACTCTGTGCTCCCCTGTTATGAACACTTTACATATTTTAAGCCTCACAACAGCCCTGTGGAGGTCCTATTTTTATCCTTACTTTACCACTTTCAATAAAGTTGGCTAATCTGCTACATATTAAGTGTGACAATATTGATATTCACAAATCAAAGGGAAAGGAAAGAGTTTTGTTTAAATATTTTAAAATAGAAATGAAATCTTGTGAATCTATAGAAAATCATAAATATAAATTTTAAATAAGCTCTTATGTGATTTTGTTTTATTGTATTTTGGGGTTGGGGGGGCATATTGGATTCTTCCCTAAGTATAAACTATTTTCTTCAGGAAGGTTCCCTGGTTTTTAAACTTATATTCCTGTCCTTTGATTCATTCAATTTTTGGCCATTCTTTCATTAAATTAAAAAAAAATCTCTTGCGGGGAGAGGGGTTAAGAGCAACTCAGAGTTTTGTGGGGAACAGCCAACTTCTTCCTTTCCAAGATCTGCTGTGTACTTCCTGCTTCTCTCACTGGGGGCAAATAAAAAACAGGAGATTTAAGAGACAAATTATCCCTGAGAAAGCCCCCTAGAACAGAGTAAAAATAATTGAAAAATGATAACAAGTGGCTGAAATGTTTGGAGAGATAAATGTGATTTATCATAGAGCACATAAGCACAGATGTGAAATTGTAATTGTTCCCTCAACATCTGTGTGACCTTCAGAGCATCCATAAAACTTCCACCACACACAAAAACCCGTGTATTTCTGGTTGGAGATGAACCCCGGTTTGTGTTCTACTTTCTCATATGCACCTTTTAATTTTTCTTCTTTTTGTATTTTAATCCGTCTTGAGAGGCATTCCTTAAGAACTTAAGCAAAAGCTTGAAAACAAGAGCAGCTCTGAATCTATAAATTGTGAAGTCAAGGCTATACATTTTTGAGTCTTCTTGTGTGGAGATGTGAAAGATTGTTTTATGTTAAGATATTCTTTCTTCTCAACATATTTGCTTAAGAAAGAGGGGAGAAAAGAACATATGCTTACTGCTTCATTGTTATCAGCGAGTTAGTTTTAAGTTTCTGCCAGCGCAGTATTTCCCCTTCTTATAGCTGATTTTCTCACCATCCTGTGACAGAATATGAGACAAGCACTGCCACTAAAGAGATAAAGTTTTCCAAGAAGAGCCTAGTGCTCTTTGGTATGGAAATGGAAGGTTTATGCCTCTTTGAGGTTTTTTTTTAAGTATAGCAGCCAAGAATTCAAGAGTTAAGGCTGATAAAACTGTATTCAGATTATCTCACCTGCCCAAGTGTGGGAGAAAACATGAGTCCAGAATAAATTGCTTTTCTCAAAATAGAAAGACTTCTCTGGTTTTAGTTGGCCTGGGAACAAAGCTGAAAGGTAGGTGGGGCTTCCTCCTCACAACATCTGCTTCTTGGATTGCTGGGAGCTCAGAAACTGGGAATCCCCCAAGCACCTGAATGGATGAAATGAGGACTTGGGCTCCCCCGAAGAGCAGAGGGCAGGATGGGACACAGGCAGCCACAGGACCACTCCTGCATCCTTGAGGCTCACAGACTCAGGTAGCATCAAAAATCCTGATTCAGGACCTCGCAGGCACCTCATTTCGAACAGAGTAGGGCCCCGATCAATAGCTGTTGAATTACAACCTAATACATATATCTGTAGGTGTTTTAAAGACATATTTTCCACAAACAAAAATATTTTACAGGTAAAGCCAACACAAATCCCAACAAGTGTGCTAAGTGTGCATATGTAGTACTTTATAACCAAATAACGGTTGTTAACCCCATTACAATCCATCGTGCATGCACGTACCTTAAAAGCCACATTACCAACACATAGCTGATCATGCTGTCCTGTCGGGCCACCAAACCCAATTGCTGCTAGAACTCTTTGGGTTGTTCATATCCAAATCAACGTCTTTAAATTCCCTAACTGTGCTGGTCAACCAATTTCTCAGTTCCTTTTAACATGCATCTTCCAAATCCACCAACTTCCCAAATCAGGCCTATTAACCAGAAATCAATTCTGAAAATTGTTTGTTTAAATTACCATTTAACTACCCACACCCTGGCATCATGGACCAAAAGCCCAAATGGAGAATAATAATTTTTTTAAGACAGCTCTGGGTAAGAATAACCTTGGAAAATGTATTTTGCACATGTTCCATTGGTGAATTTTTTGCTGTTCATTTTTTTTTTTTAATGGGAAGCCATCATTTTAGGAGATAATATAGTAACCTCAGTTAATTCACATGCTGCTGTTCAATCGGAGTCTGAAAGCTGAAGGCCACGAGGTTGTGCTGTAATGGAAAAAAGCTTTTTAACTAAAAGCCGGGAGACCTGGGTTCTAATATCAGCTGAGCCGCTGCCTTGCTGTGAGACAATGGGCAAGTCGCTTAACCTGCCTGTGCCTCAATCCCTTCATCTCTGAAATGGGGATAATGGCCCTGTCCTCGCACACCTGGGGTTCTTAGAAAGATGAAAAGCAGTGACGGAAGTAGAAAGCTATCGTGAATTAGGAGCGTGTTATATTTTCCATGTGTTTGCCATTGTACGGTTTTATCTGTGCCGACTTCAGACACCAAGCACCTGGCTTTGCTTCAGGAACAAAGCTGAATGTAAGTCTTATGAGCCTGGCCGTTGAGTCTGGCCAGCCTGGGGTTGAATACTGGCTTCACTACATAAGCTGACTAACCTTGGGCAACCACATAACCTCTGTCAGTAGCTGCATCTGTAAAATGGACATCATGAGATCTACCTCTTTGGGTTGTTGTGAAGCCTAAATGAGTCATGGAGACTAAATATACATAATGAGTGCTTAACAACACCATCATCATCCTTCTTGGGGCTAGATGTTTAAGGAGACATTCTTTTATGGAAATTATACTCAGTCATTACTATGTCCCAATTCTATTCATCAGGTCCCTGATTGTGTTTAAGAAGCTCACCCTTGGGTAAGTTTGAAATAATTGGAAACCAAAGCTTCAACTGTTTCCTGATCATGTGATCCAAAGAAATCAGGTAGTATTCAACTTGAAAATTGCTCCATTCCCTCCAAAAGCCAGAGGTGCCTTAGGAGAGAGGGAGAAGACAACAGGTAGAGGTGATTTAGCAGAGCATGCAGCAGACTCGAAGGGACTCAAGCTGCAGCACTGACCAAGTCTGTGCAGTTCAACTCAAAAATGAGATCATCTGGAGCCGCCCAAATAGTTGTTAATGACTCTGGTCTTAAAAACACAAATATTGAAATTTTGAAGGCAGAGAGATGAGAATTCTTTGAAATTGCCTTTAAAATCTGAATATAGTAAGTATATATTCAGATTTGTGATAAGGACATATATATACTTATTTTAATACCTATATACTTATAGTATATACTTATACTATACTAAAGCATAGTATATGCATTATATACTAATAATATATATACTAATAGTATATGTATATACTTTTTTTTTTTTTTTTTTTGCAGTACGCGGGCCTCTCACTGTTGCGGCCTCTCCTGTTGCGGAGCACTGGCTCCGGACGCGCAGGCTCAGCGGCCATGGCTCACGGGCCCAGCGGCTCCGCGGCATGTGGGATATTCCCGGACCGGGGTACGAACCCGTGTACCCTGCATTGGCAGGCAGACTCTCAACCACTGCGCCACCAGGGAAGCCCTATACTTATTTTTAATAAGATATATATTCACGTTCAATAAACATCAAATATAGTTCAATGCTTCAACTGTCTCCTGCATGCAATTAATTCTCATTTCCATTTTTTTGATGTTTTTAATGCTTTATTTATTTATTTATTTATTTTAACATCTTTTTGGAATATAATTGCTTTACAATGTTGTGTTAGTTTCTGCTGTGTAACAAAGTGTTCAGCTATACATATACGTATATCCCCATATCCCCTCCCTCTTGCATCTCCCCCCACTCCCTATCCCACCCCTCTAGGTGGTCCCAAAGCACAGAGCTTATCTCCCTGTGCTATGCAGCTGCTTCCCACTAGCTATCTATTTTACATTTGGTAGTGTATATATGTCAATGTTACTCTCTCAACAAGTTTCCATTTAAATCTCCAACCTTGTCTTCTCCATCAGGTTCCAGAGTGATAGTCCCCAATTCTCTGCTAGAAAACAGTTATCACAAATTCATATAGCAAATGTATATTGAGGGTCTACTGTGTGCCAAGCAAACACACAGGGAGCTTGCATGCTGGTGGGAGACACAGAAAGGTGAATGGGTAATTAAGGTGTGAGCAGAGCCACAAGGCACTTGGGAACAGCTGCATGGGCTACCCACCCTGCTTAGGGAAGCAGAGCAAAGCCCACTGGAAGAAGTGATGTCTAAGCTGACACAGGAGGGGCAAGTCAACCAGGTGTGTGGAGGGGGCTTTAGAGGAACATTCAAACAGAAGGAGCAGCATGCATGGTGACCCTGGGGCAAGAGAAGTCACGTTGAAGTGACTGGAAAACCAGTTGTTAAGTGTGGGACACCATGATCAGATTCACACTGTAGAAAATCTCTCGGGAAAACTATGTGTATTTGAGAGAGGCAAGTTTGGAGGTAGGGAGACCAGTTAGGAGGCTTTGAGGTAATTCAGGCAAGAGATGATGGATGGTGGTGGTTGGAAATCGGAGAGTGGCAGTGCAGATGATGAGAAGCCAATGGATTTAGAGTTGTGAAAGAGTTAGAGGCAGCAGGAAGCGGAGACGGATTGGATGTGCTCTTAAGCAGTCTTAAGCAGGACGGAAGTAGAAATTCGAGAATCACCATAGAAATCATGGAAATAAATGAGACCACCCAGGGAGAGTGTAGAGTGAGATGAGAAGGGGTCAAGGATGGAATTCTGAAGCATGTCAAAGTTTAACTGATGGCAGGGGAAATGGAGCAAATGTACAACTGGAGAAGTAGGAAGAAACCAGAAAAGGGTAATTTTCTAGAAGCCAAGGCAAGAGAGTTCTGCAAGAAAAGAGTAACACTGCTGTCAAAAACCCAAGAGTAGGGGATGGGGGGATTTAGGGTGACAGCTAAAGGGTGTGAGGTTTCCTTTTGAGGTGATGAAAATGTTATAAAACTGATTATGGTGATTAATATCCAGAATATATAAAGAACTCCTACAACTCAACAACAGAAATACCTCAGACAACACAATTCAAACATGGGCAAAGGACTTGAACAGACATTTCTCCAAAGAGGATATACAAATGACCAATAAGCACATGAAAAGATATTTCATTCGCCATTAGGGAAATACAAATCAAAACCACAATGAGATACAAGCTTCCACCTATTAGGATGACTACTATAAAAAAAAAAAGTGTTGGTGAGGATGTGGAGAAATTGAACCCTTTCGCACTGCTGAATAGAATATAAAATGGGGGCTTCCCTGGTGGCACAGTGGTTGGGGGTCCGCCTGCCAAGGCAGGGGACACGGGTTCATGCCCTGGTCCGGGAAGATCCCACATGCCGCGGAGCGGCTGGGCCCATGAGCCATGGCCGCTGGGCCTGCGTGTCCAGAGCCTGTGCTCCCCGGCAGGAGAGGCCACAACAGTGAGAGGCCCGCGTACCGAAAAAAAAAAAAAAAAAAAAAAAAAGAAGGTAAAATGGTACAGCTGCTATGGAAAACACTATGGCAATTCCTCAAAATATTAAAAATATAATTACCTATGATCCAGTAATTCCACTTCTCCATGTATACCCCAAAGAATTGAAAGCCAGGACTCAAAGAGATACCTGTACACCAGTGTTAATAGCAGCAAGGAGTCACAATAGTCAAAAGGTGGAAACAGGGCTTCCCTGGTGGTGCAGTGGTTGAGAGTCCGCCTGCCGATGCAGGGGACGCAGGTTCGTGCCCCGGTCCAGGAGGATCCCGCATGCCGCAGAGCGGCTGGGCCCGTGAGCCATGGCCGCTGAGCCTGTGCTCCGCAACGGGAGAGGCCACAACAGTGAGAGGCCCGTGTACCGCAAAAAAAAAAAAAAAAAAGGTGGAAACAACCCAAGAGTCCATAGATGGATAAATGGATGAACAAAATGTGATATATATATGCAATGGAATATTATTCAGCCTTAACAAGGAAGGCAATTCTGACAGATGCTACAACATATATGAAGCTTGAGGACATTATGCTGTGCAATAAGCCAATCACAAAAGGACAAATACTGTATGATTCCACTTACATGAGTCACCTAGAGCAGTCAAATTCATCGGAACAGAAAGTAGAATGGTAGTTGCCAGAGGTTGAGAAGAAGTAGGGAGCTATTTATTCATGGGTATAGAGTTTCAGTTTTGCAAGATGAAAAGAGTTCTGAAGATAGACGGTGATGATGGTTGCATAACAATGTGAATGTACTTAACATACTAAACTGTATACTTAAAAATGGCTAAGAAGAGACTTTCCTGGTGGCGCAGTGATTAAGAATCCACCTGCCAGTGCAGGGAACACGGGTTCGGTCCCTGGTCTGGGAAGATCCCAAATGCCGTGGTGCAATGAAGCCCGTTGTACCACAACGACTGAGCCTGCACTCTAGAGCCCGCGAGCCACAACTACTGAGCCCACGTGGCACAACTATTGAAGCCCGCACGCCTAGAGCCCGTGCTCTGCAACGAGAGAAGCCACCTCAGTGAGAAGCCCACGCACTGCAACGAAGAGCAGCCCCTGCTCGCTGCAACTAGAGAAAAGCCTGCGCGCAGCAATGAAGACCCAATGCAGCCAAAAAAAAAAAAAGGCTAAGATGGTAAATGTTATGTTTTGTGTATTTTACCACAATAAAAAAAAATACATAGGTGATAACTGAAAAAAATTGATTGTGGTGATAGTTACACAACTCTCTGAATATGCTAAAATGTGAATATACTAATTGTACCTTTTTAAATGGGTATATTATATGGTGTGTAGATTATATCTCAATAAATCTTAAAAAAAAAACCAAGATTAGTCAAGTAAGAATAGAACTGATCAATGTTCTTTTGACAGTTACTAAGAGGTTGTTAGTGACGTTTGTAGCAGCAGTTTGAGTGGAGGGATGGAGGTGGAAGCCAGGTGATGAGTGAGGAGTGAGCTGGAAGTGAGAAAGGAGAGTGAGATTACCTCACCATGAGTGTACAGCGCCAACCATTTTTTCAACAAGATTGGCTGGAGTGGGGAAGCAAGAAGCAGCAGTATCTGGAAAGGACAAGTGCCAATGCCTTCATTTTTCAAGAAGAGAGAGATTTGCTTTTAAGAAGAGAGATTTGAGCATTTAAAAGTCTATGGGTCAGAAAGAGAAAAACAAATACCGTATGCTAACACATATGTATGGAATCTAAGAAAAAAAAAAAAGGTCATGAAGAACCTAGGGGTAAGACGGGAATAAAGACACAGACATACTAGAGAATGGACTTGAGGATATGGGGAGGGGGAAGGGTAAGCTGTGACAAAGCGAGAGAGTGGCATGGACATAAATACACTACCAAACGTAAAATAGATAGCTAGTGGGAAGCAGCCACATAGCACAGGGAGATCAGCTTGGTGCTTTGTGACCACCTAGAGGGGTGGGATAGGGAGGGTGGGAGGGAGGGAGACGCGAGAGGGAAGAGATATGGGGACATATGTATATGTATAACTGATTCACTTTGTTATAAAGCAGAAACTAACACACCATTGTAAAGCAATTACACTCCAATAAAGATGTTTAAAAAAAAAAAGTCTCTGTGGGAAGGATCCAATGGAGAGGTGAAGGTTGGCATTATAGGAGAGGGGATCACTGATCATTCCAGGTTCCAAAGGAGGTGGGTAGAACTCAGTGCATAGAGCAGGAGGAGGAAAGGAGGAGAGAGCAGGTTCAGAGGCAAGTCAGTTTGCTGCTAGGATAGCAAGAAGCTGACAGGATTCTGATTTGATGATGTCAGTGATTCTTGGCAAAGTCGGAAGCTGAGAATGAGGAGGAAGATGGCGGGACAGGAGGAAATCTGAGGAAGGTGGAGAAGGCTTGAAATATCTCCTGCAGAGAATGAGAGAGAGCCGGGTGGGGAAGGCCTTGCTAGGATTCACAAGTATGAATCTGTGGTGCTTTCACTATGTGAGGCCTCTTGCAAACCAGCGTGGGAAATTGAATTCTCTGACCTCTCTCCTCAAATGCCTTCCTCTCCATACTTGCCTATTTCCTTTTCTCCACCCCCCACCCAAAGAGGTTCTCCTCTGAGGAACATCCCTCATCTTGCTCTGGGCTGGACTGTGTCTGCTGCCATCACCTTATTTGAGCTCCTTGCCTGAACTCCCACGCTGAAACCAGACGAATCCTGCAGAAATGCAGCTCCAATCATATCTCTTCACAGTTGGCTTCCAAATGATGTATGTTGCTCCCAGCCCAGCCTTGCAAGTTCTCTACAACAGGCCACCTTTACAGCCTTGCCGCCTCGTTCTCCCTCAGCATATCCTAACCTATATCACGCTGAGTACTTCCTGTTCCCCAGGTATGCTTGCGTTTCCCTGCCTTGGAATCTCCACTCACGTCGTTTGCTCTCTCTAGACTGGAATGCTCTCCCCACTCACTCACCTCTGCATAGTGAAGTCTTATCTACCATTCAAGACCAATCTCTTGTCAAAACGTATATGATTCCTTGAACCAGTTCTATCCCAGAACTGGATATAGCCTTCCCTTTCCATGGTTCTTTGTTAATATTCTTATTTCCCCTCCACAAGTCCTTTAATGAATTAATTGGGAGCAGAGACACTGCCTTGTACAGAGTAGGTACTCAACAAGGATTTGTTACATTGAGTTATAATACATTAATGACTTTGAATTTAGGAAGGGAAGCCATGTCTAATAGAACTTCAAGAAGACTATTCAATAACCAATATGGCAATAACTGATGAGCTTATGAACTGTATTCCCTCAAAAGAGTGGCTTTTTTATGCATATGCTACATTTTTGTGGCAAGTTGTACAGAACATAAAGTTTATCATTTTAACCATTTGTTAGTGTACAATTCAATGCCATTAAATATATTCACTATGCCATGTACCTATCACCACTATCTCTATCCAAACTGTTTTCATCAAACCCATCTCCCTGTACAAACCCGTCTCCATGGGTACAATCCCTGTAGCCCCTAAACTATAACTTCCCCTTCCTTCTCCCTCCAGCTCCTGGAACTTCTATTCTACTTTCTGTCTCTATGAGTTTGCCTGTTCTAGATACCTCATACAAGTGGAATCATACAATATACGTCCCTTTGTATCTAGCCTATTTCACTAAGCATAATGTTTACAAGGACCATCTATGTTGTAGTGTACATCAAAATTTCATTTCTTTTTGTGGCTGAAGAGTATTCCATTGTGTGTATATGCCACATTTTGTATACTCATTCATCTGTTAATATTTTCCACCTTTTGGCTATTAAGAATTATGGTGCTATTGGGACTTCCCTGGTGGCACAGTGGTTGGGAATCCACCTGCCAATGCAGGGGACATGGGTTAAATCTCTAGTGCTGGAGGACTCCACATGCCACAGAGCGACTAAGCCCGTGTGCCGTAACTACTGAGCCTGCGCTCTAGAGCCCGTGAGCCACAACTGCTGAGCCCACGTGCCACAATTACTGGGGCCCATGCACCTAGAGCTCCACAACAAGAGAAGCCACTGCAATGAGAAACCCGTGCACCGCAATGAAGAGTAGCTCCCGCTCGCCTCAACTAAAGAAAGCCCACACGCAGCAGCGAAGACCCAACGCAGAAAAAAAAAAAGAATGATGGTGCTATTGGGACTTCCCTGGTGGTGCAGTGGTTAAGAATCCGCCTGCCAATGCAGGGGACATGGGTTCAATCCCTGGTCCGGGAAGATCCCACATGCCACAGAGCAACTAAGTCCATGAGCCACAACTACTGAGCCTGCGCTCTAGAGCCCGCGAGCTGCAACTACTGAGCCTGCGTGCCACAGCTACTGAAGCCCACACACCTAGAGCCCATGCTCTGCAACAGAAGCCACGGCAATGAGAAGCCCATGCACCGCAACGAAGAGTAGCCCCCGCTCACCGCAACTAGAGAAAGCCCTCGCACAGCAACAAAGACCCAACGCAGCCAAAAATAAATAAATAAACTTATATATATATATATAAAAGAATGACGGTGCTAGTAACATTGTTGTGCAAGTATCTCTTCAAGTCCCAGCTTTTAATTATTTTGGATACATACCTAGGAGTGGAACATAGGTATGTTCCACTGGGCCATATGGTAGTTCTATGTTTAACTTTTTGAGGATCCGCCAACCTGCTTTCCACAGAGGCTGCACCATTTTACAGTTCTTACCAGCAAGGCACAAGGGTTCCAATTTATCCACATCCTCACTAACACAGTGCTACTCTCAGGAACAAGTGCTGTATTTATCTAAATTTTAAACACTAACACTCCTCCAGAAAGAGGTCAGTTTCAAAAAAATCACTACAAAAGGAAACGGAAAAGAGGACGAGAACAGAAAGGTAGGACACTTTATGCTGGATTTCTTTTCAGCACATTGATCCTATGTTAGTCAGTGGAAGTGAATTAGTAAGGAAATTGGCCCATGACTACAACTTTTATTTCCAGAAAATCAGTGTTTTCCTTATCCTGTTAAATATAAGGTAAGCAGTTCTTTAAAAATATTGTTTTGGGGCTTCCCTGGTGGCGCAGTGGTTGAGAGTCCGCATGCCAATGCAGGGGATGTGGGTTCGTGCCCCGGTCTGGGAAGATCCCACATGCCGCGGAGCGGTTGGGCCCATGAGCCATGGCCGCTGAGCCTGCGCGTCCGGAGCCTGTGCTCCGCAACGGGAGAGGCCACAACAGTGAGAGGCCCACGTACCGCAAAAAAAAAAAAAAAAAAAAAAAAATTGTTTTGAAGGGAGGTCAAATTACTGGCATGCGTGGGGTGCTTTCATGTCTCTAACCCAGGTACTAAGAGGTTTTCAAAACAACATGGCTTTCATAAAATAAGTTGGATGCAGGTGCAAAGGCATGTGAGGGTCAGATTGTCGAGGGATCCTGATTGCTCATGGCTCCATCATCCCAGTGCTGTCCCTTAGCTCCCCCTTTGCCTGCTTGCTTTCTCCTTTTTCCACCCCTCTATTTTCCTATTCATCATGTCATGAAGGGATGCTTGCCAAGGGTCAATTCCGCCCAGTATGGTTCTAGTGGAGATACGAATCACCATCAGCAGCAACTACAAGACGTGGATAAAAATTATATAGGATGGGGCTTCCCTGGTGGCGCAGTGGTTGAGAGTCTGCCTGCTGATGCAGGGGACACGGGTTCGTGCCCTGGTCCGGGAAGATCCCACATGCTGCGGAGCGGCTGGGCCCGTGAGCCATGGCCGCTGAGCCTGCGCATCCGGAGCCTGTGCTCCGCAACGGGAGAGGCCACAGCAGTGAGAGGCCCGCGTACCACAAAAAAAAAAAAATTATATAGGATGCTTTTCTCAAAGGGAGTTACAGAAATAGAATATGTCACAACCATCCCAAAGATTGAGACTTGATCAACACTTGAAGAGAATGAAGCCACAGCTCCTGGGGCTGTGTCTTTGGTCAAAGGTAGCCATTATCCTGGGACGATTAACTCCAGTGTCTTCACTGAACACAGGGTCTTCTCCATGTGTCAAATGGAAAAGTGAAATTCTTCCATTTCCAAGGGAAGCAGTTACTCAGAGTACTTTTACCCAACAAAATGATTTTCTTCCTCACCTCCTGGGCCTGGAGGCTGCACTGGCTGCCTCATGGAAGAGGCAGTTCAGCGGGGAGAAAGCTCTCATCTGCACTCTTGCTGCTTTCACACTCGGTGCTTTGTCTCTCAGGGACTTTTCATGGAAGCAAGTTCATTGTGATTTCAATGTATATGGATTTATTTTTTTCCTCTGCTGAGGAAATTTATCACAAAGGGTCTCCAGAAGAATATAATGCTGGTTGTGCCTGCGCTTTTCACAAAGCTATATACCTTCTTACCGATGAGAAGTTGAAAACAATGGTTAAAAGTAAGTATTCCAGGAAGGAGCAACTGTATAATAAACAGAGCCTTATAAACATGTACCAAAGTATATCAGCTTGATTCCTGCCTTCACTCCCTTTGTCTCCATCCCTAGCCTGGTGGCACATGCTGTATATCACCCATGGCCTTGTCAGTTTACTGACATCGCCCTCTGCCTGAGACACCAACATTCCTTTTGATTTGGCACCGTATGCTTTCCATAGCCAGTGGGATTTCTGAGTTAGCCTGAATTCTACTCCTGACCTTGCTGTTAAGCAACTGTATGACCCTGGGTAAATTGCTTAGCATCTCTGGGCCTTTATTCAGCAAATACTTATTGAGCACCTACCTTGGACTAACACCATGATAGCAAGCTAAGAGAAGGCCCCTCTTCTAAGAAGCTTCAAATTTACTAAGAGAAAAATAAAGGAAGGGAGGAAAGAGGGAGAAAGATAAGCAGGAAAGAAAAAGGGGTCTGGTGTAAGTTAAGCTTTGAAAGGAAGACAGGATTTAGTTTTTTTTATCTTTTTATATTACTACCACCAAAAGGAAGGGACCAAGTAAACTCTGCTGTCCCAGGTCCCAGGCCAGCTTCTGCTTCCCATCTTTGAGGACTTTCTTCCTCATCTTCCCAAGAAGCATTTGGGCCTTGGAGTCAACTATAACCGGAAAATGAGACACAGGGAATGGCTGGTGATACTCAAAGAACTCAGGAAGTAAGCTAAGAAAATACATACACATCAAATCCATGATGTATTTTTATGAGTATTGCATTATTTTTATGAGTTTTATTTTAGTATTATTTTTTAAATTCCTTATTTTGTTTTTATTACAAGAACAATTCATGTTCATTAGAGAAAGAGAAGAAAAAGGGAGAAATGGGAAAGCACCCATGAGCTCATGCACCCAGACAACCACCATCAACACCTATTTTTGGTGTAGATCATTCCTGTCGTTCTAAACCACATGTAATTGTTTCAATTTACAAAATTGGAATCATACTATTCGAATTTTTCTGACACCTGTTTTTTCTTCCTATGTAGAAATATAAAATTTATATTTTAGACACATTAATGAAAAATAGTTCTTATGTGTCGACTTTTCTAAATTAGTATATTTTAATTACTCTCAATGACCAATTTTGTAAAGCAAACAAGAGTCTCTTTCAATGTGTGACACATTTTGCTCCCACCTTCTTAGAAAAGAAGAAAGGAAATTTAATATGGAAAGGCTATAGTGTATGCATTTGTTTTTAATGTCAAAGTTCCAAGAATCAGGAATCTTATTACATTTATTTTCATTCAGTTTGGGGTCAGGAGGAAAAACGATTTATGAACTAAGAAGATGTTTAATGATTGCAAAAACTGTATCTGTTTGCTTCTTCAGACAGATCTTTTCTACATGCCATAAAAGAGTTCCATCACACTGATAAATTGTTTCCAACCTTTGGGATTAAGGATATAAAGAAATTTGTTCTCATCAGGGCATGAGCTTTCACTGAGTAAAAATACATAGCTCAGATTTTCAAATAATGGCTAAAATTCTTTGTTTTATGAATGACAAGAAGCACACCTGGTATAAAACTTTTCTCCAAATGACATGAAAATTCACTGGCTCACCTGTTCCTCATTTGTGACGATCAAGAAACATTGTTCAGCCTTGAAAGAGATCTGACTGAGGAGCACGTCAGCTCTCTGTTCTCTTGCATTTATTTTGGAAGGGATAAGAGAGAAACTTTTGAGACTTTCTAGAAGAGTTTGAGTTCAGTTCCGCCATTGTACTTTGGCTTCTCTTTGGAGGAGGGGGACTGAAAACAGCCTCAATCTGATGCCCTCTTAGGGGTGCCGTGATCCTCTTTTACTTCTGTGCCTTTGGGTAAAGGAATTCATTTTCACATGCCTGACATTACTGTCTCTTTGGAAGAAAAATGCAACCCTTTTTTTGCAGGCAGATCTTGCCCAGTCTCAAACCTGGTGGTAGACTTTGTAACCAGCACAGAGATGTTGGTGATAAGAAAGGATCCAATTCAGAATGTCATTCACACACATTGTAGCTGAAGACATGTAGCTGAAGCCAGCTCCAAGTTGGCCTTGTCTGTGTTGGGTCAACTGTATTTTCTGTGTCTTTAGTTTTATAGAAGTTATAAACCCCTCTGGGTTGGTTTCTCCTTCCCTCTATTATTTAAGTTAGATTTAATTTCTCCTTCCATCTTCTTTTTACAACTACTATTTCCCTTGAATATTCAACGTTGTACCTCCTCTTCACTGCGTTTTATGCCTCCATCTAAGGAAAACAGGGACCACGAGAGGTTGTGTTCTGAAAGGACTCAGACCAGCATAGTAGAAACAAGACATCACTTAATACTTGATGTTGGAAAACTGTTATCCCTGGGGACTCTCCCATGCCCTTCCCAGTGGAACAAGTACAGCTGCCTCTGGCCAGGGCCCCTTTGTGATACATGGATTCTGGTCTAGAAGTCAAAGCAGCACAAGAGTTTATATAGATAGCCCAAAGTAAGCAAAACAGTCCTTGTTTTTGATAGACGTATGTGGAAAGCTTGGATTTGTGCCTCATCCCAGGAAGCTGGCACTCACCTGACCGAGGATTTCTTGCTTGCCTCATCAAGCCTGGTCCTAGGATTACTCACCAACCTGTCTTCTCCTGTTCCTCAGCATTTTAGGAACATGTACCATGTAGTTTCCATCATTAAATATTTCTTTTATAGGTCAAATGCTAAACATGATGCATATGCCACTCTACAGACTTTTTTAGTATTGTTCAGTAGAGGAAGAAATTTCACGGCTTAATTAGAACCTTGAAGTGTGAACAGTCAAGATTTCATTAAGCATGCTTCATACAGATGCAGCTTCTATTACCTACGATGGTATACAGTAGTCTGTAATTAAACAATAAATATTACTTTTACTCCCTTCCTTTTGCCAGGGCTTACGATATTCATCTATTCAACAAATATGTATTGAGCCTCTACTATGCACTATGTTTAGCACTGAGAATAAGCACTGAAAAGACAGATAGAGCCTTGCTAGCCTAGATGGATATGGGCTATTGACCATGAAAGCTGGTTATTACATGTAAGAAAAAAGAAAAGGTAAATTTTGGAAAAGAAACCCTTCACTGTCTTTCGATTTAAAAACTAGCCTTTGGAGACCATGCCCAGAGAGTCTGAGGGTCCAGTGGCCAACCATTCCATACAAAAGACTCTAACCTCACTCATCATTTTGAAATATTCCTTTCTATTCTGATCAGTTGAAGTCCAGGCTTTAAAGAGCTTTTGGTTTTTTATTTTTCTGGCTGTTTCATCCTGTCTTTTAAACCATGACAGAAAAGGATTAATAGCCAAGAGAACAGAGGGCCTGACAACTCAATTCTGTCACCCAAGAGTACTTATTAAGCTGCCACCTGTACATAGCCCTGTGCTAGATGCTTTTGCTAATAACATGTGTGTGTCTCTTCTCCCTACAGGACCTTAGCACACACCAAACTTAACATGAAACTGCAGCTCCAAGGCCCATGGTGAGTGTGGGATCAGGGCCTTGGATGAGACTTCAAGTGTGTGAAAAAAAGAGGCAGATACTAGTCTAAGGTTAATTATATCGGGGGGAGCTTGCACTCTTAAAGACATTGTGGAGAGGGGCTGGCTGGTGACCACATGGAGGTTAATGGCACTATTATATATTGAAAGATTCTATATTGTGTCAATAAAGAGATAGACTTCTTTTTAACAATGACATAATCTACTATAACCACTCCTCCGGTGTACTGAGACAGGGCAGTGAAAATGAGGTTTGTTATTAGAAGACACACACGTGCACACATCCACACACCTGTGTACACCCCAAGCACTCTGCCAAGGAGACTCACTCCACTGTCTTTGGGTTCTCAAATGACCATGGCATCAGTTAAAATTAGGAGAACTTAATTATTCTTTTGGTTGTTGGGTGAAACCCATTTGAAGATACCAAAATGCTGAAGCTTAGCATGGAGAGAGTTTAGAATTCTCTTAGGGTGGGATTTTAAGGCAATGTAATAATTTCTGTATCGGACCTGGGGAAGGCTTGGCACAAGAGTTAAGTGGGGCGGATTTGAAAACTGTGTCCTCCTTGCCACGTCCTGGGTGTGGAGTGTGTGCTCTGTGATGACTTGCTAAGTGAAGACTTCAAAGCTAGGAAAGGTGGGCAAGGCGGTGCTCCATCACCCCACAGGCAGGACGAAAATGGAACCAGGAAACTAACTATTGTTTTCAGCCTCAGTTTTATTTTCTCTAAAATGGAGTTATTGCCCTAATTTTGAGGACAACATGGGACAATAACTGTGAAAAAAAATTAATTATTGAAAGGATTATAGATGTAAAAAATCATTTTTATTAATAGGTTAGATATCTATTTAAATGTTTCAACTTACTAAGGGTGAGAGGAGAATGCTTTAAAAGGAGATGTTTGCAGTCTGGAGATCTATATCTATATCTATATATATATCTAAAATGCAAGTGCCTCTTAGCTCTCCCAGATCATTTAAATAGGGTTTAAGGACGATAAAGGCAGGAAAGCTCTTAGGGTCATCATCCATGCCCAGGGGTTTCCTGGGATGCAGGACTTTCAGTGCTAAAATGGGGACAGACCCCGGAAAACCAGGATGAGCTGTCCACCCTAGTCCTCTTCAACCCTCTTCATTCCGTGACTTCTAATTTCAGTCCTCTCATATCTAACAGAGAGTTAATAAACCTATGAAAATAAACGCCATATCCTTTAAGTAAACAGCAACAAAGCTGTCCCTGCAGTTCTTGGTGGAATGTTAGGGGTGCCGTGGGAGCAGAGGGGAAAATAGTCCATTTCGTTCTGGTGGTTCTCCCAGCCTCCCGTTATCCGTCTTTAAAAAGAGCTGTGGGTTAAACAATGCACACTCAGCACTGCCCACTTGAAACCAGTCAGTGCACGACTGCCGGGCTTCTCCCACCACAAATACACAAGAATAACGTTCCCAGGATGTCAGCAGAAAACATAAGTTCTACTGAGCACAAGCATGGAAGGCAAGTAATCGAGGTGTTTACCTGATGAATGAAGAGGGGGGCGAAGGTAGTATCATCTCAAATATATCTAGCATTTTCCCATTAAGCCATGAAACTTGCAGGTATTAATCATCAAAATAAAATCGCCCTGCCCTTAGGTGCGTGCTGCCTTGCACAAGAGAAACCGCCAGTACAGCGTTTCCTTTCATCAAATTACCAAAGATGAAATGAATTTTGAAACAATATCCCAGGTGAATTAGACATTTAGCCACTTAACAAGAGGCTTTGCTAAGACCCTCGTTTATTATTTCCAGAAGTTAAGTCAGTTCCTGCTAATAATTCAGTACCATCCTGTTCACATCTCCATTCTTTCATGAGCAGGAGATTCCATGGCCAATGGCCAGACCCTATTGTATCTTGAGTTTGGCATTGGAAATGGTTCTGAGAGCTTCCCACTGAGCCAAGAGTCAAGTTAGAGATCTCCTGTGCAGAAAAGGGTGGGTATTCCATTATTCTGCAATATAGCAGAGTAAAATAAGTAGGATTTCATTTAAGCTGTGTTTCTCTTTTAGATTAGGTTAAATGGCCACGATGCTAAAAGCCTCCTATCTTGTACAAATCAAGTGCCTCTGTCTGCTGATTCTGGCTGCAAGTCATATTCTGAAAAGCTTTTGATAAGCGTCTTAAGTGTAGGGAGACATCTCATGTGTCTTGCTAAGAATGGGCACATTTTTATACCAAAAAAGAAGGGTACTGCTCCTTCTTTAAGTGTCTTTCTTCCTTCAGGGGTATTTTAAAGGCAAGATTGAGAGTTTTAAACCAAAATGTAAGTTTGAGTTTCAAATGTTAGTCCCCAGTTTTTTGGAGGGAAAAAAGTATTTAGAGGACAAGTCAGAATATCAATATTTCAAGGTGTATCCCCTAGAAAGATATCTGTTCAGGAAGGAAGTTCTTAAAACAGAGAAAGCTCATTTCAGAGTTAAAAAAAAAAAAAGAAGCACAACGTGGAAAAGAGAAAAGCAGTATTGGTCTCCTTGCTACCAAATCTCCCTCCACCCTCCTCTGGTCTGACCTTGCCCACCAGGGACCGTCCTCCTCTCCCATCAAGCCTCGAGGGAAAGTCCCTCTGACAGCAGAAAAATCCTCTTCCACCCACTGGTTGATGCTTAAAATTCTACTATTAGGACTTAATCCCTTTAGTTTCAGCTTTGATCCCAGTTAAAATGTAAATACCTCTGGGTGGGGTAACCCTTTTAAACTGTTATCAGCCCTTTACAGTCCACTGAGAAGGAAGAAGCCAGGCAGATTTCAATAGGGTTGAGAGGGGGAGATCTTGAGGCCAAAGAGCAATGGAAGATGAAGTGTGAGCACAGAAGGAGGGTTCCCAGGGCCAGAAAACAACCCGCCTTTCCCAACTGCCGAATCATGACAGGATCTGAAAAAAGGAATCTTATTCCAACTGAACAGGGCACCATTAATTTATGTAGAAATCCCTCCACCAAAGAATCTGAGACAAGCATTAGGTGAACAATGCACCAAGCTACCATTCTACTAAAAGATAATTCAAATGTTGGGGCCCATTCTGTGATAAAATATAATGGCTAATCCTCAGGGTTCAGCCTTTCTCTTCTAACTTTAACTAAGGAAAAAAGTTTAGCCTTGTTAAAGCTATTATCTGTTCCTAAATTGCACAGTATATAAAACGTAAATGTGATCACACCACTCTTAAATTATTACAACAATATGCCATTCTGTTTTCTTCCCCTTGACATTTACAAAATTCATTTGGAAGAGTGGGATCTACCTCACAGAGATTAGTGATAAATCATGTATTTTTAATGAATATCAATAGGAGAAACCCCATGACATAGCCCACCATCTAATTTGATTAAACTGTGCTTAAGGCAATACTACCTCTCTGGCTAGGGAATAGCTCCATAATGACTTTGTGAGCATTATTGCAGGCTGTTTTAATGATTTAATGAACTGCCTCTATATTTAGTTCAATAGCCTTAAAATGATTAGTGTTTAAGAAAAATTAGCTCACTTTGATTTGATTCCATTTGATGGTAAGTTTAAATAACCTAACCCTTCAAAACACAGTAGAAAAAAAATCCTAGAATCACAGCCAACTAACTGCTAGAAAACATTATGACCATCATTAATAACCGTTCATTTATGTTTAGCTACAGTATCCAGCCTGACATGCTCATCTGAGGATCTGGGCTGTAGGAACAAGGGCTAATGCTGCACTTCATCTTCCCTTTCTATGATTGGAAGGGGAGGGAGAGGGGAGGAGATGGGAGAAGTAAGAAAGAGCCTTCAATTTCAAGTGTGGGGCTATGAGGAATTTTCTCTAGTTCAGGTCCAAAATGGGTCTCTGTCTACATTTGGGATAAGTTCCAAGTTTCTGAGGGAGGAGGAGGGGAAAATTGGTGTGAGGTTTTGAGCCAACCCCTCCTGCTGTGATGTGGGCAGCCGGCATGGTTAGGTTTGAGCAGCGTGGTCAGGAAACTCCCTGGGACACCCTGACGGGAGTCAGGGAGGCTTTCTGCAAAGAGGACTGAGGCAGATGGCATTTTTTAACAATGGTAAGTGATCTGAGAGTTAGTGTGACACAGCAGAGACCAGAGCTAGCTCCTCACTCCAAAATAAAGAGTGTCACAGCACACAAATAGAAGTCTGTTCTGTAGTATCCCCATGGGTCACCACTGCATGGCCACACCCCAAAATATGGAAAATAATTGCAATATTGGAGAACTGAGTACTGCACTTCATCTGAAATGTCTAAGCCAATGGTCTGGTTGTACAGAACACAATGTTAAAAACCATCTTAAAGGAAAGTTACAGATCGAGAAATTTGTTCAGCCTTGAACTTTGGAATAATAATAGGGAATTTATGGGGCATTTTGATTATCTTCACTTTCAGCAGAGAAGGCAAGGCTCAGAGAGACTAAAGAGCTTGCCTAAGGTCACACAGCTAAGTGGGGGGAGGGGAGTGTAGTGCAGACGAGCTCAGGTCTGTTTGACTTCAGGTCGACTCTGTCACATCACCTTTCACATCCTCATCCATGCCAAATGACATGCTGAGAATATTCTGAGTTAGAAACAGGGACAGATTTAAAGAAAATGGATGTCAGAGGAGGGTTGGTGAGTATCCAGTGATTTACTAAATGAGGCCGCTCACCCCAGCCTTCATTACTCAGAGCTGTCACTGCAGATTCCTGGGCTTTGGGGGCAAGAATGCAATCCACTAACCATCCCTACTCCTTGTCCTTGGGAGGGGAGGGAAGTATTTCCAAATGAACCATTGTCATCTGATGACAAAGCCCTGTATTTCTTGGTATATGTTATATACCCCCAAGATGCTTTTCCTCTTCTGTCTCTCTGTTAATGTCCACCCTTCATCCATTCCCCACTCCTGCCCTGTCTGCACTCAGGGGTGTACACAGACCCACAACATGCATACGCGTGCACATACACGGGCACACATTTTAAGGCCACTTACTGAGCCCCTAGCATGGACACCATAACACAGAGAAGAATGAAACAGAGTCCCTGCCCACGGCTCTGTACCTGATGGAGCACACAGTCTCCTGGGGTGAAGGGACTGGTTCAAATATACACAGTGTCACATGACCATCACCTCTCCCTTGGCATTTTCCCAGACAACCCAAGACTTTTTCAGAGTCTACTTTGCAAAGGAGTCAGCCTCCTTCTGGTACCACCTTCCCTGGTCTCAGAGCCACCCCTTGTCTTTCCCACCCTCACTCCAGACCTTGATCTTCCTTCCCCATCACCTCACGAAAAAACCAGCTCCATAGATCGCGGCTCATTTTCTCAAGGCCACCCATTCTGACACACTTCTTCTGGACTTACATGTAAATAACGGAATAACTTGAGTCTTTTCCCATCCAACAGAGTCTGTGAGCATCTAATCTTATGCTGTTGAGGAGTATCAGCCCATTTGTGTAGGACATCGCTGGATGGCAGAGTGGCAGATTCTTACACAGCGGGAAATGTAAATGAATGACGTAAGCTGTGTGGGAGCTGGTAAACTGGACATACGCGTCCCATCCTAAAGGGGGCAGCACCACTCAGAAACAGCCTGTCGTTACCAAGCAGGAATGCCAGTGTTAACAGAACACCTGAGTTTTCAAGAAGAACACAAAATCCTGTTCTAATTTTTTTTAAGTTAGCTCATTTTAAAAGAGAGAGAGAATATTGGGCAGGCTAAACAAGACACACCTGCGTTTCAAATATAGCCTGCAGTGCCAGTTTGCAAGCTCGAACCTCAGCCCCAGGGTAACACAGCGGCATTGACAGACCCACCTAAGTGAGGACCAGCCCATGTAAGAATTTTAGCACCTCGGCCACGGCTCAGTATGGAAGGGTGCTCGCCCCGTTCACCAATGGCTTTCCAGACACTAAAATAAGCGCATAACATCAGATAAGGCTGACATATGCCTCTTGGAGTGAACCAAAGATTCTAGATGTTGCTGCTAATAACTTTTCCAGTAACCCACCCAAATCTCTAACTCTTGATGGGCGTGTGTGTGGGGGGGGGGGGTGGAGGGTGGGGAAAGCTCCTGGCTGTACATAGGCAATATCCAATCAGAATTTTAAATTACTTGACCTACATTTAGATCTTGTGACTCTGGTTTTGAGTACTGTGTTCTTGAAACAGCTGCTGTGGTGGTGTGGAGTTGAGGATTCTAACCTTACTTATTTGCTTCTGCCCTGCCTCTGAGAGCTTCCTGTAATCATAAATCCAGTTGGTTTAATAGAAAATATGAAGTTTCATACAGGAGGTAGGTCTTGAAATCTAGAAAACTTTATAGGAAAGTGGGAGACTGTGGTTTTCTCAGGGTGGGGAATCTCATAAATTTCCCACTTTAAATTCCATCCTTTCCTGGCAAATGGAAAACGTACCCTGAAAACTGGAATAAAGGGATGGATCAGTGGTTTTGAACCCAAAAGGGAAAATCTCAACAGGTTTCCTGTATGTGCAAAGCCACTTGAAATTGAGTATGTGTCAACACAGATTTAATTAACTCCCAGCCAGGACATATTGGAAATGATCCCAGAAAGTTGGGACAAAGGAGAAGGTGTTAATTTCTCAGCAGGAAGAAAGTGCCTTTTAACTGCACTGGATTATGGCTCAGGGCTGGGTGAATTTTCAGGTGATCCATTTCAGGTGAGTTGAAAACAGGTGGCAATAAAAATCAACAAGTCAGTCCCTGCCAGTAAGGCTGGAAGACATAGGACAGTGTCCAGGAATCAACACTACAAACGTTATTCGACGTAGAGATAGTCCCAGAATCCCTGATTATGGAACGGATAGCAGTGAGGTGTCCTCAAGAACTTAAAATCGAGTTTCTCTGCAAGAATTAAACCAGTTAAACATTTTGTTTTAACTTGCACACATTGGATGTGGTTACTCATCTGTGGGAGAAAGCCAAGAGATCAAGAAATTTGGCAGTCTCAAACCCCAATTGATAATGGCAGCGCCTATATCAGGATCCTCCCTCGCATCCCCCAAAGCCACAGAGATCCACAAGGAGAGCAAATAAAGTGCACATAAGCCATGCCTGCAGCATAACTAGGAGACAAAGAACACTAGGAATTTCAGATTACTATGGATGGATAGATAGATAGATAGATAGATAAGCAAGCACTGATTGAGATGATGAAGCAGACTATAATCTCAGTGCTATGGACTGAATGTTTTTGTCCCCCCACCCAAACTCACATACGGTAGCCCCAACTTCCCAGTGTGATGGTATTAGGAGGTGGGTGGGATGATATTAGGACCCTTGGGAGGAAATTAGGTTTAGATGAGGTCCTGAGGGCAGAGCCCCCATGATAAGATTAGTGTCCTTATAAGAAGAGAAAGACCCCAGAGCTCTCTTTCTCTCCATCTCTGTCTCCACTATGTGAAGATACAGCAGGAAGGCTGTCTGCAAGCCTGGAAGGGGGCTCCCCCCAGGAGCCGTACTGGCACCTTGATCTTGGACTCCCCAGTTTCTAGAACTATGAGAAATAAATATCAGTTAAGCCACCCAGTCTATGGCATTTTAAAATTATGTAAGTTTCCAGTGTACAGCATTATAATTTGACATCCCTATACACTACAAAGTCTAGTTACCATCCATCACCACACAGTTGACTCTCTTCACCTGTTTCACCCACTCCCCCAACCCCCTTCCCCTCTAGTAACCACTAATCTGATCTCTGTATCTATGAGTTTGCTTTTGTTTTGTTTTTTTAGATTCCATGTATGAGTGAAATCATAAGGTATTTGTCTTTCTCTTTATCACTTATTTCACTTAGAATAATATCTTCAAGGTCCATCCATGTCATCACAAGTGGCAGGATTTCATTCTTTTTTTATAGCTGAGTAGTATTCCACTAAGAATATATACCACATTTTTATCCACTCATCCATTAATAGACACAAATTATTTCCATATCTTGACTATTATAAATAATGCTGTAATGAATATAGGGGTACATAATATTTTTAAATTAGTCTTCTCATGTTCTTTGGATAAATACCCATCTATGGTGTTTTGTTGTAGCAGCCCAAGCTAAGACACTGGGGAAGCACAACTGAATATGATTGTAATTTAATAAGCAGACACAAAATCAATTCTATTGTACCTAGTTAAGAGAAAGCCTGGAACATGGAAAGGGAAGTCTGGAGTGGGAAATTGACCATTTATGTTGTTTTTTTTAATTTTATTTTTGACCCTGTTTATTCACTGGTGTTCAAGGGAGAGGCCCTAAGTCCAGGGGATGTGAACTTTCTATTCCCAGGGGAAGTGGCTCAGAGATGACTTATGAAACCAAAAAGTAGGCAAGATTGAATACTCCTCAAAACAGTCTACTTCTCCACACCATGATTCCAGGTTGACCAAGCAACCTTCTTAATATAAATTCCTGGAATACAGGTACCAGGAAAGGGCTGGCAGGAAGCATGAGCATTTCAGTGATCAGAAGGCACTCCCCACTCTAATAAGTTGACATTTGGGCTGCTATACATCAGTCTCCTGTGAGCTTGGTTGATGTGAGTTTGCCTCCACAAGTCCAATCAGCTCCTGAAAATAATATAGCAAAGAGCTAGATGCAAGGCAACAGTACATTTACCAACAAATTATTTTTTGTTGGATAGCAACTCTGACTCCATCTATGCCTCCTTTTGTATCTAAAATGCTTACTGTATGCCCAGCCCTGTTCTAGGTTCTCAGAGATTATAAAACATGGTCTTTGCCTTCTAGGACCTGCCAATCTACTTGGAAAAATAAAATTTGAGACACAAAATCATTAGAGAACAATATACAATAGCAGGTGATTGAGTATCTGTGGAGCTCATCAGATGGCATTAAAGCTAAGAGAAGCACAACCCTTGGGATTAGGGCTGTGATACCAGTAATCATAATATGCTTAATTTTATCACATTGCATCATCAATCAAGCAATTACACATATTTTATCTAATTTCATCTTCTGGCTAACTAGTTAAAGCAAATGCTATCATCCTCTCATTACAGATTAAAAAAGCTGAAGCCCAGGGACTTCCCTGGTGGACCAGTGGGTAAGACTCCTCGCTCCCAATGCAGGGAGCCAGGTTCGATCCCTGGTGGGGGAACTAGATCCCGCATGCATGCTGCAACTAAGAGTCCGCATGTCACAATGGAGATCCCGCATGCCGCAACTAAGACCTGGCCCATGTCCATAGACAGATGAATGAATGAACAAAGAAGATGTGGCACATATATACAATGGAATATTACTCAGCCATAAAAAGAAACGAGGGCTACCCTCGTGGTACAGTGGTTGAGAGTCTGCCTGCTGATGCAGGGGACACGGGTTTGTGCCCCGGTCCGGGAAGATCCCACATGCCGCGGAGTGGCTGGGCCCGTGAGCCATGGCCGCTGAGGCTGCGTGTCCGGAGCCTGTGCTCCACAATGGGAGAGGGCACAACAATGAGAGGCCCGCGTACAGGAAAAAAAAAAAAAAGAAAGAAACAAAACTGAGTTATTTGTAGTGAGGTGGATGGACCTAGAGTCTGTCATACAGAGTGAAGGAAGTCAGAAAGAGAAAAACAAATACTGTATGCTAACACATATATATGGAATCTAAAAAAAAAAAAAAAAATTGTTCTGACGAACTTAAGGGCAGGACAGGAATAAAGACGCAGTTGTAGAGAATGGACTTGAGGACACGGGGAGGGGGAAGGGTAAGCTGGGACGAAGTGAGAGAGTGGCATGGACATATATACACTACCAAATGTAAAACAGAGAGCTAGTAGGAAGCAGCTGCATAGCACAGTGAGATCAGTTTGGTGCTTTGTGACCACCTAGAGAGGTGGGATAGGGAGGGTGGGAGGGAGACGCAAGAGGGAGGAGATATGGGGATATATGTATATGTATAGCTGATTCACGTTATTATAAAACAGAAACTAACACACCATTGTAAAGCAATTATACTCCAATAAAGATGTTAAAAAAATTCTAAAAAATAAAAAGGCATGGCCCAGCCAAATAAATAAATAAATATTAAAAAATAAATAAACCCTGAAGCTCAGAGAGCCTAAGTTACTTGGTCAAGGTGTTATGTCTCCATGTCTCGTTAGAAGTCAAGTCAGGCCTCAAGTCCAGGTCTTCTGATTCCAAGGCCAATGCACTTTCTACAACACCCAGCTGAGAACAGGCAAGGAAATAAGGTGAGTCCTGGGGACCACTAGTTGGGGAGAAAAAGACACAAGCTGGTTTCTGACATTCAGGGAAGGCTTCCTGAAGGAGACAAGATTTGGGGGAGATGCTACAGGGTGGATGGGGATAAGACAGAGGAAACAGCATGTCTTTAGGCACAAGGTCAGACCCTCCTTCCTGCGATGTCCTGAGGTGTCCCTGAGTCATTCCCTTGCAAGTCAAGACAAAAACAGCAGTCCATGCCATCACTGGATCCAGGTTTTGTAGAGCCTGAAGTTTGTAACACCGAAGAAAAAGAATACAAATACAAAAATAATCCCTTCAGGTCCCCTGGGATATGTCCCTACAAATCTTCAGCAGCACATAAAGCCGTCTCTGGGCTCAGTCACTCTGATATTCATAATCCCTCAGACTCTATTCAGGACCCATCTGCTGATTGGTCTCCAAAGCTGTGAAAGGCTCCTGCCTTTGCCCTGGGCCTGATTTATAGAAAGGACCTGTATTAGTTAGGATGAGGTTCAGCTGCTAGTGATGACAACAATAATAGCAACACCAAAACAGTGGCATACATGAAAGAGGTATTTCTCCCAATACAAATGTAGGCAACTTGGGGTTTACATGGAAACCTAATGATCATCAGAGCCCCAAGCTCCTTCTGTCTTGTTGCTCCACCATCCTTAACACATGGTTCTACCTCATGGTCCAAGATGGATGCTTGAGTCCAACCATCATCTGTATGCCAGCCAACATAAAGGAGAAATTGCTGTAGGATATACATGCTTTTCTCTTTAAGGTTACTGCCTGGGTGTTTCACACACCTCTTATGCTTGCATCCCATTGGTTGTAACTTAGTCACATGAAGGAATATGGCTCCACCAAGAAATATGGTCCGTATTCTAGATAACCATGTAAACAGCTAAACATGAAGTATTTTATTACTAAGGAAGAAGGGAAGATACATATTAAGAAACTAGCCACAGAACTCAAGTTCCTTTGAGGAAGACTGTGGAGAGTCCAGTGGGTCACTAAAAATGGGCATGATAATGATTACACTGCAACTTGGAAGCAAGATCACACCCAGACAAGAAACAGTTCATTTGATGTACCCTACTTCAAGCTCTAATGAAAAACACCAGGGAGGAATGTTGAACATGTGCAGCTCTCACAGCCATTAGTATCCTCAGGGCCCTTGAGGGACTAGCTCAGGCTCCTTGGCAAACCTGACTTCCAAGCCCAGCTCTATCAGTTACCAGATATGTGACATTCAGCAGGTTATTTAATCTCTATATCATTCAGCACTCTTCTGGTTGCAAGTGATGGAAATCCAACTCAAATTAGCTTAAACTACAAAGGGGACTTGCGGCCCTCTACCTCAACCCAGAAGTTTAAAATGTTGACCAACTTCAAGAAGGACTTCATGCAACCACGTGGCTGTCCACCAGCAGACTTTACAGTCTCCCTGCTTAGCAACTCCAGAAGGACAGCCCCACTTCTGATAGTCCCATCAAAGACCCAGAGTTAACTCTCATTGGCCCAATGTAGGTGATTTGTACATCTCTGAGCCAATCACGGTGTCTCTACAAGTCGGGAGCTGGGTGGAATTAGCCTCAATTGAATCACAAGGGCTGAGAGTGGGAAAAGAGTAGTGTCTCAAAGGAAACTTGGCATGCTATTAGCAGAAAAGGAGGGAATTATGCTTGTCAGGCAGAAGCAACAGAAGCTCGTTTTTTCATCTCTTAGTATAATACTAATCTCATCAGATAATTATGAGAATTAATGGAGATAACATGTATGAATGCATTTAATATAATCCCAGGCATATAGCAGGAGCCTAAAAGACATCTTTGCTCCATTGTAAGGAGTTTTAACAGAGTCAGAAACCAGGACAGACATTTCAGAGCAGAAGGCCAGTAAAGGAGGTGATGGCCTAGAATAGAGTCAGTTGGGAGAAGAAGAGATAGATTGAAGTGTGTGGCAGGGCAGAGGAGAGAGGTCCCAGAAGAAGAGTGTGGGAGTTCCCCAGAGTGGACCAGCAACTGGGAGCAGCTTCAGCTGATGAGGCTTTAGACCTGCAGGGGAGACAGCTGCGGTAGAAGGGGCAAGGACCGGGGTATCAGGCAAGGCCTGGCTGGAATCAGAACCCACTCAGTAGGGTTTGACTGAAGAGTTTAATGAAGGGGCTCTTTACAGAGGGGTTGTCAGGATGAAATGAACCCTGAGGGGTGTGGAGGTCCCAGGAGCAGCAAGAGAGGGCAGCAGTTTCCATCTCTCAGCTTGAGGGGCCTGGGAGGAGTCGTATTGCTGGAAGCCAGTGAGAGCTGGAGCCCCACCATGAGGAGGGGCCGCCTGGCAGGAACTGTCCTCACAGAGAGACACAACGGGGTGGCCAGTACCAAAGCCCTCTCCTCTGGTCCTCTGACCTGCTGGTGAGTCTGTTTCTGTTTTGTAAGTAAGCTCATTTGTATCATTTTTTAGATTCCACATATAAGCAATATCATATATTTGTCTTTATGTGTATGACTTACTTCACTTAGTGTGATACACCATCTCTTTTTTACTTTAAAAGATAAAGCAACATAGATTTATTTAAAGTTGTGAGTATGTTTCCCCAGTTCCTCCCTTGTTATTTCCTGTTCCCACATTCAGGCCTCCTCACCATCAGCAGTAATGTTTCTCTGCCTTGGGCTCTTTAATGACCATATCATTTTCTGAGGGTCTCTCCCACCATTTCCCTCTGTCTGTAAATTTCTGACACCAGAGCTGAACCCCAGAATCCCTCTTCACATTCATCTATCCAGTGAGAGGGTGAAAGCTGAGTCCTAGAAGTGTTAGATCTGGAAGGAATCTTATGTATCATCTAGAACCATCATTTCAACTTACTGATAAGGAAGCTGTGATCCAAACAGGAGACAGGACTTAGACAAGATTATACAGCCAATGTTTCAGATCCAATAATGTAATTTTTATTGTTTTTTAAAAAAATTATTGAAATATAGTTGATTTACAATGTTTTATTAGTTTCCAGTATAGAGCAAAGTGATTCAGATATATATATTCTTTTATATATATATATAGTTTTATATATATATTCTTTTTTAGATTCTTTTCCATTATAGGTTATTAATAAGATATTGAGTATAGTTCCCTGTGCTATACAGTAGGTCCTTGTTGGTTATCTATTTTATATATGGTAATATATATCTGTTTTATACATGGTAATAAAATATATGTGTATATTTTAAATCCAAACTTCTAAATGTATCCCTCCCCACCCTTTCCCCTTTGGTAACCATAAGCTTGTTTTCTGTATCTGTGAGTCTATTTCTCGTCTGTAAATAAGTTCATTTGCATCATTTTTAAAGATTCCACATATAAGCAATATCATATGATATTTGTCTTTCTCTGTCTGACTTACTTCACTTAGTATGATAATCTCTAGGCCCATCCATGTTGCTGCAAATGGCAGTATTTCATTCTTTTTTATGTCTGAGTAATATTCCATTGTGTATATATACCACATCTTCTTTATCCATTCATCTGTTGATGGACATTTAGGTTGCTTCTATGTCTTGGCTATTGTAAATGGTGCTGCTGTGGGGTGTATGTATCTTTTTGAATTATAGGTTTCTCTGGACATATGCCCAGGAGTGGGATTGCTGGAACATACAGTAACTCTATTTTTAGTTTTTTTAAGGAACCTCCATACTGCTCTCCACAGTGGCTGCACCAATTTACATTCCCACCAACAGTGTAGAAGTGTTCTTTTTTCACCACATCCTCTCCAGCACTTATTATTTGTAGAGTTTTGGACGATGGCCATCCTGGCCGGTGTGAGATGGTACCTCTTTGTAGTTTTGATTTGCATTTCTCTAATAATTAGTGATGTTGAGTATCTTTTCATGTACCTGTTGGCCATTTGTATGTCTTCTTTGGAGAAATGTCAATTTAGATCTTCTGTCCATTTTTTGATTGGATTATTTGTTGGGTTTTTTTTTTTGGGTATTGAGCTGTATGAGCTGTCTGTATATTTTGGAAATTAATCTCGTCAGTTGCATCGTTGGCAAATATTTTCTCCCATTCTGTCGGTTGTCTTTTCGTTTTGTTTATGGTTTCCTTTGTTTTGCAAAAGGTTTTAAGTTTAATTAGGTCCCATTTGTTTGCCTTTGTTCTTATTTCCATTACTCTAGGAGACAGATCCAAAAAACTATTGCTGCGATTTATGTCAAAGAGTGTTCTGCCTATATTTTCCTCTAGGAGTTTTATAGTATCCAGTCTTACCTTTAGGTCTTTAATCCATTTTGAGTTTATTTTTGTATATGGTGTTGGAGAATGTTCTAATTTCATTCTTTTACATGTAGCTGTCCAGTTTTCCCAGCACCACTTACTGAAGAGACTGTCTTCTCCACTGTACATTCTTGCCTCCTTTGTCAGAGATTAATTGATCATATGTGCGTGCGTTTATTTCTGGGCTTTCTATGCTGTTCCATTGATCTATATGTCTGTCTTTGTGCTAGTACCATATTGTTTTGATATGGTACTAGCACCATATTGTTTTGATATGGTACTAGTACCATAGTACCATATTGTTTTGATATGGTGCTAGCACCATATTGTTTTGATATGGTACTAGTACCATATTGTTTTGATGACCGTAGCTTTGCAGTATAGTCAAGTAACTTTGATCTCAAGATTTTCATGCAGTCATGCATGCATTCATTCTTCAGCTTGGGTATTTGACAAATATTTTTGCATAACTATCATGTACCAAGCACCAGATAAGTGAGATAGACAGAGCCCTGCCCTCACAGAGCTTTTATTCTCTCAGGGGATATAGGCAGTATGAACCATTTTCACATAGGTTTATAGCTCAGAGCTTTTTTCCTTAAACCTCACAGCTGGTATTTGGACAAAGAATCTGACTCTCCTCATCTACGAAAGACTGTACATCTACAGTTTAGATACACATCACTTACAATCATTCTCACAAGACTGACAAGAATAGCACCAAACTACTCTCTTTAATCTGAGCTGTGATGACAAGAACAAAAACGAAAATTTACACACTAAAGCATCATCCTTCCCCAGAAAGATTGTGTGCATAAAGAAAGAGCATGGACTTAGGAATCAGAAAGACCTGAATTTTAAACTCTGATCTTCTTTTTTTCCCTGATCTACTCTTAATACTTACTGGCTGTGTAACACTGTGTAAGTGACTTCACCCCTCTGGGCCTCATTATGTATACAAAATTTCCTCATCTATGAAAAGGCGGTGACAATGCTGTTTCATAGAGTTATACAGTATTAAATGAGATAATGGGTGCAGTGCACTCCACACAGTGCTCAAAATACATCAGCAACTTTTCTTTCTCTACCACTCTCTCTTCTATCGTTAGCACTGACAGTTGCATGGCTGATACCTTTGAAGAAATCATAGCATTTAGGGGACTTACTAAAATGAGTAAAATGAGGCACCTGAGGCAGGTGATCTAATCACAAACAAAACTTACGACCACTTTTCCTTTTATTTCCCAGGATTGTTTTGTTCTTTTTTTTGCAGTATACAAGCCTCTCACTGTTGTGGCCTTTGCTGTTGCAGAGCACAGGCTCTGGACGCGCAGGCTCAGCGGCCGTGACTCAGGGCCCAGCCGCTCTGCCGCATGTAGGAATCTTCCCCGACCTGGGTACGAACCTGTGTCTCTTGCATCAGTAGGCGCACTCTCAACCACTGCGCCACCAGGGAAGCCAAGGGCCGTTTTATTCTTGAAAGCTATTAAACACATTCTTTGCACTTATTAATGTATTCGAGTCTGCCCCCTAGTGGTCACGGTACACAGTGCCAGTTTTGCTAATGACACTTCAGCCCACAAAACTTTCCCCCCATCTGTGTTTGATTAACCTTCAGTGGTGCTTCTTGGCCCTAGTCACAACGCATTTTTATCCCAACAGAAAAACTAAATAGGAACAACTGTGACCAAAGTTAATAAGATCGGTTCTTTAACATGGAGGTTAATCCTGGCTGAACGTTCAAATCACGCACACATGCACGCACACACACACGCAAATACAAAATCAGTGTCTGGGCCCCACCCCAAACCGGTTGAACCTGAACCTCTGGGGAGCAGGTCTGCACATGGAAGGTTTACAAAGCTCCCCAGGTGATTCTGATGAACAGCCAGGATTCAGACAAATGAAAACTCTATTAGAACTTGACGAATGATAAATGACAGCAAAGACTATCCCCTTGAAGGCAGCCCTCTCAGAAGCCTCCAAGCTCTGTGGAGATGCTGTCCAGGCTCAAAATGGTTTTATCTCCTCTTGGGGAGTTGCTTTCAGATCATATGGCATATATTTTGGAACAATCTCAATATTGGCAATGTTTTGTCTTTTGACAGTGAATTTGAGTGAGTTTGAATAAAAATCCTGAAGTGATTCTAAAATCAAGCCAGCTGACTATGCTGGACCATTTTTCAGGATAAGCTGGGTAAGACCATTTTTGGTCAAAAACAACATATGGCCAAGGGGATGGATTTGCCTCGTGCACCTCATAATTGACACAAAAGGCAATTCCAAAAGAGGGCCACAAACACTTTTATTAGTAACAGCTGTATTGGAGCCTGTGTACTGCTCCCCAAAGTACCATCTTTAAAAGGCAATGTTCATCTGGACGTGTGAAGTCTGATGGGACTATTAAAAAAACTGCCTCATTACTTAAGGGTCAAACCCGAATTTAGAATTGAAAGGGGGAAAACTGATGGGAAGAGTCAGACCAGGACAGCCCCTGGGTTTTATGGAACTCTGTTCATGCTCCAACACTGTCAGCATCCAATTTGCCACATTTAAGAAGGACCCGACTCCAGGCTGGCAGAGCACTTGCCAGCACTAGGAGCCGCTGAGGGTCTCTGTCCAGGAGCACCAGGACCCTCAGGAAGTTCTGTGGCTGAGTGAGATGACTAAAAATTGCGTTGTGATCTTCGTCTGCTCTCTGAACCCTCATAATGAAATTCTCCAACATTACGTCAGATAACTCCTAACAGACGAGCACACAAAACACAGGTGAGGGCTTCCCTGGTAGCGCAGTGGTTAAGAATCCGCCTGCCAATGCAGGGGACATGGGTTCGAGCCCTGGTCCGGGAAGATCCCACATGCCACGGAGCAACTAAGCCCGTGCACCACAACTACTGAGCCTGTGCTCTAGAGCCTGCAAGCCACAACTACTGAGCCCATGAGCCACAACTGCTGAAGCCCACGTGCCACAACTACTGAAGCCCACATGCCTAGAGCCCATGCTCCGCAACAAGAGAAGCCACTGCAATGAGACGCCTGAGCACCTCAACGAAGAGTAACCTCTGCTCGCCGCAACTAGAGAAAGCCCGCGTGCAGCAACGAAGACCCAACACAGCCCCCAAAAATAAACAAATAAAATAAACAAATTTATTTTTTTAAAAATAAGACACTGGTGAGCCCTCTTCGTCAGTCACAAATCAGATGGACTTTATTTCCAACTCCAATATTTTGCAGTTATTTTCTTTCCCAGGTGAGATTTTATTCCTCTCTCCTACCTCCTCTATCTAATGTGAACATTAACCACCGGGCCCTCCTGTTTGGAGTCTCCTGTCTCAACAATGGTGTTTTCCAATGTGTATTCCAAGGAACACTGGTTTCCTAGTATCTATTCATTCATTTATTCAATAAATATTTGTTGAGCACCTTGTGTGTTCCAGGCGGGGGCAGATCCAGGTTTTACAGGACCTGAAGCTTATAACAATCGTGGAGGTCCTTTTTAAGGGAAAGAACACAAAACTGAATACAAAACTAGATACAGGGACACAAAAGGGCAATCCTGAAGCTTAAGCCCCCTTACTTTATGGTGCCTTTGTGAACAGTTCCAGGCACAATCCTGGGCATAGAATCGTGAATAAAACTGACCTGTCCTTGTGAAGTGTACATTCTAAAGGGATAGAAATAAGAGCTGGAAATTAATAGAATTTAGAGGGGGGAAAATCCAGGATTATATGTTTGAGAACTAAGGAGCTAAACAAAATTAAACAAATTTCTTCATTTAAGGGCTTCTTAGAGCCATTAAAATGCTGATGTGCCCATGATTCTCCAAGAGGGGAACCGTGTTTTCATCATTCCCCAGCTTTATTTATCAGAGAATCCTTCTTTTGTGAGGTATCCCTGTGGACTAAACTCTGTGAAACCCACTTTGGGGAAATCCTGCCCTATAATGTATTGGAAGCTCAGCACATGACATCATCTGTCATCTGCCATGAAACGGCGTCCCCTTCTTATTTGGGAAAAGCATTTGGTTCCTGTGCTAATGAAATAATTTAAATCATTTCTCATTATTGTCATTTTTCTAACCCCTCTTTTAGTGTTTTAGGCATTTGGAACAATTGTCTCCTCTGCTTCCAACATTTCAGACTATAAATCTCAAAAAAAACATGTTTTAAAACCTTTCCAATCCGGCCTTGGATTTTACACAGCATGGGTTCCGCCTAAAGTAACGAAGAATTCACCTTATGAGGGATTCTCAAATTTAGAAATGCAAAATACCAGGACACCTCGTGGCTTAAAAATCATCTGTTATCCTCCAGAATCACAGAAGAGTCAGCATTTGGGGTCATAAATCTGCCTTCACACTTCCCTTCAACCCCTCCACCAGGGTGAGAAGGCTCTTGTGTGGGGCCTTGCTTTCCAGTGGTAAGAATTATATTTGTCTTGGGTGCTGGTTCCAGAGACATCTGTGATGGCAGCCCATCCAGCTCTGTTCTCAGTGAGCTAACTTTAGCAGCAGATTCTGCATCTGTTGGTGGAGTTTGACACAGCATATGTTTTCCAAAGCAGCCCTTCCCAATAGCTGACTCCCTTCTTATGTGAGGACATTTAATATATCCTGAGAACTAATCAACTCCCCTCTTTCCCAAATGTTTAAGCTATTTTAAATTTCATCCAGTTTAACAAGCAGTCATGTGTGGAGCCCACCTTTTGATTTCAAAATAAATAAAAAAGAATTTCTATGACTCACAATAGATTTCACCTCTGGGCAGGCCAGCAAATTTATCCACACCTTTCTCCAAATAAAGTCCTTCTCTCATATGTTTCCTGACATGATTATTAACCTTTTAACCTCTTGAAGGGATTAAATACAAGTGAACCCCATTGTGGTGGTTTTTAAATATGTCCACAATTTCTTTGACACTTCTCTCCTCAAAAGGTGGAGCCTAATACCCCTCCCCTTGAGCGTGGGTTGGACTTAGTGACATGCTTCTAACAAAGAGAATATAGCAAAGTGGCAGTGTGTGACTTACAAGCCTGGGTTATAAAAGGCACTGTGGCCTCTTCTCTGTTTTTTCTTGGATTACTCATTCTGGGGAAAACCAGCTGCCACATAATGAAGACATTCAGGCAGATCTATGGAGAGATCCACATGGTGAGGAACTCAGGTCTCTTGCCAACAGCCAGCCAGGAACTGAGGATTTTGCCCACAGCCTTGTGAGGAAGCCATCTTGGAAGTGGATCCTCCCGTCAAGCCTTCAGATGACTGCAGCCTCAGCCAACTTCTTGACTTGGACCACATGCAAGTCTCTGAGACCGAATCACCCAGTTAAGCTGCTCCCAAATTCCTGAACTACTATGTGAGATAATAAATGTTTATTGTTGTCTTAAGCCATTAAGGTTTGCAGTGATTTGTTACACAGCAATAGCTAACTAATACAACCATCCTAAATGTTCTTGTATGATATTCCAGCTGTACTCCCTGAGGCACTTGTCTCTTCTGTCTGAAACAGTTGGGCTGGATTAGCCAGGAGTGTAATTACTTCAGTAATTGGAAGGATGTCCATGGGCTTTACCCTATGGGTAAAATTAAGTCCTATTAATATAGTGGAACTAGCTTCTACTAGTCCCAAGGCCTGCTTTCAAGATTCCCAGCCCCTGAGAGTGGGGAGTGCCCCCAGAACTGCTGGTTTAATCCTATCTTCTTCTCACATGCCATATAGCTGTCACTGCTCATCTCCAAAGCCCATCTTCATGCTTCCCCAGACCACTGCTGAAGCTGCCATCACTTTCCACTTCTTGGCTACAGAGTCACACTCCCTGAGCCCTGTCATTGGCACTCTATCTAACAGCTGTCCTTCCCTCTGTTAGTATCTTTTAGAGATGTCTCAAAGCAGTTTTCGGGCTCCTTGAACTTGACACACACAGCCTTCTGCAGGGAGGATGCCACCACGAGGGTGACACATGCAGGGCAGCAGCCAGCACACCAGAGAAAGACCACTGCCCCCTTTTGACCCCCAGAGCCCTATTTCTGATTTGGCTAATCATGCCTAACACTTGTTTGTTAGAGTAAATTCTCCCCCAGCAGGCCCCTCCCTGCATTTTTTTCTAAGACTTTATTTATTTAGAGCAGTTTTAGGTTCACAGCAAAACTGAGGGGAAGGTAGAGAGATTTCCCACGTACCCCTTGCTCCACACATGCATATTCCCCCCATTAACATTCCTCACCAGAGTGGTATATTTGTCACAACTGATGAACCTACACTGACACATCATAATCACCCAAAGTTCATAGTTTATAGTAGGGTTCACTCTTGGGAGTTGTGTAGTCCATGGGTTTGGACAAATGTATAATGACATGTATCCATCATTATAGCATCATACAGAGTATTTTCAATGCCCTAAAAATCCTCTGTACATCTCCTATTTATCCTTCCTCCATCCCCAACTCCTGGCAACCACTGATCTTTTTACTGTCTCCATAGTTTTGCCTTTTCCAGAGTGTCACATAGTTGGAATCATACAGTGTGTAGCCTTTTCAGATTGGCTTCTTTCACTTAGTAATGGATTTAAGATTCCTCCATGTCTTTTCAGGGCTTGAAAGCTCATTTCATTTTAATGCTAAATAACATTCCATTTTCTGGATATACCATAGTTTATCCATTCACCTACAGAAGGACATCATGGTTGCTTCCAGGTTTGGGCAATTATGAATAAAGCTGCTATAAACATCTGTGTGCAGGTTTTTTTAAATTTTTCAACTCCTTTGGGTAAATACCAAGGAGCACAATTGCTGGGCCGTGTGGTAAGAGTGTGGATAGTTTGTAAGAAACTGCCAAACTGTCTTCCAAAGTGGCTCTACTATTTTGCATCCTCACCAGCAATGAATGAGAGTGACTGCTGCTTCACATCCCCACCAGCATTTGGTGTTGTCAGTGTTCTAAATTTTGGCCATTCTTATAGGTGTGTAGCAGTACCTCACTGTTGCTTTAATTTGCATTTCCCGAATGACATATGATGTGGAGCATCTTTTCATACATATGCTTATTTGCCAACCTTATATCTTGTCTGATATATATATATATATATATATATATATATATATATATATATATATATATATATATGTAACAGACATGAGGTGTCTTTGGCTTCGGCTTTACACTTTTTAATTGAGTTGTTTCGTTTTCTTATTGTTGAGTTTTAAGAATTCTTTGTATATTTTGGATACCAGTCCTTTATACTCTCCTTGCATTCTAGTGACCACCACCATCAGCAAACACAAATAAGTCCATCAAATATTCCTACACAAATGTGAATCCTAGTCATTTATCTTATATAAGTTATTTTCTTAAAATCTCCTTGGCCCCCAGAACAGTAAAATAACCCTTCCTACGCATGGAGAAGCTCTCAATTTTTAATCTTAATAGGCTATTAAAAAATAACATTTCTAAGACAAGTGCATATGTGTATGTGTTGGTGGCAGGAAGCAGTGACTGACCTGTCAATGGTTTCTTTCTGGAAAATATGACGGCTATTTTTATGAATCACCGAAACCTCGGATTTTCAGAATTCCCCCAAATACATTATGCAACATACTAGCTCCGCAAGACGTTGGGGGGCGGGGTGGGATTCTGTGATCATCTTTGGGAAATGCCAAAATTAAGGTGCTTCTCTGCTGTTGGACTTCTTCAAGCCTTTAATATGCTAATGTTAACCATTAGGTGATCCTAAAATAAGGTTTTAGATTAGGTGCACTGTTTCCCAAACTCACTTCACCACAAAGCATCTCATGGAACTAGTGTTATATGGAACACACTTTGTAAAATCCTGGGCAAGACCTAACCCCAGAGAAAACGGAATGTAGCAAAAATCAAAAGCTCTTTAATCAAAAACTTCCTGTCCTAGATCATCCAGGTCACTCAAATTTAACCTGCTTCTAACAAGTCTTAAGAATGTGCAGGGAAAATTGTTCCTTAAAGACATAGATCTGAGGTCCAAAGAATCTTTATACCAAAGTAAGCTTGTTAGCCTATTTTTCTCTCCAAGGATAGAAGAAAGACAAGGGTGCTCAGTAGATATTTTTTGGTAAGCCGAATCCAAATTTGCTCTCAGTCATTGAACTAGGACCAAGATCTCCCACCTCAAGCCCCAACTGAAAGCTGAGATGCCTGGGCAGAGAATCATCATAGTCAAGGCCCACATCCCATCCCTCCCTGTCAAAACACCTCCATAAAGAAGGTGGGAGATGCAGGAGGGGGAGAGGGAGAAAAAAACTTTATTCTTTCAACATTGACCCATTTTGTTCAGGTCTAACAACTCAAAAGCAGCAGAGTCATTGAAACACGGATTGTAAAACTATAACACTCCTCAATTACTTCTTGTTGGCCAGACAAGCAAACCTATTATTTGACAATGCATCATGCTCCAAGAAAGTAAACTTTATCATACAGAGGTCATGAGAAAAAGACCACAGGTACAGTTTGCTAACCTCCACTAGATAATTTTTCACAGTTATCATCCAAGCACTGTAAAAGCACAAAAGATACGTTATCTTTGGGCTCAGTTTATTATAACGTGTGGGTGAAACTCCTATAAAACCACTTACTAGGTAACTGTTGCACGTTCTCCTGCACAGAAAGTCAGATCAGTAAAACATCTTTTTGACAGTGTCTTTTTAAGTGTCAGGAATAAAAGGACGTGCTCTTAAAGGAAAAGTAGCACACAATTTATCACCCCCTCACTTTCCCACACGTATACACACAGATCCCCATCGCCTCTCTGCATGCCAGAGACACTCAAAAGAATCCTTCTCAGTAGTCTCATTTCTTTTAGAGCTGAGTATTTCACGGCAGAACTGTTCCTGGATAAAGCGGCAAGTAACATTAATTCAAGATACTATAGGAGCCAGCAGTTCAAGTACTAGTCGTGGTATTTTTTCCCCTAGAGTCATCATATTGAGTAAGACCCAGGAAATACAAGATAAAAGGACGATGGATTCCCTCAGCAAATGCTCTCAAGAGTCTCAAATTTAACATTAGAGCCTAAGAGAGGTCATCTAACTCTAGCTTGAAACTTAGATTTTTTTAAAGAGCTTACCTCTCTCCCACAGTAATGTCTTCACAGTCCTTGGGGATACATGGAGAGGGGGGGCAAGTCTTGGATGATTAAATCCCAGGATGTATAATGACATCCCAGGAAACTCAGGGTTCACCCTTCTATCCCCAAAAGGAAAGACAAGTTAAAGAGTGTGAGATGGGGAATTCCTCCCACAATGCAGTTCTCTTTAGAATTCACTTCTTACAATGGTCCACAACTAACAGCTACATTCTCCATCCATTCAAGCAAAGGAAACCGCTTTTATTTATATTTATTTATATATATATATATATATATTTGTTCATTTTCACCAAGAACTTTATTGAACAACATATTCACCCTTTTGTTCCACTACCTTCTGCCATTTTTCAGGCAACTTCATAATTCCATCTTCCCAAAATTTTTTATCTTTTTGAGCAAAGAACTGTTCCAGGTGCCTTTTACAGTCTTCCAGGGAATTTAAATTTTTTCCATTGAATTTCCATTTCCATTACAAGAATTTTGTAAAGACTGAAATAAATGGAAATCCACAGGTGCAATGTCTGGTGAATACGGCGGATGACACCAAACTTTGCAGCCAACCTGTAACAGTTTTTGCCTGGTCATCAAAGAAACAAGCGGTCTTGCGTTATCCTGATGGAAGATTATGCGTTTTCTAAAGTTGACCAATTCCGGACAATTTCTGTCGAGTGCTGGGAAGCAGCTTTTTAGATTGCTACACACAAGAGCAATTTTTTTCAAAGGATACTGACAGAAATCTGTTGGGTGGGGGTGGTTAGTCATATCTCCCCACAAAGATCTGCTGAATAAATATCGAGGGGCTTATATGTTCCCAATACAAAATAGGGACTGTGAGAAAATCAAAAGAGAGAGAATATGCAATCCCCATGCTTGAAAAATTTATAATTTTGTTGAAGAAATGAGACTTTTACACAGACGACAAAGAACAATCAGCAAAATGCTAAAATGGTTGTCTTCTGGTTGAAATGTTTCTTCATTACCAAAATATGTTTGGGAGCCAGCAAAAAGAAATACATAGAGTTCCTTTACCTGGAGCCTAGCTCAAAAATAACCTCTAGGAACGTGAAATACAGCCACGAACCTTTAAGGCTAAGCAAAACCTCATTTCCAAATAAGTTTCCTATATCCAGCCATGTCGAAAGGTTTTTGAGATATTTCTAGTGAGTTCCTCATGTATTCAGTCACTCAACAAACATGTATGGAGCCCTTTCCATGGGTTGGGTACACGGGCTACAGGAGTAAAAGCCCTAGTCCATGCCCTCCCAGGGCCAGAGTTAGGCGTGGGATCTATCCTGCACCTCAGGTAATCACACATGGGGAAATGTAAGACAGAGCAAGTGGATCACAGAAAATTTCTCAAAGGAAATTGATATCTGAGTTGAGGTATGAAGGTTAGTGGGTGTTAGCCAGTTGGAAAGGGGTGAAGGAAAAACATGCAGCACACGCAAGGGCCAAGAGGCTTGGGAAACGGTGCGGTCACAGGCTTGGCTTGTTTGGAGAAGAAGATGTAAGAAGAGTTCAGAGGAAAGCAAAGTGTTTTGTTTTTTTTGGTTTTTTTTTGATGTGGCCCATTTTATTTTTAAGTCTTTATTGAATTTGTTACAATATTTCTTCTGTTTTATGTTTTGGTTTTTTGGCCAGGAGGCACATGGAATCTTAGCTCCCCGACCAGGGATCGAACCTGCACCCCCTGCTTTAGAAGGTGAAGTCTTAACTGGACCACCAGGGAAGTACCAGAAAGATCATTTTTGGGTAAGAGATCTGGGGAGACTTCATGGAAGAAGTGAGGTTTGGAGCAGAGACTTGGAAAACGGGTAGAATTTCAGTTAGATGAAGAGAGAAGATGGGGGGAGGGCAATGTTTCAGTATTCCTTAGTTTCTTGCACATTGCCTGGCATGAATAGTGCTCAGAAAGCATTATTAAATGTTGAAAAAGTAAACCAAGTTATCCAGGCAGAAGAGCGAGCTCAAGACATGTTTGGAATGGTGAGTTGTCTGATTTGCTGGAAGTATAGAATCCTTACAGGGAAGACATAGGAGATAAGGCAGGAAAAATAAACTGAGGTCAGATTAAAGAAGTCTTATCTCTCAGTTAAGGAATGAGAGGAAAGGCTCTAAGCAATGGAGATCCATCAATGAATTCTGAGCAAGATAGTTGCAAAACCAAACTGTGCTAGAGATCATTTGGTAGGATGGAGGAAAGCGGGACCCAAGTCCACAGGCCAGTTAAGATGCTGAGGATACAGGACTTCCCTGGTGGCGCAGTGGTTAAGAATCCGCCTGCCAATGCAGAGGACACGGGTTCGAGCCCTGGTCCAGGAAGATCCCACATGCCATGGAGAAACTAAGCCCATGCATCACAACTACTGAGCCCGTGCTCTAGAGCCCACGAGCCACAACTACTGAGCCCATGTGCCACGATTACTGATGCCGGTGCGCCTAGAGCCGGTGCTCTGCAACAAGAGAAGCCACCGCAATGAGAAGCCCGCGCACTGCAACGAAGAATAGCCCCACTTGCCGCAACCAGAGAAAGCCCGTGTTGTTGCACGCAGCAACAAAGACCCAATGCAGCCCAAAATTTTAAAAATAAATAAATGTATATATTAAAAAAAAGATGCTAAGGATGCAATCCTTTGTGAAATAATTAGGTGGGGGCCAGGTGGGGGCAGAAGGAAGAGAAGAGACTTGTGGATTCACTGGTTAGAGGGCTCTAAGGACAGAAGGGTTACAATGCTCCAGAGGTTTTAGGCTCTGTGTTCCAGATATCCAACGTTGCATAAAAAACAACAGTTTTAATCCTGAAACATAATGGCTTAAAACAGCAATCATTTATTTTGCTTAGACGTAAGCAATTTGGGCAGGGCTCAGTGGGGATGGCTCATTTATGCTCCATGTAGCATCAGTCAGGGCAGCTGACTGAGGGCTAGGGGACCCTCTTCCCAAATGGCTCGCTCACACAACTGGCACCTTGGTGCTGGCAGTCTCTGGGAGCTCAGCTGGAACTGAGGGGTGAGAGCCCTCAGATTCTCTCCATGCGGTCCCCTCCTTGTGCCTGGGTTTCCTCACAGCATGGTGGTTTATTCCAAGGGCAAGCGTCATAAGAGAGAGAGGTAGGCAGAAGCTGTATGTCTTTTATGGCCCAGACTTGGAAGTCACACAGCATCACTTCTGCTGTTCTGTGTTAATAGAAGTCAGCTCAGAGGCTCAATCTGTTCAAGGGAACAGGGCAAGACTTCACCTCTTAATGGGAGAGTGGCAAGGTTCTAGAGGTGCACGTGGGATAGGAAATATTGTGTAGCCTGTATTGGGTTAAATAGTGTCCTTCCAAAATTCATGTCGACCCATACCTGGGAATGTGACCTAACTTAGAAATAGGGTCTTTGCAGATGTAATTAAGATGAGTTCATACTGGATTCGGGGAGGTCCTAAATCCAATGACTGATGTCTTTACAAAAAGAAGAATGACACACAGACACAGAGGAGACACACAGAGAAGATGGCCATATGAAGACAGAGGCAGAGATTGGAGTTATGCCCACACAAGCCAAGGAATGCCAGGAGCCACCAGAAGCTGGAAGAAGCAAGGAGAGATCCTCCCTAGAGCCTTCAGAGGGAGCACAGCCCTGGAGACACCTTGATTTTGGACTTCTGGCCTCCAAAACAGTGAACGAATACATTTCTGTAGCTTGAAGACACCACGTTTGTGATCATTTGTTACAGCAGCCCTAGGAAATGAATACATGGCCTTTTTAGAGAATGCCACCTGCTATGCTCTGTGGCTTGAAGACGGGAGTATAGTCTTGAAACATAACATCAGGAGGAAGAACTGGCCAAGAGGGGTAGGTTCTAGTTTCAGGATTTGCTCCGTGGAGTTTGTTGGGTGCGGCAAATGCCAGGATGGTGCCGGTTTGAAATATGGGGCTGGTGCTTAGAGAACTAGGCTGGGGCTAGAGATGCAGTTTGAAAATCTTGGCAATCAGCAAGAAGCTCGGCACAAAGTCAGACATCCTCTGCATTACCACTTCCTCCTGGGGCTGCATCAGGTGACCACACATGATTTGACATTTTAATTATTTATAGTGCACAGTCTAAAGTGGTGTTCAACCAGCCTAATGACTCGGGGTGATTGAATCAAGGGAGAAGGTGATTCGAGCTCTACATGGAGAGTTTCTAATAGACTTCTCTAGAGTTTACAGCTGAAGGGAAGAACCGCTCCCTCTGTTTTCTAATAGCCTAACAAACCTCTCTAAGTCTTCTTCCAAGACCCCAAAGGTACCCGCCAATTGCTCTTTCATTCGAGAGCCAAAATGAGTACAATAAGTTTTGTGGCTGGCACAGATGAAATTAGGAATTTGTCAGTGAAATGTTCTATATACTGATTTTCCTGACAACCCTCTCATGGTCTTAGATAGCAGTCCCTGATCAACCAGATGCCAATTACAAGAGAACAGCCGTTTCACTCATCCAAATATTTCCACTTTGCTCAAAATGGATTCCAAAGAGTCCTGGGGTTCTCGGGGATGCTTTAAATCCTTTTTCCTGGCTGGATGGCATTTTAGGTTTTCTGTGTAAGACTCTCATGCTTCATTGCAAAGCTCAAAAAGAAATCGTATCTCAGTTTCTATCTCCCCGCCCCCAGCCCCACCCCTTGGTAGGGCATTTATTAATTTAGATTTCCTGGGAACTCAGGTCCCCCCCTGGCTGGGCCTGGTAACAAAATCCCATTAAAGATAATGAATTATTTTCCAAAACTTTTTGGGCTGTTGGTTTTCCTGAAAGGTGCAGAGGGACAGATTTTTTTTTTGCGGGGCACTAAGCTGAGACCGTTGTGGATGAGTCCTTGGAGGACTCTTTGGGGATGAGAAGAATATAGAGAGAAGGACCAGAAGGGGCTCCCCAGGGAGGAAAATGGGAGAGGGTGGAGCCAAGGAGGAAAGGGAGAAAATAATGAGGCGCGGGGGGAGAAAGACACAGAGATCCCTTGTTGCCACAAGACCACTGAAGACTCTGCAAGTGTTCCACGGGTTCTGAGAGTAGGTGAGCCAGAAAGCTCCCCTCCATAGTCGGGCACTTGGGGGGCAGGGGACAGAGTCTATGGACTCCAGAAAGGCAGGATGGGAGCAGATCGTGGGCCAGCCTCAGGAAGGCTTGCTTCAGAGCCCAGAGAAGTTCCTGTCCCCCTCTTCATACTCCCAAGTGAAGGCAACACTCTAGTAAGAACTTGGGGTGGGGGGGGAAGGGGTTCGACTCCTTTCTATACAAGTCTCCAAATAAAGACTAAATTTTTTTTTCTGGAAGAGGCAGTGGCTTGCTGGTTATACTTTAATAGAAATTTAAGCCCATAGTTTTTCCAAGTTCTAGAGAATAATAAAATTAATAAAACAGCGAACGTTTAGCACTTAGTGTATACCAAGGATTGTGTTAAGTAGTTTATGCATATTAGCTTATTTAAACCTTACAAGTTCTCTATGACGCTGGTACTATGATCAGATGAGAGAACTAAGACATAGACAGGTTATAAAGTTTGCCCAGGGTCACTCAGAGCCAGGATTTGAACAAAGCCGTCCAACAGCAGAGCCCTGGGCCACTGTAACAAACGTTAGGAGGCATATCATCCTGAATAAAGTGAGCTAATTATGAGGTTCTTTACTGAGGGCCTCTGCACAGGGCAGAGCAGACGTTACAGGATCATGGTTAAAGCCGGAAGGACTTTAGCAATCACTGGTCCCAGTCTGGGAACCTGAGGCAATAGGGATTACTTGGTCAAGGTCCCACAACTACTTTGTGACAGAGTTGGGTTAGAATCAGAGCCGCCTAACTCCTGGCTTCCTGCAAGGATGACTCCTGCGTGGACATCGCTGTCTCCCAGAATTAACCAAGGGCACCATCAACCCAGAAGCCGGGTATGGAAACATCCAGGTGTGCTGTCCCAGAGGGAGGAATACACGAGGAAGAGCTGGTCACAGGGGCCCGCAGAGGAGACGGCGGAGAGAGAACGTGTTTGCTTTACCCTCACCTTCTGTGAATGCAGACCCCAAATTCCAGGTCTGTTTTTGGGAACACAGAGGGAAAGAAGGTGTTGATGAACCAGCCCTCTAGGGGCTGGAAACTCTATCTGAACAAATGGTAAAAGAATTGGAGCTGCCAAGAGAGCAGAGCTGCGGAAGGGCTTCTTATTTGTGTGAACAAAACAATCAAACCTTTCCTTAGATCCCTTTATGGCAGATTAAGCAGGGTTTGGGGGATCTTGGCATACCTGTCACTGAACATTTGCATTTCACACTGCAAAAACCCTTTAGATTAACGACCTCCCTATCTGCAAGATATTCTTGTCTTAATAGTCGAGTTATGTGTAATACCAATCCCACCAAGATTAAAGAGGAAAGAATTTCTGGTACAAAATTTTGCTAATGACTGACTAAGACATAAAATCTCGCTGCAATAAATTAACACGTGTCTTCTAATATGGACCTACTGATTTACTTGAGGCAAAGCTGCTCCAGAACCACACATCTGGGCATCATCGGGCCCCCCTTAGAAGTGGCGGGGTTTATATTTACGTTCAGCTGCAGTGAACCCTGAGGACAGCCATCTAGTGCTGCGAGTACCAACAGCCCTGAAGTGGAGAGTGGCATTTCTGTAATACCTCAATCAGGAATCCTGCAGTCAGTGTGCAGTGGAGAGAGAAAAGGACACCTCCCTAGACCCATCATCACCACCCAGGCACCCCACGCTCTGCTTTACTGCCCTCTATGCACTCGACATTTTTATCTAATTTGTGAGTATTACCTGCCTTGAAAAACAGTGCCACATTCTGTGAGTGCTCTCTCTGGGTTGTATAGGCAGCACAGCGTGGCAGGAGGCCAGAACAGCCTGGCCCCATGCGCGAGGATGCTGACCCTGTGCTGACCTGGTTCAAATCCCAGTTCTGTCACTTATTTATTCATACAGCTTCAAACAGTTGACTTCTCTAAGCCTTCCTTGGCTTCCCTATCTGTAGAAAAGGGGCAACCAACATACATCACTTAAAATAGTTCCTGGCAGATAGTAGGACTTAGAGGACAAGTATAGAGCTGGGGCCCTCTTCCTTCTAATTTTTCCACCCAGGCCTCCATGCAGAGAAAACAGTTGACCCTCAAGGCTTACCTATAACTTCCTGAGAGTGCTGAGTAACACTCTTCCTGAGTGACTCTGAAGGCCATGAACTGGGCAAACTGCCGCTCTACTGAAGCATTTATTTAAGTCCTGAGCATTGCAAGGAAGGTGTTTCATGTCACTAACGAATAGGCCTAGCCACCTGCGCAGCATTTGGGTGGCCACAAAACCCAGCGGCATCTCCACCACTGCACTGCTTTGTAGTTACCCCCGGTGTGGGTGGTTTAAGTTCCTGCAGACTCCGGTGTTTCAGAATTTTGTTGCTTTTTGGTTCCACCAAGACCGCTTCCCAATGCTGATAGCATTCAGTAGTTGCAAATGGACATTTGTCCATCAGCTTTGACAACATGAGTTTAACTGGTTCAACAAACAACACAGGACAGTGGCCACCAGGCTCAGTCGTTTCAGAGGTTGGGGTCTCAAATGTCCTTAACTCGAAGCCTAAGTCTCTGTCTCTGGATTTATCTAATTGGTTCCCATGATTATGAAGATGCCTGCTGCCCTCCTCTGCTGGAGTCTGGCTGAGTAGGGCATCTCTTCAGAACAGGAAGGGCCCTGACAAACCCCTGCTTCCCTTCTCCCTTGATTTTGACCCCTAAAGGAATGTGGAAGTTTGTGATGATGGAGCACTTAGTAGCCTGAGATAAAATGTAGTCCTGTGTAGGCGACACACAATTTTGAGAGCATTAGCCCTCTGTGCCCCCCTTTGCCTGGCAAAACAATAAGGCTATTCTTTTCTACTTCACCCCAAACAAACAAACAAACAACAAAAGGTAGTCCTGTGTAAGATGGGGATCGATACTGCAGAAGCTTCCACAAGGGTACTTCATTGGTCCACCCACAAGAACCTCTGGTGGGCAAGAGGGGAACAGGTCTGGGATGGAGCTGGCTCCTCTGTCAGTTGCCTTTTCACATGCAACATCTTGCACGTCTGTCCCTTAAGAGTGAGTGTGGAGGTTAAAAGTGGGCACCCCTATCTTGGGTATTGAAGGTTAAATTGACATTTCACATCTCCCCATCGCCCCACTCCCACACACACCTGCATGGCTCCAGAAACCACACACCATTCTGATCATCCTCTGCTAAGAGCCCACTCCCTGAAGACCTCCTCTTAGGACCCTAGGCATTGAGAGTGTTCTTCAGTCAGAATGGTTCCTCAAGACTTAACTGGTAGTCTTAGATAATGAGCTCCCTGGGCCCCAGCAGAAAGAACTGGAATGTTGTCCCCACTTGAACACTGCCACACTGCCCCTGCTCTACTGCCCCCTAACCTAAGGCTTTAACCAAGGGGATGATCCAATGATATGGTTCCTGGAGATTTTCATTCTGCTGTTCAAAGGTTCATAATTGTTATCACCAGAACATTTGCATCCACGTGCGTTGTGTTTCCTGCACTCCTGTTGAAAAACTGAAGTGACCTTAAGTCCCACAATAAAAATGCTTTTCTAGTTGTTATGCTTTATCTTGTTATGGTAGACAGAATTCTAAGATGTCCCCCAAGATTTCTGCCCCGCTGGTGTACATGTCCTGTGTAACACCCTCCCCTTGAGTACAGGCAGGACCTATGAATATGATGGCCTCTCATTCCTGTGAATATGCTACATTATATGGCACAAGGGATTTTGCAGATGTAATTAAGGTCCCTAATCAGTTGCCCTTGACTTTGAGTTAATCAAAGGGGAGATTATATTGGCTAAGCCTGACCTAATCAGCTGAGCCCTGGAAAGAGACAAGATGTAGCCACAGATACTCTCCTGTTGGCCTGGTAGAAAGCAAACAGCTATGTCATGAACTGCCGATGGAGTGAGCCATGTAGCTTGGACCTGAGAGCAGCCTTAGGAACAGAGAGCAACCACTGCTAATAGCCAGGAAGAAAACATGGCTCAGTCCTACAACCACAAGGAGCTGAATTCTGCCAACAACCTGAATGACTGCAGAAGAGAACCCTGAGCCCCAGATGAGAACACAACCCTGCCAGCACCTTGATTTCGGCTTTGCAAGAGACCCTGAGCAGAGAACCCAGCTATTCTGCATCCAGACTTCTAACCTACGGAACCTATGAGATAATAAGTGGGCATTGTTTCAAGCCACAAAGTTGGGAGAAATTTATTACATAGGAATAAAAAACTAAAATACTCACCTGGGGCTTCTTCGTATCACATCAGTTTTAAGGTAGGGCCTAATGTAAGCCTGTTCCTGTTTAGCTTGGCCATCTTTAGCCTTTTTCCCCCAAATACTTCTCACACATCTCTTCATTTTTGGCTTAGAACTCTCTTTGTCTTTTTACCAATAGGCTCACAAGTCTTGGTTCATTATCCTTCTTTGAAACTATTGTTAAGTACTCAGTCCATCCAGAACTCTTCAGCATCCCATGCCTCTGTGACCTGCCAGGTTCTCTGTTTGATGGCCCAGCATCAGCATTTGCACCTCAGCACAGCTTTGTTTTTCTCTACCTGTCTTCATCTCCACAACACTCTCCAAGAAGTGCTACTATGGAGTTCCCAGATTTGGAGATTGCAAAGTTCTCTTGGCTATATCCCTTGAGGATCTCCAGGGGCTCGTGTGCCTTGGAGTTCTGACAGGATATAATTGGCAGACGTAGTAGCTGGTATTCTCAATTAAAGTGAGGTGTCTGAGTGTTTGAAGAACACATTGAGAGTCCGCTAATGAACCAGAGGCATCCACATAAATGCGGTTTTACTGTATTTGATTTAGATTGCAGAAAGCTTCTCTATGACTAGCACAAGAGTGTGATTAGTAGTTTGTAAATGGATGAACATATGAATGAATGAACAAAACGTTTTACTCAAGCAGCATAGAATTAAGGGCCAGTAAGTAAGGTATCTAATTAAAGACATGCATTCATGGTTCTTTGCCTCTTGACTAAATTGTGCATCACCCACTCAAATACAATTGTCAGTAATATTAGTTAGCATTTATGCTTAGTTTTTTAAATAAAAAGGCTCTATTTTAATCCCATTTAACCAGGCGGTGGGGGGATATGCTAACTTCTTTCTGCATTAGCCAGCCCACAAGATAGAAATAAGACTCTGGAGGTGACTGTGGAGGGCAAAGCACCTTAGAGAAAATAACTGGTCACCTGGATATTGTCCCTGCAAAACTCCAATCTACAGAGTAATAGCAAGCAACTTGAAATTTCTTTATAAATATTTTATAATTCTCAAAAGTCGGAAACAATCTGAATATCCATCAATACAGGACGAGTTAAATAAATTATGGTACATCCAAATGGAGTAATATGCAGTCATTAAAAATAGTGGTAAAAATCTATACTTATTGATGAAAGGATTTCATGACATACTGTTAAGTAAAAGAAAAGCAGGGACTCCCCTGGTGGTCCAGTGGTAAAGAATCCGCCTTCCAATGCAGGGGATGCAGGTTCGATCCCTGGTCAGGGAACTAAGATCCCACATGCCGTGGGGCAACTAAGCCCGTGCGTGGCAACTACTAAGCTCGCGCACCTCAACTAGAGAGCCCGTGTGCCACAAACTACGGAGCCCACACACTCTGGAGCCCATGCACCACAACTTCAGAGCCCAAGCGCCCTGGAGTCTACGTACCACAACTAGAGAGGGGAAAACCCGCGCGCCACACCTAGAGAGAAGCCCATGTGCTGCAACTAAGACCTAACTCAGCCAAAAATTAATAAAATAAATAAATAATAAATAAATAAATCTTAAAAAAAAAAGAAAAGCAGGTTAGAAAATAGTATTTACAACCTAAGTGTAAGGAAAAAAGAAAGAAAAGACTGACTAGAAGGCAATATAACAAAAATGCTAACCGTGGTCATCTTTGGGGAGTGAAGCTTATAGGTGGAGTGACCGTACTTCCTGGTTTGCCTGGGAAGATCTATTGTAAGAGCATGCCCATTCACTCTCAAAAGTGTTTGTTTATGTGATAAATTATATGATCACCCAAGTAGTTTTACTTTATCCTTGTATTTTTGCATTTTGGCATACCTTTCTTTCTATCATCAAGAATACAGCTATTTTAATTTGGGCAGGGAAGCATTTTATAATGTTCATTTCTCAGTCATTTAAACTGACCATCCCCAGGTTAATCCAAAGTATATGTTTTGATTCAATTCAGTGATCCTCCTAAACACCTGGCACCGTGCCAGGCACAGGAGGTCCAAGAATGGATTCAGTGGTGTCCATTCTCTAAGCTGCAGGGCTCAGCACCACTGATCACTGTCCACGTCCCAGGCTAAGACTTTATGTGCATCACTGCCTTTACCCCTCACAACACAACTCTATGAGGTAAGCACTGTGGGTATTCCCCTTTTATAAGTGAGGAAGTATCAGAGAGGTTAAGCTACTTGCTCAAGGTTGCACAAGCAGAATTCAGAGCTGAGCTGTCTGCTCCAGAGCCCATACCCCTAACTACTGGAGTATACGGTGTGAGGACGGGGGTCAGCGGGGGGTAGGTAGCAGACAGCAATCCGCTTTACCCTAGGACAACCCCGTGATAGAAGTATGCCGGTGCCACGAGATAACCCAGCCCAGGATGAGGGGAGTTAGGGGTCCTTAAAGGATGAGCAGAAAGAGGAGGTGGAGAGTGAGGGAGGGGACATTCCAAGCAGAGGCAATAGATGAGTATTTGGTGTTGGAGTATTAAGGGAGTGACAAGTAACGTGGAGCTGATCACCTGTAACGTGCAAAGTGGAAGGGGAGGGGTTGGGCTGGCCCATGGAGGGCCTGGTGTGCCCACTAAGGGGCTTCACCTGTACCTAGGAGTCAAGGGCTGCTCGGGAAGGATGGTGAGCAGGGCCTGCCCACAGACTGTGCTGGAGGCCATCTGGAAAGGGCATCGGAGGGGCGGAGCAGTGCCAGGGAGATCAGTGAGCCCCACGACAAACTGGCAAGATGATTTACTGTGAAGCTATTGGTTTAAGTTTCAGGGCCCACCCTTGGCAGATGCCTCTTCCAAGGCCTGTTTCTAATTTTGCATGCACAGTTCTGTATGCACAGTTCTGTATGCACAATTTTGTAATCTTTCTCTTAGAAAGTCCCCTCCCCAAACTCTTTAAGCTGCTGGCCCCCGCAAACCTAGATCTGCCCCCTGTGACCAGTCATTGTTTTCTTGTGCCAGCATCCAATTCCCAGCCCTTTAGTAAAATTCATCTTCTTTAAATTCCTCTTTTGACTTCAGTTTCTCTTCCTCTTTTATTTTTCTAAAGAAATACCTTGTTTTTCTTAATGCCCTAATCTATTCTTATCTTCTTGTTTTCATTTTGCCACCTAGTTATATTTGTTACTGTCAAACTTCTGCTGCATTTCATACCATTCCTCTCTCTCTGCTGTACCTCATAACATTTTAAAGTGTAAACAACAACAGAGTCTGGTGAAATGGAAATAGAAGAGTGCGTCCACCATGTAGCAGGGCCCTCTGCTGGCAAAGAGCCCGGCCAGGCCCCCTCAGCCCCTTTTTGCCCAACCTCTGACCAGCTTCTCCTCTCTCTGGGTTTCTTTCCTTCTTTACCATCTGTCTCCAAATTTTCCACTAATTTACTTTCCCTCTAATTCTTTTCTTTTAGTCTCTGACAGGCCTAAAGTCACTGCCCCCAGGTCCTGTCTTTCCTCCAAAATCAAGTTTGTCTTCTTCTCAGTGAGATACCTGTTATGCACTCTAGCAAGGCAGGTGATTACCACAGGGTTCCCAAGACATGGCCCTTGGGGGTACCTTGAGATGGGTGTTAAGAGAAAGAAGCAAAAAGGTATAGTCCAATGTATATGCACTTTGACTGCATATGCAGGCCAATGTGCAAATCTCACCCCCCAGATTCTGCTGCTTGAACTTGCCTTGGGCGCTCATCCTCAGTGTTGAAGCTCACAAACTTTATCATTATCTGTGTCCTTTCCACCATCCCCAGACCCATACCTTCTGAACCTTCTGGCAGCACCCTGGCTTAAATACTTAGCATCAATGACCATGTGTTCAACAATGCAACCAATTAGGCGTCCCCATCAGCAGATTAGTTAATATAGTCACCTTACTCATATTTCAGACTATAAACTTCTTGGGGGAAGTGGCTAGTTTGTCTTCTTTGCTCTCTAGTACTGGAACTAAGTAAGTATTTGTTGTAGAAATGAACACCCCCAAGGAGATAGAACAGCCTCAAAATGTGCCTTTTATGGTCCTTGCTCACTTTACACGTCAGCCCACTTCCTGGACCCATCTCCCTCTCCATCACTGGCCTGGAGAACGTGCCTTCTTGTGCCTGCAGCTCCACACTCTCACCAGCCAAAAAAGCAGGGCAGAGAGCAGAAGAGACATGCACCAATTGCCTTAGTAACAAGTTCTAGGCCATTGAGTCTCCCAGCAGGGTCAAACACTTCCATTTTCTGAGTGCACTTTTCACCTTCCCAAGTCAAAGCAGCCAAACAAATGACCACAGGTCCACACTCCTGATGTTAGATCAGTCAATAGCAATTAAGGGTCTCACTTAAAAACTGGCTGGTTGGTCCACAGTACTGGCAGGATTCTTGCTCAGGCTACTGAAGATCGATGTCAGCACATGTATCATGATGCCACATTGGTTATAGTTAGAAAGATGTGTGAACAGGAAAGTCATGGGTGTCATCCAGGGAAAGTCAGCTCCTAGGCTTTCAAGAGACCTCATGGCTTGGATGGTTTTGATGAATATCTCACTGACCAGCATAAGACTCTTAACCTTAAGTATTTGAAAATGGACTTGATCAACAAATTCAGAGACAGGAAGACTTTCAGTGGTAAACTTCAGCTAACTAAACTCACAAGAGACTGAACTATAAATCAGAATACCAGTTTCTTCCTTTTACATGGGTTATCTCTTTCCAGAAGCCAGAAACTTCCACTCCCCCAACCCAAGTTCTACCCTTTCCCTATGTCATGCTGAATTAATAATCTGAAGGTTGCTTGGTGAGATAGAAGCAGAGCTGAGTCAAACGATAACTTTATGTTTAACTTCTCAAGGAAGAGCCAGTCTGTTTTCCAAGGTAGCTGCACTAATTTACATTCCCCCTGATAGTGTGCAAGAGTTCCAATTTTTCCATATCCTTGCCAACACTTGCTATTATCAGATTTTGTGATGATAGCCATCCTGCGGAGTATGAAGTGATACCTCATGATTTTGATTTGCATTTCCCTAACACTGAGCATCTTTTCATGCACTTATTGGCCATTTGTATATCTTATTTGGAGATGTCTACTCAAACCATTTTTTAATTGGGTTATTTTTATTATTGAGTTATAAGAGTTTTTACAACTAGATACAATGCACTTATTAGATACACATTCTTTCTTTCTACATGTTATTGGCACTGACTAAAATATTAAGGCATTCAGTCTCATTCCCCTTGCACTGTATTTCCAGAACTCAAGATTTTTTTCTACTTTAATATTTCTGTCATTGAAATAATTTTGTAACGTGTATGTATGTGTTTCTTTTCTCTCCATACCTCAAAGCTGGAATTAAAGCTATGTGAGTCTTATAATCGATGATGACCTGTTAAAGGGCATCTCAGGGTCATCCCTAGGTAGTTATGGTTTTGTAGAGGGGAGAACTGATCGAAAGAATAAAAAACTGGGAGAGACAATCACCACGGACTAGGGACTGCTAGAAGTGGGGTGTGGGAAATATTTTTGTAAATATTTCTTAATATAGAAAAAAAATCTAAACGATTTTCTTTGACAGGCACAAGGAAGCCACTAATTAGGTCCCCAACTACCAAGTGTTCACCAGAGAGATCAGGGGCTCCTGCAGTCTTAATTGACCAGAAATCAAACCACAAGGTGTTAACAAGAAGCTAGAGGCTCTGGGCTGTGTTTCAACAACCTCTTCTGCACTGGAAGAGGATAGAGGGGGTTTCTTGTAAACTAAAATGACAGATCTGTCAAGCCACAGTAAAGAGCCATTTTTATAACCCAAGATGGGCTCTCATTTTTGTTAAGGCTCTTCTGGGTGTTAGGAATAGAAACTCCCACCCCAAAGCTGGCTTGGATACAAAACAGTGGGGTGGTAGGAACCATACAGAGGTGCTGCTGAAACAACTGGCTGCCAGCACTCGTGGAGCCTCGGCAGTCCTCAGGCAGGGGTGACTAGTCTCTGTCTCGTGCCCTTATGAAGCCAGGGATATAGGGCTTTCCGTGAGCAGTAATCAGAATAATAGGTCATGTTTATTGAGGGCTGGCTACGTGTCAGACACTGTTCTAATCACTTTATGGGTAAATAGCTCATTTCATCCTCGCGACAATCTATGAAGTAGAGACTTTTATTATGCCCATTTTAGAAATGAGAAAAACAAGGCATTGAGAGGTTAAGCAACTCTGCCCAAGGTCACACAGCTAGGAAGTGATGGATTCAGGATTCAAACTGAAATATTTTGGCTCCAGAGTCTATGCTGTTAACCACTGGGCTTTGTTTTACTTTATTCCAGGCTCACAAACTAAACCCCAAGTTCCAGACAACTGTATAAAGATGCACACGAAGAGGAACTAGGAGGGAAATGTAAATGAATCTAAATTTGTCCTCATCTTAGATTCTTAAAGCTGAGCAGGACCTTCAAGATGATCTAGAACAGTGGCTCTCAAATTGAAGCCCACAGACCCCCGGGGGTCCCCAAGACCTTTTTAGGGGCACCTGAGAGGTCAACGTTTATTTCATAATATTACTAAGACTCTGTATGTCTTTTTCACTGTGATGAATTGGCACTAATGACACAAAAGCAACAGCAGATAAAACTGCTGGTGCCTTAGCATGAATCAAAGGAGTGGCACCACTGTGTCATTGTATTTGTCACCATTACACTGTAGCAGTTAAAAAGAAAAGAGCCAGTGTCCCTTAAGAATGTCCTTAATGAAACAGTAAAAATTATTAATTTTATTGAATCTTGACCCTTGAGTTAACATGCTACGAGACAAGATGGCAAGTACATAAAGCACACCAGCTGCGTTCCCGGCACGAGGATCCTGAGCAAAAGCACTTGTGCAATTGTTGAGTTGTGAGCTGAACCGGCCGATTTTATCATGCAACGTCATTTTTATTTGAAAGAACAACTGACAAACTGTGGTTCTACAGACTTGGGTGTGAGGCAGACATCTCAAAAATAATTAAGTGAGACTGCTACTTCAAGGAAAACAATTGACAGTATTTGTTGCCAATGATAAAACTCGAGCTTTCAACTAAAATTTTGAAGTTTGAAAAACCTGTACCTGCCATGGTGAGCTTGACAGCTTCCCGATACCTAAAAACCTTTCTGATAGCTTTGTGGTGACAGTAACAAATGTGATTTTTTTGATATTTTATATTTGGTATTGTGTGATGGAATGTGTCATCAATTGGAAGATCTGCATAAATCAGTGAACCAATATTTTCCAAATCATGAACACATGACATTATAAAGTCATGTGCGAGGGACTTCTCTGGTGGTACAGTGGTTAAGAATCTGCCTGCCAATGCAGGGGTCACGGGTTCGAGCCCTGGTCAGGGAAGATCCCGCACGCCTGAGAGCAACTAAGCCCGTGTGCCAGAACTGATGAAGCCTGCATGACTAGAGCCTGTGCTCCGCAACAAGAGAAGCCACCGCAATGAGAAGCCCGCGCACCACAACGAAGAGCAGCCAACCGCTTGCCACAACTTGAGAAAGTCCACGTGCAGCAATGAAGACCCAATGCAGCCAAAAATAAATAAATTTATTTTAAAAATAAAAAATCATGTGTGAGTAAACAATTCATTTCTAGTATAAGATAGATGGATGGATTTTAGTGGGAAAAGTCTGAAAAGTTCATTGATATCATTTCCACATATATTAGAATTCTCCCCTTTCCAATCCCATAAAGCTGGATTTTCTTCATATGCTTCAGCAAAACAACATATCACAACAGATTAAATGCAGAAGCAGACGTAAGAATTCAGATGCCTCCTGTCAAACCAGACATTAAAGATATTTGCAAACATGTAAAACAATGCTACTCTTCTCAATAATTTTTGGTTTTGCAAATATAGTCACTTTTTTTTTTTTGGCCACACGACGCGATTTGTGGGATCTTAGTTCCCCAAACAAGGATCAAACACTGGCCCCCTGCAGTGGAAGTGCAGAATCCTAACCACTGGACCACCAGGGAATTCCCAAATATAGTTACTTTTTAAAAAAATGTTATTTATAATAATAGGCAATGTATTTATTATTGTTATATTTACTGAATTAATAAGTAAATATTTTAATGTAGCCTTTTTAATGTATAATATGATAAGTAACAGTAGAATAACTCACATAAATACAAGCTCCTTGGAGTCTTCAATAATTTTTTAGAGTCCTGAAAACAGAAAGTTTGAGCCTCTGATCTAGTTCAACATTTACCATCCATATTCTAGAACTTAATAAGTTTTCTTTAGAAAAAAAAAAGGGGCTCTATGGCCAAAATAAGTTTGAAAACTCCCACATTAAAAAATACTTGTATATATAATATATGTAAAATACATCATATATATACACACACTCATACACACACACATAAATATATAAGAGCATTTCTTCACTGCACAACTCTTAAGAATCACGTTATATGCTAATGGGCATCATGGTGCTCTAAAGCAGGGGACCCCAAACCCTGGGCCGCACAGCAGGAGGTGAGTGGCAGACGACTGAAGCTTCATCTGCCGCTCCCCATCGCTCCCCATTGCTCACATTACCGCCTGAACCATTCCCCTCCCACCCCCACCCCGTCCGTGGGAAAACTGTCTTCCACGAAACCGGCCCCTGGTGCCAAAAAGGTTGGGGACCGCTACTCTAAAGAGAGATGATGATGGTATGCAGATTTCCCCAAATTTACTTGATCTCCAATTCTTCATTCATGGGATATCTATTAACATTTTGAAGCACCAGTTTTCCTTGGACCAAATTTTGTGAAATGTTGATCTAGTACTATCTCCTCATTTTGCACAAAAAATTGAGTCTCAGAGAAGTAAAGTGACTTGCCATAAATTACGCTACTAATTAGTGGCAATACTGAGATTAGGACTCAGGTGTTCAGACTGCTAATCTGGCATTCTTTCATTCATTTATAACCTCCGAGCCTCCCCAGGCCCCATCTTCACTGGAAGGGATTACAGCACAGACTTCAGCGTATTTGCACCAACCAGTGCTTCTAATCTGTTGCCTTTGAGAGATAATCCTACAAAATGCAGCAGAATGTAGATTCCAAAACCTGCAGAGATTACTTTTTATGGGAGGGGGATTATCTCTGTAATCCAATTAACACAGCAAGCCATGGGGAAAAAAAAGTAGGCTTTAGATTAGCATCGGGGGAGGAGTTGAGAAAAGAAGTTAATTCATATTAACAGGTTTGCAAACCTTTGAAGTGCATTTACACTTTCCTAAATACTAATCATAAATCTGCAAGGTGAGCCAGTAGCTTTTGGAAAGAATATTACAGCCATGAATCAAATAGTTTTAATGTTTAGAGTACTTCCTTATGAATGTCCCTTTTGAGTTTCCTTTGAGAGCTGAGCTACATTTCTTCTTCCCAAGTGACAAGTTTGTAACTCACTACATTTCCCTCTTCATCTTGGCTGCCAGGAAGCTTTGAGTCAGATTACAGAGGAATCCAGATAACCAAATCATCAATATGATGCTATAGATGGCCCCCAAATTCCTGGAGCTGAGAGACTATTTATGTCATATGAGATTGGGTAAATAATCTTTCACCTCTCAGTGGGTAATTTTGCCATCTGTTGAGTCCCAGTAAAATTACTGGCTACTACCACATTCCCTTACCAATCTTCCCTGGTCTCCAAGTAACTTTCTGCCAAAGCTCATGGTTTTAGCTGCTGAGAATCAAAGAGGTCATCAGATCGCTGTTCTGCCTTCCTTGTCGGTATCTCCTATGCTAATATGGTCAATAATTATGCAGAGGGCAATAAAATTAAACTGCTTTTATCCCCTGAAGGAAATGCTTATGTGCTCAAGATAGTTTGCATTTTCTGAGTATATTCCAAAATCTCTGAAGATTTTATTCATGCAAGGTAAGTCTGACCTTCAACTAAACTCAGATCTATAATTTAAAGTGGCCTCTTTGACTCAAAATCCTCCCCATTTCAATGCCAAATGGATCATCAGCTGCTCTCCAAGTAATATTCGCTCCAAAGGAAGGTTCCTGCTACTGATCGACGCACATTTTTGCATTTCCACTCACAGACTTAAGTTCTGCTCTCCAATATGTGACTGTAGCTTAATTGACGGAGGAATGCAAAAAGAGATTTGCAGGCATCTGACTACTGTCGACTCATTGACTTCCCTCAGAGAATTCTTTCACTTGTCTTTTAAATTTTCCTTTCTTGTCAAAATTGCAGGTGCAGATAAATGCTGGAATCTTATTTCAATCAGAAAGTGCCAAGAACAAGAAAAGATGGAGAATTTTGATTGTCGTTGAGGACAGAGCCTCAAACAGCTGGAGGCCTTCCATTCTCTTTTAGCTTCCATCCATCTAAGAAAAAAAAATGCACTAAGGATTTCACTCAATTTGTGCAGAAAGATGAGGAAATTCACACTGAAATGAAGAACCACATTCCCAAAATAGCATTAACCTAGAACAGCGCTGCTGGGGGAATAAGAGACCTTGAATGTTGTGGGCACACCCCTGGTAAAAGGTCAGGGGATGCCCGAGATGGGATTCCTGTGTTGTGTTAGCTGATGATGCATTGGCTTTTCCTTTCAGGGAATCTTAGAGCCAGCTCAGGGATTTTCACCTCAGCCAGATTTTCTTTCTCCAGACCAAACACATGTGTGTTTCAAACAACTTCTGAGTAAACCTGGAAATGATTATAAGAAGGAAAAAAACAAAACAAAACCAATTTGACTTAGTTGTCATTCAGAGCTTCGCCCCCAGGGTGGGTCAAACAATTTGTCTCGGGGTCCACCCAGTGCCTGCTCAGAAATTTGCTGCAGTGTGTGCCACGGGGATCTGAAAGATTCTGGAAACAGGCTACCTCCTCACTAGTCTGGACCCGGGTCCTCAGCATCAGAGACTGTGTTCAATGGTTTATGTATCTCCAGGCTTCAGCCCAACTCCTGGCATATAGTAGGTCCTCAATAAAGAACTGAAATGTAGCCCCTCAGTGAATATTTGATCATGGATGAAACAAGAATCTGTCCCTAGGCCAGATTCCCTGTTTCTGGTTCTAATCTCTCCTTCACCCCCAGCCTTATCATTTTCCCTCAGCTCTTCAACAACTCAAACCTGGGCTGTCCAGCACCGTAGCCACTAGCCACGTGTAGATACTGAGCACTTGCAATGTGGCTGGTCCAAACTGACATGTGCTTCAAGTGTAAAATACACACTGGATTTCAAAGAGTTAATACAGGGGGAAAAAATGTAAACTATCTCATTAATCATTTTATACTGATTACATGTCAAATGATCATATTTTAGATATATTGGGTTAAATATGTTATCAAAATTAATGTCACCCATTTTGTTCATTTGTTTTGCTTTGTTTTATTTTGTTTTTAATGCAGCTTCCAGAAAAGTTAAAATCATCAGTGTGGTTCACATTCTATTTCTACTGGACAACGCGGATTCAGTCCTCACCTGGCTCCCATTCAGACCCAGCTGGTGTCTACTGACAACCCATTGACTTGACCAACATAGTGTCAGTCCAGCCAGACCTGAGGTCCACCAACAGCTCCAGAAAGTCCCAGAAGTAAGTCTTTCTGGTCGGTCCACACTCATGCCACCGGTCCCTGCAGCAGGGCATGCTTTGCTGCCCTCTGCTGGCAATCTCGGTGCCCGCAGCGTCACAGGGCACCGGAACCTCTTCCCCCAGCCTCTCCTGCTACACGCGGTTCTGACGCTACCCCTCCACTTCCAACTTCCCCACCCTTAGCATTGTATTTTCAACAGTAGCAGTGGGGGGCTTCCCTGGTGGCACAGTGGTTAAGAATCCTCCTGCCAATGCAGGGGACAGTGGTTAAGAATCCTCCTGCCAATGCAGGGGACAGGGGTTCAATCCTTGGTCTGGGAAGATCCCACATGCCGCGGAGCAACTAAGCCTGTGCGCCACAACTACTGAGCCTGCACTCTAGAGCCCGCGAGCCACAGCTACTGAGCCCGTGTGCCTAGAGCCCGTGCTCCGCAGACAAGAGAAGCCACCTCAGTGAGAAGCCTGCGCACCACAACGAAGAGTAGCACCCTGCTTGCCGCAACTAGAGAAAGCCCGCATGCAGCAGCAGAGACCCAACGCAGCCAAAAACAAATAAAGAAATTTATATATTTTAAAAAAAGAGTAGCAGTGGGAAGGAAAAGGGAGACTGCACCTTGTCAAAAGAAAGATGTATTCTGGAGAAAGCAGTTTCTTTTTTAGATCACTATGTATTTCCTTCAAAATATAAAAGTATCTTGTAGTGTTCCTCACATGTCACTCAGGCCTAGTATCACCTGGGACGTTTGTTAAACATGCCGATTACCAGATCTCTCTGCTGAAAATTCTGGGTTAGTAAGTGAAAGTTGGAAGCTCAGGAAACTGTTTTAACAAGACTCCTCCCACCCTCACCCTGCCCCCCCCACCCCACCAGGTGATTCTTGTTCCAGGGAAGTTTGAGAAATATGGCTGTGGAGCAGAGCTTCTCAAAGCTGAAGGTGCTCACTGACCGCCCAGGGCCTTGTTACATGCAGATTCTGATCCAGAAGGTCTGGGCTGCGCTGAGATCCTACATCCCGGGTGATACTGATGCTGCTGGCCCATGGCCATGTTTGGAGGAGCCAGGTTGTAGATACCAGGGTCCGTGCCCCCAGGTGTGTCCTGAGTAGCACACCTGTTGCATTAAGAATCACTACAAGCTCTGCTGCCGCCTACCACTCCTACAGAGGCTTCTCTAAAAAGCAAACTCAAACTGTTCATTTGTCTGGAAAAGCAAGGATGCCCCCTTTTGACAGCTCAACATATTTTCTGTAAAATGCCAGGAGAAGAACAGTAAGTATAATTTATTCCAAAAATTTTTTTTAAATTACTATCGGTGAGAAAGAATTCCTTTCCCTAATAGGCTGTTAAGCCCCATGAATTGGAATCCTGTAGGGATCCTGGCCGTTTAAGCTAAAGATACTATGGGGGTGACTCAGTTTGGCTTTCTAAGACTATGTCCTCTGAAAGATTACCCCCCGGATGAACCATGCAGGGGGAGCTGGGGCTTCGGAAGTGAGTGGCTGCCTTTGAGGACTGTCCGTGGTCTACAATCTTTAAACTCGGTTTCTGCCTTTATTTCTTAACCCTTTCCACCATGGCACCAGCAAACATTTTTAGTGCTGTCACATCTGGCACTCACCCTGGTCAGGCTGTTAATGCTCCTAGCTGTTCCCAATGATTCTCTGGGAGTTTGGGGGCAGGGAAAGTGGATGGGGAGTGCTTCTACTATTTTTTCTTTAGCTTTTTTTTTTTTTTTTTTTAATTCGCCGTGCTGCTTGCGGGACCTTAGTTCCCTGACCAGGGATAGAACCCGTGCCCCTGCAGTGGAAGTGTGCAGCCCTAACCACTGGACCGCCAGGGAATTCCCGACTGCTTCTGTTATATCAGCTGTACTTAAACTATGTGCTTGAAACTTTCTCTTCCTAATGGTGACTTTGGATTTACCCAAGGTTATGCCTTAGTTTCTCAAGACATCATGAGACTGCATCATAAACTGTGCAATTTTCAGACACCAATGCAACTGCATTTATTAAGCAGAAGCCCTTTTGGAGGGGAGCCTTAAATGACCAAAACATTAGGAGACAAAAATTCTCTGACCATTCTGTTCCTGGCTTAATTTCTAAGGCTCAGAAAATGAGTCTAGCATCTATCCACATAGCGTATATTTCTGGCAGATGGGTACTGCATGTTTGTGGCGGGGCAGGGGGGCGGGGGGGGGGTTGTTTGTTTTGTTTTGTTTGTTTCAAGGCCAAGGCAATAATCTATTTTAAGAGTTAATACCTTCCCATCCTCACCCCTACATTTTCAAAAGACTCCATCCATTGTTAGCCACATAAGCTCCCATTAAAGTCAAATTTCCTTAGATGAGGAAGTAACTGAATGCCTAATTACACATGCAGTGCTGGAAAAAAAATATTAAGACTGCATTTACATTGCCAGCTTTCTTTTCCCATTACACAACAGAAGATTTATCCTTTCATCTAGTGCGTGAGCATTGCTCTTGCAAGCCTGTGGTTCCATGTAACGTATATTAGTATATCATTCACTGTTAGTACCAACCTTGACAATCTATAAGTTATGCCTCTCTCAATGTTATATATAGTCTTTCTTCTGAGCTAGAAACAAACCGAACCAAAAATAATCACCAAGCCCCACGTCCTGGCTGCCACCTACCCAGACAGTGACATTGCAACACCCCAGGGCCGCACAGATCTCCTGTGAGCTGTGTGGATTCCTGCCATGGGCTGCACCCACGCAACTATCGAATGCAATTCACAGGCAGAAAGCCCATTTAAACCTTTATCCAGTGGCATGTTCGGGGTTCTTTCTGGACAGGCTGCTTCTGCCTGTGGAATTAAGTGAGTGCTCAGTGATCAGTCATTGCCCAGGGTTCAACCTTAGGTCACACTGTAAGTGACCCAACAAAACGTGTAATACACGTGTATGCGCACTCACCTACGTTCACTTCCAAACGCTTAGACCTTGGAACATTCCTGCAGTTTGATCAGAAGCAAAGCCTAATATGGACACTCTCCAACTCCAAGGTCAGAAAGTAACTAAAGAAAAACTGCAACCTTTAACTGGGCTCCTGCCCAGGCCTCAGGTGTGTGGGTGTCACCTAGTTTTTCCAGATGTCAGCAGAGAGACAAGATTTGATAGATAGGTAACTTGGCCCTTACCTCCTGGGAACTGCTACTTCAATGCCTGGATCGCCTACCGATTCACATTGCTGGTGGGTTCCCGGTAAATGCGGCTGACAGACTGTCGAGGTGAGGCAGCTACACCCAGGGAACAATTTGTTGTGTGGTCCGGCAGATGCCATCATGTCACACGGAGCCTCAGCAGCTCAGCTGGGGAGTGATCCAGCTTCCTGGGCTCCTGGCCCCATGTCTCCCAAGATTCTGTCAGGATAAACCAAGCCATAACCATGCAGTGCCCTAGACACTGGCATGAGGAGACTGGGGTGGACACTAGGGCTTAGGGTTTTCTGCTTCTCGTAGCTGCTGTTACAGACAACTCTAACTGCCCAGTCTCCTAATGGGAGGCTTCTGTTTGTAAGAGTGGGAGTGAGAGGAGGAACCCCCAGACGAGTCTTTCTGGGGTTCAAAGAATAGAAAGAAGCCTCCTACCAGTGAGTGGCACTGGCCAACACTGCCCCCTGAGGGCAAGGCATCAGCTGCCGGCCCCATTACAAGGGAGGTGGCCGGCGGCCAGATTCCCAAAGTCCCTGAGGTTCTTCTCAGGCTCAGGTCTCATGCCTCCCTGGAGTCATGTCATGACTCTGCCCAGAGAGCCAGCTTGCACCCGTGCCCATGGCACACCCAGCTGAATAGCACCGATTTTTTTTGCACAGATCCCACAATACATAAATTCCTCCACCACCCCAGGCTCTGTCTATCACAGTGATTCTCAAACTGTTTGGTCTCAGGACTCCTTAACACTCTTAAAAATTATTGAGAACCCCAAATAGCTTTTGTTTATGTGAGTTATGTGGATTATATCTATCAATATTTATCATACTACAACATTTTCTAGCCACTCTCCCTCCTGTTTGGTGGGATATGCAGGGCCAAATATTATGGCCACTCCCACCCCCATGGCAAGCCCCCCCCCCCAGGGGTCACCACTGAGAAGATCTGTTTCCAGAGGCATGGGAACTTTGGGAAGCAGGTGGCTTTCTAAGGGGATGGAGACTGATGAGGTTTATCTTAGATGGGATAACCAGGGAAGCCGGTGTGGCCGGAGCAGAGTGAGAGTGAGATGAAGAGGGAGGTGGAAGCCAGTTCGTGTCAACCTCGTGTCAACCTTGGTAAGGAGGGGGCTTTGTTCGAAGTGTGATGGACACCATTGGATGGTTGTGAGTAGGGGTGACATTGCTGACTTGCTTTTTATATAGAACATTCTTGCTGCTATGCAGAAAATAGACTGTAGGTGTAGGTGGAAAGCAAGAATGATGGCAGAAAGGCCAGAAGACAGGAGGCTATTTTAGGGATCCAAATGAGAGATGGGGGATGACTTGGATCAGCAAGGGGAAGTGATGAGAGGTTCTCTGACCAGGATATATTTTGAAGATGGAATTGCTATAACTTGTGGTTAGATTGACATGGGTATAAGGGACATAGAATAATCAACAATGATTCTTGAGTGTTCAATCTGAGCAAAATCTGGGTGAATACACTGAGATGGAGAAGATGGAGGCAGGAGCAGGCTTGGAGGATAAACTCAAGTTCTACACTGAAGAGGTCCAATTTGAGATGCCTATTGGACCCCCAACTGGAAATGTCAGATAGACAAATGTCAGATAGACTTATGTAAGTGTGGAGATCCAGGGTGTTGCAGAGATTGGAACTGAAGATATATATTTGGAAAATATTGGCATGTAGATGGTATTTAAACCAACAGGACTGCATGTCACCCAAGAGACTATAAATAGAGAAGAGGAGAGGAGGGGTAGAGGATGGAGCCTACAGACCTAGAGGTGAGAAAGAGAAGCAGAAATGGAGACCAAGAGGTAGCAAGAAGGACAGGAGGGTGTGATGCAAAAAGAAGAGGCAATTAATTGTACCAAATTCTATTGAGAGTTCAAGTAAGATAAAGACTGAGAATCGACCACTGGATTAGGCAAGGTTTTACTCTTGATAAGAACAGTTTCAGCAAAATGACGAGGATAAAATTTGGAGTGGGTTGAGAGGATCGAGAATTCCAGGCTGAATGGAGGACTGAATACCTGCACTTCTGTTCCCTTTTGAATTCCCATTAAAATGACAATAAAGGGTTTTAATTACATAAAACTATGGAACAGAGAGACTAGGAGAGGTGATGAGAGCATATGAGAGATGTCAACAAAATTTTAAAACCTGGAAAGCAGAGAGATGAGTGGTAACTAACCTAGCAACATGAAGAAAATGGAAAGCTAGGTAACTATAGTCTGGAGGAACAAAAAAGTGGTCTCATTCATGCCAAATGAGGAAGGCTCAGAAAGGCTCAGGAATTGAAGGTACCAGGTACTTATGACGGTGCTAGAAGGAGCTAAAAGCAGGAATGAGTGAAAGTCTCCTGAAGAAGAAAAAGTCTCCTAGACTCCCTCCTCTGCCCCCACAGAGCTGGGTGACTGGCCCTCCACCATCAAATCAAAAGACTATTAGCCTAAAAAAAAAAAAAAGACTATTAGCCTAGAGAGGATGAACCACAGGAACTCTGCACTGGGAGAACCAAATCAAACATGAGAGTAAAATAAAGAGTATTTCCAATGAACAAAGTCTCAATTTACCACCTATGCATACCTTGTTAGAAAGGCACTGGGGGATGTACTCCATCAAAACAAGAAGCTAAACCAAGAAAGAGGGACCCAAGAGTCAAGGAACCCAACACAGGAAGCCTAGAAGAAACTCCCTGGAGGAGAACAAAGGGACATCCCAGAATGACATCCATGCAGCAGGCCTAGAGAGCAACAAGCTCAGATTGGAGTACGAGAGTGGAGAACTCCAAGAAGGATGTTTCCAAGAAAAAGAAATGAAACACATATTAGCTGCCTTATACTTCTAGCAGAGTTTGGGGATAAATTGTTATTAAGTACAGAGAAAACCAAGCAAAGGAAAAAATGAGGAAATGACTCAGAAAAACAGATTGTACAAGAAAGGAAACACACTCATAGTACAGTAAAAGGCTCAGTTATGACTATTTACTAGTCACAATAACAATGAATATTGATTGAACTAAAATTGTAATAGATATATATTGAGAGGATGGTAGGAAGAGAAACAGGTTTAAAAAAGTAATTCTTCATCTTTACAATAAGAAGTCAACGAATAATATATAAAACTGGAAAATCAAGAAATATATATATATATATGTTTTTAAAAATCAAACAGTTCACAAGGCTTAAAACAAATAAATTACCAAATTTCCTCCCATCAGAGGCAACTGTTTTTTGGGGGTTTTTTTTACTGTTGTTTTAGGCTTTCTTTATCTCCATCTTTTCTAAAATATATATATATCCCCTCAGAAAGAAATTGGATAATTTCTTTATTATAAGCCTTGTAAAACTGATTGTTAAAATTTTTTTAAATGTTTAGAATTAGTTATACGACTTTTTAAAACTACTTATATGTATCACTTTGATAAAAATACATTTAACTTGTTTAAAAAAATAAAGAGAAAGAGAATAAGATATGAAAAAGGAGAGAAGTATAGACACAACTGACTTACTAAGATGTCTAGACTCAGTGAAACACAAACAGCAGTTTTAATTTTTTTAATCATTGCTTTCAATCATTTTCCAGTTGAATTTCATTTTCCCATACTTAATGAAATACTGAGCAGAGCTCATAACTTTCTGGTTAATTTCAGTTACTCTCTTTCAGAAAAAGAGACTAAGCTGACCCTGGTGATGTACAGGACAGCTGGGCGAGGCTGCAGGCTCTGGAGCTTCAGCAGAGTGGGCTCCATTGTGGGCTTCCCTCAGCCACATCCAGCTCCTTGGGGGCAGGCAGGGAGTTGGGTGCGTCTGTTAGGCTTCATCAGAGTTGAGGTTTTGCCAGGGAAATATGGAGAGAGGGGCAGGTAGATTGAATACTATGTAAGGGTGTGATTTCAGGGATTGAACCATGGAATCCAAACTGAGCAAGGTGGGAAGTAGGGGCACAAGGAGGGCTTTGGGGAAGTGGGGAAGGGAGCTGAGGCTGGTGGACCAGATGTCTCAGAGGGGTTGAAGAATGCTGGATGTTATAAAGACTGACTGTGCGGAGGTTTCCATTTAGAATTCCTGCGCGCTGCAGCACATTCGTTACCCCTGTTCCTGCTGTAATTCCCTAGCGTTGCTCCACTGTTAGGTTTCCTTTAAGTTAGGTTAGTTGTCTCTGCCCCCTCGGAGGTATGCCTGTCTCAATTCCTCTGATGTGTGAGAGTCATTCTTCACTTCCTCTAGGGAGAGGGAAACACTTCCTTCTGCTCATGATCAGTTGTCTTCCCCTCTCTTGCTTACCTTCCTCCCTTATAGCCCTCTCTCTCTTCACGGCCATGCCAAGGCTCCATAAAAAACTTTTCTCTCCAAACGACCCACTGATTCCTTTCCCTACAGCACCTCCTGTGCCATGGTTGTGTACTAGTTTTTCTGTTGACTACTTTTCTGTGCATCACATTAGAATGGTGAGTAGGTACAGGTAAAGTTTACAGAGGAAGGACGTGTCTGCCATCCTCTACACAGAAGATAATTGGCGGTAACAGAGAATTAATCCAGTCTGCAGTGGTACGTGCAGTCAGAACGAGAGCATGTTCTGTGTCTCCTATAGTAGTATAATTATTTGGGAGCCTGTCTTGCTCAGGATAATGGCTAATGCAGGGCAATAGCTGCCTCTGGCCATGCACTTTAAAGCCCCAAAACTCATAAAGAAGAACAGATTACTAATCTGTCAAGAGGATGGGAAGGATTCGCTTCTGCACAAACCCAAGATCTCCTCTGACTCCAAAATTTTCAAATTCGTTTAAAATAACTGTTCTATTTTCTATAATAGAAACACTTTTATGGTAGCAAGATTATTCATTGTATTTCAAAATCCACTCTCTCCTTTAAAAATAATAGTACCCCTGATTTTTAGCCGGACATATGGCCATCAGAATAAAAACTGTATTTCCCAGAATCCTTTGCAGTGAGGTATGACTATATGTCTAAATCCTGGGCACAGTGAGGATTGACTTCTGGTCACACTCTAAAAGGTAAGGGATGTGTCATCCCTTCACTCTTTCCTCTGCTTCCATTCTGCTGCTTGGAATGGCAAAGAAACAGGAGAGAAGGAGCCAAGGACCCTAGATAATCCTTGGAGAAGAGCCACTATACCTGCCGTGGATCATCTTCACAAGTGAGAAACAAACTTGTCTCTTGTTCAACCCATGGTTATTTGGGGGCTCTATTACAGGCATCTGAAATTGTATCCTAACACCATACTCCTCCTCTTTCTTTAGCTATGTATGTGTCAGACAAGTTCAAAATGCCTAACTCACGCTTTGATCTTCCCATCCTTCATATCATTCTTGAATCCATCATTGATAAGATTGTCACCTTGGTGATTTCCTCCTTAATAATGGAAATTTAAAATTTATATCTAAGATAAGGATAAATCATCTTTCTGAACGTCTAGTGTCTACAAATGCTATGGCTAGATCCTATTCCCAAACTTCCAGTGATAAATGAGCGTCCTTGGGTAAATCAAACAGCTAATGTTGGAGTAATTGAACAATAATCTTTGAATAGTAATCTTTAAACAGAACTAGTTGTATTTTCTAGTTGAGTATTCTAATAGAATGACTTCCTTTCCAAGATGCCATCTTGCCCCTTCCCCATTTGTATTGTTATTGCTAAACAACCCAATTTTAATTATTATTTAATTATCTTTATCTACAGTTGAGTGCCCCCCTTCTGTTGGAAAGCCTATTTTATATAAACCAAACCATGGGTAATTACCTATCAAAAGCAGATTTATCTAAAGTCCCACTGAAACTAGATGAGGCAGTTCCTGTAAGTCATAAAATCATTCAAAATGGGATCCAGGAGAAAGGGACAGCATTGCATTTGAATTTATAGAATACCAACAACATTATAGTTACCACAGGAAACCAATTCTTATCCATATTGCCTGCTGTGGGAGTACAAAATCTCAGTTCTAGATTCATCTCCTAGGATGTACATTGTGGTGGATACCATAGGCGGATTCACTCATCATTTTTTTCCAGTCCACATTTTCTTGCCTATCTCTACTACAGAGGCTGGGAGAAAAATTAAAACCTCATGCTCTCAACCCCACCTCATCCCCTTGCAGTAAGGAGACATCATGTGACACAGTTCTGGTTAATGAGACACATGTAGAAATCTCCTATTTAAAAACATGAATTACCAGTATTTCCACTCTTATGCATACACCCAAAAGAACTGAAAACAGGGACTCAAACACATACTTGTACATTCATGTTCATAGCAGCATTCTTCACAACAGCCAAAAGATGGAAACAGTCCATGTATCCATCAACAGATGAGTAGGTCAACAAAATGTGGTATATATACACACAAAATGTGGTATATATACACACAACGGAATATTATTCAACCACAAAAAGGAAGGAAATTCTGATACATGCTTCAACAGGGATGAACCTTAGAAACATTGTGCTAAGCAAACTAAGCCAGACACAAAAGGATAAATATTGTATTATTCCACTTATATGAGGTACCTAGAATAGGCAAATTTATAGAGACAAAAAGTAGAAGAGGGATTGCTAGGGGTAGGGGAAGGAGGAATGGGAATTATTTAATGGGTACAGAGTTTACATAGGGGATGATGAATGAATTCTAGAGATGGATAGTGGTAATAATTATACAACATTGTGAATGTACTTAATGCCACTGAATTGTGCACTTAAAAATATTTAGAGTGTTAAATTTATGTTATGTATATTTTACCACAGTTTTAAAATATGAGTTAAAAATCTCTATGCCTATTTTTTACTTAGCAAATTGCTAGCCTGGATCTCTCAATTCTATAGTTCGCTTAAAGATTCAATATGCTAGTGACCTTAAATAGAATTCTATTTCATCACTCAAGTTGTCCTTAAGGTAGCTCATTTTTACCCCAGGGCTAGCCAGAGATAGAACCAATAATAAACAATGGCAGAGGTTTGCGGCTAAATAGCTCTTTTGCTTCTCCACCTTGAAGACATGGAGGACAGAAGGGATTTGAGAGGAAAAAGGAAGACAGATGTGTATATAACCTGCTACTTGGTGCTGACAAAGGAAGGAGTCCTTATACAAGGCAAGACACGCCCATGGCAGATGAGCAGGAAGGAGGGACATTCTTTGCAGTAATTTGAGGTACTCCTCTATCATTTTATCTACTCAGATGGGAAGCGTGTCAGTGATGGGTGGTGTTAGCCAGAAGACAGAGTGGCCATCGTGACCTGAGTCTCTACACCCAAACGCTCTCTCCTCATCTCTGGATTCTGGGTCCTTGCCTGACACATGGTTCTTACTTGCTAATAATAGTAATATAACATTTGCCCAGTGCTTACTTTGTCTGGCACTGCTGGAAGCATTTTATATATATTATTTCATTTAAATTTGACAAGATGCCTGTGAAGTACATACATACTATTATCATTATTATTATTTCCACTTTACAGTTGAGGAAATTGGGGCAAGAAAAGTTTGGATAATCTGTTCAAGGTCACACGGATAACAAATAGCAGAGGCAGGACTGGAACCCAACCAGTCTGGCCCCAGACCCCTCATACTTAACCACTACTTTATGCTACTTCTTAGATCCTATAGATAATTGTTTCCTCTGAGTAGTATCTCAGTCCCCAGCTGTGCTTAACTTCAAACTATTTTTAGCTATTACCTTCTCTGCCATCATCATGGCTTGTTTACAGAGGAACTAAAATAATGTGTCTCTGCATGTGTGATTATACAAGACAAATCACTTTCTATTTCGTAATTATATTAATTAGGGTAACATTAGCAGCTGTTATGGATACAACCCCAAAGTCTCATTTGACCCAACTGAAGTCTAATTCTTACTAAAGTAAAGTGCAAAATAGCTGGTCCTCGTCAGAGGATGAGGATCACAAACAGGCTTCCATATTATGGCTCCACCATCTTGGAAACTCATGGCTTCCAAGGATGCTCTTCTGGATCAAGCAGGAAAGAGAAAGAGCATGGAGGCTCATCCATTAGAGGTTATTATGGGCCAGGCCTGGAAGTGTCACACAGTACACGGGCTCACACACCATTGGCTACAACTTAGTCACATGGCCACACCTGACTGCAAAGGAGGCTGGAAATGTCAACCAGTATGCCTGGGAAATGAGAAAATGAGTTTTGGGTGAGCACGTGACAGTCTCTGCCATAATAGCCTTCCCACTCAATAATGCATTTACACTGTCAATGTTTTCACAGTTCTCCTGAGCCAGAGATTTGAGTAATTGCAAAGTGTCATAAATAGATAGGATGAAGCACCACCAAATGAAGATTTTCCCCAATACTCCTTTGGATTACCTCTATTATTACCTACCCCTGTGCCTTTTTTAAGCTTATAGATTGAAAAAACACAAGTAATGTAGGACAGTTTGAAGCTGTCACTGATTGCTCCTATAGAGAGGTACCAGCTAAGGTTAGATAATATAATCAAACATGGATTTCCCAGCTATCAACACTTTTGTGAAGCTTGTATTTTAATATTATTGTGGGCAAACATTACCTTCCTACAGAAGATTACAATCTCAAACAGCAGGAAATGGGGCTATGATTTTAGCCCCTTTTCTGCTTAATTTATTCTTTAATAGTCTGATACAACGTTTAGATTAACTGGATGCATGTTTACATGTCAGAGCAGATTAAAAGGGAATGGTAATGGAGTCTCTATCAAAACTAGGAATGAGCCCAAAAAGCAATCGGTCTGACAAATATCATATGATATTGCTTGTATGTGGAATCTAAAAAAAAGGTACAGGGACTTCCCTGGCAGTCCAGTGGTTAAGATGCCACACTCCCAACACAGGGGACATGGGTTTGATCCCTGGTCAGGGAACTAGGATCCCACATGCCACACACTGTGGCCAAAAAATAATAAATAAATAATACAAATGAACTTATCTACAAAATGGAAAGAGTCACAGATGTAGAAAACTTATGGTTACTGGGGGGAAGGGGGGGAAGGGTAAACTGGGAGATTGGGATTGACGTATACACACTACTATATATTAAATAGATAACTAATAAGGACCTACTGTATAGCACAGGGAACTCTACTCAGTACTCTGTAATGGCCTGTATGGGAAAAGAATCTGAAAAAGAGTGGATATATGTAGATGTATAACTGGTTCACTTGGCTGTACACCTGAAACTAACACAACATTGTAAATCAACTATACGCCAATGAAAATTAAAAAAAAAAAGCAATTGGTCTGAGTGTCTATAGTCAGAAGAAAATATATTTATTCCCTCTAGTAAAATAACAGTTAAGCTGTAAGATAAATTAAGACATGGCTTTTTAAAACACATTAACATCTGATGATTTTTAAAGAAAAATCCCATTCCTTAAGAACCTGCATGATAGGAGGCTTCCGGGAAGATGGCGGACGAGTAAGACGCGGAAATCACCTTCCTCCCCACAGATAAACCAGAAATACATTTACACATGGAACAACTCCTACAGAGCACCTACTGAACGCTGGCAGAAGACCTCAGACCTCCCAAAAGGCAAGAAACCCCCCACGTACCTGGGTAGGGCAAAAGAAAAAAGAATAAACAGAGACAAAAGGATAGGGACGGGGCCTGCACCAGTGTGAGGGAGCTGTGAAGTAAGAACGGTTTCCCCACACTAGGAAGGCCCTTCGCAGGCAGAGACCGCGGGTGGCGGAGGGGGAAAGCTTCGGAGCCACGGAGGAGAGCACAGCAACAGGGGTGCGGAGGGCAAAGCGGAGAGATTCCCACACAGAGGATCAGGGCCGACCGGCACTCACCAGCCCGAGAGGCTTGTCTGCTCCCCCGCCGGGGCGGGCGGGGCTGGGAGCTGAGGCTCGGGCTTCGGTCGCAGCACAGGGAGAGGACTGGGGTTGGCGTGAACACAGCCTGCAGGGGGTTAGTGCGCCACGGCTAGCCGGGAGGGAGTCCGGGGAAAAGTCTGGACCTGCCGAAGAAGCAAGAGACTTTTTCTTACCTCTTTGTTTCCTGGTGCGCGAGGAGAGGGGATTAGGGGCGCTGCTTAAAGGAGCTCCAGAGACGGGCACGAGCCGCGGCTAACATGGCGGCATGAGACGCTAAAGCTGCTGCTGCCGCCACCAAGAAACCTGTGTGCGAGCACAGGTCACTGTCCACACCCCCCTTCCGGGGAGCCTGTGCAGCCCGCCACTGCCAGGGTACCGGGATCCAGGGACAACTCCCCCGGGAGAACGCACAGCGCGCCTCAGGCTGGTGCAACGTCACAGCGGCCTCTGCCGCCGCAGGCCCGCCCCGCACTCCGTGCCCCTCCCTCTCCCCGGCCTGAGTGAGCCACAGCCCCCGAATCAACGGCTCCTTTAACCCTGTCCTGTCTAAGCGAAGAACAGACGCCCTCCGGCGACCTACACTCAGAGGCGGGGCCAAATCCAAAGCTGAGCCCCTGGGAGCTGTGAGAACAAAGAAGAGAAAGGGAAATCTCTCCCAGCAGCCTCAGAAGCAGCGGATTACAGCTCCACAATCAACTTGATGTACCCCGCATCTGTGGAATACATGAATAGACAACCAATCATCCCAAATTAAGGAGGTGGACTTTGAGAGCAAGATTTATTATTTTTTCCCCTTTTCCTCTTTTTGTGAGTGTGTATGTGTATGCTTCTGTGTGAGATTTTGTCTGTATAGCTTTGCTTCCACCATTTGTCCTAGGGTTCTATCTGTCCATTTTGTTTTTCTTTTTAAAATTTTTTTTCTTTTCTTCTCTTAATTATTTTTTTATTTTAATAACTTTATTATATTTTATCTTACTTTATTTTATTTTCCTTTATCTCTTCTTTTTTTCCTTCCTTCTCTCCTTCCTTCCTTCCTCCCTCCCTCCCTCCCTCCTTTCCTTCTTTCTTTCTTTCTTTCTGTCTTTCTACTTCTACTAATTCTTTCTTTCTACTTTTTCTCCCTTTTATTCTGAGCCGTGTGGATGAAAGGCTCTTGGTGCAGCAGCCAGGAGTCAGTGCTGTGCCTCTGAGGAGGGAGAGCCAACTTCAGGACACTGGTCCACAAGAGACCTCCCAGCTCCACATAATATCAAACAGCGAAAATCTCCCAGAGATCTCCATCTCAACACCAGCACCCAGCTTCACTCAACGACCAGCAAGCTACAGTGCTGGACATCCTATGCCAAACAACTAGCAAGACAGGAACACAACCCCACCCATTAGCAGAGAGGCTGCCTAAAATCATAATAAGTCCACAGACACCCCAAAACACACCACCAGACGTGGACCTGCCCACCAGAAAGACAAGATCCAGCCTCATCCATCAGAACACAGGCACTAGTCCCCTCCACCAGGAAACCTACACAACCAACTGAACCAACCTAAGCCACTGGGGACAGACACCAAAAACAACGGGAACTACGAACCTGCAGCCTGCAAAAAGGAGACCCCAAACACAGTAAGATAAGCAAAATGGGAAGACAGAAAAACACACCACAGATGAAGGAGCAAGATAAAAACGCACCAGACCTAACAAATGAAGAGGAAATAGGCAGTCTACCTGAAACAGAGTTCAGAATAATGATAGTAAAGATGATCCAAAATCTGGGAAATAGAATAGAGAAAATGCAAGAAACATTTAACAAGGACCTAGAAGAACTAAAGATGAAACAAACAACAATGAACAACACAATAAATGAAATTAAAAATACTCTAGATGGGATCAATAGCAGAACAACTGAGGCAGAAGAACGGATAAGTGACCTGAAAGATAAAATAGTGGAAATAACTACTGCAGAGCAGAATAAACAAAAAAGAATGAAAAGAACTGAGGACAGACTCAGAGACCTCTGGGACAACATCAAACGCACCAACATTCGAATTATAGGGGTTCCAGAAGAAGAAGAGAAAAAGAAAGGGACTGAGAAAATATTTGAAAAGATTATAGTTGAAAACTTCCCTAATATGGGAAAGGTAATAGTTAATCAAGTCCAGGAAGCACAGAGAGTCCCATACAGGATAAATCCAAGGAGCAATACGCCAAGACACATATTAATCAAACTGTCAAAAATTAAATACAAAGAAAACATATTAAAAGCAGCAAGGGAAAAACAACAAATAACACACAAGGGAATCCCCATAAGGTGAACAGCGATCTTTCAGCAGAAACTCTGCAAGACAGAAAGCAGTGGCAGGACATATTTAAAGTGATGAAAGGGAAAAATTCTACAACCAAGATTACTCTACCCAGCAAGGATCTCATTCAGATTTGATGGAGAAATTAAAACCTTTACAGACAAGCAAAAGCTGAGAGAGTTCAGCACCACCAAACCAGCTTTACAACAAATGCTAAAGGAACTTCTCTAGGCAAGAAACACAAGAGAAGGAAAAGACCTACAATAACGAACCCAAAACAATTAAGAAAATGGGAATAGGAACATACATATCGATAATTACCTTAAATGTAAATGGACTAAATGCTCCCACCAAAAGACACAGATTGGCTGAATGGATACAAAAACAAGACTCATATATTTGCTGTCTACAAGAGACCCACTTCAGACCTAGAGACACATACAGACTGAAAGTGAGGGGATGGAAAAAGATATTTCATGCAAATGGAAACCAAAAGAAAGCTGGAGTAGCAATTCTCATATCAAACAAAATAGACTTTAAAATAAAGACTATTACAAGAGACAAAGAAGGACACTACATAATGATCAAGGGATCGATCCAAGAAGAAGATATAACAATTGTAAATATTTATGCACCCAACATAGGAGCGCCTCAATACATAAGGCAAATACTAACAGCCATAAAAGGGGAAATCAACAGTAACACATTCATAGTAGGGGACTTTAACACCCCACTTTCACCAATGGACAGATCATCCAAAATGAAAATAAATAAGGAAACACAAGCTTTAAATTATACATTAAACAAGATGGATTTAATTGATATTTGTAGGACATTCCATCCAAAAACAACAGAATACACATTTTTCTCAAGTGCTCATGGAACATTCTCCAGGATAGATCATATCTTGGGTCACAAATCAAGCCTTGGTAAATTTAAGAAAATTGAAATTGTATCAAGTATCTTTTCTGACCACAACGCTATGAGACTAGATATCAATTACAGGAAAAGATCTGTAAAAAATACAAACACATGGAGGCTAAACAATACACTACTTAATAACGAAGTGATCACTGAAGAAATCAAAGAGGAAATCAAAAAAATACCTAGAAACAAATGACAATGGAGACACAACGACCCAAAATCTATGGGATGCAGCAAAAGCAGTTCTAAGAGGGAAGTTTATAGCAATACAATCCTACCTTAAGAAACAGGAAACGTCTCGAATAAACAACCTAACCTTGCACCTAAAGCAATTAGAGAAAGAAGAACAAAAAAACCCCAAAGTTAGGAGAAGGAAAGAAATCATAAAGATCGGATCAGAAGTAAATGAAAAAGAAATGAAGGAAATGATAGCAAAGATCAATAAAACTAAAAGCTGGTTCTTTGAGAAGATAAACCAAATTGATAAGCCATTAGCCAGACTCATCAAGAAAAAAAGGGAGAAGACTCAAATCAATAGAATTAGAAATGAAAAAGGAGAAGTAACAACTGACACTGCAGAAATACAAAAGATCATGAGAGATTACTACAAGCAACTCTATGCCAATAAGATGGACAACCTGGAAGAAATGGACAAATTCTTAGAAATGCACAACCTGCCAAGACTGAATCAGGAAGAAATAGAAAATATGAACAGACCAATCATAAGCACTGAAATTGAAACTGTGATTAAAAATCTTCCAACAAACAAAAGCCCAGGACCAGATGCCTTCACAGGCGAATTCTATCAAACATTTAGAGAAGAGCTAACACCTATCCTTCTCAAACTCTTCCAAAATATAGCAGAGGGAGGAACACTCCCCAACTCATTCTACGAGGCCACCATCACCCTGATACCAAAACCAGACAAGGATGTCACAAAGAAAACTACAGGCGAATATCACTGATGAACATAGATGCAAAAATCCTCAACAAAATACTAGCAAACAGAATCCAACAGCACATTAAACGGATCATACACCATGATCAAGTGGGGTTTATTCCAGGAATGCAAGGATTCTTCAATATATGCAAATCAATCAACGTGATACACCATATTAACAAATTGAAGGAGAAAAACCATATGATCATCTCAATAGATGCAGAGAAAGCTTTCGACAAAATTCAACACCCATTTATGATAAAAACCCTGCAGAAAGTAGGCATAGAGGGAACTTTCCTCAACATAATAAAGGCCATATATGACAAACCCACAGCCAACATCGTCCTCAATGGTGAAAAACTGAAGATCAGGAACAAGCCAAGGTTGCCCACTCTCACTACTATTATTCAACATAGTTTTGGAAGTTTTAGCCACAGTAATCAGAGAAGAAAAGGAAATAAAAGGAATCCAAATCGGAAAAGAAGAAGTAAAGCTGTCACTCTTTGCAGATGACATGATACTATACATAGAGAATCCTAAAGATGCTACCAGAAAACTACTAGAGCTAATCAATGAATTTGGTAAAGTAGCAGGATACAAAATTAATGCACAGAAATCTCTGGCATTCCTATACACTAAGGATGAAAAATCTGAAAGTGAAATCAAGAAAACACTCCCATTTACCATTGCAACAAAAAGAATAAAATATCTAGGAATAAACCTACCTAAGGAGACAAAAGACCTGTATGTACAAAATTATAAGACACTGATGAAAGAAATTAAAGATGATACAAATAGATGGAGAGATATACCATGTTCTTGGATTGGAAGAATCAACATTGTGAAAATGACTCTACTACCCAAAGCAATCTACAGATTCAATGCAATCCCTATCAAACTACCACTGGCATTTTTCATAGAACTAAAACAAAAACTTTCACAATTTGTATGGAAACACAAAAGACCCCGAATAGCCAAAGCGATCTTGAGAACGAAAAACGGAGCTGGAGGAATCAGGCTCCCTGACTTCAGACTATACTACAAAGCTACAGTAATCAAGACAGTATGGTACTGGCACAAAAACAGAAAGATAGATCAATGGAACAGGATAGAAAGCCCAGAGATAAACCCACGCACATATGGTCACCTTATCTTTGATAAAGGAGGCAGAAATGTACAGTGGAGAAAGGACAGCCTCTTCAATAAGTGATCCTGGGAAAACTGGACAGGTACATGTAAAAGTATGAGATTAGATCACTCCCTAACACCATACACAAAAATAAGCCCAAAGTGGATTGAAGACCTAAATGTAAGGCCAGAAACTATCAAACTCTTAGAGGAAAACATAGGCAGAACACTCTATGACATAAATCACAGCAAGATCCTTTTTGACCCACCTCCTAGAGAAATGGAAATAAAAACAAAAATAAACAAATGGGACCTAATGAAACTTCAAAGCTTTTGCACAGCAAAGGAAACCATAAACAAGACCAAAAGACAACCCTCAGAATGGGAGAAAATATTTGCAAATGAAGCAACTGACAAAGGATTATTCTCTAAAATTTATAAGCAGCTCATGCAGCTCAATAATAAAAAACCAAACAACCCAATCCAAAAATGGGCAGAAGACCTAAATAGACATTTCTCCCAAGAAGATATACAGACTGCCAACAAACACATGAAAGAATGCTCAACATCATTAATCATTAGAGAAATGCAAATCAAAACTACAATGAGTTATCATCTCACACCGGTCAGAATGGCCATCATCAAAAAATCTAGAAACAATAAATGCTGGAGAGGGTGTGGAGAAAAGGGAACCCTCTTGCACTGCTGGTGGGAATGTAAATTGATACAACCACTGTGAAGAACAATATGGAGGTTCCTTAAAAAACTACAAATAGCACTACCATATGACCCAGCAATCCCACTACTGGGCATATACACTGAGAAACCCATAATTCAAAAAGAGTCATGTACCAAAATATTCATTGCAGCTCTATTTACAATAGCCCGGAGACGGAAACAACCTAAGTGTCCATCATCGGATGAATGGATAAAGAAGATGTGGCACATATATACAATGGAATATTACTCAGCCATAAAAAGAAACGAAATTGAGCTGTTTGTAATGAGGTGGATAGACCTAGAGTCTGTCATACAGAGTGAAGTAAATCAGAAAGATAAAGACAAATACCGTATGCTAACACATATATACGGAATTTAAGGAAAAAAATGTCATGAAGAACCTAGGGGTAAGACAGGAATAAAGACACAGACCTACTAGAGAATGGACTTGAGGATATGGGGAGGGGGAAGGGTAAGCTGTGACAAAGCGAGAGAGAGGCATGGACATATATACACTACCAAACGTAAGGTAGATAGCTAGTGGGAAGCAGCCGCATAGCACAGGGAGATCAGCTTGGTGCTTTGTGACCGCCTGGAGGGGTGGGATAGGGAGGGTGGGAGGGAGGGAGACGCAAGAAGGAAGAGATATGGGAACATATGTATATGTATAACTGATTCACTTTGTTATAAAGCTGAAACTAACATACCATTGTAAAGCAATTATACTCCAATAAAGATGTAAAAAAAAAAAAGAACCTGCATGATATATCCATAAATTGAGTTGGTACCTGCTATAAACATGTCTTGCAACTATGCCAAAAATATGCATGTATTTAAATAAGGACCAAGAGGCAACATTCAAAAAAGTGAGAAGAGTGTTATGTTCAGGCAATATGATTATGGGTGATTTATTTCCCCTTTTCAGGATTTCCTCTAATATTTTTACATCATATTATCAATAATTTTTGAATAATTTATTGCCAAAAATGAAGAAAATTCTTTCCTTACCATAATACAACTGTAACAAGCCTTCCATTCTCCAGTGAAAAAGAGTTACCATTTCTGTCTGTTTTAGCAGAGTGAGTAGTTGTAAAGTAAAATGTAGGATTTTTTAAAAATTACAGTTCCCTGATAAGGACAGAGGGAAGTTAATTTTTTAAAGAGAGAAAAGAACACTTTCCTAGAGGACATACACACATTGGTCAGTCTTTTCCTAACACTGAGGATGCCTGAAGCCTGCTACCCTGACCAGCACTTTCATTATTAAGAAGTGGCTAGGTGAAGGTACCCTTTGACTTAGAGAATATTTTATTAGCAGAAGCTCCGAAGAGATCCTTTCTTTAAATATTCACTGCGTTCAGTGTTCCCTATCACCTCAGTGATTTACTGAGAATTCCAAGAAAGTCTGCTTTGCATCCTTAAGCAAAGGTTAGCCATTTCAGGGGGTTGGTGTATGTGATGTGTTTTCTTATGGACAACATACTTCTGTCCCTGGAAATCACTTTTTCTCTGCAAGGTCTTTTCAACTGCCTGAACATCTTTGAGATTTTAAGCTCCTCACCGAATAACAAAAAGTATCACTTGTAACCAAACCCACAATTTCTCAAGTTCATTGAAACATCTGTCTCTATGGCCCTATTTGGTGCCATGGAGTCCTTGCCTTACCTACTTGGATGTAACTTAACATCTAAGAAGACTTAGGGGCATTTGAAGATTTTCCAAGAGACCAAGTCAGGCATTTAGGGCTCTCACCCTCATTTTATTCGGATAATTTGACCCGAGACATAGGCAGATAATCGTTAGAGTTCTCCATATCCTGTGTTCATAATCCAGTATCTTTCTCAACCAATCCTTTACATATAAGGAAGTTACCTACTAGCAGAAGATGATACTTAGGACAGAGAACTATGTCTTGGTTATAGAAAACATAATGCCAAAGAAAAAAATAGGAATTCAGACCTGATAATGGGTCGGGGAAATGTTCCTACTTCTTGTGGGCAGACAATTCTCCATGGGTACTTTGTGTTTCTGTTCATCTTGTAACAGCTTTTATTCTGGAATATGTGTTAAAATGAGCAGTCTTAGAAGATAGATATAGTGTCTCCCTGCAGAAGATAGGGAAGATTTGTTTGCTGTGCTGGATAATAAAAATATTTCTGTCCAGAGCAAAGTTTGGACAGGTTTGCAAGCAACTCCCTTGTAAGGTTGGTAGTTTCTTAAGCTCATGGTCCCTCAGCTATGACAGAAACCCACTGTATACACAGCTTTCCCTTGGGCCTGCCTCTACACTGCCTCTGTGGGACATGGGGGGCAAGGGGAATGGATGAGAACATGAAGATCACACTGCCCACTATGCCATGAGTAATGAAGTCCTTTGTTTTTGACCCAGGAAGTTCGTGTCTTCTTTCAACATCCAGGAAACTGGAGGACTAACCTGCTAGCTTGAAAGTAAGTTAAAATCATAAACCCTTCACAATTCTTGACTCTTCTAACAAGAGTTAGTGCACTGTTAGGATGAGAACTCTCCTTAACCACAGTAAAAAGGGAATTTTGATTTCACAGGCAAAACAAATAGGTATGTATGATAGCTAAGTATTAATGCGTGCCTTCCACTCACATGCACTTATCTCTGATGACTTGTTATATTAAACATCCCCTAGACTTACCAGAAGACATGATTAATATCAACTTCACCCAGATTCATTAATAGTGTGCCCTGAGTATCTTTAGCAAATGTAACGCCACCACAAACACCAGCCATGGGGACTGGCTACACACTTTTGAAAGGAGCTTTCCCATTCCCATGGGAAATAGTCCCGTTCCCATGGAACAGGTCAGAGTTCCTCCAGGAAAAGATGGTACTTCAGAGAATGAAATCTGAGATATTGAAAAATTCCTACTAAATCGAATAACCCTCAACTAGGAAAAATAAAATACCTAAAAGCCATAAAATGGACTTATAAAATGGACAATTAATACCATGCTAGCCACACCTAAGAACATCCTGTAATTTTAAAAAACATATCAATTACTTTCCATGTAAAGTGTTAATCCTTTTCTAAGAATGAAAAAACTTAGAAAAGGGAAAAAGAAACATGGTAGAATCCAGCCATCTCCAAAAGTAACAGATTTGTGATACTGACTCAAACTTGTGTTAGATAAATTTGATCTGCACAGAACACTTAGGATGTATATATATTTAGTATTTTGCTATTAATGACAATCCAGAGGTAGTTTAGGAGAGAAATTTGTTTCCAGTATCTATGCTTTGTCTTTCATGCCAATACAATTCAAGATTGTTCTAAAGATGTATAATTACATTAAATCAGATATTTATAAGACATTGTTCTCTATTATTCCAACGTATGTTCCCTCTGTAAGCCAAGAAGAAAGCAGGGTTAACAACTTCCAGTTTGTACTTTTAAAAATAAGCATTTGAAATGTTTAAAAATTCCTTAAATTATCTTTCTCATATTTGCATGTGGGGACACAGAAATATTTACCCTTCCTTTCTATCTCTTTAAATAGGTTCAGATTTGCTTTCTATATTTATAAAGTTTTGCATGTCACAAGGGACTTAAAGTATGGGGAAAGGGGAACTTCTATGGTTTCTCACTCTAGAATCAGCCCTAGGCAAAAGAGAGCAAAGCTGCTATATCGGTTCTCATGTGTCCTTTGTCTCTTGCTCTTTCTAACATCCTTCTCAAAAACTGAGCCCAGAGGGCATGTGATTTGCCAAGGCCACATAGATAGGACAAAGTAGAAATCAAAATAAGAACATTTGACTCCATATGCCACGCTCTGGTTTACTTAACCCTAGCTGATTGTGGTCTGTATACATGAAGGCATTCTTGTTTGACCACGTATTCCTCACAGAGAATTAGTGAATTCTTCTGACTGTGACTAACTAGAGGCATCGTCTGTTAGCTGTCATAATCCTGGATAACTCCTTTTCTTCTTTTTTTGGGAAGGATCCTAGACATATGTTGTCTGATTCTTGGGCATCTCAATAGGCCTTAAGGTCAGCACAGAATTTCTCAGACTTCTGCAATTTCCTTGAGTCTGATTATTGTGACAGTTCCCTGCTCCTCTAGCTGCTTCTATAGACTCAATCCTTGTAACAGTGCCTTCTCCCCTTCTCCCTACGTGTAGACCTTATCATCCTTGGCAAGGCTTGCTTTCTTTCAAGTGTCCCTCTTCATGCTACTTCTACATTCATGTTAGCTTTTAAGATGTATTTCAAGTTTCTGAACTTTATTTATTTTTTTTAATAGATATATTTTATTTATTTATTTATTGGCTGCATTGGGTCTTCCGTGGATGTGCACGGGCTTTCTCTAGTTGCCAAGGGCTTCTCACTGCAGTGGCTTCTCTTGTTGCGGAGCACAGGCTCCAGGCGTGCAGGCTTCAGTAGTTGTGGCACACGGGCTTCAGCAGCTGTGGCACACAGGCTTAGTTGCTTCGCAGCATATGGGATCTTCCCGGACCAGGGCTCGAACCCTTGTCACCTGCATTGGCAGGCGGATTCTTAACCACTAGGAAAGCTTCTGAACTTCAGACGGTAATTCTCAGATTTGTTCTTTTGGGCGGCACCCTGCAGGCCTACAAGCCTTGTAATTGCCCGGCCTCAAGACTGAAGAAAGAGCCTGAGACGGTGACAGGGACATCAGTGGTTTATTGGATGGGGGAGCTTACACGTTCAAAGCCAGGTCCTGGGGTGACACCCCACTGTGTACAGCAGACAGCAGGCAGGACACAGCAGCAGTCTTCCCTGGGTAAGCGGTATGGGGGGGGGAGGTTATCGATTACAGGGAAAATTGATGTCAGGTTGGCTCATCAGTTACCAGGGAAACCAGCTGAGGGGCATGCCCCTCATAGCCCCTCAGGTTAGACTTTCATGGGGCAGTTGTTTCCCTTTGATAAACTAGTAGGTGGAGCCATTCTGGCCTAAGGATTAGAATAATCACTAGCTGGGGCAAGGGGCAAGCATGTAGGCAGTTACTGACTAGGCTCTATGATTAAGAGGGAAGGTCAGTCAGGCGAGTAGGCTGTAGGTGAGGCAGGGGACTGGTCAAGCAGGGGATGTACAGAGAGCAAGAGAACAGCCATCTTGGGTGACATGATTATACACGTTCATGAGCAGAACACTTGAAAATCTTATTCTTAAAGAAGTAAACTAAGGAATCAAAATGACAAGCCAGGAACTCAAGAGCAAAGAGCAACCTCTAAGCAAATAAGCGACAGTAGGGTCCTAGGTGAGCACCTGAGGCAGGACCTGTCTTTTTGCTCTTAAAATATTTTTGAAACCTTCATAACAAACAGTAAAGCACATAAAATAACATACTGAATACCTGGGTGCCCACCTCCCTGAATTTTTCAAAACTAATGGAAGCATCAGTTTACAGGTTTAAGAACTATTATAAAGTCCGAATAGAATAAATATAACTCAGCAAATATTAAAGCATACACTTAGACACATCAGATAATATTGTGAAAAAGAATCATTTCTAACTCAAAGCCGCCAGAGAGAAAAGAAACATTACCTTCAAAGCTGCAATACGGACAGTTGACTTCTCAACAGAAATGTTAGAAACCAGCTGACAATAGAAAGATATCTCTATAAGTGCTGAAAAACAATTACCTGCCAACCTAGAAATCCATATCCAGGAAAATATTCTTGAAAAGTGAAAGCAAAATAAAGCCATTTTCCAGAAAACCAGGAAGGGAGAGATTTGTCACCAGCACACCTGCCTTTAAAAAAGGAAAATAATTCCTGATGGGTGTACAAAGATGCAGGAAAGAATGAACTGCACTAGAAAGAGTAAGTACCTATGAATATTATCTGCATCAAGCAATATCTTATGTGGTTCAAAATATAGAGAGAGGGCTTCCCTGGTGGCACAGTGGTTAAGAATCTGCCTGCCAGGACAGGAATAAAGACGCAGATGTAGAGAATGGACTTGAGGACATGGGAAGGGGGAAGGGTAGGCTGGAACGAAGTGAGAGAGTGGCATGGACTTATATACACTACCAAACGTAAAATAGATAGCTAGTGGGAAGCAGCCACATAGCACAGGGAGATCAGCTTGGTGCTATGTGACCACCTAGAGGGGTGGGATAGGGAGGGTGGGAGGGAGACGCAAGAGGGAAGAGATATGGGGACATATGTAAATGTATAGCTGATTCACTATGTTATAAAGCAGAAACTAACACACCATTGTAAAGCAATTATACTCCAATAAAGATGTTAAAAAAAAAAAATAAGAATCCGCCTGCCAATGCAGGGGACACGGGTTCAAACCCCGGTCAGGGAAGATCCCACATGCTGTGACGCAACTAAGCCCATGTGCCACTACTATTGAGCCTGCACTCTAGAGCCCACGAGCCACAACTACTGAAGCCCACGTGCCCTAGAGCCCGTGCTCCGCAACCAGAGAAGCCACTGCCATGAGAAGCCCGCGCACCGCAACAAAGACCCAACGCAGCCAAAAATAAATAAATTAAATAAATAAATTTATTTAAAAAAATTTTTTTAAAGTTTTAAAAATTAAAAATATAGAGAATTCAAATACATGACAACAGCAGCACAAGAGTCAGGAGAAGGAGCTAAAAGGAATTTAAGTGTTTTATTTAAAGTAAATGTGCTGGAGGGGAGGGATAAATTGGGAGATTGGGATTGACATATACACACTAGTATATATAAAATAGATAACTGATAAGAACCTGCTGTATAGCACAGGGAACTCTGCTCAATACTCTGTAATGGCCTATATGGGAAAATAATCTAAAAAACAAAGAGTGCATGTATGTGTATGTATATCTGATCCACTTTGCTGTATACCTGAAACCAACACAACATTGTAAATCAACTATTCTCCAATAAAAAATTTTTAAAGGTAATAAAATAAATGTATTAATACATATTTCAAGGAATATCAGAAAATAAATTACTTCTTATAAAAAATTAATTATTGAACATATCTTCACAATAAATTAATGAAAGTCATCAAGATCAAAATTCTGTATATCTAATAAAATTAGTCTATTTTATAATAAATTATTTAAAACATGAGTAAATCTATATGCTGTTTCTCATGCTTAGTTTATAATAATGCAGTTATTGCATTAAAAGATGTAGTTAAAATATGAGTTTTGAAAGCAAGAAATAGTGTAAATGACATGATTTTCTTTCAGTAAATATGTACATGTATTGTATTCTAGTGCTTGGCTTTTGGAAAATAATTTTTAAATTTTGTATAAAATTCAAAATAATTCCATATACATTATTAGGCAACTCTGTATTTAATAGAAAAGAAAAGCATCTTTGAGCAACCAAAGCAGTTTAGGTGGATGACACTGATCCTGGCCATTGAAATGTAAAGAAGAAGTATGCCTTTTTATCCTTTTGAATAGTAGAGGAAGGGCAATTATGAAAGAGAGGGTGGGAAAGTTGCCAGAGAGTTTCCAGGCAGTGTGTGTGTGGGGTGGGGGTGGGGTAGTATACATGGGAGTTGAAGGTTCTCTTAACTATCAGTACCCCAGTACCCTGGCAAAATCTTCATATAACCACAAGGATATGCATACCCCAGTTTGAAGACCATTGCTCTGGGGCATATATTGGGTTGATCAAAATGTGCCTTCGGTTTCTAAGTAAAAATAAAAGACACATTTTTCATTTTCACCAAGAATTTTATTGAACATATTCACTGTTTTGTTCCACTACCTTCTGCCATTTTTCAGGCAGCTTCATAATTCCATCTTCCCAAAACTTTTTATCTTTCTGAGCAAAGAACTGTTCCAGGTGCCTTTTACAGTCTGCCAGGGAATTGAAACTTTTTCCATTAAGAGAATTTTGTAAAGATTGAAATAAATGGAAATCTGAACGAAGGTGCCATGTCTGGTGAATACCATGGATGAATCAGAACTTCCCAGCCAAGCTCTAACAGTTTTTGCCTGGCCATCAAAGAAACATGTGGTCTTGCGTTATCCTGATGGATGATTATGTGTTTTCTGTTGATTAATTCTGGACGCTTTTCGTAGAATGGTGCTTTCAGTTGGTCTAATTGGGAGTAGTACTTGTTGGAATTAATTGTTTGGTTTTCTGGAAGGAGCTCACAATAGAGGACTCCCTTCCAATCCCGCCATATACACAACATCACCTTCTTTGGATGAAGACCGGCCTTTGGTGTGGTTGGTGGTGGTTCATTTCACATGCCCCACGATCTCTTCCGTTCCACATTATTGTACAGTATCCACTTTTCATTGCCCGTCACAATTTGTTTTAAAAACGGAACATTTTCATTACGTTTAAGTAGAGAATCGCATGTGGAAATACTGTCAAGAAGGTTTTCTTCACTTATGTGGAACCCAAATATCAAAGCGATTAACATAACCAAGCTGGGGCAAATGATTTTCAGTGCTTGATTTGGATATTTTGAGTATGTCTGCTGTCTCCCACGTGGTATAATGTTGATTGTTCTCAATTAATGTCTCAATTTGATCACAGTCAACTTCAACTGGTCTACCTGACCATGGAGCATCACCCAGCGAGAAATCTCCAGCACAAAATTTGGCAAACCACTTTTGACACATTCAATCAGTCACAGCACCTTCTCCATGCACTGCACAAATCTTTTTTTGTGTGTTTTAGTTGCGTTTCTACCTTTCTTGAAATAATAAAGCATAATATGCCAAAAGCGTTGCTTTTTTCTTCCGTCTTCAATATTTAAATGGCTATACAAAAATTCACCAATTTTGATGTCTTTTTTTAAATGCACGCTGATATGACAGCTGTCACATACAATCTAACAAAATTGTTTCAAATGAAGTTAAAGACAGCTAAGTGCTACTAGAGCCATCTTATGGAAAAAACCGAATGAAACTTTTGGCCCACCCAATACTAAGAGAGGAATTACTGAGTCCCAAGCTGTGCACATTTTCAGCTTCACCAGATATTGACAAACTGCTTCTAAAGCAGTTGAATCAGTTTATAATCCCACAGCAGTTGGTTTGATATAGTACTTCAACATCATTTTGATTTTTCATTGGCACTGTATTTTTTTGTTCGTTTTGTCTTTCCCTGACTATTAAAAAGGTTGAGTATCTTTTCATGTGTTTATTGGCTATTTAAGTTTCTTATGTGAATATGCTTTTTCTTATCAATAAGATATATTTCCACATTCTGAATATTTATGCTTTGTCATTTATATGCATTGCAGATAGCTTCTCCCAGTCCACAGGCAGATTAATTAAACATTTGGATGTCTCAGTTTCCTTATAGGAAAAAATGAGAATAATACCTTCCTCAAAAGATGCTAGGTCATTTGATTCTCAAAACAACTCTATGAGGTGGATAACATAATTAATCCCATTTTTCATATGAGAAATCTTTTCTCAGTTATGCCAAATTGTTTACCATAGAGGTTGTACCAATGTTTATTCTATCATCAGAATATACGTGTCCTTGTTGCTCCACTTGAAATAATCAGACTTTTAAATTTTTCCCAATATGGTAAGTGTGAAGAAGAATCTCTGTGCTTTTTATTTTGCATTTCCCTGGTAACTAATGAAGTTGAACACCCTTTCATATGTCTCTTCATTCTTTTTTGGTTCCTCTTCTCTAAAACACCTGTACATGGCTTTTGCCCCTCTTTACATTGGGTTGTCTCTTTCCTATTAATTCTTAGGTTCTCTTTATATAGTCTGGATACATGTGGCAAGTAGTTTCTCCCAGTTTGTGGCTTCTCACTCTTTTTTTAAAAATTGAAATATAGTTGACCTTTAATATTATGGTAGTTTCAGGTGTGCTACATAGTGACTTGACATTTGCATATATTACGAAATGATGACCATGATTAAGTCTAGTAACAATCTGTCCCCATACAAAGTTATTACAATAATATTGACCACATTCCTTATTCTGTATATTACATCCCTGTGGCGTAATTATTTTATAACTGGAAATCTGCACCTCTTAATCCCCTTTACCATGGCTTCTCTTTTTGTTCTCTTTGTGCTGACAAGATGAGAACAAGTTCTTAATTGTAATAAATTTACTTTGTTTACCCTTTCCTTTTTGGTTATGCTTTTCTTAAGTTTATTACTTTCCTTTCATTTAAACCTTTCCATATCATTCTTGTATAGGTGTACCTTGTAAGAAGCATAATCAAATCTGATAGCTTCTTGTCTTTCTATATGTGAGTTTATTTATATTTGTTGTTTTCAGTGATAGACTTATTTTTACCGTCTTATTTTTTATTCATTGCTTGCAATCCTCTTTATCAGTTTTTGCCCCCTCCTTTCTTGTGTTCAGTGGATTGATAAATTTTCAGAGACTCACTACAATTTTAGAATCTATAGATTATATATCTATCTATTTGTTTAGGCTGTTTTAAATATTTAGCATATATACTTAACTATAAATTTTTAATACACTAAAATTATTCCATATTTGTATGCTGTTAAGGACTTCAGCAATATATGAAACAAAATTGGCAAAGTATTGGTTGCTGCTAAAGCTGGGTGATGGATAAACTGTTTTAAAGGCCCTCAGATACGTAACTACCCATTAAGCGCATGCGCGCGCGCACACACACACACACACACACACACACACACACACACACACATACACACACACACACACAGATAGTCTTATTATTAAGGAGAGTTTTTATCTTTTTTATAAAAACATGCACAAACTTGTTTTGTGGGGGATTTTTTGGTCACATAAACACACTTCCAGATATATTTTATCTGTTCCTGTTCTCACTGCTTTTTGGTTGGTTGGTTGTTTTTGAATGCCATGCTTTTCCTCTGGGTTTGGTTTTCTTCTGGATGGAAAATATCCTTAATAGTCTCTTCAATGAGAATCTATGGCAAATTTTATTCTCCTTTTTTTTTGAGGAATAGTTTAACTGGGTATAAAATTCTACGTTGATGGTTATTCTTCCTCAACACTTTCATAATTTTGCTCCTTTGTCTTCTGACATCTATCATTATTGATTAGAAAACAACTGTCCATTTAATTACCGTTCCTTTGTGGATAATAAGTCTTTTTTCTCTGGCTGCTTTAAAAATTTTCTCTTTATCTGTGATGCAGTGTCACCACAATGTGCCTTCTGTGTGAATTTATTTCTATATATACTGCTAGGTATTTGGAATGCACTTTTGTTTGAGAATATACATCTTCCTTCAATTCTAGAAAATTTTAAATTATTATTATCTCATCAAATATTGCTTCTCCATAATTCCCTCCATTCTTTTCTTTTAGAACTCCTATTAGATATGCCTGAAACCTCCAAAATATTTCCTTCACATCTTTAACTGATTGTTCATATTTTTCTTTATATTGGATGCTGGGTGAATTCCTCAGCACACTTTTTCAATTTACTAGTTCTCTAATATTTTCTGATCTAGAGTTGTCCCAGCTTTCAAGAACTGTTTTTATTTCTGCTTCTTTTGATTCTTTTATGGATATTAGTCCTTATTTATCCTTTTGAAAAAGTGACATTTAAGTTGAGAAACTAGAAACCACATGAAGTGGCAGGTGTAGAACATTCTAGGCAGAAAAAAACAGCTTTGGGACCTGATTTTCTCCCCCCAAAACTCTGTCTACTCCTTAAGCAGCATTTATTTTCAACTTGACCTATCACATAAGCATAGCTGATGCTAACTCAGCATGTTGACTAAATCTCGTGGCTTTTGGTGCTGTAACCATGCACTTATTACTTAAGTTTGGGGTGTAGACAATATGATGTACACAACTTCTGTGTTGCTGACCGGGTCTTGGTCTTATTGAGTAAGTGTACTGTCTCTGACATACAGAAGCTTTACTTCCAGTACGTCAGTTGAGCCATCTTGTATCCCAGGAATAAATGTGGCCAAGAGCTGACTGAGCAACAGACTGCATGGTTTTAGTTGGAGTAAGTAACAAAATGCAAATTTAAGTTAATCATGTGCTTTATGGAAAACAATAAAATAATCCTATAAATATAAACAAAACAGTTAAATGTCATCGCTTAGCACCATCTTGATTATATATAAAAGTACAAACTTGGGCATTAAAAGCATGTGGCAATATTCACTTTCAAAGGTGTCATATACATGATTCAAATCTTCCAAACTATGCTTAGAGTAATAGTATTTAGAATGTGATTTAATTTACAACAAGAAGAAAAAATTTAATCCTGGTTGGAATCTGAATATCCCCATTGCTCCCACTCCCTAAATTCTGGGTGGTATTTTGGGTGGTGGTGGAGATAGATAACCCTGATATTCTTTTGTTTGTGTCACATCACCTTTGATGATACAGTCATATGTCTCTTCTCTCCGTCTTCCCTTCCTCCTTCTGGCCAAGTACCATTCTTGCAGCTGCCTGTTTTGAACCAATCTAACGTTGTACTTTTGATGGGAAAACTAACATATTCACGTCTCTTGCATTATCTGATGCAGTGAGCTTGCCCCTCATCCTCTTGTGAGACTGTCACCTCTCTAGCTCAGGGTGCTGATACACAGGTAGGTAAGGCAAGCTTCTCAGCACAACCACGCAGCTGTCTACACATAGCACAGCGCAGGGTGTCCGCTAGCTGTGTGCTTACCATCAGCCAACCAGGGCGTCACACTGAATGTTTTCCTTTTTATACACTTAACAGTGTTGCCTTTATCTAGCATTTACCATTCTCATTTCTCACAGCACCTCTAAAGCAAGAAATAGTTAGATCAAAAAAGGCTGACTATTCTACATTGAGTTTTAGATTTTTAACGCTCTCCTGAAATTCCTTGACAAAGTATAAATGACATTAAGTTTTTCACATTGCAGAAGAAGAACAATCAGTTTGGGGCTTGGCTAATTCCAGTAAGTCTTCTTTTTGAATGAGGTAATTCAAATACAGAAGTCATCTTCATGAAAAGAGAAAGCTGTCTCCAATTCCTGCTCAGGAGGAGGTAAGTGCCTTGAACGTGCTGTTCACTTCCTTCAATAGTACAGTGGCCAATGTAAGTGGAAATATTTTTCAACACAGAACCTGCTGTTTCCAGTTCAACATTCTGTTTCAATTCACTACCAAATGCCCACACAGAAAGAGGGTTTAGTGCCAAGGAAATCTATGGTCTCATGAGCCATAGATTTGCTCTCATGCACAAATCAGTCAACATGAAAGCAAATTCACATTTTAAAATAGTTCTTCCAGGGAATTCCCCAGCAGTCCAGTGGTTAGGACTCAGCACTCTCACTGCTGGGGCCCCGGGTTCAATCCCTGGTCAGGGAACTAAAATCCCATAAGCTGTGTGGCGTGGCCAAAAAAATATATAGTTCTTCCATTGGTTTAGAAGCTAAGTATAGATCTAGATAATTTCAAGAAAATTAATTTTTAAATAGGTGCAGCCTGTTAAGATAGGATGAAAGTTGTCGTTAGCAAACTTTCCATGGCTTTTGAGGTTTCCCATGCCAGGCCGACAAGGGCTGGCATGATGTGGTCCCTCCCATCATCTCCAGCCACAACCCATGCCTTATGCCACCTGTCAATTTTGTTCTAGTTGTGCCAATCTTCTGTTAGCAGCTAGAAATGCCAAACTCTTTTCCATCTCTGGGCTTTTGTGCTTATTTTTTTTTACCTGCCCAGAACATGCTTCTCCCTCTTCTCATCTTAATGATGAGGTCTTCCCTAACCACTCTATCCAAAGTAAGTCATCCTCCTTAGTCCCATTCATAGCACTCTGTTGACTTCCTGCACAGCACTAATCAGAGGCTGCAGCTTTTTTATTTACTTGTTACTGATGGTATGTTTACCCACACTAGAATGTAAGCCCCATGAAGGCAGGGGATCTAGTTTGTCTTATGCTCCATCCCTAGATCTTATGTGCCTGGCACAGAAATCTACTAGCCTATGACATCTTCTTGATTTAGAAAAATAACGATAGTTATTCAAACAATAAGTGCACAGATGACTATTTGGATTTCATGCAGAATTGACATAAAATGGAATTTAGGGTATTCTGAAAGCCACTGAGTGCTAAACTTTCAGTTTGAGATTTTAGAGTTCATTTTTGTTAATTCTGAAGGATGGCCACTAGAGGGAGACATAGCCAAATACTACACTCAAGTTCTAAGGTTTTTTTTTTTTTTGCGGTACGCGGTCCTCTCACTGCTGTGGCCTCTCCCCTTGCGGAGCACAGGCTCCGGCTCATGGGCCCAGCCGCTCCGCGGCATGTGGGATCTTCCCGGACCGGGGCACGAACCCGCGTCGCCTGCATCGGCAGGCGGACTCTTAACCACTGCGCCACCAGGGAAGCCCTAAGGGTTTTTTTTTTTTTCCCATAGAATTTTGGAAGTCCTGCAGCCCAACCCTCCTTTCAGCTTCCCTGAAAGAGAAACAAACCAAAAAAGTTATAATGAGGAATTCACTACCCCGTGGGACAGACTACACTACAGCTAAGCACCAACTCATTTAGAAAGTCCTCTTTCTGAGAAAAACAAATATCGTACATTAATGCATATATGTGGAATCTGAAAAAATTGGTATAGATGATCTTATTTACAAAGCAGAAATAGAGACACAGACGTAGAGAACAAACGTATGGATACCAAGGGGGAAAGCAGGGGGTGGGATGAACTGGGAGATTGGGATTGACATATATACACTATTGGTATTATGTATAAAATAGATAACTAATGAGAACGTACAGGGAACTCTACTCGATGCTCTGTGATGACCTAAATGAGAAGGAAATCCAAAAAAGTGGGGATATATGTATACATATAGCTGATTCACTTTGCTGTACAGTATAAACTAACACAATATGGTAAAGCAACTATACTCCAATAAAAAAATTTTTTAAAAGACAGGCTTCCCTGGTGGCACAGTGGTTAAGAATCTGCCTGCCAATGCAGGAGACACGGGTTCGAGCCCTGGTCTGGGAAGATCCCACATGCCGTGGAGCAACTAAGCCCATGCGTCACAACTACTGAGCCTGCACTCTAGAGCCCGTGAGCCACAACTACTGAGCCCACGTGCCACAACTACTGAAGCCCGTGCACCTAGAGCCCATGTTCTGCAACAAGAGAAGCCACCACAATGAGAAGCCTGAGCACCGCGAAGAAGAGTAGCCCCCGCTCGCCACAACTAGAGAAAAGCCCACGCAGCAGCAGCAGAAACCCAACACAGCCAAAAATAAATAAATAAATTTATTTTTAAAAAAATTTAAAAAAAGAAAGTCCTCTTTCTTACTGATCTGTCTGTAACTACCCCTCCTTGCCCACCTCCTTGTCTAGATCATTAAGAAACTGACGCTATCTTGGGCCCTATCCTTGGACTCATTGTCTAAGATAATCTTTGGAACCTGTACCTGGCCAATCCCACCATGCCTCACACATTTCTCATCCTCGGTCATGGCTCAAGATGGAAAGTTCTTGTGTTTTCTCTCCTTTGACCCCTGGCCCACTGCTTTCTCCACCAAGCTTTATACTATACCCTGTCCCACAGGAAACGCACGCCCCAACATTGTCAACTCCCCCTTATCCCAGGAAGTACCTCCATCCCCTTGCCATGAAAGCTGGCTCTCCCAGAGGACTGGTTACCCTGCACCTGCCTCTAGCGAAGGTCTGGTTTTCTGAAGTCCCCAGGACCACAGGCAGGGCTGGCATTCACTCAGCTGTCAGTGCCACTCACAAAGCATCACTTCTGCTTTGAGATTTGTGACATGCTGTTGTTCCACTGTCACCTGTTCATCTACTGGTCAAGGCTGTATGGAAGACTTTGGGGTCTCATTTCCATCCAGCACCACGTATTTTGCGTGGCTTCAGCAACCATGTAAATAACCAGTCCATCATAGTAGCCTCTTTATACCACCCACACCTGGGACCTTCCCCTGGACCTCAAATTTACACTAGTAATTGTCTCCCCAGCTCACTCAGTACCCCATCTCACCATATGCATCCTTCATTCTCATTAAGATGTCCACTGCATTTTCTCCCTATAGCTCAGGCTTGTCACTTCCTATCCAGCCTACACGCTCACTATTATTTTCCACCTTACTATACTTATCCACTTATATTTCTTCCCCAACTTTTCCCCCAGCCAAAATCACAACGGAATAAATCCATCTGTTCTCCTTTTCTGTTCCTACACTAATCACTGCTAGTGAAGATATCATTAGCAAATATTTATTGACAACAACTGTATGAGGCAGTACCATTATTATCTGCATATTACAAAAGTGAGAAATAAAGCCCAGAAGAAATAAGTAAATTGCCCTAGATCACACAGCTAGTAAGCCAGACAGTCTGCCTTAATCAGATGTCTTTAAAGTATGTAAAGTAAAAATTGATAGAACTACAGGGAGAAATTGACAAATTAATCATCAAAGTGGGAAATTTCAATTTACCTCCCCAAATTATTGATAAGTTAGGCATTCCAAAACTTAGTAAAGAAATACGTGCTGAGAACACTTAGCAAGTTGGATTTAGTGGGCATGCATGAAACCCTGATCCCAACAGTTAGACAGTATATATGGTATATTTACCAAAATCGCCAATGTACTAGGCCAGTGATTCTCAACATTTTTGGTCTCAGGACCTCTTTATACTATTAAAAATTACTGAAGACTCCAAAAAACTTTAGTTCATGGAAGTTATATTTACTACATTAGAAATTAAAACTGAAAGATGATTTATGTGTTTATTAACTTAATAAATACAAACATTTATTTAAATTAACAATAATAATAACATTGTATGTTAACATAAATAACATTTTTATGAAAAATTGCTTTGTTCATTAGTGAGAAAAATGGCATTGTTTCATTTTGGCAAATTTCTTTAATGCCTGGCTTAATAGAAAACAGCTGGGGCTTCCCTGGTGGCGCAGTGGTTGAGAGTCCGCCTGCCGATGCAGGGGACACGGGTTCGTGCCCCGGTCCGGGAGGATCCCACATGCCACGGAGCGACTGGGCCCGTGAGCCATGGCCGCTGAGCCTGCGCGTCCAGAGCCTGTGCTCCACAATGGGAGAGGCCACAGCAGTGAGAGGCCCGCGTACCGCAAAAAAAAAAAAAAAAAGAAAAGAAAATAGCTGGATTTTCCCAGGAGCATCTGTTGTGATAGGTTGTTTTGGTTGAAGTCTATGAAGTCCAGCCTCACCCATGGGAATGAGAAAAGCAGCCCCTGAGATCCAGCAGGAGTTGGTGTTGCTGGGAGCTGGCCTGGCAGTCACAGCTGGCCTTGGTGGTCAAGGTCACAGAACATCCCCTCAGACAGAGCCACTCTGTGACCATGATGAACCAAAACGTAAACAAGGCCATTGAACTTGTCTAAGCCACGCAAGTAGCCAAACATCTCCCTATTCTGGCTGGGTAACCACTTCTTCTTTACCAACTACAGCATTGCTCCAGTCGACCCTTCTGTGTTAGTTTCCTGTGGCTACTGAAAGAAATACCACAAACCTGGTGACTTGAAACAACAGAACTTTATTCTCTCCCAGTTCTGGAGTCAGAGTGAGAAGGCAAGGTGTCGGCAGGGCCACACTTCATCTAAAGGCTCTAGGGGAGAATCCTTCCTCATCTCTTCCAGCTTCTGGAGGGCTCCAGGAGTTCCTTGGCCTGTGGTCACATCACTCCAGTGTCTGCTTCTGCTCTCCCATGACCTTTTCTTTGTGTCTGCCTCAAATGTTCCTCTGCCTTTCTCTGTAAGCGTACTTACATGGAGTACACTAACTCATGGAGTTAGCACCCGCCCGGGTAAATCCAGGATGATCTCATCTGTAGATCTTCAACTTAATCACAATTGTCTGCAAAGACTTTTTTTTTTTTTCCAGATAACTAACATTCACATGTTATGGGGTAAGACCCCTCAAAACATATCTTTTGAGGGGTCACCATTCAATCCATTATACCTTCCTACAGATAAGATTTATTAAGGACCCTAATCATAGAATTACCACCACATCCTGACAGTATACAATACAGAACAAAGCTCTGCTTTCCTAAACCCTCCTCCCATATCACCTAACCAAACCCAAATCCTATGTTTTTTCTAAAACTATCTTACCAAGACTGTAGACAATCCCTGCTGGTGTATATTCTCCTTCCCTGCAATGAAGAATAAACCCACCTTGTTCAATTACTGCTCTGTTCTTGGCGGTGTTTGGCTGGAAGGCATTGACACATGGACATGTAGCTAGAAAAGGGAGGAGTATTTTAACAGCCTTTTCAAATCGTTGTGAATGTTCTTCTCTGATACTACACCCGAATTCAACAAATGATAATTTCTTAAAGGTTACTTGACTGTGGAATCTGAAACCCTATCAGTGAACTTTACACACCCTGCTACATGAAAATCCATCAGTCTATTTTGTACTTTGAGTCAATCTTTCATTCATGCATAATTGTGGACATCATTCATTGATCATTTAGAAAAAAAAAAAGGTTCACTGAGGTATAGGTATCTTCCAAAGGTTGACACATTTCATTATACAATGTGTATTGTTAAAAATCACACTTGATATCACCACCAATCTCATTAGAAAAGTCCTTATGTATGAGGAAGCTGTCAACTTTACAGTGGTGGATACCACTGTAAATTCAAATTCCTAAATTTGAATTTTCCCTTGAAGCTCAAATGTTATCACCGACAATAATCATTTTTCCTCAAAGTGGCAGACTTCCTACGACCATTTTCAAGAAAATACCTGCCATATACCCAAGTCTGAAGAACCAAAGTTTGTCCGTTGTTCTCTCCAGTTTTATAAAAAAAAAAAAAAAGCTGATTCTGCTTTCAACGTATTCACACAAGTGCTTTTCCATGGGAAAACCATCGTATTTTGGAATACAGCAAAAATGCTTTATGTGTACTTTCCATTTTGTCAAACAGAATAATAAAAAAAAGATGTGTTCTCAAGGTTCAAGACTTACTAAAAGTATAATTTTTTAATGCTTCGTCAAGGGTATTCTTAAGTGAAACCAGCTTTATGGTGGTGAAGAATAAAATGACATGCTTCGTCAAGGACATTCTTTTTTCTTTTCTTTTTTTTTTTTTTTGCGGTACGCGGGCCTCTCACTGTTGTGGCCTCTCCCGTTGCGGAGCACAGGCTCCGGACGCGCAGGCTCAGCGGCCATGGCTCACGGGCCCAGCCGCTCCGCGCCATGTGGGATCTTGTCGAACAGGGGCACGAACCTGTGTCCCCTGCATTGCCAGGCGGACTCTCAACCACTGCGCCACCAGGGAAGCCCAAGGACATTCTTAAGTGAAACCAGCTTTATGGTGGTGAAGAATAAAATGACTGCTAGTACAGTTTGATGCCACCGCCTGGGTTCATGCTAGGGCACCAGCAGTTGTACTCACCATGTGCAAATAGCAGCACAGTGAAAAAAAACAAATAATGTCCCAGTATTGTTATGAAAATAGTTTTGACTTCGTAGTTCTCCTAAAACGGTCTTGGGAATCCCCAGGGATCTGCAGACTATACTTGAGAACTGCTGATAGTATAAAGCAGTCTCAACAAATAGAAAGAATAGGTATCAATCATACAGAACAAACTCTGCCCACAATGCAATTAAATAAGACTCAATTACCAAAAAAAAAAGTCCCCTTACATTTGGAAATTTCAGAACATTTTTTTAAACAATCGATGGGTCAAAGGAGAAGTCATAACAGAATTTTTTTAAAAACATGCTTAGAACTGAATGATGACAAAAATACAACATGACAAAACTTGTGAGATGCAGCAAAAGTGATACTTAAGGAAAATTTGTAGTCTTAAATGCTTATGTTAGAAAAGAAGAAAGACTAAAAATTAATCACCTAAATACTTAAGTTGAAAGTAGCAACAGAATGGGCCCAAAAAACTTAGAAAGAAGATGCTGATAAGGTTAAGAGAAAAATTAAAGAAATAGAAGGAAGAAAGAAATGATAGGAAGGATCAATAAACCCAAAAGTTGATTCTTTGAAAAGATACAAACTTCCAAAAAGGGAACACTCATGCTCTGTTGGTGGGATTGTAAATTGGTGCAGCCACTGTGGAAAACAGTGTGGCGATTCCTATCACAATTAAAAAATAGAACTACCATATGATCCAGCAATTTCACTTCTGGGTATTTACCTAAACAAAATCACTGATTAGAAAAGATATATGCACCCCAGTGTTCATTGCAGTGTTATTTACAATAGCCAAGATATGAAAGCAACCTAGTGTCCATCAATAGATGAATGGATTAAGAAGATGTATGTACACACACACACACACACACACACACACACACACACACACACAATGGAATATTACTCGGCCATAAAAAAGTGAAATCTTGCCTCTTGCCATTTGGAACAATATGAATGGATCTAGAGGTTATTATGCTAAGCGAAATAAGTCAAAGAAAGACAAATACTGTATGATATCACTTATATGTGAAATCTAAATAACAAAAACACAAACAAAACAAATGAAAACACACTCAGGTACAGAGAACAAATAGGTGGTTGCCAGCAGGGAGGAGGTTGGGGTGGGTGAGGAAATAGGTGATGGGGATTAAGAGGTACAAACCTCCAGTTATAGAATAAATAAACCACAAGGATGTAATATACAGCATTGGGAATGTGGTCAGTAATATTGTAATAACTTTGTATGGAGACAGATGGTTATGAGACTTACCGTGGTCCTCATTTCATAATGTATGCAAAGGACAAATCACTATGTAGTACACCTGAAACTAACATAAATTGTTCATCAACTAAATTTCAATTTTAATAAAGGGGAAAAAATACAGTTTAAGAAAAATATATATTTTTTCAAATTTATTTATTTATTTTTGGCTACTTTGGTTCTTCGTTGCTGTACGCGGCTTTCTCCAGTTGCAGAGAGCGGGGTCCACTCTTTGTTGCGGTACGTGGGCTTCTCATTGCGGTGGCCTCTCTTGTCGTGGAGCACAGGCTCTAGGCACGCGGGCTCAGTAGCTGTGGCTCACGGGATCTAGAGCACAGGCTCAGCAGTTGTGGCGCACAGGCCTAGTTGCCCCACGGCCTGTGGGATCTTCCCGGACCAGGGCTCAAACCCGTGTGCCCTGCATGGGCAGGCGGATTCCTAACCACTGCGCCACCAGGGAAGCCCAAGAAAAATATATTTTAAAGATATTAACCAATAAAACAAATAGCAGAATGGAGAGAACAGAGCAAAGAGTCAGTGAAACGACAAAATATTTCAATTCTTTCTGATTTTAATTCTTTTGGATAAATATATTTTTTGGAAATCAGGATCTTGAAGAGCTGTTTGCACCCCCATGTTCATTGCAGCATTATTCACAATAGCCAAGATATGGAAATAACCTAAATGTCCATTGACAGATGAATGAGTAGAGAAAATATGGTACATCCATACAAAGGAATATAATTCAACCTTAAAAAAGGAAGGAAATCTTGACATATGTGACAACATGGATGAACTTGGAGGACATTGCTTTAAGTGAAATGAGCTAGTCACAGAAGTACAAATACTGCATGATTCTGATTCTGTGAGGTATCTAAAATAGTCAAACTCAGAGAAGCAGACAGTAGAATAGTGGTTGCCAGAGGCTAGGGTGGAGTGGGGCAGAGGGCGGGGAATGGGGGGGAGTTGTTGTTCAATGGGCATAAAGTTTCAGTTATGCAAGACGAGTCCTAAGTTCTAGAGATCTGCTGTATAACGCAGTGCCTACAGTTAACAATACTGTATTGTGCACTTTAAAAACGTGTTGAAAGGGTAGATCTCATATTGTGTTCTTACCACAAAAAAGACAGGGAGCACAAGGAAACTTTTGGAGGTGATGGCTATGTTAATTACCTTGATCGTGATGATGGTTTCATGGGTGTATGCGTAGGTCCAAACTTACCAAATTACATACATTAAAGTTGTGCAGTTTTTTGTATATCAATTACTCCTCAATAAAGCTGTTAATTAAAAAAACATAAAAGAATGAAACAAGTGATATCACTACAGACCCTGAAGACATCAAAAGGATAATGAGGGAATACTAAAAACAAACAAAACAAAAAACTCTGAACACCTAAATGTGACAACTTAGATGAAGAACTAATTCCTTGAGGAACACAAACTACCATAACTTAGCCAATATCAACTAGTTCATTTGAATAGCCCTATAACTATTAGGGAGATTGAATTCAAAATTTTATAACTCCCAAAAAAGAAATCTCCAGGCCTAGATGGCTTCACTGGAGAATTCTCCCAAACAATTACATAAGAGTTAACACCAACTCTACAGAATCTCTTCCAGAAAATGGAAGAGGACATTTCCTAATTCATTTTATGGACCTAATATTACCCTGATACCAAAACCAGGCAAAGATAGTGCAAAAAAGAAACTACAGACCAATGTCTCTCATGACCTTAGATGCAAAAATCCTCAACAAAATATTAACAAATCCAACCCAACAATATATAAAAAAGAATTAAATACCATGACCAAGTGGAATTTATTCCAGGTATTCAAGACTAGTTCAACATTTTAAAAACAATCAATGTAAACCACCTGTCAACAAGCTAAAGAATAAAAAATTACATGATCAGATTAATTGATGCAGAAAAAATCCATTTGACAAAATTCAGTACCCATTTATGATAAAAATAGGAATAGAGGGGAAATGCCTCAACTTTGTAAGAGCATCTGCAAAAAACCCAGAGCTAACATTATTGTTCATGGTAAAGGAATGAGTGCTTTCCCCCTAAGATCAGGAACAAGGCACCTTCCCACCTCTCATATTCAGCGTAGTGCTAGATGTTTGCAAATAAAGGTTTGTCTTATGTTGATGTATCTTGGAAGTGATTAAACACTTATTGTTGAGATCAAACACTCATAAGTTGTCCAATACAGAGGAGCTGCAGGTGGTGGGTTAAAGTGGCCAAGGAAAGCCCACCTCTCCCCACCGTTTGTCTGTTCCAAAGGAACATGTCTGGAATGCAAAGTGTACATGTAACACCTGGAAACCCACAGGTCCCAAGAGGCCCAGGCAGGTGTCCAAACAAGTGAAGAGAGGCTACTATGACTTCCCACCCCAGGAGGTTATTGCAGCCAGGATTGTGGCCACACAAATATCTGGCCCCTCTCAAAGTAAACTTTATTATTTTCTAGGTTTACTATTTCCTTAATGATATGATTTGTAATGTATTTGAAAGGTGAAATATTCTAGACACCTCAAATCATTTTTTTTTAAGAAGATGTTGGGGGTAGGAGTTTATTAATTAATTTATTTATTTTTGGCTGTGTTGGGTCTTTGTTTCTGTGCGAGAGCTTTCTCTAGTTGCGGCGAGCGGGGGCCACTCTTCATCGCGGTACGCAAGCTTCTCACTATCACGGCCTCTCTTGTTGCGGAGCACAGGCTCCAGACGCACAGGCTCAGTAGTTGTGGCTCACGGGCCTAGTTGTTCCGCGGCATGTGGGATCCTCCCAGACCAGGGCTCGAACCCGTGTCCCCTGCCTTAGCAGGCAGATTCTCAACCACTGCGCCACCAGGGAAGCCCCTCAAATCACTTTTTAAACCAAGTTAGATTCAAATAAGATTCAAAAATTAATATATAATCCCCTTGGTTCTTACCAGCTAGGCAGTCCTGCCCAGAATGCACAGCTGAAGAGATGTAGCAGGTCACCTGGTCCTTCCTTAAAATTTCTGTGCCTCAGTTTCCTCACCTGTACAGTCGTGATCATAATAATTCTTATCTGGTAGGGATGTGGAAGGGATTAAAGGAGGTAATTCAGGTGAAGCATTTAGAACAGTGCTTGCCTCTGGTAGGCCTCCTGAGGAGAAGTGCTCCTAGCCTTCTGCCCACAGTTACTGGGGAGTCGGTCTTTTGCAAGGGCACCAGGGAAACTGCTTTCTATGAATCTCATTCTGTATCCAGACGTGAGTAGTCAACACTGTAGTTGCTCATCACCATTAGCTGACGGCTGATGAAAGGAGATAGCATTAAGAAGCGAAGCCCGAGATCACTCACTGGCTGCCTGCAACTGCATCCATTGATGTCTTATTTGGTCTGATTTTCTTCACCTGCCTGGCCCCCTAAGGCATTTGAGTTTGTGATGTCTGATGTTTTGCTAATCTACATTATAGAATTCCCCACCACTTAGGCCAAACAGCCGTGGTTGAACGGCTGAGACAGAGCAGTCCTCTCAGAGGCAAGGGAATAAAGGAAAGATTTTAGCATTTGCCATCACTTTAGATAAGTCACTTATTTAAAGTTTCTCATGTAAAACCTTAACACTAAGTGGAGGAGGGGCTGAGGGTGGATTTAAAGGATTTTCAAGGGTACTTTGTGTTATCTGCTGTGCAGATGTCTTCTGTTTGCCCTACTGGTCCTCTCTCCACCTTCCCCACCATGCTCTGTGCCCAGGACTGCATCACCAGGTTGTATTGCCCTCTGGCTTCCAGTTGAGTTCAGGCAAATGTTGGGGGTAGGGGTGGGGGACACCAGCAGAGATGGAGGGGCAGGAGAGCAAGGTTGGGGTGTCTCTGCTCCTCTCAGGTGACCATGTCCATACAGCTGAACACTACCATGTCCATACAGCTCTGTCTCTGGGTTCCTGCGACTCCCCTACTCCCTCCCATGGCCCCTGCAGGTCTAGTAGTGGAAACAAAGCTTGCTATTAAACACGCTTGGTACCTACACAGAGCCGACACCTTGGTAAGTAGTCCCTGTGAAATAATAAGGAATATATGTTGGTCTCTGCCCCTGGTTCCTGGTTCCTGACACAGAGCTCCTAAAATCCTTGTAAATAAGGGTGCTAGGAAAATCGTTTGCTCTGTCAGTCAGTCTTTGATCCCTATTCCTGACCCAGAGCTCCTAAGACATTTGTATTGATAATTTTCTGGGTGATAGGAATGTCTTTTGTTCTAATGAGACAAGTCTGGGTGGGCTCCTGGATGGAGCCCTGGTCTGGGAAGGTCCCGCATGCCGAGGAGCAGCTAAGCCCGTGCACCACAACTACTGAGCCTGCACTCTAAAGCCTGTGTGCCACAACTACGAGCCTGCGTGCCACAACTACGAGCCTGCGTGCCACAACTACTGAGCCCGTGCACCTACAGCCAGCGCTCCGCAACAAGAGAAGCCACCAAAATGAGAAGCCCATGCACCACAACTAGGAGTAACCCCTGATTGCTGCAACTAGAGAAATCCCGCACACAGCAACGAAGACCCAACGCAGCAAAAAATAAATTAATTCATTCATTAAAAAAGAAGAAAAGAATGACTCTCAAGTTTCTATCTTAGGTGAATAGGGATTACCAGCTGATAAGGGATAAGAAGGATAATAAACTATTGACACACAACTTGGATGCATCTCCAGGGATTTTTGTGGGGTGTTACAGCACCATGTCAGCAATTTATGCTCAAGTGGTTCAAAGAAAAACTATTCTTTGCAGTATTCTTGAAAGCCTGAAATTATTTCAAAGAGAAAAAGAGTAACTGGCAGAGCTTAAAGTCTAATTGTACACGAGAGAGGCAGGAGTCAAGAATGACTCCCAAGTTTCTGCTTAGGTGATAAGGGTTACCAGGTGAGACCAAGAATATAAGGTACAGTAATAAGAATATAAGGTAGAGATTCCCTTTTAATATTGCATTTTAATTTATCAAGGTTATTTTGACAAATTCTTGTACTTTCAGCTAAATTCTAAAAGTTGCCTGTGGTCAGATGATTTGGTACCAGAAATCCTGAGTCTCATTCCTGGCTCTAAATTAACACAGAACACTTAATTTCTTCAATGCTTGCTTTTTCATTTACAAAGTGAGACATAACTCTAGTCTGCAAAGTACTTTCCTCAGGAGAGAGTCATAATTTGAGTGCAATTAACTGCTTGTAATTTTTCAAACATAAAATTCTACTTGAAGTTCACCTAATAGTATTCAAAACACAATGTCCCAAACTGTTTCCTAAAAGTGATTATTTTTTAAACCATCAATTCAATTTGAGGTAATTTTATGCCATGGAGATTAAATTAGAACTAATTCATATAAAAATAATATCCTTTAACACTAGCCATAACAGTTGGACATTGTATTAATAGGAAGATTGTGCAACACGAGGAAGGTGGGGGAAGAGATAAAAACAGCAAAAAGTCAATTTCTACATAGAACTCCATGTTTCCATAATTATTGGTATCCACTCCTCCTATAAGTTTTCTCAGAAAGCAGCAGACAGAATTATATATAGTCCCAGCCATGAAACTAATGAACGCAATACAAAGAATACTGGTAGACATAATGAGAGATTCTACCGTGGGGTATTAGTGTCAGACTTTAATGCTGAAGGCCAGATTTGGAGCCATACCTTAATCTCAATGGGACTGACGGAGCTATAGAGTGTTCAGGTAGACACTGGGTCCCAACAAGAAGCTTTTGTTTGCATATTGTCAAGCCCCCTCCTTCACCTCATCAGAGTGTCTTTCAGGTTGTTCTTGAGAAGACCAGGAAAGCTGAGGGAGAAAAAATAGTGCACATATTCATCATCTCTCCTCACAGAGAAACAATGATTTTTATAGCACAGTAATTTTTAAAATGTTCTTCCTCCTTCCTATTTTAATGTGAGTTTTTAGTTTGAATACACTCATAAAATGATAATAGTCATAAATTCATGAAATATGCCTACAGTAGCAGAAATAGAAGAAACAAGTGCTTAGAACACGCCAGAATAAGATTCTACAGTCCCTGTAGGGATTTGAGGGGCCATAGGTCACAGAATCATTAATTTCAAAAAAAAATTATTATTGAAGTATAAGGTACATACAGAAAAGTGCACAAATCCTAAATGTACAAATCGATAAATAATAAAAAGTGACCACATCTATGTAACCAACAATCTGGTCAAGAAATGGTAATCTATGAAAAAACTAAATAGTCAGAATAGTGGTTAATGTTGGGAGCTGTCATCTGGGAGGGGGACACACCGCTGGAACTTGAAAATGTTCTATATCTCAATCTGGGCGATGGTTATCATAACTGTTTACATATGTAAAAATTATCCTGCACATTTTCTCTCCTTAAGTTATAATTCAATAAAAAAATTTAAGGATTGGTTTTGAACTGCATGTAAATGGAACTGTACCACATGTGTTCTTTTGTATCTTGCTCAACAGTATGTTTGGGGAATTCATCCATGTAGTTGAATATGTTGCAGTTCATTCATTCTTATTGCCAGCAGTGTTAAATTGTATGAGTATGCCATAGTTTATTTATCCATTCTACTTTTGACTGTATCCAATTTGAGGCTAATATGAATAATATTTCTGTACATGTCTTTTGGTATATGTATGTGCACATTTCTGCAGGGCATATATTTAGAAGTGAAATTGCTGGATCTTAGGGTATGTGTATATTCAGCTGGATATACTGGCAGTTTTACAACATGGTCATTCCAATTTACCTCTCTACCATCAATGTATAAGGATTCCCACTAGCTCCACATCCTAACCAATAATTGCTATGTGTCAGTCTTTGTAATCTTAGTCATTCTGGCAGGAGTGTACAGTACACTGTATTGTTGTTTTCATTTTAATTTCATTGATTTTGAATACTTTTTCATATATTAGTAGTCATTTTGTGAAATCTGTTCCAATCTTTTGCCCATTTTTTAAATAGCTTGTCTGTGTTTGTCTTATTGATTTGAAAGAGTTCTTTATATATTCTGGATATATATCGTACGGCTTGCCTTTTCACTTTCTTAACGGTGTCTTTTGATGAACAGATGTTATTAATGTTGGTTTGGTCCAATTTATCAATCTTTTCCTTCATGGTTAATGCAACTTTGTGTCCTGTTTAAGAAATTCTTTTCATCATGATTATGAAGATTATTTCCTCTATTGCTTTTAGAAGCTTCATACATTCAAATCTGCAATTTCCTGGAGTTTAATTTTCTATATGATGTGATGTAGAGGTCAGGTTTCATTTTTTTTTTTCCGTTTGGATATCCAATTGTACCAGTACTATTTATTGAAAAGATCATCTTTCCCCGCTGCTCTGAAGTGTCACTTTTGCCATAAATCAAATGTTTCTGTGTGTGTCTATTGCTGGTCACACTATTCTGTCCAATTGGTCTACAGACCTTAGTATCTGTCCTTGCACAATACTAAGCTGTCTTAATAACTGTAGACTTGTAATAAGTTTTACTCAGTAGCAAGTCCTTCTACTTTATTCTTCTTTTTAAAAATTGTCTTAACTATTTTTGGCTCTTTGCATTTCCATATAAATTTCAAATTTGGCTTGTCAAAACCCACCAAAACAAGCAAACAGAAAGCTTGCTAAGATTTTTATTGAGGCTGCATGAATATTTAGATCAATTTAAGGAGAATTATATTCTAGTCCATGAATGTGTTGTTTTCCTCCATTTATACATTTGAGAGTAAATTGTAGCCATGATTTCATTTTACCTCTAAATATTTCAATCTGTATTTTGTAAAAGCAATGATATTCTCTTACATAACCACAATACACATATCAAAATCAGGAAATGAACATTGATATAATACTATTCTCTAATCTGCATGCATTATTTAAATTTCATTAATGCCTTCAATAACATCCCCTGTAGCAAAAGAGAAAATAAGTGATGTGGTGTGTTTGGTTTTTGGTTTTTGGTTTTTCTGGTCCAACGTCCAATCCAGAATCACATATTACATTTATTTGTTATGTCTCTTTAGTCTTACTTAATCTGGAACATTTCCTGAGTCTTTCTTTGTTTGGAAATGTTTAAGAATACAGGCCAGTTATTTTTTGTACAACATCCCTGATTTGGTTTTGTCTGATATTCCCTCATGGTTGGCTGCAGGTTATGCATTTGGGGAAGAAAAAACAATGAAAGTAACTTTGTCTCTCTCTTTGTGCACCATATCAAGAGGTACATAATGTCCATTTTTCCCTTTGCTGGTCATGTTAATTTTGCCCACTTGGTTGAAGTAGTATCTGCCAGTCTTCTCAACTGTAAGGTTACCTATTTTCCCTACTTCACGTGTTTTGAGTTTTTTGATGCTATTTTAATGCTATTTTTAAATTATCATTTTCTGATTGTTGATGGTATATAGAAATTCAATTGATTATAGTAGATTAAACTTGTATCCATCAACCTCTCTAGACTCTCACTTCTCTATAATTTGCAATGTTTTAACTTTTTAAATTGTTTTCATTCTAATAATTTATTGGTAGATTATGAATTTTCTACATATACAAGTTTGTCAGTTATATATAATTGACAGTTTTTTCCTCCTGTTACAAAGCCTTATACCTTTTATTTTGTTTCTTGCCTTTTGTACTGTCTAGGACAATATTAAATAGAAATGGTGATAGTGTATATCCTTATCTTGTTCCCAATTTCAGGGGGAAAGGTTTTGATATTTTACTCTTTAATACAATATTTGCAATAGATATTTGGAGAATCACTTAACGTATTAGGGAAGATTCTATCAATTGGCACTAGACCTTTTTTTTCAGTCATGAATATATGTAGAATTTTACCAAATGCCCTTTTTTCTCTATTAAGTTAACAATACTTTGCCTTTATTCTGTAAACATAGTTAATTACACTGATTAACGTTTTAATGTTAAACCAACCTTGCACTGCTGGAATAAACTCAACCTAGTTATATGCAATTGTTAAGGTATTTGCTAGGTTCTTATTTTAAGATTAAATTGCAGTTACCCCCAAATGGCTAAAAAAAAAAAAAATCCCAAATATTATTTGGTTTAATTTATGCCCAGGTTATGGTCAATTTTGGTAAATGTTTTAGGCTCCCTTTCCCATGTGCTACGGTCATGTAACAAATCACCAGAACTTAACAGCTTAGAACAGTAATAACCATTTTTATCTCTCATAGTGTCTGTGTCAAGAATTTCAGAGCAATTCAGCAGACTCAGTTCTGCTCAAGGTCTCTTATGAGGTTTAAGTCTGATTGGTTGGGATTGGAGTTACCTCAAGCTTCTTCACTCAAATCCCTGGTGCCTAGGCTGGGGAGACTCCAACAACTGGATTTTGGAACACTTGGGGCTCCTCAACCATCCCTTCTAACTCTGTGTGGTTAGAGCACATCTCCAGCACAGCAGCTTTGGTGTGGTAGGACTTCATATATAGCAGCTCAGGGTTCCCAAGGCACATGTCCCAAGAGGCAGGCAGAGGGAAGCTGCTTTGCCTTTTATGATCTAGCCTTAGAAGTCACACAGCATCATTCCACCAAACTACTGGTTACAAAAGCCCACTCAGTTTCAAGGGTTGGGAACATAGGCCCCATCTTTCAGTGGAGGAGTGGCAAGTCACATTGTAAGGAGAACATGTGATATATATTGGTGAGGCCAGCTTTAGAAAATGTAACCTGCCAGAGCCACATCCCACAAGCCCCACAGCTTGTGGGATCTTATCTCTACCCCCAATAGCATAGTGCCCATCTTCTCTTCATTGTCCTTCACTCACAGCCGCATGGTGAAGTCTCACAAGCTCGCTCTTAAGGCCCATCTCTCAAATATCCTCCCTAGAGTTTTGGAGGGTGAGGAAGGGCCCTAGTGGGCTTACAAAATGGGTGTCACGCATCACCCAGGCTAGAGGTCCTGAGAAATGCCATTATGCCCTTGGGACAACTGGACAGACCCCTGAATGCCTCTTCATTTCAATGTCCCAAGATGAAATTCTTTCCTCAATGCCTCAAACATCTCCTCAGTAAGGGCCTCCTCCCGACCAGGATTGTGTTAGGAGCTGGTAGCGTGGAGAGATGTGTCTGTAGACGTGTCAGACGTGATCCAGAGGACCTAGGGGACATTAAAGGATGTTAGGCCAAGAAGTATCACGAGCAGGTTTGCACTTTAGAAAAATCATCGCTATGTGAATAAGTAATGCAAGAGCAACATTTTAAACCTTCAGAAAATAGCAGAAAAAATACAAGAGAAAAGTGAATGGGTGTCAGATTCGGTGCCAAAGACTTGAGAAAAAGTCAAAATGCAGAAAAAAGGAAGAGATTAAAGTGAGAATAAATAATCTATATGGAAAATAGAGGAGTTGAAATACGCAGCTCGTTTTCTTCTTGAATAGAACATATAGAATAAACTTTTCAAAGATAATAGAAGAAAACATCACCTAATGTGAAGGAAAACGTAAATGCACAGATCATAAGGATTCAATAGAATTTCTGATTCAAGCTGATTGATGGATTTCACTCAAGAAGGATGCCACCAACAGTCAAGAATATCGGGAACTTTTTGGAAAATATAAAGCAGGTGAAACAAGACTGATGGAAAAGCTGAAGACAAACAAATATGAGTGTTCTGAGCAGACCAAGATGCCAAGATCAGTGGCAGTAAGAAGTAGGAGTAAGATTAGCCTACAAAGTTTTGAGTTGGCAAAGTTTTTAACTAAGGGACTGTGGAAGAGTTGAACCCACGTGCCCTTCGGAATACCTAGCCCCATATTTTTCCCTCAGGTCAAAATCTTCTAAACAAATCTCCAAATAGAAGAGACTGCAGGGCTTCCCTGGTGGCGCAGTGGTTGAGAGTCTGCCTGCCGGTGCAGGGGACGCGGGCTCGTGTCCCGGTCCAGGAAGATCCCACATGCCGCGGAGTGGCTGGGCCCGTGAGCCATGGCCGCTGAGCCTGTGCGTCCAGAGCCTGTGCTCCGCAGCGGGAGAGGCCACAACAGTGAGAGGCCCGCGTACCGCAAAAAAAAAAAGAGAATACAAAAGAAACCCAATATATTTTAAGATTTAGAAATAGATAATTTCTGGATATCTCACCCATTTATTCATATATTCAGTAAAAATATATAGACACCTAATATATACCAGACACCATTTTAAGCACTAGGCATGTAATATACCAAGAGAATATGTTATAAACATATATCCAAACAAAATATCATTAAATTATTTAAAGCAAGTACATTAGAAATACATTGTATTAGACTTTAAAGCACCTTTTTCATAAATGGTCATATTAAGTAAAAAAAATATAAGATCAGAAATAATTTTAATAACAAAATCAATAGGTTTGATTTTTTCCTTAGTTTCTTTTGTATATATTTTTAAATATTTCTAATTTTTGTTACAGACAATTCATAAATGCATTATTTTTCAGTTTCAAATAAAAGAATATAGGAAAAAAAAAAGAAGAAAAATCATCGCTATGTTAAAGCAAAGTTATCCTTGTTCCTTACTGCCAAGAACAATACTCAGTGGCACTGTGTGTACAAAATCTCCATTACAATGTATTAGACCCGAGGGAGATTTCTTTGATATGAAGCTTCTTTGAGAGAGAATCATCCAGACCTTGCTTGTTTATATACACGCCAGGAAGCACACATTGAAGAAAACCTGCAATGGAATGGAGTTTGTTTTCCTCAGTTCAAAAGACAGAATTCAGAGCTATAGTAGCAACGACCTCCTCTTCAATTTTTTTTTTGTTGTTGTTTTTCTGCGCTGCGTGTCTTGCGGGATCTCAGTTCCCCAAGCGGGGACTGAACCCAGGCCACAGCAGTGCAAGCCTGGAATCCTAACCAGTAGGCCACCAGGGAACTCCCCAACCTCCTCTTCTAAAGAATTTACTCCAAATTCAGTTCAGAGTTAATTTTCACCATCCCATCAGATAAAGGCTCATTTGATCCCTTAGCTATGAAAAAAATGAGTATAGTAACATACTTTGTAAAATACTTGGGTTTGTTAAAAATGCCAGGGATGCATTCAGCAATGGAATCCTATGAAAAGTCATTACAAAAGGTGCTATTTTCATAATCGCCTTTTGTGGAATCCAAAGCGGCAGCAACAATTCCTGGTAGGACTGTCTTTTCCTGTACCATAACCGAGATTGGACAAGGAAACCGTATACCTGATTGATTCAGGAAATCAAAGTAATAAAACTGCCAGCAACAATGCGACCAAGCTATTAGAAGAAGCCTGGTTGAAAATTTAAGCACCCTTTTACTCATTAATCTCCAACTGCTAAAGACAAACAAAAAGTAAAATTAACATGATTGTAAACTAAACACTTGTGTCCTGCAGCTACCGTGCTGGCCTGCTGAGAGGGAATGAGCTGATCAAAGCCAGCGAGTCCACGGAGAACTGCCGGATTAGTGCTGCTTCCGGGAGCGCACAGCCGGGATCCATTACCCAGCCTGTTTCGGGAACAGGTGAATACCGTAATTTAATCTTGGCTTCAGTTTGGAGGGGAACAGGGAACCTACCTGCCCTGTCCACTAAGTTTATATGTTAATCCCCCGAGCTCTGGGGAAAAGTTTTTAAATTGGTGTAAAGGCTTTTTCTGCCCTTCCGAATGTGTAGAGAAGAAAGAGCTGGGAAGGGTTGCTGAGATCCCTAACTTCAGGCAGTTAAGACGCCTCCCAGGAAAGCTGTTGATTGCTGCCTTGCTTGGTGTGACTCATCAAAGCGCCCAGAGCAACGGCTCTTCCAATGAAGCTAGCAGGATTTTAATGCAAGAAAATACTTGAAGATGCAGGGGCCCACAAACACAAACCAGGAAATTCAGATACTTGGAATTGGAGTTGCTCTCAGGGGCAAACTCATCTAATCAATGGGCTCTTGAATTGCTTAAATCATGTCCAGGACTTTACATATTATTCTAGATAAAGAAAAATGAATAGGCACCTGCCTTGTCCCTCCTTTGCACCAAATTCATATTTTTAGGCAATTAATTGTACAAACAAAATATCTGCATCAGCAATAGAAATTTCACAGTAGAAACACTGAGGGCTTGCACTAAAATTCAGTGCTGAATGAACTGGGTAGCAAAATAAAACAGAAAGCAATCCTTTTTCTTTGAGGAGACAACAAATTATGGATGTAAGCAAAAGATGCTAGACGGCGTCCTCTGACACCCCTAACATGGAGTGGTAGAGACCACCCTGTCACAGAGAACTGAAGAAAAGCAGGTTGAGAGGCCTGTTAGGAATTGTAACACTTGGGTGCCCCTCCCTCGTTGACATCCTTGGTGACAGGCTGAGGCCCCAGTGAGGCACAAACTAGTCATCCAAGCATAAAACCTTAAAGAGTAAGGTCCTTTTCCCAGAGACACTACACACATTGATAAAAACGTGGTTTCACTATGACTACCTCCCCCATTCCACTCTGTCCTCCCCCACAATTCAATTCGATAACAAAATATTACTACGTATCTGAAATGTCATTGTTGCCCACTTCTTTTCCTTTTTATTTCATCTGGATCTAATGTCCTACTATTAAAATTTTGCTTGGGGACCTGTCTTAGTTCAGGCTGTTATAACAAGATACCATAGGTTTGGTGTCTTAAACCGCAGAAATTTTTTTCTCACTGTCCTGGGGGCTGGGAAGTTCAGGATCGGGGTACCAGCAGATTTGGTGTCTGGTGAGGGCACTCTTACTAGCTTGCAGATGTCAATCTTCTCATTGTATCCTCATAAAGCAGAAAGCAAAGAGAGAAAGCAAGCTTCTTCCTGTTTCTTTTTCTAAGGGTACTAATCCCATCATGAGGACTCCACCCTAGTTCTAACCTTTGAATTGGAGAGTGAGGGGCACAAACAATCAGAACCTATATCAATTTCTGACAGTATCCAACTCCTATTTGTTCAAAGTCAACTGAGCAATATTGGACATGAATCCGTGGAGAACAAATTCAACCATATATTTTATTTTTGTTGTTCAAAGTAGGGAGTTTTGTTGTTCAAAGTAGGGAGGTTGCCACCAACATGGTTGCCACCTATCATGCAACAGGGCTTGAGGTGAATTCCACATGGTCATTCAGCTTGAGTTAAGGAACACTCTTTAATGGGGAAACTTACAAGCCAAGGGTCAGGAAGAGAAGATGGCATGGTCTCAGGTCTTCCCATTATCCTAGAGAGAGGGATGCTATGGCTAGGTGCTGTGTGTATTCCAGGAGAGGGACATGTCCCTTGAGATGATACTTTCTTAGAGTAAAATTGTGAAAGGGCAGCCTTGTCAGAATGTGGAAACAGAGACTAGAGCCAGCGTGACTGAGTTTAGGTGCCAGCTGCCCAATACCTGGGGATCTCAGGGGCCCTTAAGAAGTTGCAGCCCAGGACTTCCCTGGTGGCGCAGTGGTTAAGAATCCGACTGCCAATGCAGGAGACATGGGTTTGAGCCCTGGTCCGGGAAGAGCCCACAAGCCATGGGGCCACTAAGCCCGTGTGCCACAACTACTGAACCTGTGCTCTAGAGCCCAAGAGCCACAACTACTGAGCCCGCATGCCACAACTACTGAAGCCCACATGCCACAACTACTGAAGCCCACATGCCTAGAGGACATGCTCCACAACAAGAGAAGCCACCACAATGAGAAGCCCACGCACCACAACGAAGAGTAGCCCCCGCTTGCCGCAACTAGAGAAAGCCCACATGCAGCAGTGAAGACCCAACACAGCCAAATAAATAAAATAGTTAAGGTTTAAAAAAAAAAAGAGAAGTTGTAGCCCCTTCTGTTAGGGGTAGAAATCTATCCTAGGAAGCTAAGTTTGGGCATAGCCCATCCTGCTGGCAGAAGGGGAGACCCTAGTCCTTTCTGGCATGATATGTGGGCAACCTCAGTACTAGCTCCCAAGGTCATTTTGGGATGATCATACTCTTCTATTCATTTTTCAAAGAGTGTTAGTAATAACCTGCTAATGGCCAGTGTAAACAGTACCGTGCTACAACAATCTGCTAGGTAAAGGAAGTACTTAGATTTAATGGAAGATTGTTCAAAGATGGAAAACTTTTATTGAGTACTTGTATTACATTCAGACACATCAGAATATTAAGTTACAGGGAGAAGGCAAAATGGAGATAGCCTATCAATTGGGGCAAAAAGATGAAGATACGATGAGATGAAGAAAGATATAAGAAAGAATAATACTTGAAATAAATTAATTTGACAAATATTTATTGAACACCTGTGCTAAGTTCTGAGGATGAGCAGGTGAGCAAGACAGATATGGCCCCTACTTGTCCTACAGACAAGTAAACAGCCCAATATATCTTAAAAAGCTAAAATATTAATTTTTAAAGAGTTTTTCCTGAATTACTTGTACTAACATTTTAAAACTCTCTCAAGGTGAAACCCTATTTACCTGAATGAACCGAAAAAAAAAAAAAAAGCTGATTGATAAACAGAAGCGATAATAAATTTTAAAGTAGAAATAAATTTTACCTAATCTTTTAAAAAGATTCAGAAAAGTTTTTGAATGTTTATTTTATTCCAGACATATTTTAGGAAAAGACTGTCATACAAAGGCCTATTTAGGGAGAATTTTTAATGTTCAAAAATAAGAATCTTACAAGTGTCCAAGACCCTTCAGGTAACAATAAAGCAACAGTTACCAAGCTTTCAAGGAAATGTTATTATCAAATAGAAGGGCATTTTCAAATATGCCAGAACTAAGAACACATACCCCCTTTATGAATAAGCTATTTCAAGACACATTCTAGAGCAAGAGATGATCAAAAGAAAAAATTCAAGCATAGGGAAGTTGCAGCTGGAAGAGACTGGCAATAGTACTGAAAACATTTCATTTGTAGGGATGAGACTTGATAATTGGTGTAAATACACTTATAACCCCCCCAAAAAAGACAAAAAAATATGAATAGGCAAGCCTCACAGAAAGAAATACAATACAAATGGCTGGTAAAATATGAAAGATGATCACTTTCACCACTGATCAGAAATATGCAAGTTGAAATCACAAAGAAATACCACTTTCCAACCTATTATATTAATTTAAAAGAATTCTTTTTGAATACTAACAGAGGAATCAGCTTGACAGAGGAACCTATTGGCCAAATTTGGGACAATTTTAGCATCAAAAGAACAATGGCTGTAATTGATTGAAAAACACTGACTATACAAGAAACCATGAGTCCATAAGATACTCAAAGAAAAAAAAAGTAAGAATAATAAAACAATCAGGCAAGCAAAGAAAATAAATAAAAACTTCTTTGCAGGTGACCATTACACCAAGTTCTTACTCTGAAAGGGACAGGAATATTTTTCATTTGCAATAGTAATTGTATCACAGGGTGACCTAATAGTCCTAGTTGATGAGGAAAAGCACTTCTTTCAAGAAAAATGCCAGCTATGAATGTAGACAAAATTTGAAAATCACAATTTGCAACCCCTAAGGACATAATTAAGTCAAGAATTATCAGTGAATGCTAAAACTACTAGGTAAAAGTTTGATAGAGAGCTGGATCTTCACCTGGTGCCAAAAGTATCACCTCACAGATCACTAGCTAGTTCCAAGATGATTGTCACCACATAAACCCAGTGGTCAATCTTAATATCGCCAACAATGGAATAACCAGAGCTTCATTATGTGACTCCTAGTTACACCATTATGTGATGCAGTGTTTAACCTGAATCTAACTAAGACATCAGTGTCAACTTCCAATAATAAAAAATATGGGGGTTATTGTTAAATGACAATCAGAAAAATCCAGAAATTAGGACAGTCTAGGGGAACAACTATCCTGGTCTTTCCAAGTCAGTGTCATAGGAAAAATAAAAAGCTGGAGGGTTTAAGAGGGAGATAAGGAGGGATAGGAAAAGGAGTGTCTGTTCTAGATTAAAGTACACTTCAGAGACCCAACAACCAAATGCAATCATAGTTCTTGATTGGATTCTAATATGAACAAACTTACTGCAAAGACATTTTGGGGACAAGTGGGGGAAACTTGGGTGTGTTGATATTATTGTGGTTCTGTAGGGAAGTGTTCTTATTTAGATATGCATATCAGAACATTTAGGAGTGAGGTGGGGGTGGGGGAATTGGACAGTCAAAAGGTACAAACTTCCAGTTACAGGACAACTAAGTACTAGGGATGTAATGTACAACATGATAAATACAATTAACATTGCTGTATGTTATATATGAAAGATAAGAAAGTAAATCCTGAGTTCTCACCAAAAGAAAAAAATTTTTGCTATTTCTTTAAATTTGTATCTATATGAGATGACAGATGGTCACTAAACCTACTGTGATAATCACTTCATGATGTATGTGTTGGGTTGGCCAAAAAGATCAAGTTTTTCCATAAGACGTTACAGAAGACGAAATTTTTGGCCAACCCAATAAATCAAATCATTATGCTCTACACCTTAAACTTACAGAGTGCTATTTGTCAATTATATCTCAACAAAACTGGAGGAAAAAAAATATTAGGAGTGAAATATTTAGGAGTCACAATGTCTATATTTAAAAAAACTTCAATTTAAAAAAAGTGAAACATATGACAAAATGTTAAAGTAATTATTAAATCTAAGTGATAGGTATATGGCTTTATTCTACTACTCTCTCTACTTTTCTGCACATTTATAATTTTCATAATAAGGATAGAAAGCATTTTTAATATCTAGCATTTGTGAAGGTTTAAGGAAATAGACCATGTCATACACATTGTTGGTTAGAGTGTAAATTGGTATAACCTTCTTAGGGGATAATTTGGAATATATAAATTTTATTTTATTTATTTATTTATTATTGAAATATAGTTGATTTACAATGTTGTGTTAGTTTCATGTGTACAGCAAAGTGATTCAGTTATACATATATGTATAAATTAGATTCTTTTTTTAGATTATTTTCTAAATATAAATTTAGAAAATTTCTAAATTGAGTATAGTTCCCTGTGTTGTATAGTAGGTCCTTGCTGTTTAATATCTATTTTATATACAGTAATTTGTATCTGCTAATCCCAAACTCCTAATTTACCCCTCCCCCCTTTCCCCTTTGGTAACCATAAGTTTGTTTTCTATGTTTGTGAGTCTATTTCTGTTTTGTAAGTTCATTTTTATCATTTTTTATTATTTTAAAAATATTTATTTATTTATTTGGCTGCGCCAAGTCTTACTTACAGCACGCGGGATCTTTAGTTGTGGCATGTGAACTATTAGTTGCGGCAGGTGGGGATCTAGTTCCCTAACCAGGGATCGAACCCCGGCCCCCTGCATTGAGAGTGCAGAGTCTTAGCCACTGGACCACCAGGAAAGTCCCATTTGTATCATTGTTTTAGATTCTGTGATATGTTTTCGATATCATATTTGTCTTTCTCTGTCTGATAAATTTTATTTTTAAATATACATACCCTTTGACATAGTAATCCCATCATTAAGAATCTATTAATGACTAGTGATACAAGTGTAGAGGATATATGTATAAGGATGTTTACTATAGCATTATTTATAATATAAACAAATCTGAGACAAATGAACCAGTGAAATGGTTAAATATATTTTGACAAATATTACATATTATTTATGACAAAGAATACCATATTACTGTGAAAAAGTAGGTGTGTACTTCCTATATTGGTTTGCTAGTGCTTCCATAAGAAAGTAACACAGACTAGGTAGGAGGCTTAAACAACAAAGATTTATTTTCTCACAGTTCTGGAGGCTAGAAATCTGAGACATGTCAGCAGGGTTGGTTTCTTCTGAGGCCTCTCTCCTTGGCTTGTAAATGGCAGTCTTCTCCTGTGCTTTCACATGGCCTTTCCTCTGTGCCATCTGTGTCCAAATTTCCTCTTCTTATAAGGACATCAGTCGTACTAGAGTAGGGGCCACACTAATGACCTTATTTAAACTCTTCAAATATAGTCACATTCTTGGGTGCTGGAAAATAGAACTTCAACATATGAAATTTTGGGGACACAATTCAGTCCATAACATTTACTAACATAGAAAGATGCTCATGATTTTTTTGGTTAAAAAAAAAAAGGAGCAGGACAACATGTGCAGTATGACCCCTTTATTTATTTTTCAAAATTAAAAAACAATAAAATCAAAACCTCTGGTACATGTTTATATGCGGTTTGGGTTATATCGAAAACATTCTGGAAGGATAGATACCCAGCTGTTAATAATGGTTCCCTGGGGAGTAAAAATGGAGTTAGGAATGGAAGGGAGGGAGAGATTTCCACTCTTTCTTTTCTTTTTCTTTTTTTTTTTTTTTTACAAACATGGGTTACATTTGTGTTTTTTTTTGTTTTGTTTTTTTTGATGTGGACCATTTTTAAAGTCTTTATTGAATTTGTTACAATATTGCTTCTGTTTTATGTTTTGGTTTTTTTGACCATGAGGCATATGGGATCTTAGCACCTCCTGCATTGGGATCAGGGATCGACTGACCAGGGATTGAGCCCACACCCCCTGCATTGGAAGGCAAGTCTTAACCACTGGACCGCCAGGGAAGTCCCATGGGTTACATTTGTAATTGGAAAATTTTAGCTTAAAAAGTACAGCTACAATGTAGACCACCGCCCCCCCCACACACAAAGGAAAACATATTCTTCCTTGAAAGAAAGTGTCCTTATTGAAATGGGGGTTGGGGACTGGCATTCAATCCCAGGTAGATTAACAAAGATGGGGAAAATGGGGAGAAACAAATAAAAATGAGGCAAACTACAAATAACACGTAAAACAGAATTAAAAAGTATTGTTCTGATGTTGACTTTGATAATTACATAAATAAAGGCTTAAAGCTGTCTTTGAAACACTTTAGGATTTCCTTGAACTAGTAGAATTGAAAGCAGAGTTTACCTTTCTTCCAAATTCCTGCAGCAGGTAAGAGCAAACAAAGCATTGTATACAGAGAAAAAAGCAAAACAAAAGCATTCTATAAGAGAAAAGAAAGAAAGGCAAGAAGGAAAAGAAATATTTCAAAATTAAATACATAAACAAAGAGAAAAATTAGGAGATAAGAGTTATGGCAATCAATGTAAATAAGAGTTAGATTTATTGAATCCTATGTTCCTGGCGCTGAGCTAAGGACTCTGCCCTGTGCAGGTAACAGAATCAACCTGCAACTCTTTCTGGCTTTGGGGTTTGAAACGAGGCTGAGCCCTGAAGAGAACTCTATGCAACTAGTAACAAATGTCTTGGTTAGAAACCTTGAGGAAAGGAGACTTTCTGTCTCCCAGTCTGGCAAGATTCCCTAAACTGTTGGGGAGATGGGGAGAGGTGGGAGAAGAATTAGCCCTGTGATGCTTCTGGGCTGAGACCACAAGCCCTTCCAATGAGCCCTAGACAAAACCTAGAGGCAGCAGGGACCCTCGAGGCCCATGTGCCAAGAGAACAGGAAGGTGCTTTTACCAGGGCCCAGGGCCAGATGTACGCAATTTGCCCTAACTCCTCCATCAGCGAATACCCTGTTCCAGGAAGCCACTATTGACCATCCCAGCCCTCAAGTTTAGGCAGCCTGCTTTAGGCCTCCCTAAATGCCCTGACCCCATCTTATCACGGACCATACCATATTTTAATCTTTGTATATGCTTGTTCTCCTTCACTAGACTGTGAATTCTCAAGAGTGGGAATTAAGTATCTCCTGTGCCTGACACATAGTAGGCGATTTAGTTCTACAACAGAAGAATATCACTTATATTTGACTGTTTCCTCACTAAACTCTAAACTCCATAAAATTAAAGAATATACATCTGGTTTTATGCACAATTAAATCACTGGAGCCTCACACAGTGCTTGGGACAGATTAGATTATCAATAAATATTTTTGAATGATTAATTCTGTCTTCTCTATGATTCTATCTTCTCTATCTACTGTGTCACGTTCCAAGAAAAAGCATCTTCTTGACATTCTTTTCCTTGTAACGACTTAGTGTTTTAAATTGTTTCTGCCCTTTAACGTTTTAAAATTTGTCATCATTTTCCCGTTTTCATCCTCACACTCACATGGCACATGATCTCCACTATTTGAAAGTGTGCGATTTTGATTCAGCCTTGTATTTATCCTCCTATTGCAAACTGCCAGCCTTCCTATCAACCTCCGTTACCTAACTGCTAGAATGCCATGAACCAGGGGCGGTACTTAGAGGTGAACAGTTAGCTTCCAATTTACAAGCTTGCTTCTCTCCGGGGTAACTGCAAAGTCACACGTTCCTGGGTGTGACCTTTTCACGACATAATCTCCTCCACGAGTGGGTTAATTAGATTATGTATGACTATAACCGATTAAATTAAAAGTGTGGTATAATGGAAGAGTTAAAATAGTATTCGCTGGGCAAGGTTGTGGAGTTTTTAAAAATATATGATATAGGCTTTCATAAGAGAATAAGAGAAACAAGGAAAACATGTTCCAAATTACCTTCCAAGCAGTTAGTCTGGATTGACAGTCCCACTGACAAAGGAGGGGACCAAACGCTCCTTCGCACCGGTGTCGGCAGCCGCAGCCGGCGCCTCTGTGGGCGGGGCCACCGGAGCCTCCAGGGACGCAAAGGGAGAGGGGGCGGGGTCAAGGCGGGTCCAGGCCTTCAGGGGCGGGTCCTCAGCGGGCGAGGGGCAGGCTGGGAAGAGGCGCCATATTGGCGTCGGCCGCGCTGTATTGTCATAAATAGAGCCGGTTTTCTGGTGTTTTCACTACTCGGTTGGATGCCTCGGCCGTAGTAAGTGAGACAGTGAGCGAGCAAGCGAGCTACAAGCGAGCGGAGGAAAGTGGACAGGAGGAGAAGGGAAGAGCAAGAACAGGACTCCAGAGCGAAAGACTCGCCGGTGAGGGAGGCGCAGGAAGCGATGAAAGAGATGTCTGCGTAAGTGGTGGGGGCCGGCGGTTGGGGGCGAGGCATAACGGGGTGGGCTGGGGTGGCCGGCCTGGCACCCGTTTCTGTTCCCTGCCCCTCGCGCCGTGCCCTGAGCTCTCTCAATGGTCTCCTTCCCCTCTCGCGGCCGTTTGGCAAGGGCACCTCCCCTACACCCGGCGGCTCACCTGGTCACCGCTGCACAGACTCGGGGACTGCAGGAGTCCCCATCTGCCCCTGGCTGCCCTACCTCTGAGGACGCCCCCAGACAAGGTTGCGGCGGAAGAGAGGCGCGTGTGTCCGTGGGGAGAAATTGTCGGTTACTCTCCTGCCCCCAGCGCTGTCTGAGCCGGTCTCTGCTCCTGTCTGCATTGGCGCAAATACCATCCCCCTCCCTCCCCCTCCTCCCTTCCTGACCGGCTGTCTCCACGTCTCCTGGAGTGAATGACCTATCCCAGCCCATGGGTTTCTCTTTCGTAATGACTATGGTCTCCCTGGTCTCCCCACCTATCCACAGTACATCTGCCGGTCTATACCTCCTGCTCATACTTTGATAAGTCAGAAACAGTGTCCGTGCTTGGCAAGATTTTGTTGTAGCTTCTTACATTTTAGTTTATTAGGAAATAATTTAAACATAAAGAAAAATGCAGAGAATAACATAAGCATCATTTGTGTAGCCACCATCCATCTCTCCCAAAGCATAACTTTCCGTGTGTGTGTGTGTGTGTGTGTGTGTGTGTGTACACACATATCTTTATTTAAAAGAAAACAAGCATACCGAATACATCTGAAGGATTCTGTTACCTTCTTCAGTGGTCCATCCACCTCCCTCTCCAGAGTTCCCCACAGTTCCAAATTTGATGCTTATTGCTGCATGTTTTTTTATGCTATTACTATACATGTATGTGTCCATAATCGGCATTGTTTTACTTGTTTTTAAGCTTTATATAACTAGTATCACACTTGTCATTCAACAACTTCTTTAGTACACATAATATCTTTGAGATTTGTCCATGATAGTATTTTCAGCTCTAATTAATTAGTACTACTGTATTGTATTCCATTTTAGGGATACACCCTAATTTAGTCCTTTTCCTGTTAGTGATTATTTTAGGTCATTTCTAAGTTTTTTTTTTTAATGTTACAGTGTGGCAGTGAACATTTTTGTACATGTCTCCTTGTACACTTGTACTAGACTTGCTCCAAGGGTGTTTACTTATAAGTGGAATTGATGAGTGGAAGGGAATGTGGAATTCTGTTGCTTGCCTTGTTTTCCTGTCTAGATGAGGGAGGTTCAGAATAATGGATTTGGAATTTCAGTGCTAGTAGGGACCTTGATAGTCAACTTTTTCAGCATATAGATAAGAAAGTGGGGCCCAAGGTAGCTGGTGTCATAGACTTCACTTAGACAATGAAGAAAACAATTAACTAGAGTGACAGAATGTTAGGACTATAAACTCTGATGCAAGCAAGGAATGTTAATGTATGTTTTGGGAACAAATCTAGTTGTGATTGCTTTTTAAAAGCTAGACTATTTCACTAGGACCTGCTAATGGGATGTTTTTGTTTCTTGCGGGGGGGGGGGGCATTGTTTTTACTTAGAGCTTTCTTTCAAGTGGCTGACTGCTTTTCAAAGACTGACTGTAGATGGTACTTGACTTAAGTCTGCAGGGTGTGTAGTGGAGGTGGCCCTGGCCCAGCTCCCATTCAGGCTCTTTGCATTTGAGCTGAGTGGTGTTGGTACAGCTGTCCTGATGCCAACACAGGCTGCTTTTGGCTTGAAAAGACATACTAACCATGAAAGCTTGAGGCAGTATGAATAGTCCTTCATCAACATAAGCACAAAATATCCTTTTTTCGTTAAAAAAAAAAGGCGGGGCTCCAACCATTAGTACTTACTAAACTTTTAAGGTAGCTAAAGTAATGAGTGGATTGAGAGATTTAATGTATCAGTATATGGTACTTTAAATTTTTTCTGCTGTTTCATTTTTCTTGAACAGAAACACCGTGCTGGAAAGCCAGCGTCAACAAAAGCATTATGGAATCACCTCTCCAATTAGCTTGGCATGTCCAAAAGAAATTGATCATATTTACACACAGAAATTAATTGATGCCATGAAACCATTTGGAGTATTTGAAGATGAGGAAGAATTGAACCACAGGTATGTCACTTAACAATGCAAAATATTTTATAGTACATTCTTTAATCATTAATTCTGTGAACATATATCAAGTACCAATTATGTCCCTGCCTAGGGATATAAAAATGACAAAATGAAGAGAAAACTTGGCCCTCCTGGAGTTTATATTTTAGTTGAAGGTTAGAGGAGGAAACTAACAATTAGCCAAGTAAGTAAAATAAATACAGTGTTGCACTTGACAAGTGCTGCTGAGAAGAATGAAGCTGGGAGAGGAGGTTGTCAGGGAAGGCCTCATTGACATTTGAGGGAAATTTTAAAGGTGAGAGAGGAGCTATGTGGGTATGAGGGAAGAGCATTCTAGGCAGAAGGCTTGAGGTGGGAGTGTACCTGGTATATTTAAGAAATAGACAGCAGGGTAGCCTAGGTATGTGAAGCAGAGTGAATAAGAAGGGAAATGTGGGCTTAAAGTAAATGAGGTGGGAAGGAGCTTGGAAGGAAAGGTCACTTAGGACCTTGAAAGCCATTTATAACGGTTTTGGCTTTTACTCTGAGTGAGATGGGAAGCTGTTAGGGTTTTGAGCAAAAGATTGACATGATTTACTCATGTTTAACATAGTCACTCCGGCTGCTTTACCGAGCATAGTCTGAAGGGGGGTCAAAGGCAGAAGCAGGGAAACTAGTTAGGAGGCTATTATAATAACCCAAGGAAAAACATGATGGTGGCCAGAACTAGGGATGGCAGTGGAAGTGATAAGAAGTAGTAGAATTCTGGATGTATTTTAAAAGTAGGGTGGTTTAATGACTGTGGAATGTGAGGGGGTGGGAGGGGAGGGGTCAAGGACGATGCCAAGATTTTTGGTCTCAGCATCTCGAAGGATGGGATTCCATTACCTGGGGAAGGCTGAAGGAGAAGCAGGTTCGGACAGATCAGGAATTCAGTTTTTCATGTGTTATCTTTGAGATGCCTAAACTCTTCTATCTTTCTTCTTTTTTTTTTTAAATCTGGATTTGGATATGCCATTGGTTGCAAGTTTGTTTTAATATCAAATTGCTTTTATTAAGTAAATTTTATAAAAATTAGCCAATAAATTATTTACCTGTTTTTATTATCCAAAAACTCATAACTGTCAGTGAGAGAATGCTAACCTCTATTATCACCACACTGAATTGATTTTATTCCATAGTAAGGCCAAGAAAGTTGACAGTTCAGTTGGCCTCTGCAGCTTTATTGAAGGTAATTTTGATTTTTTTATTAGGCTTTTTGAATTTTGAAAATAGCTCAAAGACCAAAATACTATCAATCACATTTATCGTCTCTTTGGAACTCTTAGGAACCTAAGAATGCCAAAGAGATGTGCCATGTGTCAACAGATGTGATAGCATTAGCACGTGTATAATATGCTTTTACTCTAGCACCAACACAAAGGTACTGCCTATATGTTTAATTACTTTTTAAAATAGTTTGTTTTTGGTGTGTGTTTGTTTTCATCTAAAGCATGTTATTTTTTATTATAGGCTGGTTGTTCTTGGTAAACTGAACAATTTAGTAAAAGAATGGATTTCTGAGGTCAGTGAGAGTAAGGTAAGACTCTAAACTAAATTGAATTCATAGTTTCATTATGTCCTGGTAGTAAGATGCAGAGTTGAGAATAATCAGAAATACATTAAAACTTTTTAGTATACTTGGAAATGAATTGGTGTAGATATTGAGTCCTAAATAAGTGAGGATTTACCCCAGAGGTAGCCAGTGTCTGACTGGAGTTCACATTAAATGTCTTGCTTGACTCACATGTAGTAGATCAAAATTTAACTACTGAGATTTTACTTTAAAAGCCAGATTTCAGACTTCTTGTGAAATACCAGGTCTGGCAGCACTGGGCCTTCCTTTGTGCAAGGCAGGAAGAGGCTTGAGTGGAATTGGGCTCCTCCCCTTCAGTGCTTCATGGTCCCCATCACTCCCTGCTCTCTCTGACACAGCAACTGTCAGTTATCAGTTTCTGTGTTTCTTATGTGTATACTTTCGTCATTTGCATTCCTGCCTGGCCCATGAGACATAGGAGTTTGCAAACCCTAATTTATACTTACACAACTTTTTCCCCCCTCTGGTAGCTTAACTATTTTTCTTCTAAAATCGATTACATTTTTCTTGCTTTCTTAGAGTATTTTGAGTATAATTGAATTCTCATTTGTCAGGGAATCATCACTATGAATATTATTTTACTGGCTGTAGTAAAATGAGGTGTAGGGCATGTTCAACTGGGTAATACTATTTGCCCCTTCACGAAGTGGCTCAAACTGTTGTATTTTAAATTTTAGGGTTGTTTTTTTTTTTTTTTACAGTTTTCCCATCTCTTAACAGCATTCAGCTGAAAGTTAATGGCTCACAGCAGTAGTGTCTCTCTCTGTCAAATCCCTTTCTGCCCACTAATCTGCATCAGTTTAGAAATTAGATAAACACCTGTTAGAATTCTTTCTTTTACAACTTTTATTATTTCCTTCTGTACTTATGATACATATATAAAATTGGTTCTTTTAAAAAATGGGCTCTGAATAAGGTTATGAGGGACTGTGCTAATCTACAATCATTGAGTTTAAATAAATGGTCTTTACGCTGTTTACTTTTGCTGCCAAATGACTATCTGGCTCATTTCTGAGCTCACAGCAGGGTTATCAATAGTAGAGGTTTTCAGTTAGGTTGAATTCTGAGCAGGTGAAATGCTAGTCATGAGTAATAAAAAAAAAAAAAAATCATGCTTGTTTCTCTGCTACTAGCTGATCAACTCCTTAAGAAATAAACCTTATTCACCTGTGCAACCTCAGGACCGAGCTCAGGGATTGAATAAATGTCAGCCCATAATTGCTATGGGTATGCAAACCAGATACACAACTTGCTAGAATTCTTTTAAAATCAGAGTATCAAGCTTTATGACTTCTTGTGTGGTCTTTATGTCAGCTGATGTGGTTGTGCTGAGGTCTTTGCTCCCATCCATATTCTAGGATACATCAAGGGAAGTCAAGTGTTAAACTATTCACAAAAGAGGCTAGATTACTTTATTGAGAGATACACCTAACTAATTTTCTTACTGTGTGGTTTTTTGCACCTAAAAGAAAAATCCAGTAGAATCTGTTCCAAGGTCAAAAGGTTTTTTTGTTTTTAATTATTTAAATTGCTTTTTCTCTCATTTCATTCACATCAGTGCTTTAATCTGCAAAGACCAGTAGCTGGTTTCCATTTAATTTCTAGGCATAAAACCATTGTTAAAAATTTGAGGCTTTGCCACTGTTTGGCATTTTTTAAGCAAAGAAAATAAAATATGTAATCATTTTAAAAATTTTAATTGGTTTTAACATCTTTATTTGCATAGATAAGGTGATTGGTCTTTTTTATATCATTATAATTCCCTTTCATTTATGCATATTTTAGTTTGAAAAATATCTGAAGGATTTGAGTTAGATCAAAGATCATTTTAGTATTCTACACACAGTTGGAATATTTAAAGTTTAAACAGTCCAGAACTCCAAGTCAAATCATTTTAGTTAAATACTGTGGTTTGTGGGGAAAATACTTTACTCTGTGATTCAGTTTATCACTTTCTCATAAATCAAGAAGAAATCATGCTTTTCAAAGTAGGAAGGTAAACTAAAAGGGGCTTCTCTATCCTTTTGATTTATGTTAGTCATCAATAATTTTATTAACTCTTTCTAGCTATTATTTGTGGTACTCTTGAAACATGTCCGTTAAACAGAAAATAACAAACATAATGTCCTGTTATGCAGATACTTTTAGTCAAGTTCATTAGCAGATATTACTCTCTGGAACTTGGACTGGGCATTTTGGGGAAATAGAAGTAGTAGACAGAGTTCTCACCTTCAAGGAATTCAAATATAGTTGAAGAGATGGAACTAACATACACAGAATAAAAAAAGTCAATAAATGTAGTATAAAAGTGGTTAAAGATAATAACAGTAGAGGAGCACAGGGGGAAAAAGGAGCTTGCTACAAGATGGATAATCAAAGAAAGCTTCATGAGGGAGGTGGAACTTGAAGTGATCTTTGAAAAATAGATGGTATTGAGATACCCAGAGAGGATGGCAAGCATTTGAGAGAAGGAAAATGGCAAATGCAATGGAAAGGAGACTAGGTTATGTAACGTGTTGGCAGTTGGAGCTTCAGAAGGGAATATTAGGAGACAAGGCAAGAAAGATCCTTAAGAGCATACTGTGGATGTCCTTGGGATCCAAGGATCAGAATCCGTAGAAGAATGCATTGGCAAGTTTTGAGCAGAAGAGTTATGTAATAGAGTTAATTTAAGAACACCAGCCAGTGAATTTTTAACAAAATGGAGTAAGAAATAAAGACTAATGGCAAGAGGGTAACTTATGATACTGTCAAATAGCACAGAATGGGAGTGGGTGGGGAGGAAGTGACATGTGAGGGATATAACCTAAGAATTGGTAAGCCAGGAAGAATAATAATGACTTATAGGTATGGGCAGTAAGGAAAATAAGGAACAAAAATAGAGAAATCAGGAGGTATACCTGGTTTATCATAGGAAGAATTTTTTGCTAGGTTTCAGGCATGTATACTGAAGTGGATCAGAAAGTCTGAGTGAAAATATCTGATGGGCAGTTAGAATTGGCTCTAGAGAGAGGTGAAAAGTAGCATTGTAATTCTGGTACAACCAAAAATATGTTAATTAAAGTTGTTAGATTAGGTCTCATAAGGAGATCATGTCAAGAATTACCCCACTTTCTGGCAGAAATATTACAGAGCTAGAATCAATAAGTTAAGCATATCTGTCACAAAAACTAAAGGGGAGATAGTATTAGTCAAGAGTATGATAACTGTAGAGAGCTGAAAGTGCATTAATTTGGTAGTTCCAAGTTCCTTGGTGACTTTTAAGTGATGGAGCCAAATCAGGTAATTTGGGGGGACAGGTAGGGTCAAGTGATAAAAAATGTTTTTCTTAAGATAGAGATGTGTGCATGTATGCTGGACACAAATTTGTCGTGTCTTTCCTCTGGAAATACCTTCATTACTTCAGCTGCAATCAAAAAAGCTCTGAAGTACTTTTACAAATGTCAGGTCACCAAACTTGACAAATGTAGTACATATCAGTAGCATTTAGGCAATTTTTTAAAATTGAGGTATAGTTTATTTACAATATTATATAAATTTCAGGTGTACAACATAGTGATTCTCAATTTTTAAAGGTTATATACTCCACTTATAGTTATTATAAAATATTGGCTATATTCCCTGTGCTATACAGTGTATCCTTGTAGCTTATTTATTTTATACATAGTAGTTTGTACCTCTTAATTCCCTACCCCTATCATGTCCCTCTCCCCACTAGTGACCACTAGTTAGTTCTCTGTATTTGTGAGTCTTTTTCTTTTTTGTTATATTCACTAGTTCGTTTTATTTTTTAGATTCTACATGTCAGTGATATCATACAGTGTTTGTCTTTCTCTGTCTGACTTATTTCACTAAGCATAATACCCTCGAAGTCCATCCACGTTGTTGCAAACGGCAAAATTTTATTCTTTTTTATGGCTGATATTCCATTCTGTATATATACTGCATCTTTATCCATTCATCTGTTGATGGACACTTAGTTTGCTTCCATGTCTTGGCTATTGTAAATAATGCTGCTATGAACATTAGGGTGCATATCTCTTTTCAAATTAATGTTTTCATTTTCTTTGGATATATACCCAGGAGTGTAATTGCTGGATCATGTGGTAGTTCTTTTTTTTTTTTAATTATTTATTATTTGGTTGTGCCGGGTCTTAGTTGCGGCAGGTGGGCTCCTTAGCTGCGGCTCAAAGGCTCCTTAATTGTGGCTTGCTGGCTCCTTAGTTGCGACGCATGGGCTCCTTAGTTGCGTCATGCAAACTCTTAGTTGCGGCATGCATGTGGAATCTAGTTCCCCGACCAGGGATCAAACCCAGGTCCCCTGCATTGGGAATGTGGAGTCTTAACCACTGCACCACCAGGGAAGTCCCTGGTAGTTCTGTTTTTAGTGTTTTTTTAGGAACCTTACTACTGTTTTCTACAGTGGTTGCACCAATATACATTCCCATCAATAGTCTACAAAGGTTCCCTTTTCTTCACATCCTTGTCAACATGTATTAGAGCATTTAGACAATTTTAATGCTAAATAATTTGAACAATTGAATGCCTTAAAAATTTTTTTATTTTATTTTAGAATCTCCCACCTTCTGTTGTGGCTACTGTTGGTGGAAAAATTTTCACCTTTGGCTCCTATAGGCTTGGAGTACACACCAAAGGTAATTGCTTTTCTATGTTTTACTGGTAAGAACTTGCAATAACAAACTTATTTGTTGTTCATAATCAGAAAATACAGAGGAAAAAATTCCCATTATCTCACTACTAGAGTACTATATTATTTCCTGTACTCATCTTACGTAGTTTCTTCTGTACATATGTTTGTGTATACAAAAATGTAATACATATTCAATATACTGTTCTTGATAATAAATACTTTGATTTGCAGGAGCTGACATTGATGCACTTTGTGTTGCTCCAAGACATGTGGAGAGATCTGATTTTTTTCAGTCTTTTTTTGAAAAATTGAAACATCAAGATGGCATTAGAAACTTAAGAGTAAGTATCCTCTCGTATTTAATATTTTGAATTTGTTAACAGATAACTGCAAAAGCTAGGGCTTATGATGGTTGATGTATTTCTTAAGAAGTTGCTGTATCTTGTTAAAATAACAGTAATGACTAAAAACATGGGCTTTTTAGTTATACACACCTGTGTTGAATCTAGAATCTACCACATATTAGCTTGTGGATTTTGGTCAAGTTACCTATTCTCTCTGAGGCTCAGTTTCCTTAGCTATCAAATGAAGATCTAGTGATAACATTCTTATAAAGTTTTTTGGAGGATTGATGAGATAATTTACATAAATCATTTACTATAATATCTGATAAATGGTTGGTGCACAGCAAATGGCTCATTATGTATAAGGTTCAACTAGTAACTCTTTATGTGTGTATATCTAGCCATTCATTCAGCAAATAAAATTTCAGCACCAATGATTCATCAGATACTGGCCTTAGTCCCACAAATACAAGAGCGAACAAGATAGTTTATGTGAGGGAGGGACTGGGGGTACTAAGCAAACAGGTAGTTTTAATGCAATCTCAAGTGCTTGGATAAGGCGAAGCTCAGAGGATTTGTGTTATTTGGGTGTCTGGGAATGGAGAAGGAGGTTAAGAATTTGTTAGGTTGGGGAATTCCCTGGTGGTCCAGTGATTAGGACGCCAAGCTACCAGTGCAGGGGCCGAGGGTTTCATCCCTGGTCGGAGAACTAAGATCCACACATGGCAGTGGGGCCAAAAAATTTACAAAAAAGAAAAAAAAATTGTTAGGTTGGGGGATTAAAGAAGGCTCAGAGAAACGTTTCTACTAAATCCAAGTGATATAGATTTTTTTTGATAGATTAGTCATGGGATCTGATATTTTAATATCTAACACTAGTGCTTTTTGTAAATAATCAGTTTTCAGCTAAGTTCAACAAATAGTAAATACCCAGATGATAGCAGTTCTGCCTGCCAGTTTATGATGAATATTTTTAGAAGGATAATATGTTAGGTAACTACTGTCATGGACATTTTGCGTATCTTAAACAACACAGTCACAAAGTAGAAGTGCTTGCTTAGGTAGAATGAGAAACTAAGAAAATTTTCAGTTTTCCTACTGAGTTAAAATAAAAATTGGGAGAAAAAGTATTCATGTTACTGGCATTTGGGAAGGATAAAGGATTACACCTTATTTGTTATAATTGTTTTCTTTTATTGTAGGCTGTAGAAGATGCCTTTGTGCCTGTTATAAAATTTGAATTTGATGGAATTGAAGTAAGTGTTAAATATTTTTCTGACTTTATAATTGAATTATTTAACCTATATGGGTTTGTTTGTTTGTTTTATAGTTTAAAAATCAGACTTACATAGGCACAAATTTTAAGGAATCAAATACTCTAGTCATGGTGAGTCCTTCCTCACCATGGAAAAGGAACCAGCCTCCATCCCTACCCCCAAGATGTTTATACACATCCTTCTCATTCCCATAATCTCCTAAAATAATTATATTATTATAGTTTTAGTTGGAGCAGTATTCAGTGTTTATATTATTACGGTCTTATAAATAATATTCAAAACTGAGCACAAAACGTACTAGGTTACCATTCTTTGCTGTGTGTCTTTTGTTTTCTTGGGAGTTAATGTTTTGTGTTTTATTTGCTTGATGTTTATACTTTGACTAATTCAAATTCAGTCTCTCCTAGTTGTCTAAATCTCCGCTAAATAGATTTGGATTTCTCAGGTGTCCTGTCATTATCGTCTTGAAAAAATATCTCACTGATTCTTCTCACTTCTTCTAATCCACACTGATTGTTCTCCATGACTGATAATACAGCTGTCATTCTGACATCTTTCTTCTCTCATCCTGGGATTTCCTTTTGCTTCTCTCTTGAGTTTTCTTCTTTCTTGACTTACTTTCATTTTAGTGGCACTCATCCACCAGCTTCCTGAAAAAGAGCAGATATTTTTGAGATCTTGAATGTTTACAAATATCTTTATTTTGTTCTCACACCAAATTGATAGTTTGGCTAAGCATAGACTTCTAGGTGGGAAATAATGTTTCTCAGAATTTTGAAGGCCTTGCTTCATTGTCTTCTAGCTTCCACACTCTGTTGAGGAGTGTGAGGCCAATTTGGTTACTCATGGTTTTTATGTGACCTATTTTGCCTTTTTGGCCACTTGTGTGATTTTCTTTTCTTCTTTTTTCCCTGGTCTTCATAGTTGTAAAATTTTTGGTAATACACTTTGTTTTGGTATGTGTCTTTTCAACCAAATGTGCTAAGGCACTCAAGTAGTTCTTTCAGTTTGGAAATACCTGTCCTTCAGTTCTTGGAAATTGTATTGAATTCAGTTGTGTTGCCCGCCTTTGTTTTCTGTCTCTTTCTGGAACTCCTAACATTTGTATGTTGGACCTCCAGGACTGCCGTGTTTTTTTGGTTTTTTTTTTTTTTTTTTTTACTTCTTCCTTCCCACTTATAACTACATCTTCATATTTTTGTTCTGCTTTTTGGGGGTTTTCTCATCTTCTAAATGTTCTCTTGTTTTCCATTTCTGCCATCATATTTTTTTTAATTAATTTTTTTAAATTTATTTATTTATCTTTGCGGTACGTGGGCCTCTCACTGTTGTGGCCTCTCCCGTTGCGGAGCACAGGCTCCGGACGCGCAGACTTAGTGGCCATGGCTCACGGGCCCAGCCGCTCCATGGCATGTGGGATCTTCCCGGACCGGGGCACGAACCCGTGTCCCCTGCATCGGCAGGTGGACTCTCAACCACTGCGCCACCAGGGAAGCCCTGCCATCATATTTTTAATTTCTAAGAATAATTTTTTATTCTCTAAATGTTCCTTTTTATTTAAGAACTTATTTACAGCCTCCTGTCCTTATTTCCCAGATATAATATGTTTTATCTCTGCTTCCTTAGATCTGCTGAGTCTGTTACCATTTGTCCATCTGCTTTCCAGATTTCATGGTTTTTACCGTTGTCTCCTTCTGTTCTCTTTGACTTAGTGGGTTATGCCTTTAAAAACAAAATAAAACTAAAACAAAAAAACAAAACAAAATTTTGCTGGTATTTTAGTGGGGTTTCAAGAGGGAGTGAATGTAAATGTGTTGGATCTGTCATCTTATCTAGAAATTCACTTACAAGGTTTTGATTTTTTTTAATGATTGGCAAAATTAAAATGCTTACTCTTAATTTGAAAATTATTCTCCCAAAACTTTGCAGTGATTTTCCAATGTGATATTACCTGCATAGGCCTTTGGAAGTTTTGGTAGAACTTCCCAAACTAATAATTAGAACTTTTTACATTTTTGAGGTGGGAAGGGGGGAGAATGGACTAAAAGGAGAAAAAGTAATATTTCTCTCTCTCTCTCTCTCTCTTTTTTTTTTCCATCTTTCCAAAGATTGATCTAGTCTTTGCAAGACTGTCAATACAAACCATATCAGATAATTTAGATCTAAGAGACGACTCTCGACTGAGAAGCCTTGATATAAGGTGTATTCGCAGCCTAAATGGTAAGCTTCTAAAGAGAAATCTCAGATACCTACTTGAAAACAATTAGATGAATAGAGATCTTTTTGCAAAACTATTAATAGACGTTTTAAGAATTAGACAAACTCAGTTAAAAATGATGTAATTTTCTTTATACAAGTAATCTGATCACATTTAAGCATCTTAAAACACAAATTTACTTGAAATGTTTATGTTTATAGCAGTGGTCCTCAAACTTACTGGTCTCAGGACCCTTTTATACTCTAAACATTTTTTGAGGACCACCCCCCCCAAGATCTTCTGTTTATGTGAGTTATATTTATCAATTTATCATATTAGAAATAAAAACTGAGAAATTTTTAAGGTGTTTAATTATTAGTTCATTTTAAAATAACAATAGTAAACCCATTATAAGTGAATATAAATATATTTTTGTGTGAGAGTGGCTTTTTTATTTTTTTGCATTTTTGCAACTGTTTAATATTTGATTTAATAGAACACAGCTAGATTCTCATATCTGCTTTTGCAGTCAATCTCTTGTAAAATTTTGTTTTGATTGAAGTATAGGAAGAAATCTGGCCTCTTAAAGATATGTAATTGGAAAAGGAAGTATTTTCATAGCCTTTTCTGATAATTGTGGATATTCTTTAATACTACACCAAAACTTGACTGATGACAATTTCCTTTTTTTTTTTTTTAAATAATCTTCTTTCTGGTGGAAGCCTCTTTTTATTTATTTATTTATTTTTCTTTTAAAATTTTATTTATTTTTTGCTGTGTTGGGTCTACATTGCTGCGCGCGGGCTTTTCTCTGGTTGCGGCGAGCGGGGGCTACTCTTCATTGCGGTGCACGGGCTTCTTATTGTGGTGGCTTCTCTTGTTGCAGAGCATGGGCTCTAGGCGCATGGGCTTCAGTAGTTGTGGCACGCGGGTTCAGTAGTTGTGGCTCACAGGCTCTAGAGCACAGGCTCAGTAGCTGTGGCGCACAGGCTTAGTTGCTCTGTGGCATGTGGGATCTTCCCGGACCAGGGCTCAAACCCATGTCCCCTGCGTTGGCAGGTGGATTCTTAACCACTGGACCACCAGGGAGGCCCAATTTCCTTTTTCTTTTCAACAGCTTTATTGAGGAGTAATTGCATACCATAAAATCCATCCTTTTTAGGTGTACAATTCAGTAGTCTTAGTATATTCACAGAGTTGTGCACCACAATCCGATTTTAGAACATTTTCGTCATTCTCAAACGATCCCTCATACCCATTTGCAATCATTCCTTTTTCTAACCTCCAATCCCAGGCAACCACTAATCTACTTTCTATCTCTATAGATTTGCCATTTCATACAAATGGGGTCACGTAATATGTGGTCTTTTGTGTCTGGCTTCTTTCACTTAGCATAATGTTTGTGAGGTTTATCCATGTTTGTAGCATATATCAATAGTTTGTTCCCTTTTTTGCTGAATAAAAGTGATCTTTTTAAAGTGTTAATTAGAATATCAGACCTAAAACTGTATCAGTTAACTTTTTGTACTCTGTTGCATTAAAATCTGTTGGTCTGTCTTATTCTTTGAATGGATCTTTTACCCATGCCTGATTTTGTCCTATCATGCCTTAGTCATTTAGAAAATACTGGCTCACAAAGTTATTTGGATCGTCTAAATGTTAACACACATTTCATTATAAAATAATTTTTAAAAAAATCACATTCATTAATGTCACCACCAATCTCATTAGAAAAGTCTAAGTCTTGGAAAGCTGTCAAGCTCACACTAGCAGATACCAGTTGTCCAAAATTCTAATTTTTACTTGAAACTTCAAGTTTTATTATTGGTAACAAATTTTGTCATTTGTTTTCCTAGAAGTGAGGAGCTCACTTTGTTCATTTTTTAGGAACTGTCTGCTAAATACCCAAGTATGAATAACTGTAGTTGTCTTGTCAATCATTCTTTCAAGTAAAACTGGTGTTCCTTGAAAAAAAACAGATAGTTCAGCTTACCTTGAAAATGTTCAAACATCACACACGTTCCTTTCCTGTTTTCTAACTGCAAATTTGTGGTGAAGATAATATTGTCTACTATTTCAGTTTGTTGCCATGGCTTTGATTCACTGCTAAGATACCAGCAGTTTTACCCACCACTGGTTTGGCACCATGAGTGCAAATGTTAACACAGTGAAACAGGCAAAGAAAGCATTAATATTATAGAAATAGATTTGACCTAATAGATTCCCAGCAGTCCACTGACCACACTTTGAGAACCACTGGTTTGTATTGGATTGGCCAAAAAGTTCATTCAGGTTTTTCCATAAGCTGCTATGGAAAAACCCAAATGAATTTTTTGGCCAACCCAATATTTTGTTTAACTTAATCATTGCATTTTGCTGTATTTCCAGAGTGCAACAGTAAATCACAGTATTTGTGGATAAGGTTTGCATTAAAGCAATAACAGTTTTATAAGTTGGAGGCATTTGATTAACAGTAAAGCCAAAGGTGGAAAAAAGCTAAAAAGATATTCAGACTCATCTCTTATTTTAATATTGGATTGTATAACCCATGTGCTTTTTAATTCTTTGTAAGCAAACTGATTTCTCTTATATAAGAGCTACATTTAAAGTACATAAAGAAATTAAGCCTCATATTTTAGTATCTTTGATATTTTTAGCATTTGAGAGTCAAAGTTAGAAGGACATTTGAATTAACTGGAATTTGTTGCATAATGAAAAATGAATGCTTTATGTTTTTCAGGGTGTAGAGTTACTGATGAAATTTTGCATTTAGTGCCAAATAAAGAAACTTTCAGACTCACCCTAAGAGCAGTCAAACTATGGGCAAAACGTAAGTATCCCAAGTCTTTTATTTTACGTTTGCATTATAAAATTATAATTTTCAGTTGCTCATGGTAGAAGCACATATGGGAATTCCTGAACCTGTTGATACCTTGGGGGATTGAGGTGCAGTAAGCTTTGGAGAAGCTATTTCTTTTTCACGTGTGATGCTTACCAGTGCTCTGATGTGTGACTTTACCTTCTTCTCCCATGGGTGAAAACTAAAAGCCCCTGACTTTACATCTTGGATTGCAGCCAGGGAGTCAGAATGAGTTAGAACTTGAAGAGTAAAACCCTTACTTGTGTTCGAGCTGTCTATGGACAGGACCATCTCATCATCTCTGTCTCCCCATTCCAGCAGAGAGGCTGGTGTATAGCAGGTGTTCAGTAAATGTATTAAGTGAAGAACCTACTGTGATAGTTTTAACCTTTTGTTTTTACCTTCCAACACTCTTCTAATAAAGCCTTGAACTGTACTAGTTTATATATATATAGGATGTGGTTCCTAAAAGACCCAGCCCTGAGCTGGCACAGCACAGTTTGTATTATTTGTAACTACATTTAAGCTGTGCTGCACTTCTGGCACCAGGTTTTACAATCTAAAACAGTGCTTTCCAATCAAACCTTCTGTGATGATGGAAGTATTTCATATCTGTGCTGTCCAATACAGTAACCATATGGCCGTTGAGCACTTGAAATGTGCACCTGAGGAACTGAACTTAAATTTTATTTAATTTTAATTAAATTTAAAATTTTAAAATATCTAAAGTGAAAACATAGGTCCTCACAAAAACTTTTACACAGATGTTCATAGCATTATTAATAATGTCAAAGTGGAGACGGCCACAAAATGTGGTATATTCATAATGTGGAATATTATATGGCAGTTAAAAGGAGTGAAATATGGATACATGTTACAACATAGATGAACATTGAAACCATTATGTTAAGTGAAAGAAGCCAGTCTGCATATTGTATAATTCCATTTATGTGAAATGTTCAGAGTAGGCATATCTATAGAGGTAGAAAGTGGATTTAGTGGTTGCCTAGGTCTGGGAAGACTTGGGGGAAATAAGAGGTGTGTGACTGTTAAAGTTTTCTTTTTGGGGTGATGAAAATGTTCCAGAGTTGATTAAAGTAATGATTGCACAACTCTGTGAATAGAATAAAAACCATTGAATTTTATACTTAATTGATGAATCTTATGGTATGTGAATGATAGCTCAATAAAGTTACCAAAAAAATACTATATATAGGCACATGTAACTTGTGGCTACCATATAGGACAGTACACATCTAAAAAGACCTTAAGCAAGTAGAATTTGTCCTTGGGCTCAATTATATTGTGTAGTCAGGGTAAAGTAATCTGCAGTAACGGGGTATCATGAACAATTTGTTTTTCCTTATAGATTAAATACCATGTTTTGTCAATTATTAGATGCATGTTTTTCACATTTAACATAACTGAAATGATATTTTGTATTTTTTTCTCTTAATGGGACATAAAATCATCTATATTATATAATAACTGAGAACATCTTAGTTTTGATGAAATATGGTAATGCTTCTTTATAGATTGCTGTAAGAAACAGTCATCCAAAAAAAGAAACAATCATTCAAGAAAATGAGTAATATCAATGGTTGTATTGTACTTTATGGAGAGATATACAAATTTTTGCACAATACTGAAGTCAGTCCCCAACTTTACAGTTGAATTTTTAAATGCCCAAGAACATGATTAGGGTAGTCCCCCCTTATCTGCCATTTTGCTTTCTGCAGTTTCAATTACCTGCAGTTAACTGCAGTCTGAAAATATTAAATGGAAAATTTCAGAAATAAACAATTCATAAATTTTAAATTGCATGCTGTTCTGAGTAGTGTGATGAAATCTCTCGCTGTCCTGCCTGGGACAGAGATGGTATTGCAGTACTTGTGTTCAAGTAACCCTTATTTAACTTATTAATGGGCCCAAAGTGCAAGAGTAGTGATGCTGGCAACTTGGATTTGCCAAAGAGAAGCCTGTAAAGTGATTCCTTTAAGTGAAAAGGTGAAAGTTATCAACTTAAGGAAAACAACCGTAGGTCGAGGTTGCTAAGATCTACATAAGAACGAATCTCCTATCATGAAATTGTAAAGGAAGAAAAAGAAATACGTGCTAGTTTTGCTGTCTCACCTCTGTGAAACTGTGAAAGTTATGGCCACGGGACTTCCCTGGTGGCGCAGTGGTCAAGAATCCGCCTGCCAGTGCAGGGGACACGGGTTCAAGCCCTGATCCAGGAAGATCCCACATGCCACAGAGCAACTAAGCCCATGCACCACAACTACTGAGCCTGCGTGCCACAACTACTGAAGCCCGCGCGCCTAGAGCCCATGCTCTGCAACAAGAGAAGCCACCGCGATGAGAAGCATGCACCGCAACAAAGAGTAGCCCCCACTCACTGCAACTAGAGAAAGCCCCAAAGACCCAACACGGCCAAAAATAAATAAATAAATTAATTAATTTTTAAAACGTTATAACCACAGTGATAAGTACTCAGTTAAGATGGAAAGGGCATTAAATGTATACAATAAGATATTTTGAGACAAAAAGAGGCCATATTCACTTAACTTTATTATAGTACATTGTTATAATTGTTCTATTTTTATAATTGTTGTTAATTTCTTACTGTGCCTAATTTATAAATTAAACTTTATCATAAATATCAGTACCATCCCATGTTTCAGGCATCCACTGGAGGTCTTGGAACGTTTCCTCCACAGATAAGGGGGAACTAGTGTACTGTTGAAAAGTTTTTCTTCCCTACTTGTGGACCCTCTGAATATCTTTCCTCCTCCCTTTCATTTCTCTCTCAACCACAGATATTGAAAGGTGGGAAATTCCAATGTCATATCAGTAGAGCCCAGTTGGACAGTCAGAACTGAGGCAGGGAACTGAGATGTCTGTATTGGAGGGCAAAGTAGGGGGTAAGATGAGCAGCTTAGGGTTTACTGATAAGAATGTGAGCCTAACATGAAGGTCTGTTTGTTGATTTTAATGTTTCTATAAGGGAGAAAAGTTCTAAGCAAATCTTAGGAGGGAAGTTGTACTGTTCCTTACACTTGAATGTCATGGATAGTAGGTCCTAACAATAATTAACAACTATTAATTTTCTAGGACGTGGTATTTATTCCAACATGTTGGGATTCCTTGGTGGTGTCTCCTGGGCAATGCTAGTTGCAAGAACTTGCCAATTATATCCAAATGCAGCAGCTTCTACTTTAGTTCATAAGTTCTTCTTAGTTTTTTCCAAGTGGTAAGTATTCATATGCATATTTTCACTACTTACTAACCTCTGCCTATATGTAAATTTGTTTGCAAATTTAAGAGTTTTGCTTACACCTTTTGTCGTCTTACATTCCTTTTTTAAGTTAAATTTAAAAACATCAAAATTGAGGCAATGATGGGACCCCAGATGGTGCTTTCTTCTAGGGGGACTGTGAATGTGGGCCTTTAGCTTATGATAGTAGTCTTTGCTAATTACTAGCTATATAGAGGTTAAGATCTCCTCATATGTAAACTAAAGATGATAACTATAGCTGCTTCACACAATTTATTAGGAGTATTCTCAGTAAGTGTTAGCTGTTGCTGTTATTAAATTATCAGAGTTAAGTCCATGAAAGCAAATGAGAAGGAAAGAAAAAATTCAAGTTTAAATTAGTTGCAGCTAATGGGCAAAGTAGTATTTGCCCTTTCAGAGAACACTGCTTTAAAATAAGCAGCTTTTTCCTTTGTATACTCCCTTCGTCAGTTTCTTTTTTTTTTTCAATACCAAATACCCATAACATTTGCTGTGTGAAAGTTGGAGCAGCATCTAATGATTTTAACATTTCATATAGTTCCTGAAATGAGGTCTTATGTGAGTTTATTTGCTTATTTCATGTTAGGGAATGGCCAAATCCTGTGCTGCTAAAGCAACCGGAAGAAAGCAATTTGAATTTGCCAGTTTGGGATCCTCGGGTATGTGACTTATTACGGCATTTCATTAAAACCTTTTAGGAATAGGATGATTCTGTAAAGTGCAGTCTAGTTAAGGATAATTCCTCTTGTTCCTGTTCATCTTCCTTCTGTGTAACTATAGTCCTTTCCCTCCCTCTACTGTGTTTTTTCGGTGCAGATGATTTGTATCTCCAATCCAATCCAAATGTTATGTCATTAAAAATCACCCATATAAGACTTGAGTGGGTATATCAACCAAGATGTTATAATCTATTGTTAAAAACTGTCTTACAAGTAATTAGTTACTAATAATAAAGTACTGAAGTATATAAAGGATGTACTTTGCAGTACAGTTTAAAGCAGATTCATGGTTCCAAGATAGCATAACTCTCACTCACCTTGCATTTTAATGTGCTTCTAAAGTGATACTCATTCCTCTGAGTAACCAAGGGGAAGTCATCTGTTGAATAGGTGCAGAAAGAGGATGGAGAACCACTGGACCAGATAATGCTTTTTGCACTTATGATATTGTATTTCCTTGGTTCTAAAAGACCACTGTTTATAAGCTGCACCATCCATTTAACAGCTTTTTGGGGGAGAAATAAACTTCTGCAGAGTTTTCTTTAACTTTGATTATCAGACACATCTGACTTCAGAAATAACTGAAGTTGGGGAGGGGAAATGTACTTCTTAGAACTGAGGAGATGTAGTATTAAATTTATATTTCATATTCTTCAGACTTTTGGGGATGAAGTGAGGACAACTGAAATAGGAGAATAGATCAATTATTCTGCTTCTAATTTCACAGGTAAATCCATCAGATAGGTATCATCTCATGCCCATAATCACCCCTGCCTACCCACAACAGAATTCTACGTATAATGTGTCCACATCAACTCGAACAGTAATGGTAGAAGAATTTAAACAAGGTAAACCTGTCAGCCCTATTACCCTTTACATGTTCCCGCGAGTTTTTGATTGACAACAGTGTTATTCTCTATTGCAGTTATGCCTATTATTTCTAAAAGTTCTTTCAAATGTGTATTTTTTAAGTACTTGGTTTTGCAAAATATATGATAATATGAAGGCCAAAAATAGAGCCACCCCGGTCTGGTTGAAATTGACTTTTATGTTCTAAGAAAGAGCATAATAAATCTACACTTTTTTTTACTCAGGGATTTGGTAGGGTTAGAACTTTGGGCGTAGGGTCACACAGGAGCTGATAATACGATGGTCAGTTTTCAAAATCACTGTCTGTCTCTCTTTCTTTAGGTCTCGCAGTCACAGATGAAATTCTTCAAGGGAAATCAGATTGGTCCAAACTCCTTGAGCCACCAAATTTTTTCCAAAAGTATAGGTATTTGAAATTTTGCATTTTGTGTGTGTGTGTTTAAGGAAGAAGAATGTTAAACTTATAAAGTTAATACACAATAGGTGACGTCACTTATATTTTAAGTGAGGTAAAGGATAGGTTAGCAGAAACCCTAGGTGATGAGAAAGTCTCTGTATTCTAGTAGTGTCTAACCCAGTATTTGTGGGCTTTGGGGTTTAGTGAATTGTTTTTAATTAGAAGGTCTAGAATTAATTTTGTGAAAATCAGAGCATGTTTTAATTTTCATAAATGTGTGCCTGTATTAGCTGTTTTGTTCATTGGGAGGGAGAAGGAGTAATAAAGAAAGAGTAAAAAAGAAAAAGTAATAATGGAAAGTCAGACCCTAACAATGTTTCTCTGGCTTTTTTCCCCCTGATTATTGCTGAAAATTCTTCACAGACATTATATAGTATTGACTGCCAGTGCATCAACAGAAGAAAATCATCTAGAGTGGTAAGACATTTCAAGTTCTCTATCTACTGTGTGATGATAACATATTTATATGGTACTTTATCATTTCTAAAACACTTTCTCTATTTTCAAAATTATTAAATCTTATTGATGACTGTTGTACTTGACCATGAAGCATCAGTGTTTAAGAAATGCCATCAAATTAATGTTTCAGAATTGGAAGTGACATGAGATAAGAATATATGTACAGATTTTTGCCTTTTGTCACTTCTCAGAGTCAGATTTAAGCAAAATTTTGAGGCAGTTTGAATGATTCTGATACCTAGCCTATTACCATATATATATATACACACACACACACACACACACACACACACACACACCCCCCAGACTATATATACACATATATGTATTTTGAAGTATAGTTGATTTACAGTATATTAATTTCAAGTGTATACCATAATGATTCATTATTTTTGCAAATTGTACCCCATTAAAAGTTATTACAAGATAATGGCTTTAATTCCCTGTGCTGCACAACATATCCTTGTTGCGTATCTATTTTATACATAGTTAAATCTGTTAATCCCATACTACTAATTTGTCCCTCCTCTTTTCCCTCTCCCCTTTGGTAACCACTTGTTTGTTTTCTGTTATCTGTGGGTTTGTTTCTGTTTTGCATATACATTCATTTGTATTATTTTTCAGATTCCACATATAAGTGATATAATACAGTATTTGTCTTTCTCTGTCTGACTTATTTCACTAAGCATAGTATTCTCCAGGTCCATCCACATTGCTGCAAATGTCAGAATTTCATTCTTTTTACGGCTAAGTAGTATTCCATTTTGCACATACACCACAACTTTATACATTCACCTGTTGATGGGCACTTCAGTTGCTTCCGTGTCTTGGCTATTATAAACAGTGCTGCTATGAACATTGGGGTGCGCATGTCTTTTTGAATTAGTGTTTTCATTTTTTCCGGATATATACCCAGGGGTGGAATTACTGGATCATATGGTTCTGTTTTTAGTTTTTTAAGGAACCTCCATACTATTTTCCATAGTGGCTGTGCCCATTTACATTCCCCCCAACAGTGCACAAGGGTTCCCTTTTTTCCACATCTTCCCCGACATTTGTTATTTGTGTACTTTTTGATGACAGCCATTCTGGTAGGTATGAGGTGACATCTCGTTGTTTTGATTTGCATTTCCCTGATGATTAGTGACTTTAAGCATCTTTTCATATGCCTGTTAGCCATCTGTATGTCTTCTTTTGAAAAACGTCTTTTCAGGTCTTCTGCCCATTTTTTGATTATTGTTTGTTTTTTTTTGATATTGAGTTGTATGAGCCCATATATTCTTTTAATTTAGGAGATGGTGGCATGAAAGGCTTCAGAATCTTAAGCTTCTGTCAACAGATAGGAGATATTTTTGGTCAAGGACTAGTACATTCTTTTTAGCGCATCTGAACTGATTCCTTCTGCCTCCAGTGTATTGACTTCACTAGCTCCATCAGGCAGAAACTGTTAGACCACCAAAGATGGTTGTGCTTTCCTCAGGTCTGCTTTTTGGGAAAGGAAAACATATTACTGTCCTGTTTTTGCTTCAAGGGTTTAATGCTTATTTCATTGACAATTAAAGAGACCTTGGGAATTCCCTGGTGATCCAGTGGTTAGGACTTCATGCTTTCACTGCCAAGGGCACAGGTTCAAATCCCTGGTTGGCCAAAATGAATGAATGAAAAAACAAACAAGAAAAAAAAAATTTAAAGAGACCCTGAAAAGAATCCTTTCACTAAAACATTTTATTTGTCTAGATTAGGGGTCAGAAAACTATGGTATAGTGCAAATCCAGTCTGCTACTTATTTTTATAAATAAAGTTTTATTGGAACACAGTCACACTCATTCATTTATGTATTGTCTATGGCTGCTTTCCTGCTGCATGGCAGAGTTGAATAGTTGTGACAGAAACATATGGCCCACAAAGCCTAAAATATTTACTCTGGCCCTTTACTGAAAAAGTTTGCCAACATCTCATTTAGATAACACAGAGGAGTAACTAAGTGTTTTGTATATCCGCTGTTGAAGAACATATAATGTGTAAGCTTTTTCAAGCGTTTGAAAATGTGAAAATGTTCTTGTAGTTATTCTTTGTAATTCATAAAATCATTAATAAGTTAATAAAATAAGTGACAGTAGTCACATTTAAGTGAGGTAGAAAGTAAAGTTGCAGGTATCTGATGAAGTTTTTTTTTTAATAAATTTATTTTTTATTTATTTTTGGCTGCGTTGGGTCTTCATTGCTGTGCGTGGGCTTTCTCTAGTTGCGGCGAGTGGGGGCTACTCTTTGTTGTGGTGCGCAGGCTTCTCATTGTGGTGGCTTCTTTTGTTGCAGAGTACAGGTTCTAGGCGCACTTGCTTCAGTAGTTGCAGCACGCGGGCTCAGTAGTTGTGGCTCGCGGGCTCTGGAGCACAGGCTCAGTAGTTGTGGTGTGAGGGCTTAGTTGCTCCACGGCATGTGGGATCTTCCCGGACCAGGGATCGAACCCATGTCCCCTGCATTGGCAGGCAGGTTCTTAACCACTGTGCCACCAGGGAAGTCCCTGATGAAACTTTCTATATTTTAGTAGTATCTGATCTGATTTTAGTGAATTCTTTTTTTTTTTTTTTTAGTGAATTCTTTTTAAAATTTAATATCTAGTATCAATTTTGTAAAGATTAGAGCATGTTTATTTCATGAATTAAGTGCTAGTTATTAGCTCTTTTTGTTAACATTATTTAAATATATGTTAGCCTTAGGGTTTAGGCATAAGATTTGAAAGTAGAAAAAGATTTAGAACCAGGTTAACGAACAGTTTTTGTTCATGCTCCAATCATGACTATTTTATGGTCTTAAAAGGCAGGGTATTTTAGATCAGGAATGCATTAAATAGATCAGTTCTTCTTGAAAAAGAAAGGGAAGGAAACAGAAATTCACTAAGTAACTTCTCACTTACCTGAATGGTATTTTAAACAGAGTCCCTAAAATATTGGACTGAATTTTTTTAATGAACCCTGTAAAGCATCATAGCTAATATGCTGTTTGGTTTACTTGGATGTAGCTTCCACATTTAATATGGAAAAATCTTGTCATTTTATTTTAGGGTTGGATTAGTAGAATCTAAAATACGTGTACTTGTTGGAAATTTGGAACGGAATGAATTTATTACTCTTGCCCATGTAAATCCCCAGTCATTCCCAGGAAATAAGGAACATCATAAAGAGTAAGTTAATTATTTTTTAATATCATATTTTTAAAATAATGGTATCCGAAATATGCATGGTTTAAGATCAGTTGTGAGATGCTATTTAACAGGCATTGATGGAGGATAATACATTGTATACTTGATCACGAGTTGTCATGCATTAAAACTAAGTACATGCTTTGTTGGTAGCCCACAAACCCCAACAAAAAACTCCATCACAATATTTGGAGCATCTTTAAATATATATTTAGTAAGTCATTTTCGAAGCATTTAATCCTCTTGTATAATAACACAGGATAACTTAACAGTGTTCTTGGTGTCAGTTTTAAGAATTTGGCCAAACCATTGACATTTGTATTTATGCTTCCATAGACCAAGTTTTAATTACCAAATAGCATCTGTAAAATTGTAAAAATTAATGGAAATTCTTAAATTTTTTATTTTATAGCAACAATTACGTATCAATGTGGTTCCTTGGAATAATTTTTCGGAGAGTAGAAAATGCAGAAAGTGTTAATATAGACTTGACATATGACATACAGTCATTTACTGATACAGGTAAGATTTTGTCATCATGGAGCTGTGGTGCTCAACCTTGGCAGTAACGCAGTATCACCTGCCTAGGATCTGGCTGGCTATATTTTTTAAAGTTCTGCAATTGGTTAAATGAAGATGGAACAGCTATATCATGAAAATTAATTCTGCTATTAAAAAAGTAAAGGCATGATGAAGCGACTTCCAAGACCTGTTTGTGGGCGGGGGGGTGGGGGGTTGCAGACCAGTGTAAAGAAAGAATATATGTATGTTTGCTTAAAAATATATAGACTAAAAAAAAAAAAATACATAGACTATCTCTGGAGGGATATATAGTTTTTTTAAAAAAGAAACTGGCAGAACTGGTTGCTTTTAGGTCAAGGAACCAGGTGTGTCTAGTGGACAGGAGTGAGGCAACTTCACTGTATACTCTTGAACCCTTTTGAGATTTTGTTGTTGTTGTCATTGTTGTTTTAAATACTTATTTAATTTATTTGGCTGCACCAGGTCTTAGTTGCAGCATGTGGGATCTTTGTTGCCGCGTGCGGGATCTTTAGTTGTGGCATGCGGGATCTTAGTTGCAGCATGCATGTAGGATCTAGTTCCCTGACCAGGGATCGAACCTAGGCCCCCTGCATTGGGAGTGTGGAGTCTTAACTGCTCAACCACCAGGGAAATCCCCCCTTTGAGTTTTGTACCATGTAAATGTATTAACTGTTTTAAAACAAAAAGAAGACTAAAGAAAGTCTATAGGTGATTCTTAGTGTGCACAGCCAGTGTTCGTAATCACAGTCATAAAGACGACTTGCTTTTTACTTTTTTTACATGAAATAAATATCATTCAGTACAGGCTTGCTGAATATGTCTCAGAATCAGTGAAAAGGGTCTTTCACATCTAGCTCCCTAAGAATATCTCCCTGGAATATCTTAATATATCTGTTATAAATTTGGAGTTGTCTTAATAATCTGGAATAGTGTACATTCATACTATTAATATTCTTGGTTAGCTCATCTGAGTTTTCTAAATTCTTTTGAATTAGCACTCACATTTATCATGAAAATCCAGGTTCCTGTGCATCACCTAGAACCACTGAATCACATGCTCTGGGAGTGGAGCCAGGAGTCTGCACACTGAACAAGCACTCCTGGTGATTCTTTTATAAGCAGTCTGGAATGAAAACATAGATATAAATTTTTCCATTCTAATTTGGACTCATTTTTCCAAAATGAGGGGGTTGGGAAGCTCTGTTTATTATAGATTTATAAAATGTTCTTCTTCAGATAGAGATACTGAGGCCCCAAGAGATTAAATAATTTACATTTCACAGTACTTACTGTGCAAAAGAAACCTCCCATCCCTGTCTTGAGTAAGCTTATAATCTAATTTGGTATTCACAATTAACGTACATTAAATAATTTATATGGTAGTTAATAAAAATGATTTTCTTATAAGGAGTGAAAAGCACTAGACTGGGGACCTAGGCCTACGTGTATTCCAATTTTGGCAAGGCATTCAAGGCTGTTGAGCCTCATTTACCCACCTGTATAATAAGGATGTACTTTTAGATGGTTTCTCATGTCTAACATTCTGTGGTTGGTGTAGAAAAAGAAGCTTCATGGAGGAGGAGAGCTTGAATTGGCATCTTGGATATTTGGTATTAGGATTAGCTCAGACTTGGGCAAATAATTATGAGAAGACATTGCCTTTGGGGAAAATAGCAGAAAACAAGATTTGGAAAAAGCCTTTTTTCCATACATTTATTTTGTTAGATTTGATTATGGGGAAGTCTTAGAAGTTGGACATGAGAAAACTAGTCAGTACTTAAATAGGGTTGTGACATTGTGAAAATGTTTTGGAAGTATTTGTTCTGTAAGAGGAATGTGTGTTTGTGTAGTGATGTGGAGATATTAAAGGTATGTATTTCAGAAAAAGAAAACAGCCCTTGGTTCAGAAGGAAGTTCCCCATTTTAACATACTGACTCTGTTACAGTGTACAGACAGGCAAACAATATAAACATGCTAAAGGAGGGAATGAAAATTGAAGCAACTCATGTTAAAAAAAAACAACTTCATCACTACCTTCCCGCAGAGATTCTTCAGAAGAAGAAAAAGGTGAGTTTGTACTCGTAACTCTCCAATCTGAGTGGAACTCAGACGAATGATCCTGGGACCAAATTTGCATTTTTATAACGCCCAAACCTATTGAGAAGAAAGAGGGAAGGTACAGACAATTCAATCTAGGACTAAAATCTTACCTTCATTAATCACCAAATATAATTTGTTTTATATGTACTTCAGAATTGAAACCAGTCATTTTTCTCATTTACTTTTTGAAATCCTAAAAGCTTTCCCCTCTTTCAGCAAAGTCTTTCTGATGTCAGTCGAAGTTCAAGTGGACCTCAATCCAAAAGATCATCTCTGGATAGCAATTGTTTGGATAGCTCCAGAGACACTGATAATGGAACACCTTTTAATTCCCCGGTGTCTACAAACAAGCCTTCCAAGCCTGATAGTCCTCCTTCAGCAGAGACAGAAAGGTCTGTATTTCAAAATTTTCCTCTCAGTCTTCAGCTTATTTGAGGATAATGTAAACTTTTCTATACCTTTGCTAAATACTTTTTTTTTAACTGTAAAAAGATTTTATTTTGCCAGTTAGTAGTCAGTTTCTTATTTAGAATTATTTGACAATTTGTGGTAATCCTCTGGGGCATGGTATAGGTTTATGAGTATGTGGGAGTAGATAAGTACATAGAAATGTGCAGGTTTTCCTTTAATTTTTTCTGTTAATTCTCTCCCTGGGTCCTCTTCCTTTCCCTACCCTTTTCTCTTCCTTCAGTGAAATGTTAAAGTTAGGAGTACTTGAAAGAAATTATCTTAAATGTTAAAATAAGAGTGTTTTAAATGCATACTATTTAAATCATTTAATGATGATATTTTAACACTTTTAACAGGAATAATGCTGAGCCTGCTGCTGTAGTTGTGGAAAAGCCACTGACTGTCCCGCCAGCCCAAGGACTGTCTATTCCCGTCATTGGTGCAAGTAGGTATCTACGCTTTTTTTTAGTAACGATACTACTACATTTGTATTTAATTACTGAAATCTTTCTTTTTTCCTTTTCAGAAGTTGACTCTGCAGTAAAAGCTGTATCACCTCCAGCTGTGTGTACCATTCCTACTGTAGTAGGACGAAATGTCATTCCTAGAATCACAACACCCCACAGCCCTGCCCAGGGGCAGCCACATCTAAATGGAATGTCAAATATAACTAAGAATGTTACCCCCAAAAGATCCCACTCCCCATCCATAGATGGGTCTTCTAAGAGGTTGAAAGACATAGAAAAGGTAAAATTACAACTTCAGTGGTGATTCAGTAGTTGATTTTTTTCAAAGTAAACTTAAAATAGTGCTGAAGAAACTCAAATTCTTCAGTTATCTTAGTGTTCCATTAGGATTTGACTGTTTAAAAAGAGTATTTACCTAAACCCTAATAGGATAATACTAATTGTTCATCTTAAATTCAAATTACTGGGCTTCCCTGGTGGTGCAGTGGTTAAGAATCCACCTGCCAATGCAGGGGACACGGGTTTGAGACCTGGTCCGGGAAGGTCCCACATGCCGCGGAGCATCTAAACCCATGGGCCACAACTACTAAGCCTGCGCTCCAGAGTCTGTGAGCCACAACTACTGAGCCCGTGTGCCACAACTACTGAAGCCCGTGCACGTAGAGCACATGCTGTGCAACAAGAGAAGCCACAGCAATAAGCCTGCCCACCACAAAGAAGAGTAGCCCCCACTCGCCGCAAGTAGAGAAAAGCCCGCGTGCAGCAATGAAGACCCAATGCAGCCAAAAATAAAAATTATTTAAAAATTCAAATTACTAATGTGTCTAAAAATTTGAATGATCTTCGTTTCTCTTTGACTTACATAAAGGCATTATTGGTAACTAAATAATCATGTTTATTGTGTTATAATGTTGATCTCCTCTGCTTCCAGTAGGTGGTGGTAAAACTGTTTTATTCATTATCTGGATAGATTAAACAAAAAGATAAAACTTTAGAAATTAAGGGTGGCAATGGAATTGTCTAATTTAAATTCTCTTCCCTCATCAAACCATGTTCATAATAGGTTTTTTTGTTTGTTTGTTTTTTTTTTGGCTGTGTTGGGTCTTTGTTCGAGGGCTTTCTCTAGTTGCCGCGAGCGGGGGCCACTCTTCATCGTGGTGCGCGGGCCTCTCACTGTCGCGGCCTCTCTTGCTGCAGAGCACAGGCTCCAGATGCGCAGGCTCAGTAGTTGTGGCTCACGGGCCCAGTTGCTCCGCGGCATGTGGGATCTTCCCGGACCAGGGCTTGAACCCATGTCCCCTGCATTGGCAGGCAGACTCCCAGCCACTGCACCACCAGGGAAGCCCACGTAATAGTTTTGATGTTAGCCTGGTCACTAATTAGTTTCTCAGTTTATATAGATTTATGTGTTTTTTATAGGTAATAGCAACTCATTTTAATGTTTATATTTTAGTTTATTCGACTTGAATCAACGTTTAAGGAATCACGTGCTGCTGAGGACAGAAAAAGAAAATCAGTGGTAAGTATATCAATAGTGTGCTTCAAAATATTTACTTTTAAAGAGCCATGTATCAGGAAAAGTACTATATTCAAAAGTAGATCAGATTATATCTGTCAACTCTTGGTTATGTTTCATTTCATGTAGAAATAAGCATTTGCATATAGGAAAGAAAGTTTTCACTTGTATGTAATTCTGTTTTTAGGATGCCATTGGAGGAGAATGTATGCCTATTCCAACTATTGATACATCACGCAAAAAGGTAATAGATAGTCTTATTTGTAATAAAATACGCAGTTAAAAATTCATAGGTAATCTGCAGGTACAAAAAGCTTACTAAGAAGAGCCTAGCATGGGGTGAGGAAAAGAGTAGTAAGATTTTGTCCCTGTCCTCAAAGACCAGCAGTATAGTTGGAAGTTGGGTTGGAAATAGCAAACAAAGTGTATGATCCTAAATGTATGTACCTCAAAAGTCTAGAAAAGAGGGAGTCGTTTAAGACTTTACGATTTATGCAGGTTATGTTCAACCTTTGTTTTCATTTATTTTTAAAGAAGCAGTTTAGTGCTCAGCACAATAATTTCTTACCAACACTTGATAGTCTTTTGTTGTACACCACTGCTTACTGACAAAATTTAGGTTTGATAGTTGGGGACCATAGTTACTAATATTTTGGAGGAACCAAATATACTGGTATACAGAGTAAGTACCTTTAAAACATGAGCTGAAGAGCCCCTAAATCTCAATTTAAAAATTTATTTTCAAAGGATTACCATTTAAGCTAATAATATTATAGGTGCTCAAAAAAATCGGCCTTGTGTAAATCAGAAGAAGCCCTTCTTTGAGAGGTTACAGCAAACAAAATGGCTTATTTTTCACCCCCCATTAAATAAAGTGTTTCTCATCACAGTCAGCTGTCACCCTGCCAGGTTTCCCAGGATGTATTGGCAATTCTAAAGCAAAATAGAAAATGTCCTCATACTTTCTATTAGTTGTAGAATTTGTAAAATTTCTTTTAACGTAAGAGTGGGTTACAAAAAGTAGAGGTGTATAATTATGTATGGTAATGGAAAAAAAATTGAGATGATATTAAAGTGTGAAATGACATGTCTGGGTTTTGCTTTAAAAGATTTCAAGTATAAAGGGTAAGGGGCATAAACCAAACAAATGTGGCAAAATTTTAATAATGTCTGAGTCTTCTTTGTGGCATCTAAGTCTTCATTTGTGGCATTTAAGTCTTCATTGTCCTTCCTATTCTCTACTTCTATGCACATCTGAAATTTTTCATGTCTTTTTTTTTGAATGGATGTGTGTGTGATATAATTTGTTTAGCCTAGGTAACATGCGAGGAGAATTAATTCTTGCAGTCATCTCTTGACAAGAAGCTGATATGCTGTTTCTGTCAGACAACTATCTGTATTTTAGGCTTCTGTCTTTGTTTCTGTCTTAGACTTTGCCTTCATTATATAATAATCTTTAGTGTCTTCAAAAGCCCTCATATAGATGTCCCTGACTTTTACCATCACTGAAGTTACCTACCCTGACTACAAAGTTGGTTTTCCTAAAAACTGAATTATCTCACAAGTTGGGTTATTCTTCTGCATGAATGTATTACAGAAACTAATTGAAGGCTATAACTGGATATCAAGTTTTCCTCTGTATCACACACTCATTTTTTCACCTTGCACCCCAAGAATTTCCTGTTTAGTGACCATGCTCTTCACCTATTTCTCTTTAACATTGCCCGAGTCTGAGGAGGACTTTGTTCTTTATGCATTTCTCAGTCTAGAAGTGGCAATTGATTAAACAAAGTCCTCTTTCCTATTCATACAGTCCTCCCACTTCTACCCTTTCCCTATCCCTCTGCTTTTCACCTGTTTAAAAAAATAATAATAAGTCCCCAAAACAAGGGGACTTGAACATAGGGAAAAAATATTCAACACATACTTGAGTGTTTAGGAACTTAAAGCATTTGGAAAAAAACTCAGAGTTTTGTGACTGATTTACTCGTTGGACCTTTATAATGTGTATTTGTTTTTCCTACTTTGTATTTCTTTCTAACAGAGACTGCCCAGTAAAGAACTACCAGATTCATCATCTCCAGTTCCAGCAAATAACATCCGTGTCATCAAAAATTCCATTCGACTGACCCTAAATCGGTAAAAGCAGTGCCTCCTTACTTAAGTGAATATGCAATCATTTAGTGGCATAGATGCAGCCACTCTTTTTAAGATAGAGGTGGCTGTCATACATAAAATAAGGTGAAAGTTACAGTCATCGGCCTAACAACCTTGAAGTGGTTTTTTGAACTCTCACACTTTGACCTGCAGATGCTGTAGCATTCTCTCATTGATTGCTACATACAGTTCTCTGAGGATGACCTGCTATCAAATTATCATCTACAATATTATGGCTTTGCGTTGGAGGTTTTACTGCCTTAACTTTCGATGCTTGTTTCTCTGTTGTGGGAACCAGTTCTTGGCTCTCTGGACACTGATAAAACAAGTCCTGAACACCGCCCCCCTCTTTTTTTTAAGTCTTATGTTGTAATCATTGTATAGAACTAAAAAAGTTGAAAACAAAAAAACAAAACAAAAAATGTAATTTTCCAAATGTTAACACATTTACTTTATCATTGAAGCCACTTTGTGACACCTGAGATAAATGAATGTGAGGTATCTTCTCTGCTTTCCTCATTTGTGTAGATGTACTTATGTCTGTTCTGTTGATTTAAGTTATTTTTTCTTGGATTGGCACACGGAATATTTAACTTTTTATTGTGCCTTTCTATCCAAATGTTGCATAGTTACCAGGGAGGATTAGTCCAGTGATTACATAAGAGTTGGGCACCATAAATTCTCTATATTTTGCCTCCCATGGAGGCCTTTGAAATGCATCTTTATTAAGAATCAAAATATGACCAGGATACTGAAAGTCAGTATATGAACGGTGAAATTGTTACATATCCTATCTCATGCCATTTCTTGTTAGTTGACTGGTATTTTTTACTGAGGAGCAACTCATTCCGGCATCAACAGTAAGATGCCTTTAAGTATGGCAAACTTGTATTTTTGAAGTGTACGATTAACTTGGCATGATACTTCCTGACCATTACTTACCGCCACAACTTCAAACAGTTCCTTCGTGGACTAGGCATGCAGAAATGAGCAGTGGATTTTATTGAAACCTAAAGGCATTTTTGAATGACATTGTTACCAACCATTAATTGGCTCAGGACCTTTGTAATTTTTATTTAAATATATGAGTTGTCTTTTTTTACACTGCTTTTTTCAGTGCATTTCTTAATATTTTTTAAGTTTCATGAACGCATGCTCCATTTATTAAAATCCATAACCATGTAATTCTTCTTGTAATATGTTGATTCAGTGTTTTGTAAATGAAGTCGTATGTATTTTCAGAGTATTTTTGTATGTACTGTAAGATACCATCTTTTCAAAGAGAAAACTTTAAAACCTTTACTGTCTCTCTTTAGTCTAATTTTTTAAATATGGATTATGCTTGAATTACTCTTTAAACGAAAATGTATAGATTACACAGCCAGGAATGTTGGTATATATTACCTTCTTCAGCTTTCACTCACCATTTAGTAGGTCCAGTAGGAAAAACACAAAATGGTACATTTGAATAGTGCAGGGAAAATCCTTGGTTATATAGTTTATAGGACTCATGGGATGCCATTTAGCCAGTGGAGTAATAGTCCATTTTCTCTTGCAAGCCCTTTACCATTGAGTTGAAATACTTGAATTCTGATTGTCAGAGAGCAGGATCCTCCTTTTCCCACTCCTGTTCCTGACCCCTACGTCTCTGAAATGGAAATTCTAGTGTTTAACTTTTACAAAGGAAGACTTCTTAAAAGTAAAGAAGAGCAAGGGGAAAACAATGGTTGTTCCATTATTCACTTTTTATATAGCAAAATATGAGAATGAAATCCCATAACCAAGTTGTAGCTTCCTTGGCAAAGCTGTTCTCTTAGTTGACCCTTTTTCTTTATTCAAGTATTTTGAGATTTGTTCTATAAATACTCTATTTGAGCAAAAGAGAATGATTATGCAAGGACTGAATAACTGTCACCTGACTTAAAACATTGATTGATTGAAAACTTCTTTAATAAGGGCTTTAAGAATTCCCCATACGTACATCCATGTTTACCCTATTATATAAACCGATTCCTTGGAGTAACTAGCGGAGTTCATCTTTAATAAGAAAGCAACAGGCCTAACCTTTGTACTGTAGTATAGTCATTCCTCTTGTTTTAATGGTCCATTTGACATGGGGTTAAGACATAGCCAAGAGTTTAATGTTAGACTTCTCAAAGATAGCATTCTTCAACCTGTTTGGTAACTGGGGAGTTGATGAGGTGCTTTTGAGATAGCGGGTTTGGTCAGAAATGAAGTGTTCTCTATCCTGAACAGTAGGTAGAACATTGAGTACAGTTGACCCTTGAACAACACAGATTTGAACTACATGGGTCCAGTTATATGTGGATTTTTTTCAATAAATATAGTACTTGTATTTTCATTTCACAGAACTTTAAACTAATTAATTAATTATAGGGGAAGGTTTGATTGAGATCACAATATGTGGAATCGAAAGAACTAGGGTTTGAGTCCTGATTCGATCCAGACTGTTTCAGCTTCCTGCCCTTGGGTGAGTCATGTATCAATTCCTTTGTTTTTGAAGCAGAGATAGCAGTACAGGTGTTTTCAACTGGGGTGAGTGGGTTGGTGCCCCTAACTCCTGAATTGTTCAAGGGTCAACTGTACATTTTGTTACCATGGTAGGAGACCTCCATTGTAAGGGTTCCAAGTAAGTAAGAGGGAATGGTCTGCAGTTATGTGCTGTGTTCACAGGCACTAGGTAGATGCATTTGATTTCAAGTGTAGAGACTATACCTAGAAATATAACTAGAAATATATTTTACAAAGTCAAATAACCTGTTCTTCAGTATGTAGACACATGTTCATTTTCACAAGGGTATTTTAATCTCATTTTTCAGTGACTGGCTCTAAAGAATAATATATCAATGAAACAATTATCTGCTAGTTTAAACCTTAGGGACTTAACTAATTTGAGAGACAGGATAAATGGCTTAAAGCCTTGTAAAATTGGGGCAAGGGGATCTTATAAGACTATGCTTACAATAAGAGTTTTTGTCTTAAGGCAGCAATTTAGTAACATCATTAAAATGCTTACTGTCCTATATAGTTGCAGTGAAGTGAAGTGAAGATGGGCAACGTCGAAATGGGCTGAACTTATTTTCCACTGTGTCCCACAGCTTTGAAATAGAAATTCCTAACCTGCGGATCATGGACTGTAGGGAATCCCTTGCAAATGTATATAAGAAGTTTTTGTTCATATACATTTTTCTGAGGGAAAGTTCATAATTTCATCAGCTTCTCAAAGTGGTCACGACCCTTAAAAAAAAGTTAGGAACCACAGCTTTTCAGGATTGAATAATCCCAAACTCTTGGCAGTTTTCTTCTTAAGATTTTTCTGTGGTGTATTTCTGAAAATGTACTGTGGCTCTTAACTAGTAAAGTGGGCTAATGAAGGACTCTGGAACACTGAATTTCTCTCCAAGTTTCTTTATATATCTCAGATGAAACTTCATCAGTATTTAGAAAAAGGTGTATGATTAGGTTTATGTCTTCACTTAACTTAGATTCATTAACAGGGTCAAACTTAAGTTCAACAAATTTCAGCCTAAGAATGATCAGAGTAGAATAGCTTAGAGTAATGATTAGAAATGGTAAAAAAATAGGATTTATCATTAAAGATCCTAATCCTTTGATTTTGGTAGGCTTAAGTTTCTTATTTCTCCATGTTTGTGGTTCAGATCAGAACAGACTGAACAGACCAATAAACAGAACTTTAGTGTAAAAAAATTTTTTCTAATAAATAAAATTGTGTGTGTATTTAAATAAATAACTATTAAAAATTCCAAAGCTTAGAATTTAGGTCATGATAATAGTGATGAATATAGTGCAAGTGGTGGAAGAAAACTGGTCTCAATAATGGTGACTATTTCCTTAGGATTTTTTAAAAGAATTGTACAAGGTCAGACTCTTCCCAAATTTCCCATTTTTTCTGGAATAATTTTATATTTGAAGTAGTTGAACATAAGATTATCATCAGGCTTGCTATAATTTTTAATGTATTGCTGCATTTTTAGCAAGGACCCACGTAATTACCTTAAAAAGTGCTTAGGATATCTTTGAGGTCAATGGTGCTACATCACGTCACAGTATTATGTAAGATGAATGCAGCTCCTGTTCCTTTTTAGCTAGCTGTTTGTGTAGTTCATATTAATTTTTCCTGCCTTTTATCTGGATTGTCTTAATTTCTTAGTTGTACACACGAGCCTCATTATCTGTCTGGAATAAGTAATCAAATAAACTTGCTTTGATAAATAGGTGTTGATGATTGACTGATATTATTCGGGAGTAACTTAACAGTACCAGACGTCTTTAACTTATTTATCAAACTGACAGCCAATTCGGTCCTTCACCACTCAGAGTCTTTGGCAGGTAGTGGTATCCACAACCTGCTTAACATAAAAGCAAAGTTCATACTCAGTTTGCCTTACACGGAATATCTGATTAAACCTTAGCAAGCAGTAGCATCTGCCTCAAGTGTTGAGGGCAAAATTCTATCACCCTGTGGTCAACATCAGGCAACCAGAATACTCTCCTAATGGCTGGACAGAGGTGCACTTAGCAATCAGATCTTGGGTACTGTCCACAGAAGTACAAGCTACAGAGCTTGTTACATTCTTGTTAATGACTTGTTTTTAGTCTATCCACCTATCTTAAATCAGGTACTGAATTCACAAATAAGAACCTGCTGTCTACATCAAGATTATTAGCAAGCCACTCATGGCACCAGTGGAAACACACTTGACATTTATTAAGCTAATTAGCAAAGCCTCCTGTATTGAGTGAGCTGTGGATAACAGAAGGGCTTCTAATAGTCACTTGTGAAGTACACTGATTGGAGTGCCAGCTGACCATCCCTGGAGTGTGAATTTCTGATTAGGGCAACTCACTGCTCCTAGGATATAACTTTAACACAATTATCACACTATGCTGAATGTGTTAAATTAACATCATAACAGGTTCTTTGTGGCTCTGAATGCATTAAGCTATTAAGGGCAAGATAGAATTCGATGCTTTTAAAGCGCATGTTCCAAAAACTATCTTTCACACCATATCCAGCCAAACTATTACTTACTAGTCCTTAAAAAGACACACTTCTAAACCTTTCCTTGCCAACCTCTGATTACTGACATTTTGAGCCTGATGGCCACATAAAGCCTTCCATGATAATCTGGTCAGAATCAATCATCCTACCTTCCCAACACGTTACTTGTGACTTTTCAACGTTTTAGTTACTCTAACTTGCATAATGTTCCGTTTACATACTTGCTTTCCCCTGAGAGGTTGTAAGTTGAGAGTAGGAAGCTATATCCAAGAATATGTAGTGGGTACCCAGAAAATCCTGAAGAAGAAAATGTGTGAGGGACTTCCCTGGCAGTCCAATGGTTAAGACTCTGCGCTTCCACTGCAGGGGGCATGGGTTCCATCCCTGATCAGGGAACTAAGATCCCACATGCCGTGCAGTGTGGCCAAAAATAAATTTTTTTAAATGCATGAGTTCTGTTTCGTTGGTTGGTTTTGATTTTTTTCTTTTTAGTCTGAAGAGGGTTATCTAGAAGAGAGACCTGATGAAGGAACTAACAGAAGCAAACAAAACTTAGTGAAAGTCATTAAGGCACGTTTCTTTTTCACTGTGAAGATCATTAAGATGCATTTTTCAAACTTTTTCAACTGTAAAACTTAGTTAAAAACATTTTAGGGCTTCCCTGGTGGTGCAGTGGTTAAGAATCCGCCTGCCAATGCAGGGGACATGGGTTCGAGCCCTGGTCTGGGAAGATCCCACATGCTGCAGAGCAACTGAGCCGGTGCGCCACAACTACTGAGCCTGCACTCTAGAACCTGTGAGCCACAACTACTGAGCCCATGCACCTCAGCTACTGAAGCACATGCACCTAGAGCCCGTGCTCCGCAACACGAGAAGCCACTGCAATGAGAAGCCCGCGCACCGCAATGAAGAGTAGCCCCCGCTCACCGCAACTAGAGAAAGCCTGCTCGCAGCAACGAAGACCCAACACAGCCAAAAATAAAATAAATTAAAAAAAAAAACATTTTATATTGCAAGCCAGCACATACATGAATATGTGTGTGTATATATAATTTATATATGTATATACACACATAGGTAATTAAAACAAGTTTCACAAAATGCTCTCCTACTATGCGAGATGCAGGTTGATATTTTAAGAGCCAGCTGTGATCTCACTAAGGTGATTTCACAGCCTCTCCTGAGTTGTCACCTACAATTTGAAATACACTAGAAGTTCTCTTCCCAAAAGTTCATCTCAAACTTGGATCATCTTTCTTTATTCAGCCTGTTTTAGAATGCAAACTGTTACAGCAAATAGTACTGAAAGGCTAGTAGGGTGAAGCATGGTGGAGAAGTAGATGAGGCTAGCTACTCCTTTCTCCCAAGGAAAAATGTTACCCAAAAGACTTAACATCTTTGCATCAACTGACAATAAAGAAAAAAAAATCATGAAAGCCAAAAAATCAGCAAACGGCAAGAATTGGGACGTTTGGATGGTATTTATTTTAGTATTGGTTAGTTGACCTCAGCTGACCAAGGGGTGTCATCAATCCCTGGAGGGTGCACTGGGGATGGACTGAAGAATGACAGGCTTAACTTATTAACCAAAGTCACTAGAGTGAAATGTATAAATTTCTCATTTAGAAAATTCTATTGTACACACACAGCTCTCATATAATATCCCAACATGGTCGAGGAACTCAAGGGTACCAGAGAATTGGGGTCCAATAGTAAAATTATTACTATCTCCTGTGGAATTCTAGACCATAATTATAAATGTTTAACATTTCCTAAGCAGTTAGCATGTGCCTTTTTAAACATTATAGCACTTAATCTTTACAATGATCCTAATAAGGTAGCACTGTTGTCCTTATTTTACAAATGAGGAAATTGAGACAAAGAGTTTATGTGACCAGCTCCAAACTTCTAAATATTAACTGGCAGACTCGGGAAGTATTATGATTCAAAGTATAGCGCTCAATCATATCTCCCATTTATGAAAGAACTTACATGGAGGTGTGGATCAGATTCCTGCCACCTTGCATTCTTCTGTGGAGTCTGGAACTTTTGAGGGAAGGCTGACCAGCAGCAGCAACAGTCATTTGTGCCAGGCTGCAGGGGGCACTGTGGCCTCCTGCAGGGAGCCCAGGGCTAAGACTCAGGAAAGCCCAGTTCTGCCCAGGCTCTGCCACTTACATCTGTGTACCTTCAACAGACACTCAACCCTCCTGTGCTTTGCTTTCTCCCACCTGAAACACTTGCCCTTCAAACCTCATGGGAAAGCTGTGACATGAAAATATTCCAAAAGATTGGCAGGTTCTACAAACAGGATGGACAAACAGACTGTTACTCTCCCAGAATAACAGCTGTGTAGCATTCCTTAGCCATCAGTCTAAGAGCAGGAAGAAAAGGGATCCAGGGGGAATATCGCCAAGAAAAGAAAAGTAAAAATGAAGTTTTACTTGATATGCTTGATCATAGTGAGAGGATATTAACACTTCTGTCAGAGTTTGAGAACAACCAAATAATTTTTTAAATGACACATCTTAGTTTCAGTGAAACTATATAAAAGGAAATATATGCTTTATATTATATATATATTTTATATATAAAGCTATATAAAGAGGAAATAAATCCACAGTATATCACATGGCTCAGCTATAAACATTCATATAGTCATAATAATATAAGTAGAGAATATTGAACTAGCCCCAAATTATACCTATACTGAGAAGGGGTCGCAGAGGGCGGGGGGGAGAATAGGGTGTAAGAGAATGAAATCCTCACCTTCAGTGGTAGTAAGTAGAAAATATCTAAAACCAAAAAGTGTAGAATAGTGTAAGCATGTTATTTAGAAATAATAGAAAAATAAATAGTAACTAGGAATAAATAATAGGAGAAAAGACTTGAAAATAAATGGCTCTAGGGAGCAGAAATCAGGACTGAGGAAGAGGAAGGGAGAAGACAACTTTTTGTTGTTTTTTAAGAAGAGTTGTAGAACTTTTTGCCTTTTAAACTAGTATATCCACTATCTCTAACCAGTATGCAGTCAGAGAATGTTGTAGACTTTGGAACAGAGAGATCTTGGCTCCAACCCGTACTGCTTGTGAGACCTTGGGTTCCAGGTTCCTAATCTGAAAAGTGAGACTATCAATACCTGTTTCGCCAGTGAAGCATCGAGAAGTGGTTTAGAAGCTCTGCGGCCAGACTGCCTAGGCTCAGACTCCAGCTCCGACTGACTGACAGAAGTTGTGAAAATTCCTTAATTTCTCTGTGCCTCGGTTTTCTCTTCTGAAAATGGTGGTTATGATCACAGAACCTACCTCAAAGAGTTGCTAAATGGATTGAAAGAGAGATCCAGAAGCTCCTGGCACATAGTGAAGTTCAATGAATAACTGAGGCATTAGAGGGTTACACCAAACAGTGCATCATGCACTATGCGTGGTGCTTGACCCTGAACGGGCATCCACTTCTAAACACACATCCAAAGAATCAGGGAAGAAGCCGGCGCTGGTCTCCCCAACCAGACTGAAGTACTAGATCTCTACCTTCCATGCAATGATGTGAAGATAAGTGGTCCCTGTCGGGCCACCAAGCCCCTCCCTAAACGTACTTCCTGGAAGAGTTGTTTTATTTGGAGAAAGTATGTAAGACTCATTTAATTCTTACAGAGTTTCACTGGCTTGTTCTTTGGTCTGCTTAAATGTTACAACGGGTTAGGCTGAGATGAGAGTGGCTATCAAGGCCGTTTGTGCCAGCCAGGACTCACGGAGCGCCTAGCGGGGCAGCTGCACCACCAACGTGCAGTAGACGCTCTCTGGCTTAAACAAGCATCCTCTGATTTCAGGTGAGCCTACACCTGTGAAACCTGCCCACGCATGGAGAGATGGCCACAGGCATGATCCAAAGCCACACCTGTCCCCAGACATACCTATACCTCTTTACTCCCGCCTCTCCTGGGAGACAAGACTAACCCAGCTCCAAGTCACTTCCTGCCAGGGCTTCAGGGCAATTCAAAGAACATCTAAGTGCAGGTTCTTTCCAAATAGATTGGTTTCTTGAAACTCACAAGAAGTCAAACATCAGAAAAGAGGGGATTTCTGAAAGCCACCCACTAGGATGGCAACTGGTCCTTGGTAGTTTCAAATATTAAGAAAAGAAAAACAAATCGGCGTTGATTAGGCAGTATCTAATCTCCCTGAGCACAGGAAGTGAAGGCAATTGAGCCTGATTTGCAGGAGGCCCTGAGGGTGTACAAAGCAGCCACTCCTCTAGCAAAGCCCACTCACCATCTGCAGAGACACCTGCTTTTCCTGCCCCAAGCTGAGCACACCAGAGGGAAAGCACCATTAAATTCCCTGTGAGCTCGGGGCCCACTAACTGCATCAAGGTCACCAGGTGAAGGGGTTGGGGAAGGAGGGAAGAAAGGATGAGATCAGTTTGACAGGCTAAGTTGATGGGGTCAGTGGGAGACAAGAGCCATGAAGCCATTCATTCCACAAATGTTTATGGAGCCCCCAACATTCACCAGGCATTGACTTAGCCACCCAGGACACAGACAAGAATGAAACTTGTCTCTGATCTGAAGGACCCCCTAAGACTGGTAAGAAGCTGACTGACATCTTGGTTCTGCCACACCATGGGAGCACAGCAGAGGGACCCCTTACTTCTGCTTTGGTCAGGGATGGTGCTAGGGAAGAACGACCTTAGGGTTGAAAGTTGTAGAACAATTAGGAGATTTCCAGGCAGACAAACAGTTGGGGGAGGTGGGAGGGTGAAAAGCAATGAAGAGGAAACCACATGTGCAAAGGATGGAGGTTCTGGAAATTAGATGGTGTAGTGGGGCTGTGTGAAAGGAGTACTGGATGCATTTAGGGAAAAGGTGTAAGAAGAGGCTAGAAATGTCGGCAGAGTCCCAATACCTGTGCATGGGAGAGGGAGAGAAAGAGGCAGGGAGACGGTGAGTTTCCTGCTATGGTCTAGCTAAGAAATGAGGAGAGCAGAAACCACAGCAGCAGAGAGGGGACATATTTCAAGAGGTTTCTGGGGGTAGAATGGATGGGATCCGCGGACAAACTGGATTAGGGAAAGAGTAGAAGGTAGTTCCCACGTCCTTGGGTTGGAAGATACTTTTCTGTCGTTAATTCCGAGAATACAGGGGCAGTGTTGGGGAAGAGGGTCATGAATTCAGATTTGACAGCGTCAAATTTGAGCTGCCTCAAGCTCACCCTCATGAAGATGTGCAGTAGAGAGTGGGAAACACAGACATACCTCATTTTATTGCACTTTGCAGATACTGTAATTTTTACAAATTGAAGGTTTGTGGCAACCCTGCATTGAGCAAGTCTATCAGCACCATTTCTCCAACAACATTTTCTCACTTCCTGTCTCTGTCTCACATTTTAGTAATTCTCACAATATTTCAAACCCTCCACCAGCAAAAAGATTACAACTCGCTGAAGGCTCAGATGCTGGTTAGCGTTTTTTAGCAAAAAGTGTTTTAAAAATTAAGGTATGTGCTTTCTAGACATAATACTATTGTACACTTAACAAACTAGCGTATAAACATACCTTTTATATGCACTGGGAAACAAAAAAAATTTGTGTGACTCACTTTATTGCAGTGGTCTGGAACTGAACCCGCAATACCTCCGAGGTGTGCCTGTGTACTGGTCTGGAGTCCAGGAGTGAGGTCTTGGCTGGAGGTTCAGGTTTCACAGTTTGGCAGGGTTGGCTTTACAGATACTTGTTAGTGGGGAACTAGCCTTATGAGAGGGGTTCTCCTACTGGAGAAACAGAGGGGACAGCTTATCTGATTGGTCATCTTGGGGAAGGAACTAAGCAAGTGCAGCCAGGCCCTGGGGGCTTACCCACTCTGGATCTATCCTGCTGTGTGCTGAGTGGTTCCCTGGGACTGCAGTGGGTGGTCTGTAGAGAGTGAGCCACTTGAAGCAGACCCAAAGCTATGGCCTCCAATCAGCATTTTCAGTAATAAAGCGAACGTTTTGATCGCCATCTGTCTTCTACAAACTCATGAGGGAGAAGGTGTTGTTTATTGAAACCACTGCCAAACTCCCAACACTACTAGTGTACGTTTTGTTTGCTGTACTTTTCTCTCCTCTGCATTCCAAGCAGGTGGTCAGGCCTGTTAGTGGAAATATCTTTCCTAAGATGTTTTTGCAGGGTGAGAAAGCAATCACTGGTAGCCTGTGCATGGTGTTCCTGGGGCCAGGGCTTTGAGGGCTGCAAGAGGAGACAGAAGAGATTCGACCCTGGACTGGGAAGAGGGAAAATACCAGCAGGTCCCCGAGGAGGACTGGGGTCTGGATGCTGCTCTGTGTCAACTCGCCAGGGAGGTGACAAGTCCTCAATGAGGGCAGCTGAGCAGTGCAGTTGGGAAGGCTGGACCCCAGGCCCAGGAGCTCTCACTTTACCAAGGATTCCTTTGCTCCAAGCAGTAAGGCCACTGGCCCTGAGGAACCATGGGCCCAGACCAGGGAACATCTCAGCAATTATCAGCCAGACCAAAGACCAATGGCTTTGCCTGGAGGGGCCTCCCAGGAGGAGCTGACTTGGCACACCCCTGGGTGGAAGGGGGGGACGTTTACCGAGATTAATTTCCTGCCAGCACAGTAGAATCGGGGCTCATTGCCAGACTGAAGTTGATTTAAACAAAGTCAAGAAGTGTATTTCCTTCACTTCAGAGTTGGAAGACTAGGATTCACAGCTCTGACCGTAGTTATCAGAACACAGGGGTGCTGGGAGTACTGAATGCGGGGCTCAGAGAGAGTGAAGCCAGGGAGTGTGGGCAAAAGCCTGGACAATCTCAGATTTAGGGGTAAGTGAAGAAATAAGGGGCTGAAAAAGCAAAATCAGCAAGGCAAGAGATGCTAAAGAGAAGAGTTAATAGCATTAAGTACCGCATGAGTCCACTAAGACTAGGACTGAAGTGTAGCCATGTGATCTGGCTGACCTTAGGATGACCTTAGCAGAGCAGTGCTGTGGAGGTGGACTCGAATGCAAGGAATAAAGGTCACATTCTCAAGAAGAGCAGCAGGGGAAGAAGGGAGAATCAGGGGTCATAGATCGAAGTGGAGGGAAGGTTTATTTTGGACTTAAGAGATTTCTGAAGGTGCCTTAAATTTGAGGAGAAGAAGCCAATGGAACAATTGCGGATACTTCATAGCACTGGATCCAGAGGACAGGAACATTTGCACATGTTGAGGAACGAGCCCAAGCAGGGAATAGGAATATGGAAAGGAAGGCAGAAGGTAGAAGTGATGGTAAGCTGCCACTTTTTAAAAAAAAAAAAAAATTTATTTATTTAGGTTGCACTGGGTCTTAGTTGTGGCAGGTGGGCTCCTTAGTTGCGCCTCATGGTCTCCTTATTTGTGGCTTGAGGGTTCCTTAGTTGCAGCATGCGAACTCTTAGTTGCAGCATGCATGTGGGATCTAGTTCCTTGACCATGGATCAAACCTGGGCCCCCTGCATTGGGAGCGCAGTCTTAACCACTGTGCCACCAGGGAAGTCCCAAGCCACTTCTGATATTACATTATAAAAAGACTATGCCTTCCCTCTTGGGCACTCTTGTCTTGCTCTCCCTTGAGTCACTCCCCCCTGAGGGGAAATCAGCTGCCATGTGTAAGGCAGCCCTATGTAAAGGCCCATATCAGTGACCCTAGAAGAGGATCCTTCAGCACCAGCTTGATTGCACTCTATGAGAGACCTTGAAGGAGAGGCACCCAACTAAAGCACAGCCAGAATCCACAAACCATAAGATAATAAATGTTCATTCTTTTCAGCCACTAAGTTTTGAATGCAGCGATAGATAACTATGAAGAAGTAGATATGTTTGCATGCAGGGAAGGCAAACATTTGAGGGAGCATGTGCCTGAAAGCCTTCCACTTTCTGTGCTGAGAGCAAGTTGAACAAGAGAACAAAGGTTTGGCATGGCTACATAGGAAGATGAGAAATTCAGCTGGCTAAGGGTGCATGAAAGAATGGGCCAGTACTCGTAAGAGCCCAGCTGAGATGGGTGATTTAAAAAAAAGTTGAAGCTACTGCAATAAGCAGTTAAGGACTTGTTGTCCAGCTACCTTGACACCCTGCAATAGAAGAGAAAGAGGTTGTTGAAATGACCAGGATTGGGAGTTTATAAGATGATGAAGTAGAAAGCCAAAGAAGCAAATCAGTTGGAGATGCAAGAGACGGGCTACAGTGATGGAACCACAGGAGGGGAACAAGAGGTGGTGAGAAGGTCACAACTGGATGGACAGAGAATGGTAGGTAGCCTCAGTGAAGCTGGGGAGCTGCTTAATGGGCTTAAGAGTGAGAGGAATCAAAAGGCCCTAGGCCTGTGCTCAGAGAGGAGCAGTTCTGGGTGACCAGATGACTCAGGCTGTGCCCACGGGTGCAGGTTTCTTAAACAAGTGCCTTCTGCCAACTCCTCCAGTCTGATTCAAGCCAACCTGAGCTCCCTTCATCCCATCACCATGAACGCCATGCTTCAGCCACAAAGGACTCCTGTGGTTCTGTTCTCATGTCGGCCTGGGTTGCCCTCCCTTCCAACCCCGTCTTTCCCCAACAGATTCCTTTTCAACCCTCAAGCTCCAGCTCATGTTCTGCATCCTAAGTGAGCTCCTCACAAATGTCTACTATCTGAATTAATGCCTCCCCACCCCCAGCCCAGTTTTGCACCTATTACAGCCTTGAGTTTGCCATACATTATCATTAGGTTGATGGGGTTTTCTGTTTTCTCCATCGGAAGGTACATCCTTGGCGGGTAGACAGTGCGAGCCAGGACATTTAGGTAGCTGGTGTTCCCAGAAGAGTGTCTGATTTGCAATCAGTGCTCAGTACTGAACTGGATAAAGTAGTAAAATAATAAGGCTGAAGGCACTGAGCATACAGTAAGTACAGTAAGGGCAGCGGGAGAGAGCTCGTCCGTTCACTGTGCGTCTGCCGACACTCACGACAGCTGTGCCAGGGAGCTCTTCCAAGTTTGGAAGACTAAGGCTCAAAGGTTCAGACTTGGCCATCACTTGTCTCTTTACTCCTCCCTAGGGTCTCATCCAGTCTCCAGACTAAAATCCATCAATATGCTGACAACTCCCAGAATTCCTCTCCAGCCCAGAGTGTTCCCGGGATGGACTCTAGACACAACTCCCACTGCCTCTGCCACCTCTCTAACAGGCTCTCAAACGCACATGGTCACAGACTCCTGATTCCGCCGCAAAATGTATTGCTCCCACAGCTGTCTTCATCCTAGTAAACGGTGACTCCGCTCTACCAGGTAGGACTAAAAAATATCGACTCCTCTCTTTCACACAACCTCCGTCAGTGGTCCGATCGGCACTTCCTGTCAGCTCCACCACCCGCGGGTGTCTACATTCAACCACCCACTCCCCTGCTTCCAGCACCTGCCACCTGGATTATTGCAAGCCACTCCTTACCACCTGCCGGCTTCCCGCCTGCCCCCTTCAGCCAATTCTTGGCACAGCAGCAGAGAGGTTCTTTTCAAATGTAAACCCCATCTTTCCGCTCTCCCGTTTAAAACCTTCCGCTAGCGCCCCATCTCAGATCCTCAGATGGCCTACCAGGCCCTGCCTGATCCGGTCTCCTGTCAATCACTGCTGATTTTTTAAAATAGCTTTTCCAGATATAATTCACATGACATACAGCTTGCCTACTTACGGTGCACAACGGTGTGGCTCTTAGCACATTCCCAGAGCTGTGCAGCCACCATCTCAATGAACGTTACAACGCTTTCATCATTTCAAAAAGAAACTGAATCCCCTAGCCATCACTCCCCCATCTTCCCCTCTCTCCCCGTCCCAGGCACCCGGCTTTCTGTCTCCACAGATTTCCCTTTTGTGGATATTGCCTTGAAATCTCTCTGAGTTTCTCTCTGCCTCCTGAAAGCCCCTTCTGCCCACCTTCTCCCTCCTCCTCTCCTACCCCACCCAACACCTTGGCCTCCTGATTCTCCCTGAACACTCCCTTCTCAGGGCCTTTGCACTTCGGTTCTCTCCACCTGAACCCCATGGTCCCCAGATCACGGCCACACCTCATGTCTCCACTCAAATGCCACCTTCTCAGGGAAGGAAGCCTTCCCTGACCGCCATACAAAACAGCACTCCCATCATTCGCTTACCCCGCACCTTACTTACTTTCTCTGCGTCACTAATCATGATATATAATATATGTAATTTATACAATATATATATAAAATTATGTATGATATCAAGCATGCATTTTTTTTCCTTTTTTAATTGCCTGTGTCTCCCTGCCACCCATGGAATATAAGCTTCAGAGGGAAGGGGTTACCACTTTTGTACCCTTAGTGCCTTGAACAGCACCTGAAATATACTCTATAAATATCGCCAAATGAACAGCAGAAACAGGACTTGAACATCAGTCTACTGGACTCCAAAACCTATAGCTTCAGTCACTGTACTCTGCAGATCTTAGAAAATGGGAAGGATTTGGACAGTGGCAAGAGGTAGGAAGGTCTAACGCCCATGCTCAGGGTGGTGGATGCTGAGGTACGTTGCCCAGGTCTCCCCTCAGGATGGGGTGTTCTTTACCCCAGCTGCGGGGAGCGTTGGCAGCCAGCAGCTCACAGCTGCATCCTCAGGGCTGGCCCTGGCCTAAAGAGAGCCGCCTCCCTCAAGGCCACTCTGCCCCTTTCCAAAGCAGCCTGTATCCAATGGTCAATGTGGGGTATAAAGCCTGCCCCGAGCTCCAACTGTAAAGGGCCATCCTAGCTCCGGAGCTCCTTGTGACATTTGGTGAAGACTTTGTTGGGACAGCATCAAAGTTCAACTTTTCCCTCCAACAATCCTGCTGCCTTTCCTCCTCCCACAGGCATTGATCTTGAGTTCACTCCCCAATAAACTTTGTGCAGGCAAATCTCTGTTGCAGAGCCTACTTTCTGGGGAGCTCAACCTGTGATGCTCAGAATAAATCCTCCAATGACTTTCCAGAAAGGTCAAAAGATCTTTGGGAAACTGGACACAGAACAAATAAGCTGGGCCTCTGAAAGCTATGCCAACAACCAGATGAGCCAGGCTCATCACATCCCTTTTAACAGAATAACATGGAAAGGAAGAGAATGTGGCGTGCGTGGCCCACGACCACTGCCACAGCTCGGGAGTATGCCTCACGTGAAAGCAACTTCATGTCTTAGCCAAGCAGACCTCAGCTTGGGTCCCTGCCTGTGCCATGACCTCACCCTGCTGAGCCAAATCTGCAGCAACTCATGAGTCATCGGGCTCGATCATAATTTCCTATTAGCTACGTACCCCGCCCCAAAGGACAGTGGTTATCTTCACCTCCCCCTTCTGGAGCCTGGCTGCTGAGTGGGAGAGAAGAGGGGAGGGGAAAAGGAGTCATCAAGAAATGACAACCCCAAGGGGGCAGCAGTATCCCTGCCTGAAGTCTAGAGAGGAACAGGCAAAATTATTAAAATCATACTTGCCTGTCAGCCTTTCAGTTGAATAAGAAATTAGAAGGTGGTCTCCTCTGTAGTGTGGGAGCAGCTTGAGGGCAGGCATCAGTTATCATAAGTAATAGTACAGCCATTCATAAGACCATGAGTCATCCTAAGGCCGCTTCTCATATAGAGCCTGGGCCAAGCTCTGTTCTGGGCACTTGACATGTATTCAACTAGTTTCACCCTCTTAACAACGCTTTCAGGTAGGTGCCAATCTTATCACCCTCATTTTGCACAAGACTAAGGCACAGAAAGCTTAAGAAAGGGTAGGAAACTTACTAAGGCCACACAGGTTACAAGAGAGTTTGGCCACTGTACCTACCACACTACCGGTGTGTATAATTCAGGGCCGAAGGCAGTGCTTGGGTTTGGTGGGGTACACTGCCCTGGAGGCCCTTCTCACAGCTAACCGCACACCCCTCAGGGGCAAGTAGGGGTGAGCGGCCCCCTGGGTTAAAGAAAACATGGGTTAAGGAGAAGTGCAGGGGCTTCCCTCCAAGCGCCCCTTCTTCCTGACTAGGGTATGGGCTGTGAACATCTCCCCATGCCTAGATTCACGGCGCCTGCTTTCTCTTTGATGCATTCATTCTTTCCAGATTTTTTTACTTTCTTTCCGTTTGCTCACAAGGGAAGGCCTGCTGGGGCGGAAACATCATGCTTGAGTGAAAGGAGAACAATGGGTGCTGGCGGCCGAGGAAGCCTCGAGTGTGGTGGCTGTACTGCGGTTCCAGAACTTCCTCCAGGCAAGATCTGATCTGACAAGACACACAGCAGGGCTGATGCAGACATTCATCACTTCCTCCCTCAACAAAAGGTGCTAATAAAATAAACTTCTCCTCTCACTGGCCACTTGGCCGCTGTGTTGATTACAGCAAGCTCTTTATGGACTCTGGTTCTTTACTCATCCTTTCCGAGTATTATTTTCCTTGTACCTATAAGCCCCAGCCCCTCCCAACACACACACACAAGAACTTGGCTGCGTTTTTCCTTGGGCGTCTCTGGGTAGTGTTGTTTATTCCCAAGTTACCCTCCTGGACCAAAAAGAGTGATGATCCCCTTAGGTTCCAGATTTTAAGAATGTCTAGGTTTAGCTAGACCAGTGTTTCCCAAGCTGTTTTCATTATTACCCCCTAAAGAGCCTTGTCAGGTATTCTTTTCCTAATCGCCCTTCTTCCCATGACATTACTGTCTACCAGCATATCTCAGGGCCACGAACCATTGTAATATCTAAGATTTTTTTCACATACCTCTGCCCTCACCCCCCACCCCACTTCACCTAAGAAACACCTTGGGGTTAATATCGCCTGCTAAGAATATATGAGCTGGAATCAGCAACAGAGTTTCCAGCCTGGCACTTTCTTCCTTTCAGTGGTGATGGCTGACATCCTGCCCCAGCGCTGCATTTCTTGCTCCTGGTTGTAAATAAACTCCCATCTACCTCTCCCAGTCAAACCTTAAGCCTGAAGTAATTTCACTCGTAGGTAATTACCCAAGAGAAATGAATGACTGTGTCCACCAGAAGACCAGTACAAAAATGTTCATAGCAGCTTTAATTGTAACAGCCCCAAACTGGAAACAACCTAAGTGACCTCCAATAAGAGAATAGACAAAGTAGGATATATTCACACAATGGAATATTACCAGCAACAAAAAGGAACAAACGACTGCTACACATAACAACATGGATAAATAGCAAAAACAATGTAACTGAAAGAAAACAGACACAAAAGAGCATATATGGTATGATTCCATATCTATGAAGTTCAAGAACAGGCAAAATTAGTCCATAGTGATATTCAGAATAGTATTGATAGTTACCTCTGGGACAACTTAGAGGGAAATTTCCTCCTCTATCTTGATCTGACTGATTGTTACATAGGTGTACTCAGGTTAAAATGTGTGTACTTATATAAAAATAAAAAGTCTGGCTATACACTTAAGATTTGTGCACTTATCTCTATAAATTACACCTTAAAATTTTAAACAGGTCCTTGAAAGCTCCTAAAAAACAAATCAGCCAGAGGTGCCTGGTTAAGATACAGATTTCAGGGTCCCATTCAGAGACCTACTCTATGGGGCAGGGCTGAGAAACTGACCCTTATCCAAGGCCCCCGGTTATTCTGATGCATGTTGTCCTGGCATTACCCTCTAAGACACACTGGTCAACAGCACCAAGGCATGTGGGATCTTAGTTCCCCTACCAGGGATCAAACCAGCGCCCCCTGCATTGGAAGGGCAGCGTCTTAACCCCTGGACCGCCAGGGAAGTGCCCAGGTCAAGAGTTTTAGCAGAAGGTATTTACTGGCTTCAGTGGAATCTTGGTACATGTTCCCATTCCATAAACCTGAAGAACTTGGAGTGAATGGAATAAATGTAGCAAAATGTTCCCTGAAAAGCTGTGAGAAATGCAACAAAAACAGACCCCTATGTCCTATAAGCTTAAACTGAATCAATGTGAAGGCAAACTGCCCCCTAGGAATGAACGCTATGATGTTGGAAGCAAGGGAAAAAGGCAGAGAAAGGGACCCTTTAGACTAAACAGTTTTGAATTGCTGCACTTGAGTACTCTGGTTGCATCCCACCCTAGAACACTGTGTGTGGAAGGCAGAGAATCTTATTTGGACCTGAGTACTAGCTCCTCCCGTTGAGCTGTGTGACTTTGGGTTCCTTAACAGCTCTGATCTTCAGTTCCTTCTCTCTAAAATGGGAATAACAGAATTTACTTCATGGGGTTGTTGTAAGGATTAAAAGAGAGAAAGAATATAAGGACATTTTACCATATGTAGGGAAGGAAAAAAGTTTCTTTCCCTCTACCCTGTTAGGTTCTGTACCTGGGCCCTGTAAGTTAGACTGACAAAAGACACATTAACAAGAGAGAAACAAACAGAAGTTTATTAACATGTGCCTTGCACATACCTATGGGAGTACCCAGTGATGTGTAACTCAGAGGGGTAGTTACAACTTGGGCTAGGTGGCATCTTAACAAAAGAACAACACACTTTGAGAAGTGATAAGAAAAGGAAAAGGACTTTGAATTTCTGGGGCAGCAAGTTGTGGGAAGACAAATACATGGGGGAACGAATGAAAGACAAAGTCTTGTTAGTAAAGTTTGTTATATAGATTCCTCCGGTGCCACCTCTGAGCTGATAAGGGTCTAGAGGTATTTCCAGTGATGAATTTCTGTCCTTTCTGGTAGAGAGGGGAAAGGGACACCTTTATAAACTTCTGTCCTGCTTTTAGGCAAATAGGGAGAGGACAGAGAGCTTTTCTTACATCTGCTTCTTCTCAATTGCTGGCAGTTCAGAATCATTCTTATACCAGAGTGGCATATTTGGGGGAGGCATAGTCTGCTACCAGTCATATGCTTGGCATGCAGAAGGAGCTTCTTAAGTGTGGCTTTCCTGAAATGTAAGTTGTTTGCACTAGCTTCAGCTCCTCATTCACACATCAAATATTTACTGGGCACCTATTTTGTTCCAAATACTGAGGGGCCAGGGCTGGAAGGATGGGTGAGATGTAGACATGCACAGCAGATGAGGTGGGCAGAACGACCTGGGAGGACAGGAGCTGGGGATACGCTGCACAGTGCAGGCAGCAGCCCCACCCCAGTCTCGGGGACCAGGGACGGTGTCTCAAGTTCCCCCAAGCTGAGTTTAGCAAGATAAAGGGAAGTTGCCAGAAAGGCTGGCATAAGGACAAACAAAGGCCTGGGGTAAACAGGGCATCTAGCTGTGTAAACTTTCTGGGTTCTCTTTCATGGGGTGCACTGATATGAAAGCCAGCATCTAGGGAGAGATTGCTGTGTGCCAGGCGCTGGGTCGGATGCTGTGCAGAACGTGAGGCTAAGTCAGTCCATGCTCTCAGGAAACTTTCATCTGAATCAAGCCCTCCCTAAACCCCTACAGTAAAAGACATCAGGGGATCGAATTACACACATAATTTGTATCTGACCTATGCTGTGAACCAACTGCTAGTCCCCAGAGGGGAGGGCTGCAGTCTTGGGTGCTCTTACTATTTGGCCCCTGGACCTGGTAAAAGTCTCTGACCATGGAGGGAGTCGGCAAGCATGCTGACTGGCCCAGTCCTACTACCTCTATCACCCTCAAGTTACAGCATTTATGAGGTTCTGCTTCTTGGAAGTCAATTGCCAGGAAACACTCATGAGTGGCAGAAACCACACTCCACCTCTGGTATGTCGGCAGTATCTTTTCCCAGGTACCTCAGGCAGAATCCAAAGGCCACCATGTCACTTTATCATAAATTCTACCTTTTCAAGAAAACTTATGCTCTCTGTGAAATTGAGCAACCTCTCCAGGGCTGTGAAAAGTGGTTCATGCTCAGCGGCATAGTAGTAACTGTTTAACATCGGCTCTGCGGGGAAAAAAAAGCCCTGACTTGTTCACCAATTCCTCTGGTGTAAATACTCCCACCATGACCAATTTCAAGCTACCAAAGCTACGCCACTGAGTGTGGAGTCGGGAAGAGATGTGTACGATCAGCTCTGGCCAGTGGAAAGGAGTCTGCTACAGCACACCCCTGAGTCATGCTCTTGGCAGCCCCTGAAAGATGACTCACCAGAATGATTTGTAAATGCAACCTCAGTGATGAATAACGGCATATTCTTAAAAGCCCAAAAGCATTGTCTGAAACACCTTCGGGCACTAGAGTGACCTGCTCTCCGAGCTGGGCTCACGTATTCTTCTCTAGATCAGGCTACCTTCCATATCAAGTCCCATCATTTTTCTGCCCAGTCTCCTCCTACCCACCCATCCTTCCATTTTCAGCTTAAGTCACTTCCTCCAGGAAACCTTCCCAACACTCCAGTCTCCACTTAGCTCCTCCTACCATGAGCTCTCAAGGCCCCACCCACGTCTCCTTGCTGGGCTCATCACAGTTTAATGTTAAATGTTGTTGGTGTGATTATTTGATTTGTATCTTTCCCCGTCTAGATTAAATTCCCAAAAGGCAGAGCCTGGTCACCATTGATCCCTCCCCCAGCACATGATGGGAGCTCAGAATACACTTGTGGGACAATGAAGTAGAGGATGTGACAAAGAGTCTAAACCAAGAGCACCGACACGGGGCAGAGGCAGAACTTCCTTTCAGGATCGCCCCACAGCGCTCTCTCCACCTTCCGTCAGTCGCAAGGTTTTCAGCTTCAGTGTCAATTTAGCCCCAGGGTCATCCTCATCCAGTAGAGGAAAAAACTGTCCAGCTCTGATGAGAAGACCCTCTAGCCATGGGCTACCACTAGGCTTACATGGCTTGTGTACACGTGAGACAAAGATCTCCTGTCTGGCCAGATGCAGCCCCAAGGACCCTTGATTTGCTACACGATGCTCTTTGGTGAAGAAAAACGCTCCTCTTCCTCAGAGCACACAGCTTGGTGGGCAGCACTGGGACTGAGTTTCAGCCCTTAGTCCACCACCTTTGTGCATCGTATGAACTGCAGAAGTATGCACAGCAGCCCTGTTGGCTTGGCCTCCCCAGGAGCCAGCCTCGCCAAGATCTAGGGACAGAGAGTTGAGGGCAGAGCAAACAGCAGTGCAAAGTCCCCGAGGCAGGGCTGAGCTCAGACATTGAGAAATAGGAGGAAGTCAGAGAGGGCAGCAGGGGCCAGAGGGGAAGGAATTTGACTCATGAAGAGCTTATATTTCAAGTGTTGAATTGAATGGAAGTCGTAAAATTGGATAAAACAAGAATTTTCACTCTTATTCTCATGACCTATGGACTACAATGGGAATAGACCCTGAGGGAATGTACCAAGGTGGCCCCCTTATTATACACAATAGTTTGGGGACCAGGTCCCCTCCCAGGTCATGCAAGACCTGAGCCAAATTATATTGTGAACCCTCCTTCCTCCACCTTCCCCTCCAGGTAAAAGCAGGTTGCAATAAGCACGGAAGATGGCCTTAAAGGGGTGGACATTTATTGTTACATGTACCTATCCCCTTTCCCCTCTTTTGGAATTGTTTCTTTTCCTAATCCAAACATGTGATTTGAATGAGGGCTGCCATATTCTTACAGACCTGGCTCTTGGCCTGAGGTGGAAACTTGGCCTTAACTAAACCAGCTGAATTCTTCCCTAGGATTTTAAAAATATGGACCAGAGAGACCTGAGTAACTCCTTTCTGTTGCATTTATTTTCTTTTTTTGGAGGTGAGCACTTATTACAAAACTAGGCTTGGGTATAAACGATACAATGGTAATAACAGGAAAGGACACAGTCCTGCCTCCATGGAGGTTATAGTCTAGTGGGAGGGACTAGACTAGTCCCTCCCACTAGATTGTGAAATTACAAAGGGGACAGCTACTACACAGAAGAGCCTGGTGGTACTCTGAGACCTGTGATGGGTGAAGTTGGCCATGGCTGGCTTCTCAGAGGAAGTGATGACTGAGCTGGGATCTAGGCATTGGGAATGGCACGTGAGAAGACTAAGTGGCAGGAGAGAGCATGGTGAGTATAGGCAGAGAGGACGGCATGACTTGAGAAGAGGGAGAAGGTTGGAGTGCAGTTTGATGCCAGATGAGGATAGAGGTGTAGGAAGAGACCATTATGTGTTAGGAATTGTGTTTTGTTCTAGTTATAGAGACCTGTAATAGGAGTGGCTTCAATAAGATAGACATTTACCATTTCTCACCTAAAAGTTGTCTGTAGATAGAAAGTAAGCATCTTTATCCCAAGCTCCTTCTACCATTTTCTCTGCCTTTTTTTTTTTTTTTTTTTTTTTGTCGGTACGCGGGCCTTTCACTGTTGTGGCCTCTCCCGTTACGGAGCACAGGCTCCGGACGTGCAGGCTCAGCGGCCATGGCTCACGGGCCCAGCCGCTCCGCGGCATGTGAGATCTTCCCGGACCGGGGCACAAACCCGTGTCCCCTGCATCGGCAGGCGGACTCTCAACCACTGCACCACCAGGGAAGCCCTCCCTGCCATTTTTAGTGCTCATTTCCATCTTCAAGTTCTCCTCATACTCTCAAGATGACTGCTCGAGCACTAGCTATCACATCCACATTCCAGGCAGAAGGAGGAGGAAGGCATAAGGGCAAAAATGGCAAAACTTCCAGCTGAGTCAGCCTTTTATAAAGGACTTCCCCTAGAAGCTCAACTTAATTACTTCTGCATACATCTCGTTGTCCACCCGTGACTGCAAAGGGAAGGCAGAAAATGTGATCTTTTCAGCCAGGTACGTTGCCAATTCCAACAACATGGGGATTTTGTTACCAGGAAAGAAGGGGAAAATTTCAGATGCCTTTGAGATACCCAAGAGTAGACACCAGGTAGGCAATTGGCTACATAGGCCTACAGCGTGGAGAAAGGTCTGTGTTGGAGAATAAATATGGGAACCCTCTAAGTAGAGATGGTGATTAAAACTGTGAGGATCTCTGAGGGAGGAAGTAAGAGGACCTAGGATAGAGCCTCGAGGAACTCCAACATTTGATGGCCAGGTAGGAGGCTAAGCCAGTCAAGAAGACAGAGAATGAGAGAGATAGAAGATGGGAAATGTGAGGCTGCGGCACCACCCTGTTGGGGACAACCCCTATCTGCAGGGAGAGAGAAGAAAGCGTCCTTGTAGAGAGTTAGCCAGAGAGAAGGACTGTGGGAGGAGGAGGCAGGATGAGGGAAGGATGTTTTCCCTGGTTCCCTCACATCTGATGCCCTACCCTTTCTGTGATTGAGCTGTTGAGCCATCTTTTTTTTTTTTTTTTGGGCTGTGTTGGGTCTTCATTGCCACACGCGGGCTTTCCCTAGTTGCGGCGAGCGGGGGCTACTCTTCGTTGTGGTGCGTGGGCTTCTCATTGTGGTGGCTTCTCTTGTTGCGGAGCACGGGCTCTCAGCGCGCGGGCTTCAGTAGTTGCGGCTCGCAGGCTCTAGAGTGCAGGCTCAGTAGTTGTGGTGCACGGGCTTAGTTGCTCCACAGCACGTGGGATCCTCCTGGACCAGGGACCAAACCCATGTCTCCTGCATTGGCAGGCGAACTCTTCTTTTTTTTTTTTAAACATCTTTCTTGGAGTATAATTGCTTTACAATGGTGTGTTAGTTTCTGCTTTATAACAAAGTGACTCAGCTATACATATACATATATCCCCATATCTCCTCCCTCTTACGTCTGCCTCCCACCCTCCCTATCCCACCCCTCTAGGTGGTCACAAAGCACTGAGCTGATCTCCCTGTGAAGCAGAATTTCTTAACCAAGCTCTCTATCCATGTACCTGAGATAAACAGCAAAATCAGATCTGGCCAAGAGGCAGAAGGAATTTTAAGTAGTAGGGAAAGGGCCAATAAAACTATTGTTCATTTTTTGATGAGGGGTGGGGAATGGTTTGAGTAGAAAGGACTAACTGATAAACCATATCCTATTTCCACGTGACTTTGAGTTCCCTAGGTACTGGTATAAACAAGGATATGAAACACACACATCCTCCCTACTCAGGCGGCTAACTAAACCAAGTAACTGTGCCCCATCACGGGCCATAAGCTTCTCCAAAGCTCCTTTTCTAATCCAACCTATCATACACATGCAAACCATCAACTTTCCCAGTTTGGGAAATAAACATGGAAAATAGTGCTCAGTCCTCAACGTTTTCACCACAGGAGGTCTTGGAGATGGGTATTTTGACTCAAGCCAGTCTCAGCAGCTAAAATATCACCTATCCTTGTCTACTCTCTTGAGAAGGAATGAAGCAACTGGGATGAAACAGGAGAAGTGAGCATTTTATACAGGAAAGGTGATATACAGTAAATTTCATACTGAAATGGTTTTATTCTAGGAAAAATTAGTCAGGAACAAATGCTAGATTTCTTATAGGCTCAAGGTTTAATCGAACTAGCGGGTAATTGTCCACAAGAGATTGTCTGGTCTTGAGAAGTCGTATCACCATGCTCCAAGCTTGGGTGTACTGTTCACATACTTCACCACTTTGAAGTCTTTGCTCACAAAGTTTATGGCATTAAACTGTTTTTGGTTTCCACCTTAAGGGATATGAAGCTGTTGTACGTTCTAGATCAGTCACGGAATTAAACAAAACTCAGCTACCTCTGAATAAGCCTACTCCTTGAGTCACCCTGAGTAATTTTCACTTATGTCATTAGTAACTGGAGTGAGGGAAAAAACTTCTAATGTGTAACTTTTAAGAGCCTAAGTCATTCCCTACTAGAAAATTAAGAGTTTAGTGATTCATAGCAACTCTTCTAGGCCAAAAAGATGCTTCCGATTATATGACTAGGTAGTCCCTTATGTACTACCTGCTTGAGCCCCTGGGGAGCTGGGCCTCCACCCCAAATCGTCTCCCTCTATCCACCCTACTTGTTAGGGTGTTCAAAACTTTTTGGTCCCTCCTCCATTTAAATGAAAATTCCCCTCAGGAGAGCATTGTCTTTACCTTAATCTGTGTTGGTTTTTGGTTTTTGTTTTTTTTTTTTTTGGCTGCGAGGCTTGTGGGATCTTAGTTCCCAGTGAAGGATGGAACCCACACCCTTGGCAGTGAAAGCGTGGAGTCCTAAACACAGGACTGCCAGGGAATTCCCTACCGTAATCTGATTTACAGAGGGGAGCAGACAGAGGAGAGCAGGCTTTCTTTGGTTAAGATTTCCACTCAGACTTCCTACTAAATATAAAATCACTGCCTCAATCTACTTTTTTCTCCTTGGGTCCCCAAATCATTGCTGGGAGGAAGTTTGGAGACTATCTCAAAGGTAGGATGGCAGGCAATATTTTGCCAGTTAAGTGCACAGATCCTGGGTTGTGTTTGGATCTGCTACATACTGGCTGGGTGACCCTGGGAAAACTACTGTAACCTCTCAGTGCCTCGGTTTCCACATCTGCAAAATGGGGATAATAATGGTACCCAATTTATATATCTAAAGTATTAACTATGAGGAGGAGGAGGATGATGATAATCTTTCTCCATTCTTCTTCTCTTCTCTGATCTACTGAAAATGACTTCTTTTCAGTTCCCTAAAACCTTCTCTCCCTTGACATGAGCCTCCTAGAATGCTAGTCTCTCTTCTTGGGACAACCCCTCCCCACAACTTCACCCCTCCACCTTCACCTAACACACTCAGGTTTTACCTTAGATATTACTGATATGGCCCTGATCAGCTACGCCCAAGTCTAGGGTGAGGATCTGTGAAAATATTCCAACCACACCCCACATTTCTCCTATTCAGCACCTATCACATGGAATTATAAGTGCCAGATGAGACTACACTCCCCGAGGACAGGCACTGTGTCTATTTTATCCAAGGACTGAGCACACAGTTTTGATAAGGAATGAACCCATCGATAGATGGATGAATGCTAGACAAAAGTTTACTAATACCAACGTATGGAAATTCCTATAGACATTTCAGTGGAGAGGGTATGAGAATGGAATTACCCAGAGAAGGGATCTTTGCCATCAAATACAGATTTAGTGCCTAGATGTTATTTACTTGTCTTTTAAAAACTGATGGCATTTGATGCCAACAGCTCAAAAACCATTTATTATTTCATTTAACTTTACCTCCACAGATGTAGTAATAATATGTTATCAGGATAACAAAACCAAGAAGTTTCTTTTAGGTATTTCTTTTTTGATTTTAGCAGAGGACAAACAGGAAGGAAAAACAGGAATTGAATCCCCTAGCATGTAGTCATGTGTCTCTGTTTCTCAGAGCCTCAGTTACAGTGAAGAGGTGAATGACATTTAGATATGAAGCTAGTGACTTCGGGTCTCAGTCTCTGGTGAAATAGGGTATTTCCATTTGGTAATCACTGCTCTAAAAATGGTAAGAGTGTGTGGCCATTCTGCTGAACAGAACTCCAGCCCAAAGGAATTTCCCTGGGAGCCCTGCTTCAGCCATCTCCCTGGCCCCTGGGAAGTGTTTGTCTGATTTTTGCCCAGTTCTGAAGGTGAGGTCATCATCATCACCCTCTCTATTCAGGGCACCATCTTGAGGGTACTGAGAAGCAAAAGGGTAGGAGATGGACATGGTGCCCATCCAGCATGGAGCAGAGGGGAGCCAAGGACAGAGCCAGAAAGAGCCACAGAGCCAGAAAGGGAGCTAGGTGTTGCTCATGGAATAGGCGACTGGACAGGCCAAGGAGTGCACGAGGGAGCAGAAGAGGTGGCCATATTGACAAGTTAACAGTGAAGCAAAGGAGGCAGATGAAGCAGGAGTGTGTCCGAGAAGCAGGGCAGACCGAACGCATTTGTAGGGAGGAGGGGCTGAGCTAAAGAGAGAGAGAGGGAAGGGGGAGAGCCAAAGCAGTGAAGTTCAGTGAGAGACAGGAGGAAATGAAGATCAAGATGGAGGAGGAAACTTTGGGTTGAAAGAACTTTTCTTCCTCCAAGACCCAAGGATCAAGACAGAGACATATTTTTAGGGGAGAAGTCCAAGAAGTTCATCCTGGAGATGGGCAGTCCTGGGATCAAATGCCTGCACTGTGACCTGGAAGCAGTTAGAGGCTGGAAGAAGTCTTTAAGCTCTGGTTTCATCATCTGCAAAACAGGGTTATCGATACTTTGCAGATGAAGCGTACATACTGCACCAGCCTAGTGTTTGTGGCTGCTGCATAAATGAGAGCAGCTATGATTATTTTGTTACTCATCTCAGGAAAGCATGAGGCAAGGACATCTGCAGAAGGGAAACAGGGAGAGAAAAGTTTGGGGCCTTGGGGGAAGTGACTTGCCATGAGAATAAGACACACAATTAGAAGGTGATTAGAAGGCAGGCCAAAAGGCAGTGAGGACTTGCTGAGGTCAGAGGGCAGGAATTTGGGGCAGTCCACTGGCAACGCTGGGATTTGAACTAGTAGGGCTCAGCAGCCTGGGAGTGGGATCAACATTTTCAGGGTGTGGACATTTCCACGGCATTGCCTTGACATTCACGTTGTTGTCGTGTTGAGGGAAACAGCTGGTTGTTTTAGTTTTAGGGAAGCTGGTCTTTTGATCAGGATTTGCACGACAAAGCACCACTTCAGGGCCTGTGGTTCTTCTGTAGCGTTGAAGCCACTGTAGGAGGGACTCCCTGTTTCTCCCACAGCAGAGCTGGAACCAGGTTTTCACCATTGTTTTAGTTAGAGCTACTGTCCCCACAGCCTTTGCCTGTGCGTTGGCGGTGGAATGGAAGGTACTAAAGAAGAGCCAAGTATGTGGCTCAAGGAAGAGCAGAACAATGGCTTATGGGAGAGACCAAACTGCAAAATGCCTTTGAGAAGGTACCTCATGCTGTTTGCTGAGCATTTCATTTTTATTTTATTATTTTTGGCCGCACCGTGGACAGCATGTGAGATCTTAGTTCCCCAGCCAGGGATTGAACCCGTGCCCCCTACAGTGGAAGCGTGGATTCTTAACCACTGGACCGCCGGGGCAGTCCTGAGCACTTCATTTTGACAACCTGAGTTGTCAGTGACCTGCAGTGCAACAAGTGCTCTAGAACAAGATTTCTCAACATCAGCACTATTGATATTTGGGACCAGACAGTTCTTTGCTGCAGGGGGCTGTCCAGTGGATTGTAGGATGTTTAGCAGAGCCCCTGGCCTCTGCCGACTAGATGCCAGTAGCAGCCTACCCACACCAGCCCTTTTTATGACAACCAAAAATGTCTCCAGACATTGCCAAATGTCTCTTGGGGGGAAACTTAGCCACGGTTGCAAATCTCTACCATAGGACGGTGATAATCCTTGAAGGAAAACACTCTAGAATCTACGTTTCATCACTTGGCTCTCAGCTGTATCTATCTCTCCTCCCAGCATGTCTCCAAGGACCTTCTTCCTCATTATCAAACCCCGTTTTTGCATCACCTATCTGGCAAAGCAGAGCTAAAAGATCGTAAGTAAATCTGAAAAGCAAGAGCTACAGAAATAGAGAGGCATTTCCTCAGGAGCGGTCCCAGTTTTATAGAGCCTGAAACCTATACAACTTGGGAAGCCCATTTTATGAACACTAATGCCAAATTAAAAACACAAAATTGTGAGCGTCCCTCTCGGGGCTTTGGAAGAGGCTGGAGCTAAGCGAGGGGCCATACCTCAAGTTTTGTTAGTTTCATCACGAACCTGCTTCTGCACATCATGCAAACCTGATTCTTTACTCAATTTTCTTCTCTTGCCTGAACTTTTTTTTTCCCCTAGAATACTATACTATGTTGAATAACCCCACAAATGACATGTGTTTTTCTCTTGTAAACAAATACGTAAGACACTATCTATTTTGCTTCTTTTTTTGACAAGTTATTGAAGGTGAAACCATACTGCTTTCTGCAAAAGAGGTGCAAAGTAGACCTGAGACTAAGTAAAAGAAACTATCTAGATCTTAATTTCCTAGGCTATATGGAAAATGAAATCATTCTACTTATTTTTGTTTGTTTTGTTTTTGTTTTTGGCCATGCCACACAGCATGCGGGATCTTAGTTCCCCGACCAAGGATTGAACCCGTGCCCCCTGCAGAAGCGTGGAGTCTCTTTTCTTTTTTTTTTTTGGCTGCGTTGGGTCTTCGTTGCTGCGTGGGGGCTTTCTCTTCGTTGCTGCATTTGGGCTTCTCATTGCGGTGGCTTCTCTTGCTGCGGACCACGGGCTCTAGGCCCGTGGGCTTCAGTAGCTGCTGCACGGAGGCTCAGTAGTTGTTGCTCACGGGCTCTAGAGCGCAGGCTCAGTAGTTGGGACGCACGGGCTTAGTTGCTCCGAGGCATGTGGGATCTTCCCAGACCAGGGATTGAACCCATGTCCCCTGCATTGGCAGGCGGATTCTTAACCACTGTGCCACCAGGGAAGCCCCATTCTACTTGTTAAAATAGCCTTTCTTCAAATTCTTGTGACTTACTAAAAATGACCATTAACATTTTCAGTTGATTTCATTTTGGTTTTGGTCAGTTTCTTCTGAACTGAGTTTCACTGACAACTTTGGTGACATTTATCCCTCACTTCCCTTTTTTTTTTTTCTGATGCCCTCTGGGACTGAGGCTAAGGGATGTGCTGCTCTTGTTGGCACAATAGCTTTTCTCTTTGGATAGGATACTCCGAGACCCAATGCTCCAACAATGGCAATAAATCATGTTTTCCTTTTCAAAGCACTCTCATATTTACTCTCATTAATGTTATGTGTAAGAAGCTCTTGTGAGTGCAACATAAACCAGGCTTATTTGGGAATCCAACAATAAATAAGGCCCTCTCCTCACCCCGAAGAGGCTCATGGTCTGGGAGGAATGACAGGTAAGTATATATAAACAATGACAATAACAGTGGTAATGGTAATCATTATAATTTGAGTATCTACTATGTTCCTACACTGTTCAAGCACTTTACAAACATTAACTCACAAAATATTGGGCACACATGTGATATATATAATGTTATCTGAGGCCATATGAATGACAGCTGTGGTGGAGAGCGCCAGGAAAGCTTCATGGAACAAAAGGGATTTTAACTGAACTCTTGAAATCACTGTTTTATACAGGCAGAGACGCTCCAAAGTATCAGACAGACACTTATTTCTTATCATCTCACACAATACCTGAGCCTACTTATCATAATAAAAAAAGGCAGCCACAATAGAATTGTTAAAACGAGAATTAAAACACTAAAATCACATTATGGAGGAGAAGGGAGAGCTGTACGAGAGAACCCGTATCTACTAGGACTACTGCTTAGAACTGAGGTAAAATCTAAGTGTCTTGGCAACTTAGGTGTAACGGGTTTCATAACTTCAACTTCTTTCTCAAAAACAGATATACGTGCTTGCTCTAACCTCTAAGAAAATCGACAGGATGAATCTTTATCTGAGGGGGATAAAAGGTAGTAGAAGTTGTTTTTCACAGATACGGAAAGGTCTTTCAGGCATTTATTTCTTACCCTTAAATTAGCGTCCTGGGATGGCATTTCTGTGAGAAGCCGCAATCCAAGAACGCACCCCTCTGGTGTTCTAAGTCTAACCGGATCCAGGGAGGGAGCTTAGAGCAGTGCTTTTCAAACTCTAATGTGCATCCCAGTGACCTGGGGTTTCTAATTCAGTCAGCTGACTTGGGGCGTGAGATTCTGCATTTCTAACAGTCTTTGAGGGGCAAGGGCTCAGAACAGTAGTTTTCAAATGTGAGCATCAGAACCACACATGGATGGCTGGGCCGCAGCTCCTGAGTTTCTGATATAGAAGTTCTGGGGTGGGGCCCAACAGTTTGCATTTCTTCTTTTTTTTTTTTTTAAACCACTTTATGGAGAATGACTGACATACAAAAAGCTGTAGATATTTAACATATATCTGATGCATTTGGAAATAAGTATACATCCGTAGAACCACCACCACAATCTATACCATAAACATATCCATTATCTCCAGAAGTTTCCTCCTGCCTTCTTTATTTATTATTATTAAACTTTTTTGGTGATGGGAGTTTGCAGGCCTAACAAATTCCCCAGGTGATACTCATGCTACTGACTACCACCCCCCGCCCCCCACAAGCCAAACCACCATCACCACCACATTTTAAGAACTACTGGCTTAGAACAACCCTCATGAATGTGAATGGTCCCTCCTGGGCTTTGCAGGAAGGTTGGGGGGATAGAGAATTCAAGATGAAACAACCAAGATTGGCCTTTCCAAGCAGGTATCTTATAGAGCTTAAATGAAAAGGGATCCACACACTTTAGATAATGAAGATAAGGATAGCTAGCATTTGTTGACATTTTCTCTGTGCACCAAACTAAGGGGTTTAACTCACATTACCTCACTCGGCAACCAGCATGGGCAGCAGACTTGGTGTTTGATGTGTAGCTAAGGAGCCGGCCCCATGTGCATGTCGGGAGGTGGTGTCTCAGCTCAGCGTTGTGGTCCGCAGAGGTACCTGCAAGCAAAGCCAAACTGGCCCTCAGGAAACACCTTTATATCTGGACAAGCAGCTGCTGAAGGCCTGATTTCTGCTTCACAGGCCTTGCAGAAACAACCAAAAGAATTTGGGGGCAGGTGTTAACAATCATCTGTCTCAACCGCAAAAGTACCTGAATATAGAAAAGAGTTTATCAGCCCTGGCACACATCAGAAGCATCTGGATGCCTGAGACCCAGCAGGGGAGAAACCTTTTTTAAAGCTCCTCAGCCAGAATTGAGAACTAATGGTATAGGTTTGATCTGGGGCAAGACCAATGCGGGAGGGGGAGGGCAAAAAAACAAACTTTCCAGCAAAACACCTATTCCCTCAAGAATGGATCTCTTGAGGGTTTTGCCAAATTGGCCAAATTGGCTTCTTGCTACTCTTTGGAGCAGCAGTTCTCCAATTTCAGGACGCATCAGAATCACCTGGAGGGTTTGTTAAAGCAGATTACTGGGCCTACCCCCAGAGTTTCTAATCCAGCAAATCTAGGGTGCATTTCTAACACATTCCCACATAAGGCTGATTCTGCAGGTTCCAGAAACTTGGTTGCTCTCTCTCACCCTCAGAGGCAGGTCCTCGAAGGCCACTCTTGCTGTCAGCCATCAGCACACCAGGTCCTCCAGCCTTCTCTCCACCAGACAGCCCTGTCCTCTCCACCACCCTGAGGCACAGAGACACAGTCAGCACCCAGACACAGAGCTGGAGGTCTTCCCCCCTAGAAGGAACACCACCAACAAAGGCAGGAGGGAGTGTTCTCAACAGGGTGCATTCTGGAAAATGCCCAGGCCAGGGCTTCACTCCCAGGAATTCTTATTTAATTGGCCCAGGATGGGAACTTGGCAGCAGTTTTTTTAGTTGAAGTAAAATAGACATAAAAACAAAAAAGTGCACAAATAGACAAAAAAGTGCACAAAACTTAAGTGTGCAGCTCAGCAAATTATCCAAACATTTTTTTTTTTTGCGGTATGCAGGCCTCTCACTGTTGTGGCCTCTCCCGCTGCGGAGCACAGGCTCCGGACGCGCAGGCTCAGCGGCCATGGCTCACGGGCCCAGCCGCTCCGCAGCATGTGGGATCTTCCTGGACCGGGACACGAACCCGTGTCCCCTGCATCGGCAGGCGGACTCTCAACCACTGCGCCACCAGGGAAGGCCTACATGTATGTATTTTTAATTTGTATAAGCATCATTGAGGCACACACACACACACACACGCACATCACCAGCAACTCAGAAGCCCTTCATGTGTAAAGTCTTCTGAGTAAATCTACTCATTCCCTCTTCTCCAAATGTAACTGCTGTCCTGGCTTCTAACACCACTGAGATTTAAGATTTTCCTGGTTTTCCTAATTGTATGATATCTCATGTTTTGAGGAAAATCTTTCATGTCAGGTTCCTTTTATTGAACATTATATTTGTGAGATTCACCCATGTGATTGCAGCTGTATTTTGCAAACTTTCAATACTGGTCTGTATTCCATTATATATGATATACCACAATTAGTCTATTCTACTGTTGATGGGCATTTGAGTTGTTTGCAGTTTGAGCGATTGCAAATAATACTGCTGCAAACATCCTTGTACATGTCTCTTGATGCACCTGGGTACTCATTTCTCTTGGGTATAAACCTAGGACTGGAAATGCTGGATCACAGGGAGGTATTGGTTCAACTTCAACAGATGCTGCCAAACTGCTTTCCAAGGTGGGTGTACCGACTTACACTCCGTTAGTAATGCTTGTGAATTCTAGTTGCCCCACATCCTATCAGGACAGCAGTATTTGTATAAGTTTGCCGGGCTCTGCTGTGCATCGAGTGTTGAGAGCCACTGGTGCCATCATACGTGATACACTTTGGAAATGGCATATGATCTCACATATGGCGGGAGTACTGGAGGTAGAGGGAATAGAGTGTGATGTTTTCACAACCACCCAAGAAGCAGACAGGACAGACACTTTTATTCCCCTTTTGCTAATGAGGACACTGAACTCAAAGTTCATTGACTTGACGGAAGTAAGATAACCATATAGTAACAGTCATGACTAAAACTCAGGACTCTTGATTTCCATCCCTTTGTATATTCCAACATACAGCATAACGTTATTCATTAGATGTCTAATGTATAGAGGTTTGGGGCAAACCAAACGCCAAGGCACCTCCTCTGTTTTCTACTGTCCCAGGGTTTAGGAAAGAAGGGAAAGCAGAATGACTCAGACTTTCCTCATGACTGAAGTCTCTGGTCATGGTTGTGAGAAGTACACAGATTCTTCCTTTAGTCAGGGATTTAAGACAGTAAATATGCCCCTTCAGTGCCCGGGAAACTCCACAACCAGAAGGGTAGCTGGTGAGCCTAGGAGCAAGATGGCCTGAGCTTCCCTCAGACAGACTGGGCTCTGACCTAGCCCTTCTCTGTCCTCGCTGTGTGACCTTGGACAAGAAACTCAATGTCTCTGAGTCTCAATTTCCTCGTTAATAAGATGGGAACCTTAACATACATCTCATGTTTTAAGGAATGAATAGCATATATAAAAACCTAACACATATTAGCAGTCAATACAATGTAGATGTTCTTAATATTACAAGGTAGAGCCCCTTAGCCCTGAATCTTCCATTTTTCCCTCTCTACTGGATCTTCTCCATCAATGTACAAATGTGATTATTTCTTCTGTATTTAAAAACCTCTCTCAACCCTACGTCCTCCTCTAGCTTGAGCCCCAATTCTCTCTTCCATTTACAACTAATGGGCTTTGAAGTATCGTTTGTACTCACTGGCCACAATTTCTCCTCTTCATTTGTTCTTGAACCTTTCCATCAAGACTTTCACACCCCCGACTCCACTGACAGGACTCTTCTCAAGGTCACCGGTGACTCTGTCTTTGGAGGATTCCCAGTCATCATCTTACTCACTGTCAGCAACAGTCAACGCTCCCTCTTCCTTGATGGGTCTTCTTCACTTGGCTTCCAGGACAGACACCATGTTTTTCCTACTCTCCTTCTAGCTCTTGGCTGGCCCTTCTGTCTTTCAGCTTGTTTTTCTTCTTCTTCCCAGTCATAAACACTAGACCGTTCCAGGACCCACATCTTGGACTTCTCCATCTGCTGTCATTCCCTCAAAAACTTCATCTCTTGGCTTTAAATCACATCTCTTCATTGATGGCCCCCAAAGTTAATCTCCTGCCCCAACCCCACCCTTGAATTCCAAACTCATATATCTATCTGCCTGCCTACTTGGGCCCTTCACTTGTCTAACACGGATCTAGGGTGTAAGTTCCTGCAACTGAATTCCTGATCTTCTTCCCAACCTGCACCCGTGAAGCCTTCTGTCTCAATTCATCGCAAAACCCTTTTTCTAGTTGCTCAAGTCAAAAACCTTGACATTCTGTTTGGCTCCTTTCTCTTCCTCACACCCACAACCAACCCATTAGCAAATCTTTTTGACTGTATTTTCAAAATATATCCAGAATCTCCCCACTCCTCACCATCTCTATTACTACTACCCTGGTGTAAGATAATGATACTTTCTTCTCTTCCTGGGATTATTTCAATAGCCTCCTAATTGGTTTCACCCTTGTCCTTCACGGCTTATTCTTATCACAGCAGCAAGTGATCCTTTTAAAATGCAAATCAGACCATGTCACTCCTAGGCTTAAACCAAACGGTGGCTTCTCATCTTGCTCAGAGTATATCAGAGGCTTAAAAAGGCCCTCCACCATCCCCCACCCACACACCCACACCTTTCTGACCTCATCTTCTAGTCTTTTCTGTGCTCATCCTGTTTTTGAGTCAGTCACACTGGCCTGCCTGTTGATCCCTAAACTTGCCAGGCGTGCTCCTGCCTCTGGCCTTTGCATTTGCTCTCGTCTATGCTGAGAATGCTTTTGCCTCAGATATCCTCGTGCCTCTTTCCACCATCTCCAGGTCTTTCTTTAAATTCCACCTCCTCAGTGAGGCCTTCCCTGACCACCCTGCGTTATACCGTACTCGTCTCTATTTTCTCCCTAGCACTTCTCACCACCAAACACAACACGCACACACATTATTGTTGTCATTGTCTTGTTTATTGCGTGTTCTCCCCATAGAATGTGCAGGGAGGGCTTCCCTGGTGGCTCCGTGGTTAAGAATCCACCTGCCAATGCAGGGGACATGGGTTCAAGCTCTGGTGAGGGAAGATCCCACATGCCGCAGAGCAGCTAAGCCCGTGCGCCACAGCTACTGAAGCCCACACGCCTAGAGCCCATGCTCTGCAACAAGAGAAGCCACCGCAATGAGAAGCCTGTACACCACGATAAAGCCCATGTGCAGCAACGAAGACCTGACACAGCCAATAAATAAATAAGTAAAATAAATTTATGAAAAAAAGAAAAAAAAAAAAGAATGTATAGGGAATGAGGGCAGGATTTCTGTCATTTTAGTTTACTCCAATTTCTCCAGCCCCTGGAGCACTGCTTGCTTATAATTCAAGCTCAGTAAATATTGATTCAGTGAATGAAATAGTCCCTACTCACAAATGAAAAAACAAACAGCCTTGGTAAAAGAGATCCTGGGGGAAATCCCCAAGAGTTCTTTGGCCTGAGAGAAATACAACTCATTTGAAGGGGGAAATAGTTTTGGTTTTCCCCTTTATTTCTGAGTTCTATTTAACAAAGACTAGCCATGCCTGCCCCTGTAATCCCTTTCTAATTTTTAATATGCCTTCATGAGAACACAGAAAAGAAAGGAGTGTGGGAGCCTGGGGGACGGGCAAGGAAAGGGGGAGGAGAGGAGCGGAAGGCAAATGAAGGGTAGAGGGTTCTGAGGAACGCATGACCCACAGGAACTGGACTTGCCCTGAGTGTTTTCTGCCTCAACAGGGCCCTGAAGCCAGTCTCCTGGCTGCGTCTCAGCCCTCTGGTCCCTCCTATGTTCATCACTTCCCCTAAACAAAGAATCCTTCTGGCCGCTTGCATCACTAATGGAGTTTCTTTTAGGTTGTATCACAGCCTCTCCATTTAAAATTTCCATCATAGAATGGTATGTGTTAGGAAGAATAAAGAGCCATTTACAGCCTGCGTAAATACCATTTCTCCCATTAGAGGAAGTGAGGGTAGAAAGGATGCTCACTGTCCCACTGCCTGACAGGGACTGTTTGGTTTGCTTTCCTTAAGTGCACACCTGAGTTACAACAGACTGGCCAACCACAGTTCTCCAGCAGGACCAGCTGGCACAGGCAGATGAAGCAGCCACTCCCCAGGCAGGATTTGAGGCTCACCAAAGACTGTTGTGCCCCTCACCTGCCGCAGCATATGCCCTGCTCTGGTTAGGCCGGCCCTTCCCTGGGTTAGGGTGTTGTGTCTCTAGGGCTCGCCGATCAAAGCCCCAGATGTGCTGCAGAAGACAGAGTCCAATCCAACACAGTGTGGATTACACTTGCCAGGGCAAGAGTGCAAAGGGAGGCCTACGAAATATGTGTTTAAATATTTAAAAGTTATAAGTCAAGCCAACAAACTGTTAACCCTAGAATGGGCTTTTGCAAAGATCACTGCACCTTGGATCCCACACAAAGAAAAGGCCAAAACCTTATTAGAAGTTATTTTCATAAGTCCCTGCTGTGTTTTGTTTTGTATCATGTTGTTTTAAAGCCTATTACATCCCAGTGTAATATTTTATCTGCTAAAAGAGTTTGGCATAAATGTTATGGGTAATGTTTCTGTACTAATTTATTCTCAGGAAAGTCTGTTCCAAGTTTCTGGTGACCACATGTATAGCACTTTTTTTTTTTTTTTTTTTTTGGTACGCGGGCCTCTCTCTGTTGTGGCCTCTCCCATTGCGGAGCACAGGCTCTGGACGCGCAGGCCCAGCGGCCATCGCTCACGGGCCCAGCCACTCCGCGGCATGTGGGATCTTCCCAGACCAGGGCACAAATCCGTGTCCCCTGCATTGGCAGGCGGACTCTCAACCACTGCACCACCAGGGAAGCCCTGTATAGCACTTTTGATCATCATACTTTGCCTTGTATAGGCCAGTTATCTCCTCTATCTAATCATTTCCTAATAAGTCTTTATACTGTCATTTCATTTACCTTTTAACACCAAAAACATGGGTAGATTTTCATTAACTTGAAATTGTTGATTAAATGACTCCTAATTATAGTATCCAAAGTTTAGACTTTTAAGATTTGGCTGTTTAATAGAATTGGGGTGTGTGTGTGTGTATGTGTGTGTGTGTTTAAAAAGTAACTTACATATCTAAATTATCTAGAGCCAATTTAAAATAAACTTTTATCATCAATCCTAATTTTTCTCCTTCAATAGCAGATTTAAATCTTAATATAAATTAAATGTACCTTAGTAATATGTTTTTACTTCTGGTATTTGATTAATGTTATAGGAAAACAAATACATTAAAAAGGAAAACAAACACCAAGAGACCTATGAGATCCTTAGCAAAATGGCCAACCACTCTCTTTCAAGTCCACTTATTTTTGGTTTTCCAGATATGTGGGCATATGACAAATAATTTTGGAAATAGGAAGAGTATGGGACTAGCTGGGAGAAGCTTATCATTAAGAAGTCTCTGCTGGTAGTATTTCTATGATATCAGAATTGGAGATGATTTAATTGAAAAAAGTAAGATATTGTAAGTAAGGGTTAAGTCAATGACAAGGGTTAAGACAAACTGTCTAAAGACCAGCTCTCAGAGAATATGGTCTCTGACGCTAGTGATAACAGTAGGGAGAGACCACCAATTGGTCCAGCAAGACACTCTCCCATCCCGAGAATCAGAGGGTGGTCTGTTACCTTTGTAGACCTCCATTAATCGAAAGTGTGAGTCCCCAGGGAATTAAAGGTTGTCACTAAGGGAGGATTAGGACCTTGGAATCCTGGTCATCTTACCAGATCAGGATTTAAATACTTAGTGCTAAAATAATTAGGGACTGACAAAAATAAGGCAAGCTCTCGAAGGGAAGAAGAGCCTTTGTTGTTTCTGCCCTAAAGGGTGTTTGGAGCTATCTCTGAATTTGGAGACAGAAGCCTTCAGCTTCTAGTCCCTGCTTTGCAGGTAACTAAGTGACCTACTATCCTTTATTCCCCCATCTTGGGTACCAGCATCCTCCCATCCAGGGTTGCTATTAGCTCACGCTGCACTTTGTTCAAATTAGGAAAATGTGCCCCAGAGAGACAGCCAGAGCCTGCACCCAAGACACCTGGGCTGGAGGGTGGGGCACAGGCTACTTACCTCCGCCACAACCTCACAAGCGCAGGTGACTGTCCTTTTCCATCAGTTTTCAAACAAGCTTTGTCCCCCCTTAAGAAACTCTCCTCCTGGACACCCTTCAGTGACTACCACAAAGCTTGTTTCTCCTTCCCACCTTTCAGTAAGGTCACCAGGAGATTCCAAGTACCTAAATCTGAGGGACAGTTTTTGTTCCTCATTTCACTAGGTTCCTCTGGAATGTGGACTGTGCTGATCGCTCTCTCCTTAAGATGCTCTTTCCCCGGCCTCTGTGGCACCCATGCTCTTAGTCTCTCTGCCCCTCTCTCTGGCCTCTCCTCTCAGTTTCTTTGGCTGGGGTTTCCTCTTTGAAACCATGCTTAAATGTGAGCCTCAGTCCTGACCTTCCCCTCTTCCCGTTCTAGACTCTCTTTGATGCCAGTGACCTCAAATACTATTCCCACAGGCAGGGAAGACCTGTTCCTGAATCCTCACATCCTCCCCAAGAAGGAATGGTACTGGAGCCCCTCTCCTGCCTGTCTCTCCACCACTTACCATGCTCCTCCAAAGAGCGAGTATAGGAATTGATTGGGAGGGTTGGAGAAACGATGCACTAGCTCTAGTGACCACACTTCTGGGTCTGGCAACCTCCCCAGCAAGCCAGGAGGCAGGCAGCTGGGGTTGGGAGGTCTAATTCAGCGGGGAGGTGTGAGGAAACCCAGCGGTAGCTGCAGATTCCCAGCTGCATTTCCCAATCCGACTTTATCAGCAATAAAGTTGACATGCTGATCCCTAGCAGAGTCCTGATCTTACTTCTCAGTTGGTTCTGAACTCAGAGGAGGGGGATTTGATTTGTTTCCTCCCCACCCCCAAACCATGGCCTACAAACCAGGAAAGCTTAAGGAACAGGCACAATGATAGGGCTTTGGAGATTTAAGATATATCCAGAGAGAGCGATGATTCAGGGGTGACAGGGATAGGGGGTGTCAATACTTTAGTCAGCACAGGGCTTCCAGGTCCTCAACTGCTTTAAGACACAGCAGTTTAATGAGCCTGGTGTCACAGGACCTCGGCAGGCCCAAGCCTTTGCCACCTCCGTGTACACAGGCTTTGCAGGTTTTTGCAACTTATAGATCTAAGCAGGTATGCCCAACATGGGGATTAGATGGGTCTTTCTGTCACTTAAAACATGCAGAGTTTCAGTGAACAAGTTATTTAGGTATTAGTGGTTGGGAAAATTTCTTGCTGCTCCTACCATATCTCTCAGGCAGGAACAGCCCAAAAGAAGCTAAGTTTCACATGAAACTTTCTGTAAATGGAACTAAGCTCCACCTGGGTGAGAGCTGTGGTTCTCAAATGCTAACATTCATAAGAATCACCTAGCGAACTCGTTCAAATAGCTTCCTGGGCTCCCACCACCCGATTTAGTAGGTCTTGGGTAAGGCCTATGAGTTTGTATTTTCTAACAAATTCCCAGGGGATGCTGCTGGTCTGAGGACCACCTGAGGACAGGGTTAGGCTATACTAGTTGTGCATTAAGTCATCTGCCTCCAATTCTCTTCCTCCTTATGTTATGTTGAACTGAGTCCAGTTTTAGAGCCAAGGAGTAAACTGTGGTGGAATTAACCTCCTGATTCCTTAATGACTGATCTACAGACTCCTGGAATCACCCTCAAACCCCACCGCAGATCAAAGTCCTCTCTAGCTTTATTGCTTAAGCCTGGCTCTGGCTTTGGTTAAAGGCTCAGATCTGGAGGGTCAGCCACAGAGGGTGGTGGCTTTTCATCCCTGAACAGATAAAGGAAAAGAGGCCCTTATTTTATAGGTGGCAGGACATCTTTTTGGACATTAATAAAAATATTAGTAAACCAAAGACTAGGAAGGAGTAGTAAGAGGCCTAATGCCAGGGACATACTGTCTCTAGGAATCAAGGAGGAGCTGGATTGGTTTAGAAACTAACAAAGATTCTCTCCTTGACCAAACTGCAGTCTGGCTCTTCTGAACTCTCTCTCTTTTTTTTTTTTTTTTTTTTTTGCGGTACTGTTGTGGCCTCTCCCATTGCAGAGCACAGGCTCCGGACACGCAGTCTCAGCGGCCATGGCTCACGGACCTAGCTGCTCCGCGGCACGTGGGATCTTCCCGGACTGGGGCACGAATCCGTGTCCCCTGCATCGGGAGGTGGACTCTCAACCACTGCACCACCAGAGAAGCCCTGAACTCTCTTTTCAACTAGGCCCTGACTTTTAGGCTTCCGTGTTCATCTCTACTTTGTCCATCGTTAGCAAGAACCCCGCTAAGTCAGTTTAACTCCATCCTCAATTTCTGATCTCCCTCGATATCTGATTAGGTCCTTCATCCTCCACCATCCCCCAGGTGACGTCTGATCACCCTTGCCTGCCTTCAGCAAGAAGGTTAGGATGGTTTAGCCGAAAATCCCCGCCCCCACTTACCCCTGATATTTCAGTAAATTTCCATCCACTGACCCCCCTTCCCTGCTCCTTGGCTATAAATTCTCACTTTTCCTTGTTGTTGAGCCCAATTCAAAGTTGAGCCCAATATCTCTCCCCTACTGCAAAACCCCACTGGTTCCTACAACTACCACAGTGGTGCTGAATAAAGTCTGCCTTACCGTCCTTTAGTAAGAGTCATGAGTAACTTTTTCTCTAAAAAAATTTGATCTTGAAATCAGAATGAGAACAGTTGGAGAGAGAAAGATAAATAAAGGAGTCAGGCTGTGTCAGCCAGAGACACACATTGGATGTTTGCAGCCCATGTCCATTCTGACTGGCCAGCACTGCGTCTTACCACCACTGCCATGTAGGGAGAAGGATTTCCTTAAGAGACAGGTTTTGATGGTGGGGGCCAGCCTAGTCCAACATAAAAGACGAAAGGAGATACACTTGGACCTATGTTCTCAAGGAAGGTATTAGAAACCATTCTGTTTGTTTGTTTTGGTTATTACTAGACCAGAAAAGGTGACTGGGATCCAAAGAACTCTAATGGAGGGAGGTGAAATTTCAGAGAACAGACTGGAATAATCTGCACCTGCCAGCCAAAACCAGGAGTGCAGTTCCAGGAAGCTCTTGAGAAGTACCATCTTTAAAGGTCAGATAAGGAGTCAACAGTAAGTTTAATTGGGGCATCACCCTTTAAAGACTGCAACAGTTACACCTGGTCACGCAACTGTGGCCAGGTTTTAGCTGGGAGATCTGGAAAGAGGAGCATAGCATGCTGCTAGCATTACCAGTGAGTTTCGAGGTGGCTCAATTATCGTAATAGAAGAGAATGCAGGCATGGCGTGTGCCTTGAGGGAATGTAACCCAGGAAACTTTTGAAAGGGGACGTTCAGGGAAGGTGCAGGAAGGTGAGATGAGCTGCAGGAGAACTAGGTAGGACAGTGGCAGATAGAGTCCAGGCCTTAGATATTGGTCCAGTAGGACAACAGCATCCATGAGGGGTCACCCACCCAGGAAGACGGATAAAGGACAAGATCTGTGTCAACAGCCACGTTTCCGGCAGACTCAAGACTTCCTAACTACAGATGGCTCACTGAGGTGGACCCCACAAGACAGAATCCAAGGAGTATATCAGAAAAGCAAATGTCTGGACTCAAAAGCATAGGGAAATAAAGAGGAAAACATTAATCAGTACAGCAAATGGTGCTGGCTGATGTGATAAAGAAGGAAATGATCAACTCAAGAAGCAAGTTGAAGTGTTAAAAATGTGGCTGAGTCTTCCTGAAAAGAGAAGTGGAACAACAGAGGCAAACAGATGATCAGAGACATGAGCCACTTCACAGAGAAAGAGGACATAGGGAAAGTCTCTGCTGCCTTTGACCCAAGAGAAAGGCAGTGCTTTGTGGACTAGCACACGGCAGAGGTGGTTGTCCTCACCAGCCCCAGGGAAGAGCCTCAGAACCACCACCACAAACAAGTATGTGCTGAGAACCTTCTGTGTGCCAGGGACTGTTTTAGGCCCTGGGAGTACAGCAGTGAACAAAGACCTCTGCCATCACGGAACACATATTCAATAGCAGCTTTAGTTGAGGAATCCACTATGAGAGATTCTCCAGACTAAGCAAGTGACACAACTTCTTTAGGAGGCCTGAGAAATTCCAGGCAAGAGGCTGTGTGGCTCGTAAGGGCTCGTAAAAGCTGACACTAAAATGTTCAGGGGGCTTCCCTGGTGGCACAGTGGTTGAGAGTCCGCCTGCCGATGCAGGGGACACGGGTTCGTGCCCCGGCCCGGGAAGATCCCACATGGCGCGGAGCGGCTGGGCCCGTGAGCCATGGCTGCTGAGCCTGCGCGTCCGGAGCCTGTGCTCCGCAACGGGAGAGGCCACAGCAGTGAAAGGCACGCGTACCACAAAATAAATAAATAAATAAAAATAAAATAAAATATTCAGGGATGTATCTGCAACTTTGGTAGCTTGAAACCTTCCACAGTGGGAGTATTTACACCAAGGAAATTGGCAAGTGCTATCAATCAGGGCTTTTTTTTCTTACACAGAGCTGGTTTACCAGCACACCATTGCAATGACTGCTCACAAGAGGAAATGTGGCTGTGTCCTTAGTTTGACAGGGACACAGGGGAAATAGAAATTAAGGGGTTTTTAAGTGGGGAAGAAATAAGCCTCCAATAAATCCTGGAGAATCATTAAAAATTTCTCAATTTTGCAAGAGGCTGGGAAGGTTTCAATTTCCAGATATGATATGGTAAATCTAGGCCATAATTAACATCTTGATGAAAGACTTCTCCCAACACCATGTAAAGTTAACAGGTCAAGGGACTTCCCTGGTGGCACAGTGGTTAAGAATCCGCCTGCCAATGCAGGGGACACAGGTTCGAGCCCTGGTCAGGGAAGATCCCACATGCCACAGAGCAACTAAGCCCATGTGCCACAACTGCTGAGCATGTGCTCTAGAGCCAGCGAGCCACAACGACTGAGCTCACGTGCCACAGCTACTGAAGCCTAGAGCCCGTGTGCCACAAGAGAAGCCTCCCTGATGAGAAGCCCGTGCACCAAAACAAAGAGTAGCCCCTGCTTGCCACAACTAGAGAAAGCCCGCGCACAGCAACGAAGACCCAGTGCAGCCAAAAATAAATTAATTAAAAAATTTTTTTTAAAGTTCACAGGTCAAGAACTATAGAAAAGTGATATATAGACGGAGAGGCATTCAGACAAGGCTAATATCAATAAGGTTTTTTTCTTTCATGTTTTTTCAGCCTTCCCTCCTCCCCTCAGATTCTGCTGGACCTCTGCCTGGGTCTTCAGTTGGTGCCAGTACTATGTGTGTGTTCTGGGATTTCAAGAACTTTATTTTGACTGAAGTAGACATTCATCTTGATTTTTAGGTGCCCATCATCTACACCTCTTCCCACTCCTTAAGAGTCTTGGTTGGAGGCAGAGTCTATCTCCTTTTATAGAAGCAGAAAATGCTACTTACTCACATTTCCAGCTTCCTTGAAGCCATATGACAAGAGTGCGGCCATATGACCAAGGCTTATTCTGTGAGACCCACCCACCTTGGACTTTGAATCAGGAGTCAGTGACACACAGACCCAGCCCCAGCAGAGAATTCCCCAAGTCTGTGGGTCCAGGGCTCAGCTGCTGACTACAGGGTCTTCTCAGGACCAGTTCATAGGTAACACCAGGTTTTCCAGTCTTCCCTGTGATTCCGCCAACTGCCCAAAGAACTACTAATACATTCCTTCTCTGCTTAAATCAGGCAGAGTTGATTTCTGCAGCTCAAAACCTAGAATCAAGACTGATACAACTGGTCTAAATGCCAGGTAGGGCCAGCAGATTTGACCCTGTTTTCTAAGTTTCTTGGGTGTGGGACTGGTGCTGGGAAATCTATGTCCTGTTAACCCTTTGGACTCTAAAAGTAGAGCATAGAAGAGACTTTGCCTGCAACTGCTGAGGGAACTCTGTTCTTTCGAGGCACTGAATGATGCCCCTGGGCTGAGGCTGAACAGGATGAGAGTTTGTGTAGAAGATAACTATGGACCTGAATGTCTGTGGTCTTTACCTTACCAGAGCAAGGAGATTTGATTTGGGAGCTTTTAGTCCTCCCAAAAGGGGAGGGGGATGTAATACTATGTTTGGGGATGTAATACTATGTATGGGGATGTAATACTATGTTTCATAACATCTAACACACTACCAAGAGAGGGGGAGAAAATGCCCACTAAAGTTTGCACAACACTTGTCACTTAAAACGTTTATCTTATACTTTCTTAATAAGCTCTTTTAGACTTAGACATAGATCTTTATCGTACATTGTTCTCATGCATATATTAAAAAGAATATGAGCAAAAAAACTTAAAGTATTCTTAGAAGCTCTTTATATTCAGAATTCAAATATTCTGAATCATGCTTATTTTCAAAGTTGGAAAAGAGCTTTTGTTGAATATCCTTTTACTTTTTTCCCCTAAAAGATAGTTCACATGTCTATAAGCAGACTCTGAATACAGATATTTTTTCTTTTTCATATTCTTTTCCATTATAGGTTATTACAAGATATTGAATATAGTTCCCTGTGCTATACAGTAGGTCCTTGTTGGTTATCTATTTTATATATAGTAGTGTGTATCTGTTAATCCCAAACTCCTAATTTATCTCCCCTCCCCCCCCCACTATCCCCTTTGGTAACCATAAGTTTGTTTTCTGTATCTGTGAGTCTATTTGTTTTGTAAGTAAGTTCATTTGTATCATTTTTTTAGATTCCACATATAAGTGATATCATATGATATTTGTCTTCCTCTGTCTGACTTACTTCACTTAATATGATAATCTCCAGGTCCATCCATGTTGCTGCAAATGGCATCATTTCATTCTTTTTTATGGCTGAGTAATATTCATATATATATATATATGAATACACACACACACACCACATCTTCTTTATCCATTCATCTGTCAATGGACACTTATGTTGCTTCCATGTATTGGCTACTGTAAATAGTGCTGCTATGAACACTGGGGTGCATGTATCTTTCTGAAGTATGGTTTTCTCTAGATATATGCCCAGGAGTGAGATTGCTGGATCATATGCTAACTCTATTTTTAGCTTTTTAAGGAACTTCCATACTGTTCTACATAGTGGCTACACCAATTTACGTTCCCACCAACAGTGTAGGAGGGTTCCCTTTTCTCCACACCCTCTCCAGCATTTGTTATTTGTAGACATTTTAATGATGGCCATTCTGACCAGTGTGAGGTGGTACCTCATTGTGGTTTTGATTTGCATTTCTCTAATAATTAGCAATATTGAGCATCTTTTCATGTGCCTGTTGGCCATCTGTATGTTTTCTTTAGAGAAATGTCTATTTAGGTCTTCTGCCCATTCTTTGATTGGGTTGCTTGTTTTGTTTTGTTTTGATACTGAGCTGTATGGGCTGATTGTATATTTTGGAAATTAATTCCTTGTTGGTTGCACTGTTTGCACATATTTTCTCCCAGTCTGTAGGTTGTCTTTTCATTTTGCCTATGGTTTCCTTTGTTGTGAAAAGCTTTTGATAAAATTTAATATTATTGAACTGAATACAGATTTTTAAAAATATAAGACCTCCATATTGGATGGTATTCCAAAAGGTACTTTTTAAAGCTTTTTACTTTGAAATAATTTTGGACTCACAATAACTTGCAAAAATAGTAAAAAGTGTTCCCATATATCCATTACCCAGCTTCTCTCGATGTTCTGGATCACTTTTTAAAAATGAGATACCATTCATATACCATAAAATTCACCCTTTAAAAGTGTACAATTCAATGGTTTTTAGCACATGCACAATGCTGTGCAACCATCACCACCACCTATTTCAGAACATTTCCATCATTCCCCAGAGAAACCCTGTATTCATTAGCAGTCACTCCCCAATCCATTCCTCCCACTCTCCCAGCCCCTGCAACCACCGATCTACCTTCTGTCTCTATGACTGAACCACTTTTTAACTCAGAGTGGCCTGAATGATCTCAGATGGTACCACCATCTGTGTCATCAACAGCACCTCGTGAGGGAGCATTTTATAACAACACTCTGCTCTGTCTGCTGGGTTTTCTTCCAAGCTGCTGACACCCATTCTGCCAGTTTTGATGCACATGGCAGGCAATGACACCTCCAACATAACAGCTGCCTGGCTGAGGAGACTGTAATATGACTCCCAATTTTAGAGAGGTTAAAATGTGGGAAAAAATTCACATCCTAGAATCAATGAGATTCTGTAATGGAAGAACGTTATTTGAGACATTTCAATTTTATTGGCATTGTATCATTGTCAAACATCATATTATCATAAGTTTATACTGTCATTTGATCCCATTGCATATCTTCTGGTAAACCAGTTGGACAATACAGCTGAGCAAATATGGGATAGGAAAGAGGACAGTGATGAGTTTTCACCCTAGGGTGCAGTGGGCATTGAAAACTTTATTAAATAACTGTTCTGCTCCCATTTCAGAGCCTTCTTGGAACAAAAGCTAAACGACCTAACAGTGGTTGAAGGAGGGACTCCAAGGAGCAGTGGATGGTAGGGGGCAGGGTGTGGAAGTTAGTCTCATAAAGGTGAAGACAGAACCATGTGCTGGTTCTTTTCTTTTTTCTTTTCCTTTTTTTTTTTTTTTAAACTTCTTGGCCCTGTCGCCCAGCATGCAGGATCTTAGTCCCCCGACCAGGGATCGGGTTGGACCCCCTGCAGTGGAAGCGCACAGTCTTAACCACTGGACCGCCAGGGAAGTCCCTGTGTTGGTTATTTTCTGATTGCCCATTCCCACCCTTTTCTGCCCTACTTTGTACCTGGGCAGGCTGACTGCTTAACAGACTACATTCCCTTGTCATTATAGTGCTCTGGTTTCCTGTGCGTTTCATCAGTGGGAGGGAGTTTAGATGGTGGGAAGAATGAGTAGGCTGGATATTTCCCCCCTCACCGCCCCCAGCCCATCCCTACTGCTGGCAGTCAAGGGCACACTTTGGGCACTGACTCCTTCCCTCTGCCACATTCCTGTTGGGCAGCGCCTCTGCCTCAGCTACAACTCTCCTGAGTTCTGTACGAGCTCCCTCCTCTTGTCCCTAGAACTAGAACTTCCATGTAAATCCTGGATGCTTCCACATCACTTTTTTGTACCCTTAACCTTGCCCACACCTCTGCAAATAATCCCTTTGCTACATTCCCTTAAATTACCTCTTTAAGTATACCATTTATTTCCTGCTGAAACACTCAGTCCTTCCCCCAGGGGGAGTGACTCACCGACAGCTTGGGTGCTTCTTTCTCCTCTCCTCTCTCTCTCTCTGGATCCGTGCCCCCTGCAGCAGGCACCCAAGTCCTCTCTCCTACATGATACAATCTTACTGGGGCAGGCTCTATTTCTGAAATAGGGAGATAAGCAGTGCAGGGCAATAGGTTAAGTCCTCGGGGAAGATATTAAAAAGTCCAGGTTTGTCTACAGATCAAAACTATACTCTATAATCTAGCTTAATCAATTAACAAAAGTTAAGGTTTTGTTCCCTAAGGTCTATTTCTCAAGTTGCTTCTGAACTCAGAAGTTAGGGGGCATTATTCATTGGTCCCCTTAAATCCCAACAACCACTCTCAAATGTATATCTCCAGTTTCAGACCCATATAGACAGCTGTCCTGTCATTTTGCTCTTCCTCTTTCTACCCCAACCTGTTCCAAGTTCCCTATTTCATTCCATCTAACCACTCTCCACCCAAGTGCTCATGCTGAAAGTCATTCTTTTTTATTTGTTTTCTGAGGGCCCTCTTCCAGGTTTATTTTATTTTTTAACATCTTAATTGCAGTATAATTGCTTTACATTGTTGTGTTAGTTGCTGCTGCATAACAAAGTGAATCAGCTATATGTATACATGTATCCCCATATCCCCTCCCTCTTACGTCTCCCTCCACCCTCCCTATCCCACCCCTCTAGGTGGTCACAAAGCACCGAGCTGATCTCCCTGTGCTGTGCAGCTGCTTCCCACTAGCTATTTATTTTACATTTGGTAGTGTATACATGTCCATGCCACTCTCTCACTTCATCCCAGCTTACCCTTCCCCCTTCCCGTGTCCTCAAGTCCATTCTCTACATCTGCGTCTTATTCCTGTCCTGCCCTTAGGTTCATCAGAACAATTTTTTTTTTTTAGATTCCATATATATGTGTTAGCATACAGTATTTTTCTCTTTCTGACTTACTTCACTCTGTATGACAGACTCTAGGTCCATCCACCTCACTACAAATAACTCAATTTCATTTCTCTTTATGGCTGAGTAATATTCCATTGTATATATGTGCCACATCTTCTTTATCCACTCATCTGTAGATGGAACTTAGGTTGCTTCCATGTCCTGGCTATTGTAAATGGAGCTGCCATGAACATTGTGGTACATGACTCTTTTTGAATTATGGTCTTCTCAGGGTATATGCCCAGTAGTGGGATTGATGGATCATATGGTAGTTCTGTTTTTAGTTTTTGAAGGAACCTCCATACTGTTCTCCATAGTGGCTGTATCAATTTACATTCCCACCAACAGTGGAAGAGGGTTCCCTTTTCTCCACACCCTCTCCAGCATTTATTGTTTGTAGATTTTTTGATGATGGCCATTCTGACCAGTGTGAGGTGATCCTCATGGTAGTTCTGATGTGCATTTCTCTAATGATTAGTGATGTTGAACCTCCTTTCATGTGTTTGTTGGCAATCTGTATATCCTCTTTGGAGAAATGTCTATTTAGGTCTTCTGCCCATTTTTGGATTGGGTTGTTTGTTTTTTTGACATTGAGCTGCATGAGCTGCTTATATATTTTGGAGATTAATCCTTTGTCAGTTGCTTCGTTGGCAAATATTTTCTCCCATTCTGAGGGCTTTTTGTCTTGTTTATGGTTTCCTTGCTGTGCAATAGCTTTTAAGTTTGATTAGGTCCCATTTGTTTATTTTTGTTTTTATTTCCATTTCTCTAGGAGGTGGGTCAAAAAGGATCTTGCTGTGATTTATGTCACAGAGTGTTCTGCCTATGTTTTCCTCTTAGAGTTTGATAGTGTCTGGCCTTACATTTAGGTCTTTAATCCATTTTGAGTTTATTTTTGTGTATGGTGTTAGGGAGTGTTCTAATTTCATTCTGAAAGTCATTCTTGACACCTTCTTCTCAACCTTATATACACGAATTTTCAAATACTGCAGATCCTGTCTATGAACAAATCATTAATCCATCCAACGCTCTCCATCAACACTGCTACAATCTTGGTACAAGCCACCGGTAACTCTTGCCCAGACCTTAGTAATAGCTTTTCTTAAAGTTTTAAGGGGGAGACAAACTAAAGAGACAAAAATTTGTCCATAAAATTTCAGCTGTATCATGAAGCTTCCAGAAAGTCCAAAATAATAGCTAAGAAACATTCATTCTAATACAGAATGAATTCTAGTCCTTTTTTCTAATAGTAAGTGACATATTTTTAAATGAAAGTGACTAACTAATATCTAAGGGCCTTAAAACAATAAAAAAATAAGTGTCCCAAGGTTTGGAGCTGCGGGAACCGTGAAGGGTGGTGCTCTCTATTTGCTCGATGTTTGCAAGTGCTCCCTAGGATGAGACCTGAGCCAAATCTGGTGTTCATCAGTAGCATCACTGTTCTAAGAAATACATGATAAGGAGGACATCTTTGACCCAAAGATCCTCCAGGGCTCTCTGCCCAAATCCATTGCTGTTGTGGGTTGAATTGTGTACCTCCAAAAGATATATTCAAGTCCTAACCCATAGTACAAATGAGTGTGATCTTACTCAGAAATAGGGTCGATGCAAATATATTTAGTTAAGATGAGATCATACTGAATTAGGGTATGACTGGTGTCCTTATAAGAAGAGAAGAAACACAAACACAGATACAGAGGGAAGAGAGCCATATGAAGATAAAGTCAGGGTTTGGAGTTATGCTGCCCCAAGCCAAGGAACACGTAGGGCTACCAGAAGCTAGAGGAGGCAATGAAGTATCTTCCCTCAGAGGCTTTGGAGGGAGCAAGGCTCTACAACAGGTTGATTTCAGATTTCTGGCCTCTAGAACTGTGAGATAAAGTTTCGCTGTTTTAAGCCACCCAGTTTGTGGTACCTTGTTACAGAAGCCCTAGGAAACTAATACGCCAGCCTTTAGGAACTTAGTCCTCTAGAGCAGGGGTTGGCAAACTGGCTCACTGACTTTTTATTTGGCCCATGAGCTAAGAACTTTTTTTTTTCAGAGGTACAATTTGCAATCAATTTGAGGATAGGAAACATTAACTTTGAACCTCAATTAAGTGAAATGTTGTCTCCTCAAAAAGAATTCCGTTTTTCTCATTAGCAGACCTGTATTACAAAAAATATATATACTCAATTATTATTATATTTATAATATCATTTTGAAATGTGCAGAAATTTGTTTTCTCTCTTATTATATGAATTCCTACATAGTATTTATGGTTTTGCCTCCTGGCCTGCAAAGCCTAAAATATTTTCTATCTGGCCTTTTACAGAAAATGTTTGCTAAACTCTGCCCTAGAGGAATCTCAGCAACGTCTTCTCATTTAGCCAAGGAAATTTCTAAGCATCAGTGAAAACATTTTTTTAAAATATTTATTTAGGGGCTTCCCTGGTGGCGCAGTGGTTGAGAGTCCGCCTGCCGGTGCAGGGGACACGGGTTCGTGCCCCGGTCCGGGAAGATCCCACATGCCACGGAGCGGCTGGGCCCGTGAGCCGTGGCCGCTGAGCCTGCGCGTCCGGAGCCTGTGCTCCGCAACGGGAGAGGCCACAGTGGTGAGAGGCCCGCGTACCGCACACACAAAAAAAACAAAAACAAACAAACAAACGAACAACAACAACAAAAAATATATATATATATTTGGCTGGCTGCGTTGGGTCTTAGTGGCGGTACATGGGCTTATCTCTAGTTGAGGCAAGTGGGCTCCAGAGTGCATGGGCTTAGTTGCCCTGCAGCATGTGGGATCTTAGTTCCCCAACCAGGGATCAAACCCGCATCCCCGGCATTGGAAGGCAGATTCTTAAGCACTGGACCACCAGGGAAGTCCCAAAAACATTTAATTATGATTTTTATCTGTTTTCATTTGACATAAACTTTTTTCCCTTGTTACTTTTTTTATAACAGCTTTATTGAGATATAATTCACACAACATACAATTCACCCACTTTATTAAAGTGTACAGTTCGATGGTTTTTAGTATATTCACAGTTTTGCAATCATCACCGCAATCAATTTTGGAGCATTTTCAGCACCCCATAAAGAAATTTCGTACTCATTGTACCCATTAGCAATTAGCCCCCATGTCCCACTAGCCCCACACTCTCCAGCCCTAGACAAGCATTAATCTACTTTCTGTGTCTATGGATTTGGACATTTCATACACATTTTCCATGTTACTTTTCTACATTTTCTTCGGTTGATCTTAATTTTTATTCATTTTCTTTCAATCCTTTAAACCAAGAACAAGAAGAATTAAGACCAGAGGTGTGAGCCATAAAAAGCTTTTACTTCTCTGACATCCATCTTTCCCATCCTGATATTTAGCTCACACATATGGTCCCACTGGCTGCATGTCCCATGTAGACTAAAAATGTCCTGGACTTTACCCTACAGAAACGTTACATGATTGAATGTCCTGAGGTCAGGAAACTGGAACTCAGTCCATAGAGTTCCTAAACCTCCCTAAACCTCCCAACTCTATGGACTTGAGCTGCTGAATTGTGACAAGTCAGGAATCACCCCAAATATCTGTCATAGTTTGTTGATAATATGAATCTCTGAAATAGGAAGAAAAATCGGTAAAAAAAGAAAATTACTTACACAAATTGCCTTTGAGAAATACAACATAATCTTTAAACATTTCATGTTTACATAAAGTGAAGTTCTTTCAGAGTCAAGGTTTTTTAAAAATATTACTTGGCCTCACCAATTAATTATTTGCTTTAATTATTGGTAACAGATCCTCTGACTGGAAACCACCAGTTCATCTAGCTCGTTATAGTAATTAGCTATAATGACTTCTAATGGTCCTAGAGTTTTTTCCTTACTTATTAAAGAGCCATAGCATTTAAATCATCTCATCTATTGTTCCGACTATCTATTGCTGCATAACAAACCACCCCAAAGCTCACTGGCTTAAAATGACAACAATCATTTTATTATCTCTCGTGGTTTCTGTGGGTCAAGAATTCAGGAAGAGCTCCACTGGGTGGTTCTGCCTTAGGTTCTGCAGTTGAAGTCATTCAGTGCCAGGAGCTGGAAGAGTGAGCACTGGGAGAGCTTGGGCTGGCTGAGCATCTCTCTCCATTTCAGAAGGTCTCTCCCTATGGTCTGCAAGCACAAGCATGGGTTAGCTTATGCTTCCTCATAGCACGGTGGTCTCAGGGTGGTACTGCTTCTTACACAGTAGTTCATGTTTCTAATGCAGGGCCCAGCAAACCAGGTAGACTCTGTACCACCTTTTATGACCTACCCATAATATCAGTTTTTGCCACAGTTTACTGGTCAACCAGTCACTAAGGTTTAGCCCAGATTCAGAGAGGGGCCACAGAATTCACCTCTTTATGGGAGGTCAAAGGATTTGCAGAAAGTTCTTAAAGCTGTCATTGTCTATGCAGAAGACATTTTTTGGCTTATGCAATAATTACTCCAGTGAGAGACATTATTTCTCTCTTCCTTTTACTTCCTTGTGTTTTTTTTCCTTCTTTCACAATCCCCTTAAAATGTTTCCAATTTAAAGATTTCAGCTCCACATACTTTGCTTGGTACTTCTGTGTTCTGCAGATAGACTAATTCTTGAGCCAGACCCAAATATTTCTGGCTGTTCTGTTCTACTCTGCCTACTTCCTGTTTGGTTGACTTTTATTTCCTGTACTCTTTGTCAAGGGCTTTGTCAAAACTGTAAACTTCCATTTTGGCCTAGGCACTGTGTTCTATTTCTGAATCTGCCAGTGGTCTTGAGCAATAGTATGCATACAGTAACTGCAAGTATAATACCAGAAGTGAAAATTAAAATACTATGTCTTAATATAGATAGAATTAAATACCCACTTTAAGGAAATACATATTTTAGTGGAGACCATTTTCCAGGAGATCAGACCTCAAAGAGTCAGCTCACCTTCTCAGGGGTGAACCGCTTTGAGCCATTGGTTGGACCATCGACGATCCAGCCCCAAAGATCTTATTTCCAAGGGATTACAAGGCTAGCCAGAATTCTTTCTTTTAGAGACAGTTCTATAGCTCTTAAATTGTTTTGGGCTGCAAACAACGGGAACCTCAACTCAACTGGCTTAAACCATAAGAGAATTGTTTAAGCAGCTAACCATGTCATCAAAAACTCAGATTCCCTCTAAATCTTTCTGCTGTAACATCTTCAGTATGTCGGCTTTATTTTTAACTCACGGTCTTAAAATGGCTTCTATAGTTCACTTGTCACTCGCAGACACAGCAAAGTCCAGTAAATTCCTAGATGTCTCTTTTTATTATGAATGAAAAAAAATTATTCCAGAATCTCCCTAGCAAATTTCCCATCTTGCTACATTGCTCAGAAATGTATCATTTGCCCATTCCTAAGACAGTCTGTGGCTCAAGAATGGGATTACCATGATTGGCTTAAAGATGCACTTGGCATTTGTAGCACAGTGAATTACCCAAACAAAACCAAGATTCTGCTAAAAAGGAGGAAGAGAAGAAAGAATGACAGATGGGGAGCTTTCTAATATTTGGATTTAATGTAATACAAAGGGAGAAATTCCCCTCCCGTGGAGTTCCTAGATCATTGAATGGGACCACAATTAATGCAGTTGCTCAAAGCAGAAACCTGGCAGTTCTCTTTACCTATGTCTCCCAATTATCTATTCCCCAAAGCCACTGTCTTAATTCAAGCACGTATATTCTCTCCCCTCCATTGTTACAATTATTTTCCTTACTGGTCACCTGCCTCTAGTCTTCCACTTCCCTTAATCCATCTTCCACATTGTCGAGAGGCTGAGCTTTCTTTCATGGATTATCAGGGTATTCTCAGTGGAGCACAAATGCTAAAAATGGAGTGACTTTCACCGTCCACTTCCTCCACACGAGTTGGTGAAATGTATTTTGTGGCTGCAGATGTATGAAACAGTTCTGGTGCAAGGGTGTTCAAGAGACAGGTGGGGAAGCGACAGAGGAGATGGGACGGCATTCGTTGCTATCATCAGCCTAATGATGGTATGGAGTCACAGAAGGGGTTAGAGCCGAAAGATAAAGATACTGTATTCATGGTAGATTCTGTGAGACTTTAGGCACAAGCAGTCTTTTGTGAGTCCCAGGTGACTGTGATACAGTGTTGGACAGAAGGGAAGGTCTTCTGAGCTCAGCAAAGCAGGAAAGACTATTTCATGATCTATTGTACTCTGTCCCTCCTATTTCACTGATATACCAAGATCATATCAAAAGTCTAAGGCAACATGGATGGACCTAGAGATTACCATAACAAGTGAAGTAAGTCAGAAGGAGAAAGACAAATACCATATGATATCACTTATATGTGGAATATAAATATGGCACAAATGAGCCTATCTGTGAAACAGAAACAGACTCACAGACATAGAGAACATACTTGTGGTTACCAAGGTGGATGGGGGGTGGGGGAGGGATGGACCGGGAGTTAGGAGTTAGTATATGCAAACTATTATATATAGAATGGATGGATAACAAGGTCCTACTGTATAGCACAGGGAACTATATTCAATATCCTGGGATAAACCGTAATGGAAAAGAATATAGAAAAGAATGTATATAGTGTATAACTGAGTCATTTTGCTGTAATCAAAAATTAACACAACATTGTAAATCAACTATTCATCAATAAAAATAAATAAAATTTAAAAAGTCTAAGGCAAAAAAATACTCAAAATATACCCAGTAATATGAAAGAAAACTTTATGATTTTTAATATTGATCTATAACATTGAATAAGTACTAAATAAAAATAAATGTGTATATGTTTACTATGAAAAGGAAAAAGTTCCTTCTGGAATATCCAAAATTAGGTTTAATATAGTTTGAACCTCATTAGAGATTTTGATAGCTTGCTGTAAATATTAGATGAAATATTAACAATTATTATTAGATGAAAATTATGCTTTCTTCAATTTCAGTTGTTAGATAACAAAATACAAGTCTTTCTTATGCAATAATTTAAAAAGCCCACATTTCTGCTCATAATTTCCTATTTTTCCAACTTTCCCACTCCATGGTCACACAAAATCTGTTTTTTAACCTCAGTAAGACCTACAAACCTTGGAACTATTCTCAGTTTGCTAGGACATCCATTTTCCAGCCAGCTTCCTTCCTGAAAGAACTTAGTATAAAAACTATGTAGCAACACAAGACAAAGTGGATGGTATAAATATCAAGTGGGAAAAAAAAAGGCTACCAAATTTTATGTATGCATAGTATTCATCGCTGTAGCTATATAAATTATGTAATAAAAGTTATCTGAGGATATACTCCAAACCATTACTCTTGGATAATTTTTTCCCAGGGTTGGAGGTAAAGTCATTTTAACTGATTCGCATTTTCTCTGCTTTAATTTTTTACCATAATCAAGTAATAGCAGAAGAAATCAAAGTCTGCATATGAAAAAGTCCTGGAAGGAAACACATACACACACTCACACATGCACATAGGTGATATCTGTATTAGTAAGATAGAATTATAGGCCATTTTTCTTCTTTTCTATAACTTTCTTTAATGTTATATATATATATATATATATATATATATATATAATTTTTGTTTTGGCTGCACTGTGCAGCATGCAGGATCTTAGTTCCTCGACCAGGGATCAAACCCACACCCGCTACAGTGGAAGCGCAGAGTCTTAACCACTGGACTGCCAGGGAAGTCCCCTATATGTATAATTTTGATGGAATTTTAAAATAAAAATTTTAGCAAAAATTTAAGAACTTTGCATATTATTGAATAATTTAACTGGTTGGCTCAACTTGCTTCTATGATATTAATCCGTGATTTTGGTATTTGTCTTAATATAATCACTATTATGCCTCTCTGCGGGCATGGTTACTTACCTCTTCGGGGAGGGAGAGTTGAAGCCTTGTGTGTGTGTCTCTTTCTCTTTCTTTTTTAATAGTATCTCATGCCCAGTGGTAATAAATTGTTACTCATATCAATACTGGACTGATGCAATGTATAACAATTTATATTTCATTAGATATTTACTGAGCATCTCAATACTCAGGGCACTGTACTGACCACTGTAGGGAATAAACGATGAATATGATTTTTACTTTTCCCATGGAGTTCAATTGAGGACTTTTGGGAAAACAGCATGAGGGTCTTCTTTTTTTTTTAATTGAGGTATAGTTGATGTACAATATTACATAATGAGAGTCTTAAAAGATACAGAGCCTGTGAATGCTGAGAACTCCATATGTTAACATTTTTTTAGTAAGATTATGGCTGCTAAAATTTTTTTTTATATTGCTTTATACCTTAGATCAGATTTGGAAATGCAATGTGACATACAGGACAAAGATCCAAACTATTAGTTTGGAGGTCTAGTTTCAAGTTCCAACTCAGCAACTAACTAGCCGTATGATGTGGGCATAGTACTAAAATTTTCTGTCCCTCAGTTTTTCCATGTGTAAAATGGGTTCCTTCTAACCTTAAAATTTAACTGTCCTCTGTTGAGACATATCAGAAACATCATATGACTTTAAGGTGATGATGACTTTATTACCAGTTCTGAAAAATGCTAATTCTAAATCTGTGCAAGTAATTATTGGATCACATGCTTGTGAAACACCAGCTATTATTACTACCATTACAGAAACCAAGTTAGTATACTATGTCATACTTCCAAGCAGTGCTATACACATAAAACTAGCATATATAGAGCTATAGGGCCTTCACAATGTAAAGATTAGAAAGAAAGAGGTATTTTATAAATGAATGTTTTATGACTGCTTTTTAGAGTTTTCACATACTAAGATTTCATTTCTCTGGGTGTTCACAAATCTCACGTTTCAGTTCCTTAAATGAAAATAGGTGAGTGGGGAGGGTTTCCTCAGAGCTATAGGTTCTTACTTTAGGGACTGGTGTTAGGGAGAACAGGCAACACTGATGATGGCAGGATCTGGGTTTGCTGCCACACTCCAAACGATTTATGCATTTTTGAAGTTAATCTACATATTTCCATTTTCCTGACAGCAATTCCTGCTGTATCTGCAGTTTTCCAGATTAGAAATCTGGGACTTTTCTTTGACTTCTGGTTCTTCTCAATTCCCTATATCCAGTTGGTCACCAAGGCTTATTAATTTTCTTTGTAATACCTCTTATTTTCCTTCCTCTTCTTTTTTTACTTCATTTCCACATTCACCATCCTGGTCTGTTTCAGACTCATATTTGTTTCACTGCAATAACCGCTTAATGGAGCCTTTTTTTAAAAAATAAATTTACTTATTTATTTAATTTTTGGCTGCATTGGGTCTTCGTTGCTGCAAGCGGGCTTTCTCTAGTTGCGGTGAGTGGGGGCTACTCTTCCTTGTGGTGCGTGGGCTTCTCATTGCAGTGGCTTCTCTTGTTGCATAGCACGGGCTCTAGGCACGTGGGCTTCAGCAGTCGTGGCTTCCGGGCTCTATGGAGCAGGTTCAGTAGTTGTGGCACACAGGCTTAGTTGCTCCGCAGCACGTGGGATCTTCCTGGTCCAGCGCTTGAACCCATGTCCCCTGCATTGACAGGCGGATTCTTAACCACTACGCCACTAGGGAAGCCCTAATGGAGGCTTTATATGCTACCAGTGTGATTTTCCTGAAACACTACTCCCATCACAGCACTCTCTAGTTTAAGAACTTGGAATATTTCTCTAATGCCTATGAGACAAAACTAAACTACTCCTCTAGCCCCTCCATTACCAGGTTTTAACCTTATTTCCCTCTGTTTCCTAACACGTACTCATATTAGTTATTGTAATGCTAGCTGCTATAACAAAGAGATCCAAATGCAATGGATGAGAAAAGAGAGAAATTCATTTCTCAATTTAATGTCTGAGTTCCGGGATGCTCCATGCAATCACACAGGTTCCTTCCATCTTGTTTCTCGAGCCTAACCTCTAGGACAACATCCTCAATATTAGAACTGAATCTGGATGACAGGACATCTTCTCATTAGCCTGAGGGAAGGCAAAAGAAAAAGAAGCAGGCTAAACATCTGAAAGGCTCTGCCTATGAATGGGTGGGCATATATTTCTACCCAAGGGAAGCTGGGAGATAGAGTGTAGTTGGTCAACCATATATCAAGCTACAATTAATACAGAAAAAGAAGAAAAGTCAGCTAGCACTGTCTGCTGCACACCCTCTGCTTCAATTGTCCTGGTCTCTCCAACATGCAGTTTTTCTTTCTTTCTCTCCTTCCCTTCTCTCCACTTAGCCAAATGACATCCACCCTACTTAAGCATTACCTCCTCTTGCCAGTATTGCAGCCATTTTCAAAGAATGCTTCAGTATGCTGAAGAAAGTGGAAATGGTTCCAGGACTGTTCAAAACTGTTCAAAAGTCCTCATTTTTTTATGACGTGTTTTTCACTTTAATTTTGTCTTTTACAACCTCTTAATCCACGGAAGCGGATTTTGGAGGTCTCAAACAATGCCCACATAGGAAGTAAGTAAACAGGAGAGTAGCAGGAGAGTAGCAGTGAAGAGTTCTGGTAAAATCCACTAACAGCTGAGTCCGGCTATTACAACTGTATGTCCTGACTGGTGGTATTCGAACTGGGACTAGTGTGTAGTCTTGATAAGGCTTAATTTCTTGTAATGTATCCTTGTGGCCTAAATTGATATAAAATATCTGCATAAACTATGGATAAAAGTGGTATCAAAGAGAAGCAATGTGGTTATATTCATCTAAAATTCTCTAAGAGACACAACGAATCTGATGAACAGGATCATTCTGGTTATCAGAGAAGTATAAAAGAACTGCTTAGGCACGTTAAAGTATTGAGAGAGAAGTGTACCACTGTCTACAATCCAAGGTCTGTGTTGTTTGCAAAGCCAGGGCCTTAGTTATGTATGGAATAGGGATAATTCAACAGACTTTTTTCACAGCCTCCATTAAATATTATTCAAGACTCTCTCGCTCTTGGGGTAGTCAATACCAAATACAGATTCCAGGGCCCTTCTCCTACCCACTGAATCAGAATTTCTGGGAGCGGGGACAAAGAATCTGTATTCCCAACAAGCTCCCCATGTGATTCTTCTGACAACCAAAATTCAAGAACCACTGTTCCAAACCACTGGAGATATTTTGGAACTCTATGACCAAACAGTCCACACCACTGGCATTTACTGTAGGAGTGGTCAGGAATGCTAGATGCCCTGCAAAGGACAGTGCAGCATGGCTAAGGACTGTTCACCATCCTCATGACTTACCTACGTTTCACCAGAAATTCACGTTCATGTAGATGAAAAGTCTATTATAATAATACAAGCCTAGATCACCACTCCATTTTACATATAAACACAAAATATTTTTTGCATGGTTTTAAAAGAAACTGAATTTCCCAGTAATACAACTACAGTCATCCCTCAGTATCCAAAAGGGATTGCTTCTAGGACCCCCACAGATGCCAAAAATCCTTGGATGCTCAAGTCTCTTACATAAAACGGCATTGTATTTGCATATAAACTACAACACATCCTCCCTATATACTTTAAATCATCTCTAAATTACTTATAATACCTAATGCAATGTAAATGCTATGTAAATAGTTGCTAGTGCACAGCAAATTCGTTTTGCTTTTTGGAACTTTCTGGAATTTTCTTCCCCAAACATTTTCAATCTGTGGTTGGTTGAACCTGTAGATGTAGACCCATGGATGACCGTACTGAGTAAATCAAGAGTAGATTGTTTTATTAGAAAACTGTTTAGAAGTTGAGAAATTGTTAACTGTGACAGCTTACCAGTACAACATATCAGTGTCAGGCTGCATTTGGAGCCTGTGATTCTACGTATAGGTGCAAACATTTGAAAACTTCATTATGTCTTTTTTTTTAATTAATTTTTCACTGCACTGGGTCTTCATTGCTGCACACGGGCTTTCTCTAGTGTGGCGAGCAGGGGCTACTCTTCCTTGTGGTGTATGGGCTTCTCATTGCAGTGGCTTCTCTTGTTGCAGAGCACGGGCTCTAGGCACATGGGCTCCAGTAGTTATGGCATGCGAGCTCAGTAGTTGTGGCTCACGGGCTCTAGAGCACAGGCTCAGTAGTTGTGGCTCATGGGCTTAGTTGCTCCGCGGCATGTGGGATCTTCCCGACCAAGGCTCAAACCCGTGTCCCCTATACTGGCAGGCGGATTCTTAACCATTGTGCCACCAGGGAAGCCCCATTATGTCTTTCAATGTAGTCATGCCCAAGCATTTACATATCAAAGTCAATATTATTTTTTATAAATGACTTTTTTATTTCACCTCGATATTGCTATTATGGCATTATTTTTGTTTGAAAACATACATGGAAGGTAGATTATACATATGATTTTCACTTCAGGGGAGTAAAGGGGATGTTACAAATATCTGTTATAAAACAGTGGACACTGATCTGGTAAGGCAGAGAACCACTGCTCTTGATACTAAAGAACATGCCTTAAACATTTTAAATCTTGTTGTTGGAAGAATGAAAAGACACTTGGCATCGAACTGAATAGATGTAGTTATAACAAAGTTTTAGAATTAGATCAATTGTAGGCTCAGAAGAGCTATCCAAATGCAAGGTGTATGATATATAACACACTAAAGACCAGAGCTGGTAGGATGTTCAATAACCCAACCAGGCTTGAGAAACAAAGGTGCTGATCTCTAGACAGGATAATTCATTCAACAGATATTGAACATCGGCTATGTGCCAGCCACCTGGAATAAGTTTTCCTGCTTTCAAGGATTTTATAGTTTAGTAAGGGAGCCAGGCACATGACCAGATAACTGTAATTCAGTGTGGTAAACCGGCTGATAGATAATATGCTGGCTATTATGTTGTCCAGAGAAGAAATAGCCTATCTGGCCAGGGGAATCTGTAAAGGCTTCCTGTAAACTGAGTCTTAAAGGATGAGGAGGAATGAACCAAGTGAAGAAGTGTGGGGGGGGGCAATATAGGGGTTGGGGAGTGGGAGGTACAAACTATTAGGTGTAAGATAGGCTCAAGGATATATTGTACAACACGGGGAATATAGCCAGTATTTTGTAATAAATGTAAATGGAAAGTAACCTTTCAAAATTGTATAAAATTTTTTTTAATGTATTACATTGTGAAAAAAATAAAATGAAAAAAGAGTACCAAAAAAAAAAGTGTGTGTTAGGACACGGAGAGGAGGAAGGTGGTGAGGAAGGTCTCAAGGTAGGGCTGTGCTGGTTGTGTGGCCCTGGTGGGGAAAGGTATTCAAAAATCTTTTCAAGTATTTTAAAAAATTGAGATATAACGTACATAAAATAAACAAGTCTTTATACACCAGTATAGCTCAATTAACTTGTAAATATACGTAACCCATGGCAAAGGTAAACAAAGCCAGACACTAGTTACAGCGATAAAGACAGATTCTATTCAGTTCAGTAGGGAAGACAGCCCAGTGTAAACTGACTTCAACTTTCATTTGTGCAGAGGTAACTGGGCATTTTCAAGGGAGAATGAGGGAATAGGGAAGGAAATGAGCAGCATGAGGGAAGTGGAAATTTATAAAACGTGGGAAGGGGAGCTGGTCAGTATATTAGGCCATGCAGGTTTGTTAACTGGCACTTATGGAAGTGAGGCTCCCACTCTCCCACAGAGACTGGGAGATAGAGGCCCTGACTTTAGGTGTTGGTTGGAATAAACAGTAAATTCTTTTGGCAACCTTGAGTTTTCTCAAGCAGGAAACTATGGGGGCTGAACTTGTCTTCTTAGGGATGTGGCCTTGAGATATTAGAAAATTTGCTGGTGTTATTCAAGTCTCTTAGCAAGAGAGGATTGGCAAAATCATTTGTGCTGAGAGTCTTCAGTTGTTATAGGCCAAGGTTGAGGCTTAGTTGAGAAGCGGGCTCAGAGGAGCCTGCCAAGAGTTTGGTCAAGGAGAGAGCCTTTCTCACTCACCACCCAGATCAAGATATGGAAAATTTCTAGCAACTCAGAAGGCTCCCTCAGGGCCACTTCTTGTCAATTTCCATCCTTAAAGATACTAATATTTTGCTGTCCATCACAATAATTAGTGTTATCTGTTTTTGAACTTGATATTGATGGATTCATATAGTATATACTCTATTGTATATGACTTTTCAACTTATAAGACCCACCCACATTGTTATGTGGCAATAGTACATTCTTTTTCATAACTGGGGAGAAATCTATGTTACGAATATAGTGCAGTTTATTTATCCATTCTGCTGCTGATGAACATTTGAGTTGCTTTCCTATTGCTGGATAATACAAATAAAGGTTCCCTTAAATATTCTTATGTCTTTTGGTAGATACAAGCACTTATTTCTGTTTGGAATATACCCAATAATAGTGCTGCTGGATCATTGGGTATTTATAGTTTAGGTTTAGTAGACACTGCCAATTTTCCAAGGTTGTTTTACCAGTTTATATTCCCACAAAAAATTTTAAGAGAATTCCATATCCCCACCAACACTTGGTATTATCCTTTTATTTTTAGTCATTCTGATGAGGTGTAGCATTATTTTATTCTTTTTTTAATACATATTTTCCTGCTGACTAGTGATTCTAAGCATCTTTTTATATGCTTATTAGTCATTTGGCTATCCTCCTTTGTAAAGTGCCTATTTGAGTCTTTTGCCCACTTAAAAAAATTGAGCTATCTTTTTTTTTTATTGATTTGTAAAGTGGATATGAGTGTACCAGTTGGGTACTCTGGGAAGCAGATGCCAATATGTAATGAGCAATGCAAGAGATTTATTGGGGTAACACCTACGAAAGACAAAGGGGAGAGAAAGAAGGAGTAGATAGGGAAAGTTCAGATGCAGGTCTGACACTTGTGAAAAGAAAGGGGGAAGGAAGGAGGAAGTGGACAGGAATAGAATTAGATTGGGGTGCATCTATGATAAAGTCTCAGCCAGCCCCATGGGGAGCTCTAACACAAAGATTGCCCACAGAGAAGTCCTGTGCTGGCCAGAGACAGCAAGCCTTTGTACCACCACTGTGCTTATAACTGGATACGTGCTTCCAATGAAACACACGGCCTTGGCTTGAAAGCTGAGGTAGACCCTCTTGAGAAGGGAGATCTGAGCAGAGTATCTTCATGGATGCCATAGAGTTCTTTATCAGATGTATGTATTGCAAGTATCTTCTCCCAGTATGTGGCTTGCCTTTTCATTATCTTAGTGGCTTTTTTTTTTTTTTTGCAGTACGCGGGCCTCTCACTGTTGTGCCCTCTCCCGTTGTGAAGCGCAGGCTCAGTGGCCATGGCTCACGGGTCCAGCTGCTCCGCGGCATGTGGGATCTTCCCGGACCGGGGCACGAACCCGTGTCCCCTGCATCAGCAGGCGGACTCTCAACCACTGTGCCATCAGGGAAGCCCCTTAGTGGCATTTTTTAGTTAATTTTAATTAAGTCCAAGTTATCTATCTTTTCTTTGCTAGTTAGCACTTTTTGTGTAATGTTCAACAAGTCTTTGCTTATTCCAAGGTTATGAAGGTATTCTATGTTTTCTTCTAGAAGGTTAATTATTTTACTTTTCACATGGAGGTCTATGATCCATTTAAAATAATATTTTAGGTATGGTATAAGTTTGGGGTCAGGTTTCATTATTTTCCATATAGATGACAAATTTGTCCCAGCACCAGTTAATGAAAAGACCTCCTTTCCCCCCACAGAACTGCAGTGGAGACTGTTGTAACAAGTGACTGTATATGTATGGGTCTATTTCTGGATTTTCTAATCCAGCCCATTGTTCTATTTGTCTAAAATTATGCCAATATCACTCTATCTTAATTTCTGTAGTTTTATAATAAATTTGTCTATCTGGTAAGGTACATTTTCCATCTTTATTTTTCAATATTGGCTTGGCTATTCTAGGACTTTGGTATTCCTAGATATATTTAAAAATTACTTTGTCAATTCCAACAAAAAATATGCTGTTTCTTTTTCCAATTTTTCAAAGACAGTTTTAATGCCATGGGGAAAATGCTCACGACGTTAAAATGGAAAAAGCAAGATACAGTACCATATATGCAGCATGAGCTCAACTATGAAATAATTTTAATATTTATACATTGAAAAAAAAGACTGGAAGAAAATGCACCAAACATTTAACTGTAGTTACCTCTGTATAGTGGGAAAACAAGATACTGAATTTTTTACTTTTTGAAAATTTTCAAATTTTCCAAGAAATCAGTATTTATAAATCAGAAAACCAGTAAAAAAAAAATGAAACTTAAATGTTAAACTGCTTCACAGCTAACTACCAATGGACTATTAAGGAAGTACTAGGTGAGTAAACTGGCTTTGAGGCATGGCTACATGGACTTTTTCACCTCAATGAAAAAAATGTCCAAGAAAATTTTATTGCAAATTCATAACAGTTTTGTATTATTAATGTTGGAAGCTTTAGTTAAGTTTTACCCACAGAAACTTCAGTAGCTAGTATCTAATCTTAATATATAGAAAATGCCAACTTTTCATCAAAAATTTAATGCTATTTAATTGCCTTAATTTGTTCAGAGGCTGGTCTGAACAAAGGGTATAATTTAAAAATTCCAGCCTTCAGAAGAGTTTCAATTAAAGAAGATTGAAAATAATCAATTTTGGGCTTCCCTGGTGGCGCAGTGGTTGAGAATCTGCCTGCCGATGCAGGGGACACGGGTTCGAGCCCTGGTCTGCGAAGATCCCACATACCGTGGAGCAACTAGCCCTGTGAGCCATAATTACTGAGCCTGTGCGTCTGGGGCCTGTGCTCCGCAACAAGAGAGGCTGCGATAGTGAGAGGCCTGCGCACCGCGATGAGGAGTGGCCCCCACTTGCCGCAACTGGAGAAAGCCTCGCACAGAAACGAAGAGCCAACACAGCCATAAATAAATAAATAAATTAAAAAAAAATCAATTTTAAGCAATTAAGAGATGAGATTTGCTTTTGGTGCATTAATCTCTTACATCTTAATTTCCAAATAAGTTTTTAAAACATTTTACTGTTAAATAACTATTGACAGTTCTGTTATTTCACGAAGATGCAGAATGCAACATTCAACAAACATTTATTAAGAATCTACTGTGTTCCGCACTTTGTGCTAGGAGTGTGGGCAAGAGGAGGAAAAGGGATTCTGAAAGGTGGTTGGATATAAATCCCCCACAGGTCAGTTCTAATTAATTCTGTACAACAGAAAATTGCCAAGAAGTTTCTTTCATACTGTACCATTGGTTTAAAAGCACTTAACCTAAGTATTTGTGTGGCTGTCAACATTTGTTTCTATATATTTAGCTTTATCAATGGATGGAATGAAGAGTGACAGAAAAGGGGAGAGACACAGAACCAAGCATAAATAATCAAATTTCTTCTTAAAGGTACAGATCTCAATTTTATCAGGAAGATTTGTTCTCACCAAAATTTGGGAACTTCTCTACTACACACAGGCCAAAGAATGTTCTGACAAAATAACAAAAGCTACAAAACTTGTGCTCAAAGGAGCAAGAAAATCCTATTGGTCCATGCTGCCTAAAATCACAGCTTTCCAAAACTCTAGGCGAAGAAGGGATCCATTTTATGACAAATTAGGAATCTGCCTTACATTTTTTTCTAAATAAAAATTCCTACCTGACCTTACACCCCTAAATATATCAAATGAATGCATTTATCTTATATGGCCCTATACTCAGTCTCTCCAGATCCAAGAATCTTGTGAAGCAAATTAATGATTTTAAGAGACTAAGGATCAACACATATACCAGAAAAAGACTTTGTTAGACCAAAAAGAGAAGCCAGATATGGAGCCTATTAACTCCTGAAGCGATGGCACCGTGCCTCAATCTGATTGCCTGGGATTACATGCTTCAAACTGTCTAATAATACAATTCTTTTAGGCTAGAAACTCCTTGAGAGATTATGTGATTCATCTTTGTATCACCTGCCCTTATCACTAGCCTCTAATAAATAGAATGCTTGGCTGTTTACTGTGTTCACTAAATGTTGGGTAATAGGAAAGGCTACAGAATGACAAGATACATTTGTATTTTTAAATGATCACACCTTCCACAGAAGGATTTTAATTGCAGAAATCAGAACTCATAACACCACATATGCTGGGTTTTTGATTGGAATCCATTAAATCTATAATTTGGAGAGAACTGATATTTAAACAATATTGAGTCTTTCAAACCACAAACATGGCATGTCTGTGGGAAGGAGCATTCTCGGCAGAAAGGAAAGCATGAACAGGGCAGAAAGACAAGAAACGGCATGGCTCATGGAATATGAGAAGCTATGAAGCAGTTCAGTGAGGTGTGAAGTGCAAGGTGTGGAGTGCAGAGGATGAGGCTGAAGAAATGGACGGAGGCCAGATTATGGGGGAACTTGTCAGCCATGTCCAAGTTTGGATCTAAGGCTAATGGGTGGCCTTAAAGCACAAGAGTGGTAGGTCTGATGTGAATTTGTCCAGAGGATTCAAGCGGCAATGGGTTTGAATATGATTGAGTGGCTTTCAAATGGGACAAAAGTATAGACAGGCATAATAGTTAGAAGTCCATTCCAGTAGTTCAGGTGAGATATGATGAAGATTTGAACAAGGACAATGGCAGTTAAGATGGAGAAGCAATGGATTCACACTGGACTGGTAAAATCAGCAGGACTTGATGATTAGACATTGTGGGTTTAGAGGATGATTAGAGAGAGAGTCAAAGATGGCTCCCAACTTTCTAACTTGTGTCTGGGTAGATGGTGGTACAAGGAATATGGGAATAAGAGTAAACCTGGAAGAGGAGATGCTGTGTTGATTGAGTCTGGGATGTCTATGAGTCTCCTAATAGACAACTGGATATACAGGTCTGAAACCCATGCAAAGATCCAGGCTGGATATATGGTCCTGGGACTATAGGTAAAATAATGGGAATAGGTGACATCACCCAGGGAGTGTGTGTGAGCTGAGAAGTACTTAACATCCCTCCCTCATATTCCCATTTAGACTTAAATTTTCCTAGTTCTTTGTCTTCTTCTTCAAAAATAAACCCACTGATATCCCCTGGGTTAAAAACCATACAAGAAATACTGTGTACTGGTCTGACATTATATTTATGACCACAAATTTCAAATGATTATTCAGTACAGCCAGACACATCTAATGTTCCACTCTCACAGACTGCATTTTCAGCTTCTCCTCTTGCTTGTTGCCCTCCACTCTCAGCTGAACATAACCTCATACCTCATACTTCACTAAAAAAAAAAAAATGCAGTTTGACTGACTACTTCATCTCTATACCATCAGGTCTACTAGGTTCTACTTTCCTTCTTGTTACCACAGAGGAAGTGTCCCCATTCCAATCTATGGCCAATCCTATAACCTGTGCTTTAGATTTCATTCTTTCTCCCTTACTCATTACTCCCTTCCTCTCAATCATCACCAATTTCTCCTTCACTAGTGAGTCAGTCTTATCTTTTACAAACATGCCTTAATCTGACCCTCTATAAACAAAACAAAACTGCAGTACCAGAGACTGCTGGTGATTACTCATATCCAATTTCTTCTCTACTTCCACGGCACATATTTAAATTCCATTTCTCAAATTATATTTCTCAGCCCCCTTGTGGAGACCATATGGAAAACAGACTGTTACCAGAGGAATGTATTCCACTTTCAGGTCTGGCACATAAAAATCTCCCATTCGTGATTCTCTACCCTCTTTCCTTTTCCAAGATGACTTTAAAATCCACATGTTGGTGCTACAAGATAGAAGGCATCTAGGTTCCTGGATAACTTCTGGAAGAAAGCCACTCAACTCACATTGGACTGTGACGCAAGTGATAAATAACCTTTGTGTTAACCTGGTGAGATGGAGGTTGTAGCACAGCCCTTAGCCTAAGACAACCCCACATCCCCCTCCAGCTATTGCCCCATTTGTTTCCTTTAACAGTCTTCAAAGAGTTGTGTATACTCATCCTTTCCATCATTCTCTTCTCAACCTCCTCCAATTCAGCTTTCATTCCCACCATTCCACTGACATGGCTCTCGTCAAGGTTACTGATGACCTTCATCTTGCCGAATCCAAGGTCATTTCTTTATTCTCATCTTTTGCAGTCTCTCAGCATCATTTAACACAGCTGACCACTTCCATTCTTTTTGAAACAGTCTCTTGGTTTTCCTCTTCTTTCACTGGCAGCTCCTTCTTTTCTACCAGGCTTCTTGGGTTCTTTTTAATTTTTTTCCTCTGTGCTCCTTTTTTTTAAATGAAATGCTGCTGACTCACACATCTTTATTTCTACCTTTGACCTCTCCCCTTAGCTTAGTTCTATATATTCAACTACCTACTCAGATATCTAATAGGCACCTGTAACTTAACAAGTCTAAAACAACTCCTGGTTTTCCCTCTCAAACCTTTCTCTCACCAGCCTTCCTTTTTACCTTGTTGCTCGGACCAAAAATGTGAGTTATCCCTGATTCCTTTTTTTCCCCTTCCATCTGCATCCAATCCATCAGCAAGTCCTTCAGGCTCTGACACCTGAATCTTACTGAATATGACCCTTTTTCACCATCTCCTCTGCTAAAACATAAGTCCAAACGACTTTTACTTCTCCCTTAGACGACTGCAACAGCCTCTCTGCCACTCTGCCTTCACTCCTGCCCCTGGTTAGCATACAGTGCCCCTAGCAGTTTAACACATCAGCCAAAGTAAACATCTGGAAATGTAATCATAAATCCATCACATGCTTAAAACTTTCCAGTAGGTTCCTGTGTGCACCTGGAATAAAATCCATCCTCATTACCATGGCCTACAAAGTCCTACATGATCTGGCCCCTGCTTATCTCTTCAACCTCATTCAGTTTGGTTTGGTCCCAGTGGTGTTTCAGCCCCTCACGTAAGCTCTTTCCTGTCTCAAGGACTTCGTACTTGGTGTTCCTCGCACTGGAATGCTCTTTCCCTGAATCTTTCTGTGGATGTCTCTTTCTTATTCCTCAGGACTCCACTCAAATGTCACCTCCTCAGAGTATCCCTCTCCCTCAGTCACTTTCTATCCCATTACCTCATTTTCTTGACAGCAATAAAGAAACAAAATGGTTTAATAATAGTATTGTAGATGATCTTACTTGCTAACACGCTTGATGTCTTTCATGCGAGACAGCTGCATGAAGGCAGAGATTTTGTCTTTTTTTTTTAATTGAGGAGTAGTTGATTATCTTGTTATTAGTGTTCGTGCCACAATCTAAAGAGCAACTGGCACAGAATATATATTTGTTGGACTGAATAAATAGTATCAAAAACTGTAAGCCCTTGAGGAATAATACCATGTGTTACATTATAATCCCCACCAATTAGCTGCCAATCATCTTTACAGTAATAAACTATTTTCCCCCCACATAAGTCTGAAAAAAAATAAAAACCACTACTCACATTTGTTGTTGTTTTTAGTCCATCCATCACCTTGTCTTGTAATCTTCCTTTTTTTTCTAATTAAGTTTATCCTGCACAAGTGAAACATTTTCACTTTTCAGATGTGGACTGGATCTTTGAAAAAAGGGTTCAGCAAGTTTCTAGAATAGTGAAAGGATTTTCAAAAAAGCCTTTAAAAAGGTGAGATAATATAAATCTATAGCTTCTTCATGTGACAAATAGCCCTGGAAATAAATACAAACATGCCATCCTATTAGTGAGGAGGTTTAAATAAGTGAGTCTTTGAAAAATAAAAATAAAATAAATTCAAAATTCTGTAGTGTTACTAAATCTCATAAGATCCAGCTTGTGATTTCATAGTCGGAGTGGTTTTAGGACTAGTTTGGGGTCCTGAAACTGGGACAGATTCTGTTTGGCCCAGAACTCTTCAGTAAGCAAACATTATTGTGTCCTATTAAGAAGCACCTATGGGCTTCCCTGGTGGCGCAGTGGTTGAGAATCTGCCTCGTAATGCAGGGGACACGGGTTTGAGCCCTCTTCTGGGAGGATCCCACATGCCCGTGAGCCACAACTACTGAGCCTGCGCGTCTGGAGCCTGTGCTACTCAACAAGAGAGGCCGCGCTAGTGAGAGGCCCGCGCACCGCGATTTAGAGTGGCCCCCGCTTGCCACAACTGGAGATAGCCCTCGCACAGAAACTAAGACCCAACACAGCAAAAATAAATAAATAAATTAATAAACTCCTACCCCCAACATCTTAAAAAAAAAGAAGCACCTAAAACCAATCAATTTCTGGAGGTGAAATATAAACAAATACACGCAAACTATTTTCCATTCCTATTCGTCTCTCATCCTCCTGTTGGATTCTTAAACATTTATGCTTAGTTCATTCATATAGTTCTCACATTTGGGGTTGTAAGGGTGAATACAAGTCTAAAATAATTAAATTTAAAAATCTGCCTGGTGCCAAAAAGAACAAAGAACATTACCCCCTTACTTTTCATTTAGCAATTCTTTTAGAAAAACAGAAGCTATAAATGATTTCTCTGAGATGTATGTACACCTTTTAAAAAGCTAAACAAGTTTGCCAGTTTTGTACCCCCTTAAGATCTTTCTTGGGGGCCTTTGAGCTATCTCTTTGAAATGTGAATATCAAGGAGGATGGTGCCCCATCTCTCTGTCTCTGTGGGAGTTTAAACCTTGGCTTTTGGCTCCAAGATGTAACTTCCTATTTTTTTTCCTTGGGAGAAGGACAACAGGTATGTAATTGATTGCATCTGTCTGATTATATAAACGAGTGAGATTTCTTCTCTTTGCAATCTCTTTAGTGCATCACAGTATGGTTTAATGCTTATTCTATAATAAAACTATTTCATTCTTTTCTACTTTTCTATATTTTGTGGAGAGGATGTTTTGGGCGTGGCAGGAGAGTTTATTTTTAATTATTTCCCCAACTGGGTCCTCCAGTTTTGGCACTAGTATGGCTGATATTTCCCATTGCCCCTCCATACTTACATTAGGCAGTAAAGGATAGTGGAAAGAGCATGGAGCTTTTGGAGTCAGAAAACCCTGAGTTTAAACTGTTCTTTTTTTTTTTTAGTAGCATTCTGAGGTATGAACAAGTTACTTAACTTCTCTGAACCCTGACTGCCTCATCTATAAAATGAGGATAATACATTATAAGGTAACTAAACTGACACATAGAAGGTTATTTACACATGAAAGAAACAAAGTTAACTTAGATTCCTTTAGCATACTAAACTTTCGTCCTCCTTTCCACGGGGGTAACTCTGTCAAACCCCAAGGCAGTGTCCACGTCATTAATCTCGAGCACACTGAGTGATGAGGCAACGAACTCACACTGCGGACCTCAAGAGTTTAAAAAGTTTTAGTTTGTAAAGTACGTTAACAGAACAATTGAGATGATGCAAAGGGATAAGATCAGACTGCTGGGGTCCCCGTATGCAAATACCTTAATTACAGGCGCGCAGAGGCCGCTGCAGCTTCCGCACTTCCCCTCGAGTGCGCTCCGGGACGCCCGCCAGCGCGGGGGCGGGGATTTGCATGTGCGAAATCAGGAAGAGGGGGAACCACCCAACGAAAACCCCAGCTGTCCTTACCCCAGGCTGGGAGGACGGGCCCCACTTCGCCGCCCGGCCCGCCCCCAAGTGCTCGCGGGCGGCCGGCCCTCTAGACGTCACCGCACCCTCCCACCCGCTCCTGAACTTTAAGCCACGCGTCCAAGAACACCCTGGAGGAGGGGGATTTCTCAGGAGCCGGCGGCTTTCGCACGCTCGGGGCCGTCACCTCCCGGCTCCCAGCGTTCCCTGCGCTCCCGAAGGTCCCGCGCTCGCGCTTCCGCGACGAGGTCCCAAGCCCACCGGGGCTCCGGGAGAGCGGGCGGGGGCGGGGGCGGGGCACGGGCGGGGCACGGGCACGGGCGGGGCGGGGCGCGGGCCGCTGAGGGCGGAAGCACGGGCGCCGGTCGCAAGACGCTCCGCCCCCGCCCCAGCCCGGGGGAAGCGGCGGTGAGGAGTTTACGTCAGCCGCGGGAAGTCCCCCCCCGCCGGGCTGTTCGCCTCTCGGGCCGACCTGCCCTCAGCTGTAGCAGCGCTCCGCCTCCTGGCTCCTGCAGCCGGGACGGGCAACGCCGGGTGACCGGAGCGCGAGAATTAAGCGGGTGGGAAGGTGTGAGCCGCAAACCCAGAGGAGGGCGGGAAGGAGGAAGAGGAGGACCCGGGGGTGATCAGGGGGACTGGGGATCCCGCCGGCAGAGGTCCCTTGGCCGCCTGACTAACGGGCTGATTGACTGCAGCGGCTTCGGGTCCGGACGCTCGGAGCGGGGCGGCGCGGTGAGCTGAGCCATGGCCTCAGGTGAGTGTTCTCGGCGCGGGCTACCGAGGGCCGGGCGCGAGCCTGGCCCCGACGGCGGGGGCGGAGGAGGAGAGCGTCCGAGGGTCTTGCCGCTCAGGGTTTCGGGCGCTCAATTTTGGTTGTGACTCATTCTGTCTTTAAAATCGCCTCTGGCAAACTGTCAGCCTTTTAAAAAAGTAAGCTGGTTCAGGGTTTGCGTGCGAAATCAAAGTCACGCTCTGTAATTTGATGCCATTATAATAGCCGGAGCCTTAGAGTTTCCCAAAGACTTGATTTTTGGTTAGGGAAGTAATAAGAATCTAAATAAAGGAGGACGAAGATTTCCCGTATTTAAAAATTGATTTAAATTGAAACGGTGGTTTTACGTTTTAGAACAGGAACGAGGAGCCTTCCGACCTCAGGAGAGGTCTATCTTTTTTAGTTTAATTTCATCAGTTGCCAAGAGGTGATCGCTGTCGTGCTGACAGTTGGACAAAATGCGGTGCGGCTTTAAAAATCACCAGTGGTATTTTAACAGGTCTTACGTGGAAATGTTGCTTCAACAAAGTGAATCATTTTTACTGTAAAGTGCGTACTTTCTAATTTATGGAACAGAAGTCGAGTTTTGTTTTGTTTTCCTTTGTTGGAAAGAAGGGGAAAAGAGGATTTTTAGAATCCCCGTGCTTTAAAATATGAGTAAGAATGAAAACAACTTTCTATCACTTATGTGAATACTTACTTTTAGTCAATAAATGCGTGGATCTCTTGCTTTGGGGGAAACCAGTTTACCAAGAAACTGCTTAAAGGGTGAGGGAGGGAGCCTCACATCCAGCCATGGTTTAGGTCTGCCTGTAATCTAAAGGAAGTAAATCAGGTAGACTGCATTCGAGTGGGACCTTTACAGAAGTCTGGCAAGGTTTATGGGGGCACTTTCCCGGCAGAGGGAGCAGCGTGAGCAGAGGCTGGGGGGCCTAAAAGTGTGGATTAACCCTGTGCTAGGAGGCTACAGAGGGAGGCTTGTTTATGCTTGACCCGCATCCTCCCAACTCCCTGGTTCAGTGACCCTCAGTAGAAGGCTGATGACTAGCGGAGAAGAGGAAGTAGAAAGCATAAAGGACTTTTTTTTTTAAAGGGTTGAGCAGAACAAATCCATAGCTAGTGCTGTAGGCTGAGAAGGAAATTGGGGTGGTTCACATGACATTTGATTTCAGTTTGTCTGTGGTTTTCATGTGAGAATACAAATGTAGTTTAACATATTTCAACTTTCTCTTTAGCCACCTAAGTGACCCTGAACTTTCAGATAATCTTGTAAATTCATAAATTCAAACCGTGTATAAATTAAAAGTGCAAAGTGACTTGAAACACTTGGTTAATTTATTGATTATCAGAAAGATTTTGTATGAAAGTTAAAGAAGAGCCAGCATTATAAGAAAAAAAAATCAGCCTTCTGGTAATTTAACCAAACTTTGTTGATATATGGCATGAATGTAATACTCCTAATTCTTTCAAAAGAGAAAGAAAATAATTAGCCATTTATATAGAGTATCCTAAGACCCACATCATTTAAAAATGTGATACAATTTAAACTTGTTTAATGACACTATATTTTGTTCTGTTGTGAGGACTGATTTCCTAAATTGAAGGGGAAAAAATTTAAAGGAGTGGAAAGTTGTAGGGTAATTTTCTTTTCTTGTTTTTCCTGTTTTCTGGAGTTGCATTAAAATGGGACTGTTTAAAATATAACAAGTTATTTAAGTTGTAATTCAGTTGTCTGAAAACTGCTGAGGAAAAGTCTGGGTGTCCTTAATCACTCAGTAAAGACCTTAGACAAAAAGATTCACAAAATTATAAACTCCCATCCTGTTTTGAAACAGTAATTTAACTGAAAGAGTAACAACAACGACAAAAAAACTTTTGCTTAATTAGTTTACCATTGTCTAGTTTAGAGTCTGTTTGTAGTAAAGTTGTATAAAACCTCAAAAAGTATTTTTTATTGATTACCAAGCATTTAAGACCATTTCTTACCGGATGTAATATGTAAATAGGTGTCTGTAGTTGAATATATGATCTGTATAACGTGAAAGTAACAGATCATTATTTCATAAATAAAATTATATAAGTACCATGAATAACTGGGACTTTATGTATGATTCTAAATTTTGTTCAATTAAATTATGTTATTTAGGATTTCACAGCTCAAGTTCTATTAAGCTGTCTTTATTGCTTTTTAAAAAAAAATTACACCTTGGTTCCAGTCTTTTGACACAATTAATGAGGACAGGCATTAAGAAAAATGTTCTCAGTCCTATCCAAGGTATGCATAGACAGTCATTACTCTTGTATATTTATGATTCTATCCTGTTTAGTATAAATAAAATTAGCTCTTTTTTTGTCTGAATTTAAAGCTTCTCATTGTTCCAGTAGAAAGTACAAATGTTCCTGTGTGCGCATAGCTCTGTTTAATTAGTAAACATAGTACTGTATTTGGTAAAATATGTTTTAAAATTTAGGTAATTTATTTTTATTTACAGTTTTAAAAATTATTATTTTTTAAATTGGAGTATAATTGATTTACAGTATTGTTTAGTTTCACATGTACAGCATAGTGATTCGGGGTTTTTTTGCATATTCGGGTATATTCCATTATGGGTTATTACAAAATATTGGGTATAATTCCCTGTGCTATACAGTAAATCCTTGTTGCTTATCTATTTTATGTATAGCATATTCACAGTTTTCTTTAGTATAGTTCTGCTACGTCACATAATAGGAAGTACATGAAGATATCGTGTACTACTTACCAACTTTGCACTACTTACCAACTTTGTAGTGTAAATTGCAAGAGAACTGTTTGTCTTGAGTAAAGGGGAAAAACTCAGTGTAGTACGACACAATTTAATCTTTAATGAAAAACTGGAGCTGGAATTGATAGGTAAAGACAGTGATTTATTGTTTTTAGTAGAAGACTGAACACATAAACATGAAGGCTGCTTCAGAAGTGCAACACATGAAAATGTAGAGATAACAGTAGTATAAAAGAATTAAGATGATATATGATAGACATAGAGTGAAGGGAATGAGCAAGTGAAATGACTAGGGAGGAATCATGATGACTCATAATTGGGAACATCTGGGGTGTGTGTAGTATCTTTCTCAAATATAATTTGAGGGACTCAGAGTTTCCTTTTGTTCCATCTTTCTTTCATCTGTGTTTTCTGCAAATGATTGTGTTTGTAGGCACATGACCCAAATAATTGCATGGGATATACTTACAGTAAAAAATTATTTGTTTAATTCATATTTAAATGGGCATCCTATAATTTTTATTTTTAAATCTGACGGTCTTAATCCAGACAGATGATTTGGCCCTGCCATCTGTTTTTAATTTCGTTTCTCTACTTTTTTCACCCTGGAAGTTAAAATTTTTTTTCAGGACTTATTCTTCCACCCCACACCCCAATGGCAGTGGAATCTCTAGCAGTAAAATCTCTTTGCCAAAATTTTTTACATATTTTATTTACCTTGTGGTGCATACATCAGTCAAATACTCATCTGCAAATTCCCTTACTTGGATTCTTAAAGCCCAGATGAGAGAGTCAGCCTGATATATTAGAGTAAACCTGGATTTTAGTCCATGATGGACCTGGGTTGGTTTTTATTCCAGTTCTGCCACTCTATGATTTGAAAATGGGTATAACAACTGCAGAGTCTTAATAGGAGCAAATGAGGTAATGCATGCCCATAAATGTTAGTTTTCTTCTGTACTGGAGCTCTTTTGGGACTCAGACCTCTAGGAAACAGGAGCTCCTAGAAACACTTGGCACTTAATACTGTTTAAGTATCCTGATGATTCTAGAATTTTACGAAACCTTAAGGTTTCATAAAAATAGACTAGACCAGATGCTAGATAGAAAATATATCTTTCAAGAATATGTAAGCATGCCCATTTACTTTTAAATAATTTGAAGTAGTTTTGTGTATATTTGAACTAGGGGAGTAGAAGTTGACAGTGATGTTTGGAGGCAGTCTCCTTTGTCCACTTAAATGATAGTAAGCATTCTGAAGAAGAAAGTAAATAAAAAATTGCTTAGTAAATAAACCACGTGTCCTTTTGCTAATTTGATTGATATAACTTATCCTTCCTTTGATTTCTTTTGCACCTTCTGTGTTAGTCTTTTTCTGTCTTTATGGGAATAGGCTTGAGTTTTCCTTGCCCTTTTGTTAATTGGATACAATTCTGTGTAGGAAGTGGTAACTCTAAATTTTTATCATAATTGGGAAGAAATGGAAAAACTCACCTGTGTCTTAAGGTAAAGAAGGTCATCAACATAATTCAGTTGGGTTTGAGGAAAGAAGAACAGGTCTTTTCTTTTTCTCCAAAGTGAGTAGAGGTGATATTTAGAAAAGAATATATTGGTAACTCCATTTGCTCCTTTGGGTCTCAGGCAATCTGTTATCCTGTACTTCAGTGAATGAGATTCAGTCTCTAGTCAGTTATTCAAAACTGTGGTGTTCACACATTGGCATGCTGTCTTGTAAGAAGTGTTACTGATGATAGTTAAAATATTAATTTTGTAAAAGATTTATTTTAAATATCAGTGCAGTTGAAGGCTATCTCTGTAATAGTGCTTTTTTTCTCTTGCTTGCATTTGGGTAAGCTTTTTAGAGTGGGAGAGAGTTACAAGTAGTGAGAATTCCTCCACCTAGTCTGTCCATCACCCGGCTCATCCTTGTACATGAATTTTGGGGTTGCTTCTCCAGATACGTGCGTTGTTGTTTCCACTTCTTTGTGTTTTAGGGCAATGGTTCTTAATCAGGAGTGTGTTCAAATTGCTTGGGAAGTTTTTTTCAGAAACAAGTCTGGGCTTTAGATGGATTTCTATCTCTATTCAGCAGATCTCAGGTGGGGTCAGGACATGTATGTTTTTTGAAAAAGCTACCTAGGTGATTCTGATATATAGCCCCAATATGAACTTTGTTCCAGGAATTTCATTGCATCTAAATACTCACTTGCCTGTGCCAAGATGCATTATCTTCTTAAACTAATTTGCATTTATTTTAGCTTATTTGCTATATCAGTTATTGTGACTTTATCCACAGCTGCTTTTATGCTGCTTGTTCTCTGAATTTGACCCCCCTGGGATCCCAGCTGTCATATTTGCTAATGTCATTCATAATTTCTTTTTCTTATAACTTTATATAATTTTGAACTTTAGTTTTAGCAACTGTAAAATGGGATAATAATTCCTGTCCTGTTTTTATGAGACTAAAGTTAAAAGGATCAAATGAGAAATGTATATTAAAGTGCCTTAAAACAGTGTTTTAATTACTATAATTAACATCTTTTCACTGTGCAATTAATGCTGGTTCCCAGTGCTAACTGTCTGACAGTTGATCATCCACTTTTATCTTTTATTTCAATGTACGTTCTTTTTTTTTCTTTCTTTTCCAATGTACTTTCTTTTTTTAATCTTAAAAACTCAAATAGCACTCTTTCTTGCCTAAGTGCAAATAAAAACATAAATATATCTTGCAGACATTTTGGCTATATTTCAAATGTTATTCTGGTCTGTATGAGCATTTTACAATACTGTTAAAAATTTAGGGGTCAATCCCAGCTGTGCATAATATTGGTTAAAGAAAAGTACAGTAATCAGCTTGTTTAGAACCAACTTTTGAAGACGTTTCTATGATTTTCAAAACTGTAGTGATTTGAGATAATCTTAGTTAAGAATACTCATTTTCTCTACAGTTCCCTGATTTATGTTTTACCAACTTCCACTCCATAGATGATTGCATTTCACCACTTTTTATCTTCAGGAAGGATGGCACTTCAGAACAGGGTACTGAGGAAGGAAGTAACTGATACACTGTACTGATGCATGATATTATAAACGATTTATAGCTGGGAATTTTTTTAAAATTATAAATAGAGGTAAAGAAATTAGAATATGAATAGGTATGAGGAGTATGAAGGTGTAGCGATTTTAGTACTTACAAAGCACTGTTTTTTTCCTTAGTAGTACAACCTAATAAGGAAAATGTGAATAATTATTAATATAGTCTTTCAATGTTTGCATAATGTAGACAAACAAAAAGATCTTTAGATTTTCAGTCATTCATTCCACAGATATTTACTGAATATCTGTGCAAGGCACTGATGAGTAGGACACAATTCCTGCCTTTAGGTAGCTTGAAGAAATAAAACAAGTTGTTTGAAGAAATAAAACAAGTAGCTTTTTTTCAAGAAGAAATAAAACAGTGAGTCTTCCCTAACTTCAGTTATTTGCAATAATTGCCATAAACAAAACGCTGTGATAGTTCAGAGGAGGGGAAGATTATTTCCAGCTGGGGGAATGGAGAATATTACAGTAAACTCTGGTTGTTAGACTTTTTACCAATAAAGAGCTTCTACAATAGAAAGAATAGAGTTCAAGGGTTTTTTTAAGTACTTGATATTATATGATAACTAATATTTGTCATTTTTAGAATTTAAAAATCTTTAGAAAATGTTTTATTTAATCTTTCAGCAACTGCTTTTCTGTTCTCTTGTCTACAGACTTTTTTCTTAAACACACTTTCTAGTTTAAGGAAGTGTTGTATAACCAATGAAATATTTGAGTGCTCACTTTAAGCCTAGCACTTTTATTCACACTCCTCCCTCAAAAGTTAGCCACTTACCATTAGTGATGTCATTCTATATCAACTTCCCACTAAGACACCTTTAAATAAGCAGTGGGCAGGGATTTATTTGACCTTTAGTTCAACCACAAAGATGATTTAAGATATTACTTAAAAAATACTGTTGAGTATTTTGAACTTCGTTTTCAGAGGAAAATGTACTTTCTTTTAAATACTCCTACAAGGATATATAAGGTTGTGAAATTTTTTGTCTTTTTTTATTAGAGTATAGTTCACTTACAATGTTGTGTTAGTTTCTCTTGTACAGCAAAGTGAATCATATATATATATATATATATATATATATATATATATATATAAACACATATATATTGGTAACTCCATTTGCTCCTTTGGGTCTCAGGCAATCTGTTATCCTGTACTTCAGTGAATGAGATTCAGTCTCTAGTCAGTTATTCAAAACTGTGGTGTTCACACATTGGCATGCTGTCTTGTAAGAAGTGTTACTGATGATAGTTAAAATATTAATTTTGTAAAAGATTTATTTTAAATATCAGTGCAGTTGAAGGCTATCTCTTTTTTAGATTCTTTTCTCATATAAGTCATTACACAGTATTGAGTAGAGTTCCCTGTGCTATACAGTAGGTTCTATTTTTGTGGCTACGCTGGGTCTTTGTTGCTGTGCACGGGCTTTCTCTAGTTGCGGCGAGCAGGGGCTACTCTTCTTGCAGTGCACGGGCTTCTCATTGCAGTGGCTTCTCTTGTTGCAGAGCATGGGCTGTAGGCGTGAGGGCTTCAGTAGTTGCAGCACGCAGGCTCAGTAGTTGCGACACATGGGCCCCAGAGGGCATGGGCTTCAGTAGTTGTGGCACATGGGCTCAGTAGTTGCGGCGCACAGGCTCTAGAGCACAGGCTCAGTAGTTGCCCCGCAACATGTGGGATCTTCCCAGACCAGGGATCGAACCTGTGTCCCCTGCATTGGCAGGCGGATTCTTAACCACTGGACCACCAGAGAAGTCCTATAGAGTAGGTTCTTATTTGTTATCTATTTCATATATAGTAGTGTGTATATGTCAATCCCAATCTCCCAGTTTATCCTTCCCAAGGATGCAAAATTGAAATACTCATCTGCGTGCGTTACATTTTTCAGTAAAATTGAAATAAATATTATTAACTTGATTAGGTTAAAGTCAGTTTTCCCTGGCTCTTTGCCTTTTGAATAAACAAATAGGTAGTAAATTCAAGCACAAGGAGTCTAAACCAAACAGAATCAAATTAAAGATACCAGTAATACTTTACTTAGTAATACAAAGTAGAAAATATGGAGCCATCAATGATTCTTTACTTTCTCTTAACCCTAATGTTCGTTCAGTCACCAAGTACTGTCAATTTTATCTTTTAAATAATCCTTCATTCCTATTATCACTACCAAATTTCAGAAATACTCTCATCATTGCCCACATTACTGTAACAGCCTCTAAATTGATCACCTTACTTCCTCTTTTCCTTTTAATCTGTTCACTGCCACCAGAATTCTTACTCTAAAATGTCAATCAGATCATGTGATTCCCCTGCATAAAACCTTACATTGATTCTCTGTCGCTCATAGAATGAAATCCAAATCTCCAAATGTACTCTGGCTTTGGTTCTCTTTCTAAGGGTGGAAGTGTACTTCATTTCCATTGGGGCTGTATTGTGATTCTTTGGCTCTTTTTTACTGTGCCTCCACCTTTGGACACACTCTTCCCTTTCTCTAGAATGCCTGCGTTTCTCCCTTCCCCCTCCCCACCCTTTTGCTTCAGTACCTCTTTTTTTCCTTTGACATAGGCTTTCCTGACTCTTTTGTTCTTATTACAATTTTATGCAGAATTTTGTTAGCATAAACAAAATTTTGTTCCTTCCTCTATAGTCTAATAATTTGTGTTGTTTGCCTCACTATTCTGTAAGATCCTTGAAAGAAGCAGTTGTGTATGTACTGTCATGGTATCACTATAAATCATTGTTTTCAAGAAAGCATTCAAAATAATAATAGACCATTTACTGAATATTTGTTATATGTCTGATACTTGGTAAGAACCTAACACATGTTAATCTCTAATACTCACAACAACCCTATGTGGTAGGTGCTATTGTTATTATCTCCATTTTATAGAGTAGGAAACTTAAGAAATATGATATTTCCAGGGTCTTCAATGTTAAGATGTGGCTGAGGAGTACTCAAAAGGCCTCTTCCCCATACTGCACTGATAATACCCACTGTGTTACCCTTTCTGAAGATTTGCTTGCATCATAACAGAGGATAAGCCTTTAGTCAAATAAATGGATATCTTAATTGTGGGAATTTAGAAATCACTAAACTGATTGAGGGAGGGTTTTTTGGGGGGTTTTGGGTTTTGATTTGGGGTTTTTTTTTAGTGGAAGGCATCTTTATACCCCTGAAATAAAGATACATTGCTAAGTACCCTACTTGTAAGCACACTTGAGTGTCTTTATTAAACTGTCATGTCCATGATTTGGATCATTTCCATGATTTGGATAATAAGAGGGGGCAAAAGTGCATATGTTTTAGACAGCTTTATTGACATATAACTAATGTACAATAAATTACACATGTTTAAAGTATGCAATTTTATAACTTTTGACGTATTTATACAATTTTGAGATCATCACCACAATCAAGTAATTAACATGTCTGTCATTCCCCAAAGTTCCCCATCCACTCCACACCCCTATGCTTAGGCAACCAGTGATCTGCTTTCTATCATTATAGATTAGTTTACATATTCTAGAGTTTTATATAAATGGAATCATAACAGTATGTGCACTTTTGATCTGGCTTCTTTCACTCAGCGTATTTATTTTGAGATTCATCCATGTTGTTCTGTGTATCCGTATTGATTCTAAAGGTATATATTTTGAATTACATTTGCTATAGAAAGTAAATAGTTATTTTCTTTTCCTCTGTTGTGTCTTATACTTTAGGTGGGACTGACTGAAAATTCTTTTGAGCGTAAAGTCCCTTCTGGAACTTGTTTTGCTGTACTATGTATAAGTCCTTTAAGATTCCAATGGAGATATAAAAAACTTAACATTTCCTTCTGCGAGGATTTAAATACATTTTCATTTTCAATGAACAGTCTTTTAGTCCACTGTTAAGTCTAATGTAAAATCAAGCAAAGTCACTTTTGGAATATAATATTGTACTTCTGAAGACTATCTTCTTGACCCATTTGGGAGAATTTTGGGGAAAAACCCTTCTACTTGGTCTCATGTAAGTGGGTATCTCTGAAGTGGTTATCACAGAACTTCACTCTGGCATTAGTTATAGATATTAAACAATAAAGTGCTAACCAGTAAATATGATTTGAATGACTTGTGTTTACACTGTACGGGAGCTCAATTTGAATGAGAGAGAAGAGTGTCTTTGCCACCCAATCTTTGATAATTACATTTCAACCTTGTTATTTAATATTGAGAGGGAAAATTTTTTAGTCTACTGTTTTATAAAAAACAAAATGGTCAATATCCATTATCATTCCTATTTTAATCTCACCCTCCCCCCTTTTAAAATTTTCAGGTGGTAATGAACCACGTATAGAGATAATTGAACAACCCAGGCAGAGGGGAATGCGTTTTAGATACAAATGTGAAGGGCGATCAGCAGGCAGCATTCCAGGGGAGCACAGCACAGACAACAACCGAACATACCCATCTATCCAGGTAATAGACCATTCTCCTGTGTGTGTCTGTCTCTTAGTTGCTTCATATTTTAGCTACAGCAACTATGTTAAAGACCGAGCTTCTTCACAGTGATCTCCAGCAGCTTTTCTTCCTTTTTTTTCTTTTTAATTGATCTATATACTGCATAGAATTCTAGGGACATTTATTAAGTACAGCATGGATTCTTCATCCCTGTGGATAGTTATACATTGTGTGTTAATCTAAGTAGAGTGATTCCCAGTGCTTAGTATACATTGGCAGCTTTTGGATGATGATCCCTTTCACGGAACAAAAAGCTAATGAGGAAAAAGCATTCTCTCCTTGCAGAGGTGATCAGAATTGTTCTGTAGATTGAAAACATGGATTTGGGAATTCAATTAGAATTCTTCCTGCAGTCACTTGGTTAATCTAGGGTCTATGTAAAAAGAGAACATTTTTTGTCTTTTTTCCCCCTTACCTTTATTGCCTATCCCTGATACTCTGGGTTGCCTTGACTGATTTGAAATATTGTCACTTTTTAAATATAGTTTTTTCATATTAGCATAAATTTCGAAAGCAGTTTGACTTTGGTAATATACTATAATTATAAACTATACCATATTTGTATTTTAATATTTATATACATTTCCTTCAGTTTTTAATGATTTTTTTTTATTCTTTAAATGCCAATTTAAAACCTTAATGGCAGAGTGGATTTTTGAAAAGTTTTATTCAATGTTTCATCAGCAGATCTGAATTCACTATTTTATAACTAGATTATTTACAGAGTTTACTCTATTGAACTTAAAGGAAATGCTAAGTTATATAACAAGCCAATGGCAAAATTACATATTGAATTACAAATTCCAATCTTCTATCACACTTTTTTGTTAGCAATATGGATTTGAGTTAGATCTAAGTCTTTTTATATAATGTTAAAATGGGAGAGGTGCTAATAAAAGGTAAATAAGAAAACAGTAATCTTCTATTCCTTTAAGAGCGAATTTTAGCTCTTCTCCATAATTCAGCTTATTCTATACATTCTCTTTAATATTTCTAAGGTCTATATCCTTACCATTCCAGTATGTTCTAAACAACTTTGCAGCTTGAGTTCTACATTAGCCTACCTTATACTTTTTTCTTTTTTCTTTTTTTTTTGGCTGCACCACACGGCTTACAGGATCTTAGTTCCCCAACCAGGGATCGAACCTGTGCCCCTGCAATGGAAGCACAGAATCCTAACCACTGGACCGCCAGGGAATTCCCAGCCTTACACATTTAAGTTGTTACCTTCTCTTTTATTCAGAAAAGCAATAAATACTTTCTGGTTACTGTTCAAATTAAGTTTAAATTCAAAATTATGAATTTTAATGCCCTTTTACCTGTGAAACCACCTATTCTTACTTAACTGCCTTGTCATTTGTGCTTGCAAATTTGCCAGCTTCCAACCTAAACATTAGCTCATCCCCACATGCTTCCGTCCTCTCCCATGTTTAACTCTTCTCTTCTTTCTCAGTGTTCTGTGTGAAAACTTAATTTTGCAAAACTCAACTAGATTTATTGCCTGTTATACAGTGAACACTTGCAGTATGCTTACTGATTAACAAATATTTTTTTAAATGGAATGTAATGTATTAAGTAAAATGATCATATTTTTGTGTTATCATTTCCATTATGGCTTAAATATATACTTTTTTGTTTTTTGGCTGCATTGGGTCTTCATTGCTGCGTGTGGGCTTTCTCTAGTTGCGGCGAGTGAGGGCTACTCTTCGTTGCGGTGCGTGGGTGTCTTATTGCCGTGGCTTCTCTTGTGGAGCACAGGCTCTAGGCGCACCGGCTTCAGTAGTTGCAGCACGCGGGCTCAGTAGTTGTATCTTGCGGGCTCTAGAGCATAGCCTCAGTAGTTGTGGTGCACGGGCTTTGTTGCTCCGTGGCATGTGGGATCTTCCCAGACCAGGGCTCCAACCTGTGTCCCCTGCATTGGCAGGTGGATTCTTAGCCACTGTGCCACCAGGGAAGCCCTAAATATATACTTTGAAGGGATGTTTATGGTATGACAATGAATATAAGAGCATGGCATTCAGTGACTCAACATCTTAGAATTTCCTCATGCTCTGTGATAATATTTTGGTGTAATTTTACTTGTTTTCAAAGGAAAATAAGCAGAAATCAGATGATATGACCAATTGAATTAGGGCACAAAATAATATGCCAAGGAACTGAGAGGTAAAATTCTCCTCTACTGGTATTCTCTGTAAAGTTTCATCCAAACTGCAGTTGCCAGTCAATTGGACTTTATTTATCCAGTGCTAACTGTATTATATAAATTGAACTCTCATTTTGTAGATCAGTTCTTAATGAGATGTATTTATGGATCATATATTTAATTTCCCCCCTTTTCAGATTATGAACTACTATGGAAAAGGAAAAGTGAGAATTACATTAGTAACAAAGAATATCCCACATAAACCTCATCCTCATGATTTAGTAGGAAAAGACTGCAGAGATGGCTACTATGAAGCAGAATTTGGACAAGAACGCAGACCTTTGTTGTAAGTACACAGTCACAGACATTTTTAGGAATAGGATAAGCATAGAATGAATGCTCTTGATTCCTATCCATGTACATCTGTTATTTTTTAGCAGAATAAACTAATTCCTCACTGTACTTCTACTTACTATAGTATACATTTACATTTTCTTATCATTTGCATTGGAACTACCCTTTCATTCTTTATTAGTAGACACAGTCCATGATGGTAGCAGGAATACTTCTTTATTGTAACTAAAAGTAAACAAACTTATTTTATGCTGCGATTTTTTTTCTTAGTTTGAACAACTTATGAAGTATTTTCTTTCATAAATTTTTACTCTCTTTTCATTGATAGTTAACTTAAAAATTGCCAGATGTGAGAAAATCAACTGGAAAACTGGAATTATTATTTGAAAAGGGCAGTTATAAAATTAACATACAGCAATAGTTCTAAGATTTTAAAAAAGTATGTAATACTTTGTGTTTGAGGCTGCTGGATGGATCCATTCATCCTATTGGTGAGAGTGTAAATAAATATAATCTTTCTGATAGGCATTTTAACAACTACGTAGCAAAAGCCTGAAAAATATGAATGTCTCTTGAACTAGCAATTCTATTTCTAGGAATTTATCCTGAGGAAATAATTTCTAATTAAGCATGTTCAGAAATTTAGCTATAACGATGTTCATTGAAGCTTTGTTTGTGATGGCAAAAAGTTAGAAGCAATCCAGATAATAAACAAAGGGGGATTAGTTAAATAAACTGGTATATCCATGCAGTGTACTCCTATGTAGCCTTAAAAATAACCTTGCAAATATGTCTTTGTATAGAATGATATTCCCAATATTTAGATAAATAAAATAGGGCTTTAAAACAAAGTGTGATAAATAATTTTTTTAATTTTCATTTTATATTGGAGCATCGTTGATTAACAATGTTGTTTTAGTTTCAGGTGTACATGATAAATAATTTTTTCAAAAGTAAATGTGTACATACACATAGTAGTATAAACACTAAGGTATTGATAGTAGTTGTCTCTGGGTGGGAAGAATTGTGGGGTTTTATGTTCTTTTAACTGGTGTTTATTTTATAATTCATTTTTTGTAACGAACATGTGTTGCCTTTGAGGAAAAATGAAACCAATTGCAACAGGAAAAGATTAGTAGCCTCCTTAAATACTAGCAGTAACCATTTAGAAAGTATACTTTAAAAATATTCCTCTTTCAGTAACAACACAAAACATAAACTATCTAGTTATACAAACTTGGCAAGAAGTATTTCCTGCTTATATTATTTGACCTCCCAATAGCATTTTACATTGTAGATTACTCCTTTATTGGAACATTATTATTCCTTGATTTCTGATTTAGTGAGAACAAACTTTCCTGTTTTACTTCTTACTTCTCTGGCTGTTCTTTCTCAATCCTAGTTACAGGCAGTTAAATTTTTGGACTACCTTAATTATGTCCAGTGATGCCCAATAATGCCTGTTAGGGCTGTCCTACCCTTCCCCTCAATCCAAGATCCTGTTAAGGATCATACATTATTTTTAGGTGTCATGCTTATTTAGTCTCCTTTGATTTAGAACAGTTTCTTGGCCTTTGTTGGTCTTTCATGACATTAACATTTTTGAAGAGTTTAGGTTGTTTTGAAGAATGTTGTTCAATGTGGATTAGTCTGAATGGTTGCTCATGATTATGTCCATATTACCATGAATAATAATTTCATGTTAATATGAAATATTTTGGATGAGAAATCTACAGAGGTGATGCTGTATTATTCTCAAAATTGAGACACTATATTAGTTTTTTCCCATTGGTGATATTAATTGGCATTCTATTGTAAAGAACTTTTCCATCTTCCCCTACCTCAGTTGAAAAAATAACACTATAGACTCATGGATTCTTTTATTCAGTGTATTATAATTGAATGCTAGTCCATTACTAGCATTATTATTTTGATTTTCAAATTGACCCAAACTTGACCAAGGCAAGCCCCTTCAAACTGTTTCCTGTGTCCTTTTGATATGTCCCCATCTTTCTTCGAGCACTTCTTTACTTTCTGACACAGCGAAGTGTTCAAGACTTACTCGTACTTTTCTTGCCCAAGCCTTGAAATCTTCAGTTGTTTCTAAGGATCCCTGGTTTCTTTCAGTAGGGAATGGTAATAAGGGTGATTGCCTTTTTGACATATTCTCTTAAATAGCTCAAAAGCACCTCAAATAGAATATGCCCCAAACTATGATCTTACCCTGATCATATATACCTCTTTCCTCTCAAAATTGGTCTTCCAGTGTACCTTGTTTTACTAGTTGCTGTAAAAGCCCCAAACATAGGTGTCATCCTTGACACCTCCTCACAGAGGTGCACACGTTGAATTCACTAACAGGTACCTCCTAAATAGGTCTTGAATCTATCCACTTCTCTCCATGACTCCATCACCAACATACTAATTGATCAACTCTCTCCCATCATAGGTTCCTGTGACATAATGTGTATCTCCTTTATAAAACTTGTCATGATTTCAGTTTAGCATCTTGGTGTGTGATTACTTCATGTCTGTTTCACTAGAAAAAAAGTTTCAGCAAACTTTTTCTGTAAAGGACCAGACAGTAAATATTTTAGGCTTTGCAGGCCCTGTGGTCTCTACTGTACCTGCTCAACTCTGCTGTTGTGGCATGAAAGTACCTGTAGATAATATGCCAACAAATAAGTTTGTTCGAGTAAAACTTTATTTACAAGAACAGGTAGGTGGTGGGCCAGATTTAGTCCATGGGCTATAGTTTGCCAACCCCTGCTCTAGACTGTAAGCTCCACGAGAGGAGGGATTGTATACTCCCATTACTTACCAGAGTTTTTGGTACGTAGTAGGAACCCCAGAACTTGTTGAATGACTATGAATGAATGAGTAATTGATTCAGATAATCTCTGTGATCCTTGGTTTCCTCATGTCAGAATTTCAGTGTGTGAATAGGAGTCAAATATGATTATTCAGATGAAACTGTCAAGTAGTGTATAAATATATAAAAACAAAGAGTTCTTTAAAATCTTTTGTCAAAGAAAAAGTGAGAACCAACCTAAGAATCTTTCAAAGAAGTGGAATACTTTTGAGGAAGACAATCATGATTTCAGGGTTTCGAGAAAGGATTACAAGTTCAAGATTGACTTTTTAATTATTGGAGGCAGAAGAAGGAAATGTTAAAGATATTTTAGGTGCTAACAAAATCACAGGTGTGGTGAATGTGAAGAGCATGAACAATAAGACAACAGTGCATGGAGGGGGCAAACAAGGCAAGCGACCTCCTGGTGCAAAGGGCCATGTCAAGTTTGAACAAATAGTAATGTTAGTATAACCAAGTTTTGCTTCCTTATTCACACCCACCCAACTTTAATGATGTCATGGTTTTTCCATGTGGGAACAAGTATGACTGGTGGTGGTAGGGGAGTTCCCCCCACCATCATCTGTACTACACATATGCAAATTAGTAATATTTGTAGCAGTTGAGAAATTTTCCATAAATGACATTTTGAAACTTTTGTTAAATATTATTGTTGGTATTAAATATCTTTCTAATGAAAAAAATATGTAGTTTGATGCTTTCTTATGATGAATGATTATTATAACTTCATATGATAAGGCACAAAACATATTCCACTGCTGCTGGCCGTGAAGTCATTTGAAGTCAAAAACCAGATGTCCATGGAGTGGAGAGGTTGAGGTGTAAGAGGATTAGCAGGCACTGTAGCGAACTGCAGAGCCCTGTATAAATGGGGCTGCAGGTGCTTAGCTCCAGCCAGGTGTTTCTGTGCCAATCTGCTGTTGCCAGACCTTTAAAATGTTCAAGAGAAGCCAGAAATCCAGAATGTTTATATGCAGTTACCTGGTTTTTAAATGTTGGTAGTCTACGCACATTTTTTAAAAATGTAGTCAACACTTTTATGAGCTCAGCAAAACTATACCTGTAGGTGTCAGCCTGTGGGCATCTTTTTACAACTTTTGCTTTACATTATCAAATGTACAGATTTTATTGATTTGATTATGAATTCATTTGGGAGGTGAATTTTAGCTTTTTGGTGTTGCTTTCCTCTTAATCTTTGTCCACTTTGGTATATTTGACGCAGGAATATTAGTAAGATCTAACCATAAAATACTGTATGTAAAAGTGATAAAGTATACACTGCTTTTCTTTTAACAGTTCTCTTAGAAATATAGCCCCATTTTTTTATCCTCACATCTTTATCATAGCAATTGGAAATGTACTTCATGTTTTTAATATCTCCATCTGACATTATGATGACCTTTCAGTGCTGGTTTTATGCTTGATTTTTGCAGTATCCTTTAATAAAACCTCATTTATGTGTCCTTGTATTCAGCTATAAGGAAATTTGAAAGTTCTGTGTTTTCCTTCTAGTTTTCAAAATTTGGGTATTCGATGTGTAAAAAAAAAAGAAGTAAAAGAAGCTATTATTTCAAGAATAAGGGCAGGAATCAATCCTTTCAATGGTAAGTATGTTTGATTTAATTAATTCTATTATTTGGATATTGACTTATTGTGATAAATGATTTCTATTTGTATCTTCAACCTGTGCTTTAAAAGCTATCTTAAGTTCTGTGTTAACTTATATACTTGTCTTACACCTGTAAATGAGGATTAAAGTATATTTAAAATGCTTCAGTATTGAAAAAAAAAATCTTATTCACACAAGGCTTTCTACTATCAGTGAAGAGTTTCATTGTTTTCTATAAGAAAACCCTCTCAAAAATATTCTGATTCTTTTGGAATGTGGCCTTCCTTTTGCCACTCCAGCAGACGATATATACTCCCCCCTCTGAATATTGAATAGGCACTGTGGTTATAAGGTATTGGAGTGCATTTAACTCAAGGGCATATTCAACAGTGAAACTTAAACTAATCCCAATGTGGAAGTAGTATAGAAATAGTAGAGGCTATACAAAATATTTTCATAGTATATTTGTGTGTACGGCTAGATATTTACTGTTCAGTGGATTTTGTTGGGGATGGCACTGTCTGGTGTAGCACCTGGTAATGATGCCACAATTGCTACAGAATAGGTGAGGGCTATATTTCTTGAATAGAAAAATGACTACCAAGCTGACACCCTACACTACAGTGGTCTCCATTGTAAAGTCATCTGCAGCCACTTAAATCTGCATGATTCAGGTATTGAACAACTATAAAATTTTCAAAGAATAGATTTCTTTGTCATATTTAAGATATCCTTATATTGTTAGTTTGTGTTTTTTGTGGTAGTTTAAAAATAATTTCAGGGATATGATGATAATTTAAAGAATATCCTCATAGACAAGTAGTGTTTTTATGAATTATAAGGTCTGCATCTCTTTTCTCTAGGTCTTTATTTTTCATACTATTTAGTATAACGCAAAAGTTCCCTTCTTTCTCTTCAGTATTACTCACTGTAAGAGACTACTGTTAAATTTGATGTAAAGTTTTCTAGAATTTTCTTTATACATGTGTCATGTATATATATACACACACATGTATTTTTTATACAAATGGAGTCATGTTACACTTCCTAATCTACTACTTCGTACTTTTCACTCAGGAATATATCTTAAACATCTTTCCATATTAGTACTTATAAATCTAGTTTACTTTTTAACAGTATTCTGTGGTTTGGGTAGGCTTTAATTTGTTTATCTAGTCATCTATTAATAAACATTTAAGTTATTTTCAATTTACTAAAAAAACTCCATTGAATATAGACTTTGAACTCTTGTGTGATTTTTTAAAAAAAAATAAATTTATTTATTTATTTATTTTTGGCTGTGTTGGGTCTTCGTTGCTGCGCGCAGGCTTTCTCTAGTTGCAGTGAGCAGGGGCTACTCTTCGTTGTGGTGTGTGGGCTTCTCATTGTGGTGGCTTCTCTCGTTGTAGAGCATGGGCTCTAGGCACGTGGGCTTCAGTCGTAGTGGCATGCAGGCTCAGTAGTTGTGGTGCATGGTCTTAGTTACTTAGTTGCTCTGTGGCATGTGGGATCTTCCCGGACCAGGGCTCAAACCTGTGTCCCCTGCATTGGCAGGCGGATTCTTAACCACTGGGCCACCAGGGAAGTCCCACTTGTGTGATTTTTTTTTTCCTTAAATATTTTCTATGCCTTCATTTCCTTATTTATAAAGTAGAGATAATAATAGTACCTACTTCATATGTTGTTATAAGAATTAAATGAACTAAAATATGTAAAACACTAATTATGTACTAGGAACTATTCTAAGTGCTATATGAGTATATGTTATTAATATCATGCCTTGTTCTGGATTGGTAAAAACAAAAATCAGAAAACCCCCCAAACTTCCACAGATGGCCCATCTGCCTTTTGACTCCTGCATTTTCCGTTTTAATGCCCTTTCCACTGGAGTCAGGAGATCTGGATTTGAATTCCAGCATTGCCACTTGTACATGCTACGTGACTTGGGAAAGTTAAGTAACCAAAGCTTTGGTTTTCTCTTCTGTAAAGCAGAGATTAAATAAAATAGTGTACATAAAGTACTTAACATTTACTCCTTGAATTACAAATAATACTTAATAAATGGTAGCTATTATTTATAATCTCCTTGTTTTATACTGCATTATCCCTGTTTCATACTATGCCTAGACTTGATGGCCACTTTAATTTAAAAGTTGGCCTTTTACTTTAGCAATAAATCAAAATTTTAAATGAGCATACTCTTGACCCAGAAATTTTCCACTTTTGAAAATTATCCTAAGGAAATAATACCTGGTGGAGCTAGGATTTGAAAACAGGTAGCCTGGCTCTCAGGCACATTGCTTTATCTCAACTATGCTTGTTGTATTAACTGTTGTATTAACTCCCCGCCCCCACCCATTAGAATAATCTTAGAACAGTGCTTTATTATTGTGATTATATATTATTATTGATTATTGATATTATATTATTATTGATTATATTAATATAATCACTATATTATTGTGATTAAAAAGTTGCAATGGCTCCTTAAATAGTTTAAAAACGAAATGGCCCTAAATTGGAAATCTTCCACATGTAGCTCCAACATATCTTTCCTACCTTCTTGTCCACTGCTCCTCTTCATGAACCATTCTCTATTCCAGAAAAACTGTTTTGTTCATCTACCCTGACCATCTCTCAGTCGTCTCTGTTCTTCTCACTACCATTGTAGGAATGTAAGCTTACATCAGTTTTTAGCCTGGACTGTTATTGATAGCCTCTAAACTTGTGTTCCTGCCTCTATTCTAGATCACCCTCCAAGCAGTTTATACACTCTACATCCAAAAAGATTCTTCTGAAACCAATATGAATCAGTTCAGAACTCTGCTTATTATCCTTCAGTGACTCCACATCATCTTCACCAGTGACTCTCAATTTGCATGTGCATAGGAATCCCTTAGTACTTGCTAAAAATGTAGAATCCAGGCCACATTTCCCCTAATTTGATAGGTCTGATGTGGGGCCTTGGGCTCTGCATTTTAAGAAGCCTCTGGATCCGTGTTTCTTAACTGCAGCTCACAGTAGGAAATAGATTTTATTTGTCTACTCAATACATACACATGCACACGTACACACATAGATAAAAAACAATATTCTTACTACATGCAGTATACTCTCTAATCCATTCCTTTCCATTTGATTTTTTTTTTAAAGTAAATGCATGTCCAACCCAGTAAATTAATTTTATGACCAATGGGTCCTAAACTCTTAGTACATGCAGTATGCTTTCTATTCTATTCAATTCCATTTCTTTTTCTTTTTTTTTAAGACAATGCTTAATGAAGCCACTAAATTAATTTTATGACCATTGGGTCTCAAACTACAATTTGAAAATCTCTGCCCTAGATGATTCTAATGCAAGTGATCCATGGACCACACTTTGAGAAACCCTGATATACTTGCTAGATTCAGTTTCTCAAGCATGGCATTTAAAGCCCTTCATAATCTGATCCTTGTTTTCCATTCCAGCGTCATTTCTAGCTGTCATCCTCTGCCTCAACTTCCTGTCCGTCCTTCCCCTAGCACTGAGTGTACACATGCCATCTGAACTTTTGGCCATTCTGAATTACTTGTCATGTTGGAAGAGCCATATTTTTTCTTGCTACTGTGTTCTTATACGTGCAGTTCCTAGCATGAAATACCTTAATCTACATGGTGAATTCTTTCTGCTCATCCCTCAAGTTTAAGGGACACTTCTTTCAAGCTATCTGTGACCTTCTCAGAGCAAAGTATTCTGTTTTCCCAAAGTGCTGTACATATTCTAATATGGTTAATCCCCCTGAAAAAACTCAAAACCCTAAAAACTAATTAAAATAATCTGAACTCAGCTATAGACCTTTCTTGGTTGTTTATTCTATGCTATTTTCAGGATATACTGTTAAATTCTACCACTTATGTAGGAATTTGTCAGAGCTGAACTGACACTTTTTTATAGATGTATCACTTAACACAGGAAAATTATACTGGTAAAGATAACAAGATACTAGCCGACTTTGTGTTATATCTTTATGATATATAGAAACAATGGAATTGGAAATGTTTAGCAGAATAGGGTCTACAAATTCTGGTCTATAGACTATCTCATTATGACAGTCTGTTCCCTAAAGATCAAATATGTGAAAATGCAAAGACTATTAAAAATTATTTTTACTTTGCATGTATCTAGGATGTTTTAAGGCGAGTCCTTATCTTTCTTGCCATTAGTTCTTTAAAACAGGAACTGTCTCTTGCAGATAGGGACATATAACAGTCAAGTAGTATTAAACTTGAGGCTTCATGTAAAATACCTGTTCAAATTATCTAATAACGTGCTGAAGTCTAAATTGTGTGAGGAATTTATTTAAGGGCTCCATTATCAAATTTTAACAGTGTCCATTTAGCTGGTACCAAAAAAATGTCAGTTAGACTTCATAGGGGACTCTTACTGCAAAAGCAGGGAAAAATTTTTTAATTGTCACTTTCTAACTATGTATTTAATGACATATAAGGAATTCTAATATTCAGTGATTAAAATCCATAAGATTTTTACAATAAAGTATTTGCAATTCTGTTTTATTAGTCACTTTACTTTTTTTCCATGTACAGAGGACATTGAGTTGTTGTGAGAGCACAAAGGCTGTTTTGCAGTTGGGTTTGGGGGGATTATTTTATTTTGGTAGTCTGAAAGAGAATACAGTTTAAAAAGACAGGTAGTCTCTTAACAGATTCTTGTCTCTAAAAGTCTGGTTTAATACAAGAAAATAAGAGCCTTTCCTCACCACTTAAAACTTAAAGCCTAAACAGCAAGAAGAAAAAAAAGCTCTTGTGTACTTCATTATCCTTCATTGCAGTCATTTTAGAAATCCTTCTTTATTACACTGTGCAGAACTTGGGGCACTTTTATGCCTTCAGTACTCCTTGAACATACTCCCATTATAACACTTTTCACGTTACATTATGTAATTTTAGTTTATGCATCTGTTTCTCATCCAGACACTAATCTCACTAAGGGCAGGCTGTCTTTTCATATCTTTGTCTAGCATTTGTTTTAGCACATAATAGAAGCCCAATAAATACGTTGAAAGAATGAGTAATTAATGATAGACTGCTATGACCATTTACCTTTTGCCTGGCACACAAGCGCTTAAATGTTAGCTTTTATTATAACTATACATTTTAAGTAACAGAAATTAAAAGAATTATAACTAAACTTTGGTTTTTTCCCCTTAAATAAGATATAGCTCTTAAAATTGTTAATCTATATACTGTACATTTTTGCTCTGTTAATTACTTTTTAAATTTTAGTAATATTTAGCAATAATTAAAATTTTAGAAAAGTCACATCTCTAGAGCTAGTAGGTGTTATAATTGATATAAAAAATTTAATCCCTACTTTGAAAACAAATAAATCATGATCATATCTTTTTGATAAAAATGAAATTCTTATTGCATATACACTGCTCTTAGGACTAAGGAGTGACATTTATTGCTAAAGATAGATTAAGGAGAATAATTGTTACCTTGTATGTATCTTTTTGATCACATATAAAGGGAAATTTTAAACTAGTTTAAGAGAAATTTAAGAGAATTTGATTGGTCTCATGCTTTCTTTTGCTAGATTTTTCAACTATCATTTTTCACATTGCAGAATTTTTAAAATAAGACATTCTGTATCATGCTATATATTTAAAAGCCTACTGCAAGCATTATCTAAGTGGAGGAAACATCCAGAGCATTCACTTTAAAGTTAGGAATGAGAAAAGGATGTGCACTCTTGCCACTTCTGTTCCACATTGTACTGGAGATTGTAACCAGTGCACAGAGCTGATCAAAAATGAAGAAATAAAACTGTAATTATTGGAAGCTATTATTTACAGTGAAAACTCGAAAGGATATACAGATTATTAATATAATGTTTAAAAGGGTGAATGCATTGTACAATTAACATACAAAATTCAGTTACATTTCTATACATCAGCAGCAAATAATTAAAGAAAATATTGTCAGAAAATATAAAATACCTAGCAACAACTCTAAGAAATGATGATCAAGATTTCTTTAGAGAAAATTATAAAATTTTATTATGAGATAATAGAGAACACCTAAATAGATGGAGAGGTATATCATATTCTTTAATATCAATATTATAAACATTGCATTTTTTCCCAAATTGATATATGGTTCAGTGAAATTCCAAACAACTCCCAACAAGATTTTTCACTAAAGTGATAAGATGATTCTGAACAGGAAAAGGAGGATAATTTATAGAGGAGGAATAGTGATGAAAAACTGACCTTATCAGATATTAGGGTTTATTCTGAAGAAATACTTATGAGATATTAGGGTTTATTATGAATAAGTACTAATTAAGTAATATTGGGGTAACAATAGGCAAATTGACCAGTGGAGTAAAATTGAGAGCCCAGAAACAGACTTAAGAAAATATGAAACTTTAGTAAATGACAGTGGTGGCATGTCAGATCAAGAGAAAGGGAGGAAATACTTGATAAGCAAAGCTGGAAAAAATGATTAAGTTGGATTCCCACCTCTCGCCATATATAAAAATCAGCTTTCAAATGGATTAAAGACTTTAATGTAAATCAACACTTAGAAAACTCTTAGTATAAAATATTGGTAAATAGATTTTAGTCCTTGGCTTATATAGAAAGACAAGACACAAAGTGTTTTCTATAAAACAGTTGATAAATTTGATGACGTTTAAAATTTCAGTTTACTGTATTTTTCAGTTCTAGAATTTTGTTTGGTTCCTTTTCCAATAGTTTCAAGTACTCTACTAAACTCTCAATATTGTCTTTAACTCCTTACATTTATTAAGTGTAGTTATTTTAAATCATGTATCTGAAAACTTCATTATTTGGAACCTTTGTGGTCTGTTTCTATAGTCTGTTGTTTTTCTTTTCTTTAAAAAAAAATTACTTTGTCTCTTCTTATGCCTGCTTATTTAAAATAGAATACCAGTCATCCTATATGCAAAGTTGTTTAGGTCCAGGGTGTTTTCTCCCTTCAGAAGACTTTCTTGTGGTGGGTGGCTTGTCACACTAGCAGTCCCAGATCATCTAAAATTAGTGAATGATTTAGGTGAGGTCTGGTATCTCTGCATCCAGTTCACCCTTACTCCTAGGGTATAGCTCCTCCAGAGCCCCAACCAAAGCACTGGGCATTTATCAGATTCTCCATCCTTAGCAGACCCTGAACTCCTTTATTTTTTGCCTGTAGTCTATTGAGAGTTCAACTTGGTTTCTCATCGTCTTAGCTACCTCTTACAAAATTGGCAAGCTATATCTGGAAAAAAGAGTCCTCTTATTCTGAACTTACCTCTCTGGGTTTCTGTGATATTGTGATTTATAATAAATATATCTTCATTCCCATTCCTGGTTTATTAATGAGTTTATTTTTCTTTTATGTGCTATTTTAAAAGATTTTAAATAAACTTTTCTTGAGGTCTCATTTACATACAGTAGGATCCACCCAGATATATGTAACACCACCACAATCAAGATAAGGAATATTTCTACAACTGCCACTATTAACTACAAAATTTCGTTGTCCACTTCCCGGTCAATTCCCTCTCCCATCTCTGGCTCCAGTCAGCTATTAATTTGCTTTCTGTTGCCATCAATTAATCTTTTCTAGAATTTTCATATAAATGGATCATGTGGTATATATTTTACATCTAGTTCCTTTTGCTCACATAATGTTTTCGAGATGCGTACATTTTTGCGTATATATCCATAGTTCTTTTTTATTGTATAGCTGTCACAGTTTATCCATTCACATAGGTTTGTTTTTAAACTTGTCAGTTTATTTTTGTGTTTATTGATTACTCATCTTTGGAATTGGGAAACACTAATGTCTTCACCTCTAAATTTATAATGCTATAAAAAATTATTTTGAAGAGGTAGATCTCTCATTGCATACCTAATTGTGCCAGGAGAGTATGCTGCTGTGGTACAGGTGTTTGTATCATAACATTTGACCTTTTAGTTGTACAAATATGTTTTTGTAGGCTCTTTGAAATGCTAGGCTTAAGATTGCTGACAATGGAATAATTTTTAATGTTGTGATAGCTACTGAGTGTAGTTTAAAAAAAAAACAGTCAAAAGTACATATGGAGGTTCCTTAAAAAACTAAAAATAGAACTACCATATGACCCAGCAATCCCACTGCTGGGCATATACCCTGAGAAAACCATAATTCAAAACGAGTCATGTACCAAAATGTTAAGTATGGAAACACAAAAGACCCCGAATAGCCAAAGCAATCTTGAGAACGAAAAACGGAGCTGGAGGAATCAGGCTTCCTGACTTCAGACTATACTACAAAGCTACAGTAATCAAGACAGTATGGTACTGGCACAAAAACAGAAATATAGATCAATGGAACAGAGTAGAAAGCCCAGAGATAAACCCACACACATATGGTCACCTAATCTTTGATAAAGGAGGCAGGAATGTACAGCGGAGAAAGGACAGACTCTTCAATAAGTGGTGCTGGGAAAACTGGACAGGTACATGTAAAAGTATGAGATTAGAACACTCCCTAACACCATACACAAAAATAAGCTCAAAATGGATTAAAGACCTAAATGTAAGGCCAGAAACTATCAAACTCTTAGAGGAAAACATAGGCAGGACACTGTATGACATTAATCACAGCAAGATCCTTTTTGACCCACTTCCTAGAGAAATGGAAATAAAAACAAAAATAAACAAATGGGGGCTTCCCTGGTGGCGCAGTGGTTGAGAGTCCGCCTGCTGATGCAGAGGACGCAGGTTCGTGCCCCGGTCCGGGAGGATCCCACGTGCCGCGGAGTGGCTGGGTCTGTGGCCCATGGCCACTGGGCCTGCGCATCCGGAGCCTGTGCTCTGCAGCGGGAGGGGCCGTGGTAGTGAGAGGCCCACGTACCACAAAAAAATTAAAAAAAAATAGAAAAATGGGACCTAATGAAACTTCAAAGCTTTTGCACAGCAAAGGAAACCATAAACAAGACCAAAAGACAACCCTCAGAATGGGAGAAAATATTTGCAAATGAAGCAACTGACAAAGGATTAATCCCCAAAATTTACAAGCAGCTCATGCAGCTCAATAACAAAAAACCAAACTACCCAATCCAAAAATGGGCAGAAGACCTAAATAGACATTTCTCCAAAGAAGATATACAGATTGCCAACAAACACATGAAAGAATGCTCAACATCATTAATCATTAGAGAAATGCAAATCAAAACTACAATGAGATATCATCTCACACCAGTCAGAATGGCCATCATCAAAAAATCTAGAAACAATAAATGCTGGAGAGGGTGTGGAGAAAAGGAAACACTCTTGCACTGCTGGTGGGAATGTGAATTGGTACAGCCAGTATGGAGAACAGTATGGAGGTTCCTTAAAAAACTACAAATAGAACTACCATATGACCCAGCAATCCCACTACTGGGCATATACCCTGAGAAAACCATAATTCAAAAATAGTCATGTACCAAAATGTTCATTGCAGCTCTATTTACAATAGCCAGGAGATGGAAGCAACCTAAGTGTCCATCATCGGATGAATGGATAAAGAAGATGTGGCACATATATACAATGGAATATTACTCAGCCATAAAAAGAAACGAAGCTGAGTTATTTGTAGTGAGGTGGATGGACCTAGAGTCTGTCATACAGAGTGAAGTAAGTCAGAAAGATAAAGACAAATACTGTATGCTAACACATATATATGGAATTTAAGAAAAAAAATGTCATGAAGAACCTTTACCATTGTAAAGCAATTATACTCCAATAAAGATATAAAAAAAGATGTTAAAAGAAGATAAATAAATAAATGTATGTATGTATGTATGTATGTAATAGGACTAAATACTGCAAGTAAAAGATCAATATTATCAGACTAGATTTAAAAAAAAAAAGGTACATTGTCATTTTTATTAGTTACTGCTAATTGTAAAGAATTGGGGTTTTGGCCTTCCGTGTTGGCGCAGTGGTTAAGAATCCGCCTGCCCATGCAGGGGACACGGGTTCGAGCCCTGGTCTGGGAAGATCCCACATGCCGCAGAGCAGCTAAGCCTGTGTGCCACAACTACTGAGCCTGCGCTCTAGAGCCCACGAACCACTACTGAGCCCGCGTGCCACAACTACTGAAGCCCGCGTGCCTAGAGCCCATGCTCCACAACAAGAGAAGCCACTGAAATGAGAAGCCCGCACACCGCAACGAAGAGTGGCCCCCACTCGCCGCAACTAGAGAAAGCCTGTGTGCAGCAATGAAAACCCAACACAGCCAAAAATAAATAAATTAATTAATTTAAAAAAAAAAAGAATTGGGGTTTTAACTGTTTTCAAACTTAGTGTTTCAAATTTCAATACTTTCTGAAAACTAAAAATGTTCATATAATTTAATATGTGTATTTCATGCTTTTTAAAAGTACGGCTATGTTAGTTATGGTTGATTGCTGCACCTTATAGTATCTTAAAAAAGGCAGTAATATTCTCCTTTGGAACTGGATTTCTTTTAAATAGCAATTTAACAAACTGTCATTATATTCTGTAATAAAGAATGTTTAAAAACTTTTTTTTCAGAACTGTAAAATTTTCCTGCTGTAGCTTTTTTTTTTTTTTTTAAGCAAACCTAGTTTGCACATAAAATTTCTTATGGAAACTAGCTGACTTACCTCCTCTAGTATCCTCTTGGTATTTAATCCCTAAAATATTGATCTGAGTTTTTGTAGATATTCCTGTGTATGTCATTTTTATGCAAAACATATGTAAAATTTTCTAATAGAGTTCAGTTTTTAAGAGCATAGGCTCTGGATTCAGTGGCCTGAGTTTGAATTCTTCTGTGCCACTTCTTAGCTGTGAAATGTTGGACAAGTAATTTAATTTAATTTTTTTTTTTTTTTAGTAAATTGATTTATTTTGGCTGCGTTGCTGCATGAGGGCTTTCTCTAGTTGCGGCGAGCGGGGGCTACTCTTCGTTGTGGTGCACGGGCTTCTCATTGCAATGGCTTCTCTTGTTGTGGAGCACAGGCTCTAGGCTCACGGGCTTCAGTAGTAGTGGCTCGCAGGCTCTAGAGCGCAGGCTCAGTAGTTTGGCTCATGGGCTTAGTTGCTCCGCAGCATGTGGGATCTCCCCAGACCAGGGATCGAACCTGTGTTTCTTGCATTGGCAGGCAGATTCTTAACCACTGCGCCACCTGGGAAGTCCCAATTTCATTTCTTTAAAATCAGTTCCTCATCTGTAAAATGGAGTAATTCTTATATAGATTTTGGAGATAATTTACAGAGTCCTTAATACATGACTGGACTAAATACATATTTGTTGAATTAATGAATGAATGCCTATTCTCTATTGTGTATAACCTGCAACCATTTTTGTAAAAATTTGATTTATGTCAAGTTTGGATTCTGCTCTAAATTTCACATGACTGGGGTAGTTACTTCCTGACCATGGTCATAACTTAACAAATTATGTTGGATAGTGACTATATGATGAAAAGGTTAAAAAGCAGTCTTGAGATTATGTACCATTCTATTTTTGTTAGGACAGATTTGGATGCTACTAAAGGTTATAGGCTATATTGGGCAGGGAGGAGGCCTTAGCAGGATTTTAGTTCTATGTGACTATTCTGTATTCTTAAAAATATATATACTTTTCAGTCTCTGAGCAAGAGCTGCTTGATATTGAAGACTGTGACCTCAATGTCGTGAGATTATGTTTTCAAGTTTTCCTCCCTGACGAACGTGGTAATTTGACAACTGCTCTACGTCCTATTGTCTCTAACCCAATTTATGACAACCGTAAGTAATTTATTTTCTTGTATTTGTAGGCTTAGCTCTTTAAAATGATTTTTTAAAGTTTTTTTGTAATTAGAAAAAGTGTTCATTATAGGAAAAATTCAAACATTACCGGGTAGACGTTATTTATCTGAAGTAGATGATGAGGAGAGTAAACCTCCTATACATCTCATCCTCCAAAGATATTTCACCGGCTTCTTCTTCATATATATACAAATACCTTGTTTCATCATCATCACCATCATTCACACAATATATTTTTGGCAACTTTTTGAAAAATCGTCATTGATTTTTTTTTTTAACTTTTTTTTTTCTCCTCTTAGCAACATATCTTGAACCTCTTTACCTTTCAGGTACCTTATTCTTTTCGGTAGCTGCATATTTCCGTATATCATAATTTTACTAAATCATTACCCTATTACAAGACATTTGGTTTGTTTCCTTCTCAGTTCTTTTCTTTTTGCTTTAGCAAATTGTTTTGCAGTAAATATCCCACATGTGCATATCTTGTGCAAATGTCTCTAGCATAAATTTGTAGAAATGTTGGCAAATGCTAGATCAAAGGATATGGATATTTATAGTTTTAAAAGATTATGAAATTGCCCTCAAATATTTGTGTGTTTGTATGCTCTTATATATGCACCCACCAGTGGTGTATGACTATACCAGTTTTACATGTAGAAGGATAGTGGGACATAGAACTATAAAGATAAATCAGAATATCCTCATCATGGAGAGCTTTGAATGCCAGGGAATTATTGGAATAATGTTGACCAGATAATAGGAAGCATGAAAACTACATTGCCACAGGGTTATGGTCATGATTTAAAAAGACTAATCTGATGACAGTGTATAGGATGGATAGGACGAATCAGAATTTAGAAGCAAGGAGATTTAATTAGAGGACATGTCATTGCCTAGAAATGAAGTCATAACACTCTAAACCAGGGGACAGATGTGGATAATTAAGGTATTGAGTGCCCTTAATTTATTTATACTCTAAAGCTTTTATCTATCCTGTAAGTTGTTTTCCTAAAATTCTCCATCAGAAAGGAATAAGACATATTACTAAGGTAGCAACCCATTAAAAATATCCTTTATATTTAGGTGCTCCTAATACTGCAGAACTAAGGATCTGTCGTGTAAACAAGAACTGTGGAAGTGTCAGAGGAGGAGATGAAATATTTCTACTCTGTGACAAAGTTCAGAAAGGTATTTTGTTGTTGTTGTTTTGTTTGTTTCATTGAATTCAGAATATATTTTAGATTGATAGATACATTTTACTTTCTTTTCCCATTGTTACTTGCTTTCGTATTCACTAGATGACATAGAAGTTCGGTTTGTGTTGAACGATTGGGAAGCAAAAGGTATCTTTTCACAAGCTGATGTACACCGTCAAGTAGCCATTGTTTTCAAGACTCCACCATATTGCAAAGCTATAACGGAACCGGTAACAGTAAAAATGCAGTTGCGAAGACCTTCTGACCAGGAAGTTAGTGAATCTATGGATTTTAGATATCTGCCAGACGAAAAAGGTATGACTTTTTCATGGTAATGTTTTATATATTTCTTGAAGTTAGTCCTGCTAAGAACATTTTCTTGTAAGATACACTTGAATACAGTTGTGTTTATTCATAATTTATGTTTCTTTTCCTGAAAGTTTTTGGTTGATTTTTGACTGATCTTTGTGACCTTTGAATCTCTTCCTTAGGAAAGGTATCTGGAATAATTTCAAAGTATTCTAAACTGTTTATCAAAATTTGTTTTACATTTGAGATTCTATTTTGGTCCTTATTGTGCCCTCTTGATAGATGGCATACTTGCCACTCAGAAAGTGGTCTCCATTTTGGTCCTTATCTGCCATTATTGCATTAATTGACATTGGTGACTTGTAGGTGTTATAAGAAAACAAGATGAATATTATAAACTATTTTTTACTAAGAAAAATATCCTTTATTACGACTTGGGATGTAGTTTGTGACACTTATAAATCCATCTTATGTACATTTATTTAAAGCATTTTCTATGTAGGAGTAAAACATCTGTATATTTATTAAAGGAGAGGAAGCATAATCCCATGATGAATCACGTTTTCTCGGTTTCTTTCTAACCAGATACATATGGCAATAAAGCAAAGAAACAAAAAACAACTCTCCTTTTCCAGAAACTGTGGCAGGATTGTGGTAAGAATATTTTGTCATTGTTGTTTTTAATAAATTTATTTATTTATTTTTGGCTGCATTTGTCTTCGTTGCTGCCCGCGGGCTTTCTCTAGTTGCGGCGAGTGGGGGCTACTCTTCGTTGCAATGCGCGGGCTTCTCATTGCAATGGCTTCTCTTGTTGCAGAGCACAGCCTCTAGGTGCACAGGCTTCAGTAGTTGTGGCACGCAGGCTCAGTAGTTGTGGCTCGTGGGCTCTAGAGCGCAGGCTCCGTAGTCGTGGTGCATGGGCTTATTTCCTCCACGGCATGTGGGATCTTCCCAGACCAGGGCTTGAACCTGTGTCCCCTGCCTTGGCAGGTGGATTCTTCACCACCGCTCCACTAGGGAGGTCCCTGAACATTTTGGATTGATTTGTATTTAAGTAAATTTGTTTTGTTTTGTTTTGTTTTGCTTTATTCAGTTTTTCAAATTTTAACTGATATACTGTTGTTTTTCAAATTACATTTAATAATGGAAAAAATTTATCATAGGAGTTAATTTTCCTGAAAGACCTAGACCTAGTCCCCTAGGATCAACTGGAGAAGGAAGATTCATCAAAAAAGGTATTTTATTCCCTATAGAGTATTCCTTGTGATTAGAGAGACCAATGCTTTGCACAGTATATTGGAATTGCATTCTTAGGAATGAAAACTGCCTCTTTGATTTATTCCACTCCTACATATTTTTTATGCTATGAATATTGAATGAATTGATCTCAGCTTCCGAAAGACCTGTTGGCAACTATGATTATGTTTTGGGGATTTATTGTTTGAGAAATTACATTTCATTCATATGGTGGTAATTTTACTAATTACAGTGTGTCGTGGAAGAAATGATTTCGATCTGGCCAGTTGCCTATCTTTATTTATTTATTTGTAAAGTTTTACTGGAACACAGCTCATTTGATTGCATATTGTCTATGACTGCTTTTCTTGTACTATAGCAGCAGAGTTGAGTAGTTCCAACAGAGGTTATATGGCCCACAAAGTCTAAAATATTTACTCTCTGGCCCTTTATGGAAAAAAAAGTTGCCAAATTCTGGTTTAGATCATTCAACCAGGGTTAATTAGAAGTCTTTTTTTCTTTTTACATTCTTAAATCAGAGCTTTTTCTTGGTTTAATATGTACAGCAGTCATATAACATGTAAATAAATACAGACTCGTTCATTTTTTTTCTGACTGGGAATTTTGTAGTACCTTAGAGTGAGTAGTATCTTAATATAGCTTGGAAATTTATGTAGATTTTTAAGTCATCCCTAATGAATGTTTCCTCCATCCCTCCATATTCTCCTAAAGAGGAGAATATGAAATGATTTTGAATATTTAGAGGCCCATTAACTGAAATTCTGATATTTATCTTTCACATTTCAAAAATACCTTTATAGGGCCTCAGAAGCTAGATTTCCACATTTAACTGGAGTGAAATTTTCAATGCCAAAGTAACTTACCAAAATTATTTTATAGGTATTTGTAAAACAATTAGTATTAAAGAATTCAATTTTGGACTCGTAATAATTTTTAGTGCTATTTAACATTTCTATTTGAAGTGTTACATTGGTTTCCTGTAAAATTTTTTATGTGTTTATGTAATTTTAATTTAGAAGTAATGCTTTTTATAATTTTGTTCATTTCCGTTTTGTACAAATACATTTCCTCCCCCACAGAACCAGTCTTGTTTTCGCATGGTGCAGTTTTGACAGAAACGTCCGGGCCAGTTTCAAGTCAAGCAGAATCCTACTATTCCTCATCTGCGCCCATCTCCAGTGCATTGCCACATCATGCTTCGGCCATACCCACAATGGTACCTCAGCCTTCTTCAAGCTGGTCATCAGTGGCCCACGCCACCTCACGTTCAGTCAATACAAATTCACTGAGTAGTTTTTCGACAGGGACGCTTTCCTCTAATTCACAAGTTATCCCACCATTCCTGGAAATGTCTGTTGTGAGTGATTTGAATGTGTCTAATGCTTGCATTTATAACAATACTAATGACATAGGCAGAATGGAAGCATCATCCGTGTCACCAGCTGACTTATATGGTATTTCTGATGCCAGCATGCTGCCTAATTGCCCTGTGAACATGATAACGCCCAGTAATGACAGCATGAGGGAGACTGATAATCCAAGACTTGTGAGCATGAATCTTGAAAATCCTGCCTGTACTTCAGTGTTAGACCCAAGAGACTTAAGACAGCTCCATCAGATGTCCTCTTCCAGGATGTCAGCAGTCGCCAGTTCTAGTACTACTGCTTTTGTTTCACAGTCAGAGGCATTTGAGGGATCTGACTTTAATTGTGCAGATAACAGTATGATAAATGAGTCAGGACCATCAAACGGTACTAATCCAAACAGTCATAGTTTTGTTCAAAATAGTCAGTATTCAGGTATTGGCAGTATGCAGAATGAACAATTGAGTGACTCATTTGCATTCGAATTTTTTCAGGTTAACTTGTAAGATATAAATGGTGATTGAAGAATTAAATCCCTTTAAAGGTAACCCTTTTGATATTACCTTTATAAATACAACATTATATATTTCTCTAAGACTATACTACAGTATATCGTGGACCCTTGAACAACACGGGTTTGAACTGTGCGGGCAGGTCCAGTTAATACTCACATTTTCTTCACTAAATATGTAGTGCAGTACTACACGATTTGAGGTTGTTTGAATTCATGGATGCAGAAGACATCCATGGAGACAGAGGGCCGACTGTACGGTTTTTATTTTTTTTGGTGGTACGCGGGCCTCTCACTCTTGTGGCCTCTCCCGTTGCGGAGCACAGGCTCCGGACGCGCAGGGTCAGCGGCCGTGGCTCATGGGCCCAGCTGCTCCGCGGCATGTGGGATCTTCCCGGACCGGGGCACAAACCCGTGTCCCCTGCATCGGCAGGCAGACTCTCAACCACTGCGCCACCAGGGAAGCCCGAGTGTACAGTTTTAAACACAGAGTTTTCACTGCACGGAGCGTCTGCACCCCAACCCCCGTGTTGTTCAAGGGTCAACTGTAAGTATAACTTCAGGTATGTAGGGGATTCCTCTAACAGGCAGTCTTGTCTTGGGAGCTTCTTGTTTTGCTGGCAGAGAATTTGTTGGGATATAAAAGATGAATGCTCAGTGCTTGAAGCTGCAGCTAAAAGAGAAGGATGAACTCATTTCCCAACTTCAGGAAGAGTTAGAAAAAGTCCAGCATTTACAGAAGACTTTTGCTTCAAAAGTAGATTAATCCACACAGACTGAACTCCTAGGCTATGATGCATTGTGGAATCCTACATACAAAGAAAATTTATGTAAACCAGTGTATGATGAATCTGTGACATGTTAAATACTGAATAAAATCAATTTTTCCATTAAAAAAATCCAACTTTGGGTATGTAGAATACAAAGTTGGAAAGTCATAAAAGGAAAATTCCAAAATAGAAATTTAAAAGAGCTTTACTGTTTCTTCTTTTGAAACATGTGATCTGATACTGTGTGTGGTGGGAATTCTAGCATGAGAATCCTGCCACATTTTCCCAGGACAGACTGAGGAGAACAATAGAGCAAGCCTTCAGTTTTTCCAGCTACATCGTTTTATACTTCTTTTATAATGTATTAATGTATTCTTAGTTAAATGAATTAACTGATATTTGCTTTTAAGCAAATTTAAGGTAAAACCTGTAATGGCTATGTCATTGGAAAAATTAATTCCTTATTATTTTTGAGGCCAATGGGCCAAAGGTGACCCCTAAGGGGTTTTCTGAGGCTTTCTGGAGTTTCTTAGATTTACATGTAAATCAAAATTTCTTTAAAATGTTAAGTTGGGCAGCAGGCAGTTGAAGTAAGCTTTCAAGGTATGGGAGTTCCCTACATTTTGAAGTATTTAGATCCATACCTGTAAAATTGCTTATGATTTTAACTTTACATCCATGTTTTTAAGAGGAAGAAGTTTTCTTGGACCTGTCCTCTTTGTTATGTGTCCGAACTCACTGTGATCTCATCCAATTTCATGCTGTCAACTCCCAAATGTTACCCCTAGCTTAGACCCACCCCTTGAACTCCAGTCTTGGAGCTTATGTGTGTGTGTAAAACTGCTTATTTGACATCTCTACATAGAGATGTAATTAAAGCTCAAACTCAACACATCCAGAGCTGAGTTCTTGATCTTCCCTCCCAAACTTGCTTATCCTTCAGTCTTCCTCAACTCAATAAATGGCAATGCCATGTTTCCAGTTGCTCAGGTCCCAAACAGTGGAGTCATCTTTGCTTCTTTTTTTTTCTTTTATCTCTCATATCCAATCCATCAGCAAATCTGGTAGGCCCTACCTTCAAAATATATCTTAAGCTGCCCACCTCTTTTGACCTCTGATATTAACATCCTATTCCAGACCACCATCATCTCTTGCATAGATTGAATTATAGCCTCCAAAAACTCTCTTCATACTTGTGCTCCTGCCGTCTGTTCTCCCTGAAGTAGCCACAGTGATTATTTTTAAAAGAAATAAAATCATATTCACTTGCTCAAAACCATCCAGTGGCTCGCCATCTCACTTAAAGACCAAAATCCTTAAAATTAGCGGGCCCACACTCCCTCTCTTACCCTCATTCACTACCATTTTCCCCTTCTCATTCAGCTCCAGGCACTCTAGCCTCAATGCTCCTCTTCAAAAACACCGAGGACACTCCTGCCTCAGACCCTTTGTACCTCCCTGGTGGTGCAGTGGTTAGGAATCTGCCTGCCGATGCAGGGGACATGGGTTTGAGCCCTGGTCCGGGAAGATCCCACATGCCACAGAGCAGATAACCCCGTGAGCCACAACTACTAAGCCTGCATGCCTAGAGCCCGTGCTCCACAACAAGGGAACTAGTTGTAAAATAAACTCAGTTGTATGTGTACCTCATGCCTTACATCCTTCAGTCTCACTCAACTGTTATTTGATCAAGGCCTTCCATAACTATATATACATTGACACTCCATGTCTCCCCTCCTTTACATTTGTCCATAGCACTTATCATGATCTGACTTTACTGTTTGTTTGTTTATATTTGTTTTCCCATACTGGAATATAAGCTCCGTGAGGGCAAAGTTTTGTGTTTTTGTTGAATCCCACATTTGTAGAACAGTGTCTGCTTCCTGTTACGCACTCAGTACATATTTACTGAACATTCAAAGTACTACTAATAGAACTTCGGTTTTTGAAAGAAAGAATAGCTTTAATTATTAGATGTTTATGATTTTTATAGTTCTGCTTCATGTGACATTGAGTTTATTATATCAGAATCATGTACATTCAGGTTGATGACTAATAATGGTGACCCAAATTGTTTGAAAGCAAAGTAATCCCAGTGGCAAAATGACTGTAGAATTTGGACAGTAATCTTAATTGTGATGGAATCATCATGATGCTAAGTAACTTGCTAAAGATAAAGACCTAGTTTATTTTACAGCTAGAATGTACGTAAATGTTGAGCATATTTCTAGCTAGAAACAATGTGTCTTTTCACTTATGTGTAGTATCCAACCAAACCATAAATTTACTGGAACGATTAAAGCTAGTCAATTTTGTCAAAATGGGGAATGTGTGAATGTCATAAAAATTAAAATTCTGAGTTGAATGATTCTGGGAAATGAGAAGGAGAGCATGATAAGACTTGGGGTCAGAATAGTCTGGAAAGAAAAAGATTAAAGACACCTAACTATCATTAATATTTCTTAGAAATTATGATTTCAAAAAGAAATACTTCTGTTGTATAACTTTAAAAATCATAAGCATATAACATACTTTAGTAGAACTTACCAGGGAGAAAAAACATGAAGGCATTTCTTCCCTGTTCAAAATATGTATCCAATACTCAGCCATAAAAAGAAACGAAATTGAGCTATTTGTAATGAGGTGGATAGACCTAGAGTCGGTCATACAGAGTGAAGTAAGTCAGAAAGAAAAAGACAAATACCGTATGCTAACACATATATATGGAATCTAAGAAGAAAAAAAAAATGTCATGAAGAACCTAGGGGTAAGACAGGAATAAAGACACAGACCTACTGGAGAACAGACTTGAGGATATGGGGAGGGGGAAGGGTGAGCTGTGACAGGGCGAGAGAGAGTCATGGACATATACACACTAACAAACGTAAGGTAGATAGCTAGTGGGAAGCAGCCGCATGGCACAGGGATATGAGCTTGGTGCTTTGTGACCGCCTGGAGGGGTGGGATAGGGAGGGTGGGAGGGAGGGAGATGCAAGAGGGAAGAGATATGGGAACATATGTATATGTATAACTGATTCACTTTGTTATAAAGCAGAAACTAACACAGCATTGTAAAGCAATTATACCCCAATAAAGATGTAAAAAAAAAAAAAATTCATAGCAAAAAAAAAAAAATGTACCCAACATATCTCCAGATAGTAGCTTATAGATGGTGAATTTTTTTTTTTTTAAATACAGAATCCTATAATTTTGTAGTAACTAGCACTTAGCTTAAACACTGACTGTTAGGCTATCTAAATGGATACTTTAAATTAAACAACTGACTTGTTTTTGCGGGGTTATTTTTCTATGTAAGTTGAATCAAGGTCCGGCTACGTTTGTGTTCAGAGTATTTCCAAAGGATTTTTCATTTTTCAGGTGCTATTTACTGATCACAGATTTTATTTTATAATTTTAAAAAATTGGTAACCTGCTTCTTTTTCTCTAAATGTATTTATACTTTCATCTGTTCTTTTATCACCCTACTTTTAGTTTTGAGGAGATTACCTCTTGCTTCCTAAACTCTACTTGTATACTGGATCCCTCTTCCTTCTCTCCCATCTTGTTTCTGTATCCTCATATTACCATTTAGTGCTTTTCTCGTATAAACACGGTAACTGTTTTCTCTAGCCTAAAAGAGAAAGGATAAACACCTTTCCTACCACTATCGTGCTCCTTCCCTTCACATCCAGACTTACAAAATGCTTTCAGCCTCCATTTCCTCACTTCCCAGTCATTCTTTAGCCTATCTCTTTTATCTCCTACTATTTTCTTATGATTTTCTGGGAAAAGTGACCAGACACACCCACCCTTGTCAAATCTAGTGTCTTTTTATCAGTCCTCACTCTGCTTGACCTATCCATAACCTATCCTCTCGACCACTCCCTCTTCAGATACTCTCTCTGAGGTTGACTTTCTTTCCAGAGTCTCATCCCCAGCGCTCAGTTGGTGCTACTTTTTTCCCCTGGGTTACCTCATCAGTGCTCAGAAGAAAGCTTCAGCTTTCTCTTACGATACCTGAATGTCTTTATAAACTGGCTGCTCCTGTTGCATTCTCTACTTTCATTAATGGCATTACCATTTACCCTACCATCCAAGATATTTAATAGGAGCCTCAAAATCGTATTTTATTCTCTTTCGTCCTCACACTCAAAGAGTTATCAAGTCCTTTTGGGTCTGCCTCCTGAAAATCTCTTGTATTTGTCCTTTCTTCATTCCTGCTGCTTTCTTAGTTTAGGCCTTCATTCTTTTTCCCTAACAAGACTCTTTTCCGTATTGCCCCAGTTAAAAATAATACCCCTTCTTCCATACACTGTATTGCATAGTTAGCATTCCTTGAAGACTCTCTCAGGCCACTAGGCCTCCATGCCTTTCGCATGTTGTCCACTTTGCCTCTGGTCTTGACCTCCACAGCAAGCAGCCTTCACGATGGGGCTTCTCTGTGAAGTTTGGTCCTAGCTGAGGCACAGCTTTACACATACCCACCCTACTGCAGAACTCCTCACTGAACTATACAGTTATATGAAATTTCTCTCGTTCACCTTTGGAACTCCATCACTTAGCGCAATGCCTGGCACAGTTGGTGCTGAATAAATGGTAGTGCTGATAGAGAGGGAAGGGTGAAATTGACATAGGTGTGATTATAAAAAATGTGGACAAGGATATGGTTTTTAAAGGGAAAGGTATTTAACCTGGCAGGAAAAGCCGCGATGCCAAGATTACCAGGCTTGTGACGTACTTTACCCTGTGCCTCCTGTAGTGTCAACTGTATTGCGTAGAAATTTTACAGTTACTAGGACTGTTTCATATCTCTGACCTTACTCCTCCTCTCTCTGTGTGGCAGGTTTAATCTCAGTTCCCCTCTGGTGCATTCCCTCAGCACCTTACCCTTGCACAGAAACTCCAGTATTCATGTGATCAGTCACATTTTTGAATGTCTAATGTGCAAAGCACCATGTTAGGAGCTAGAAATGACACAGAGGTGAATGAGACAAAGTCTTGCTCTCAAAGATGTCAGTCTTTTTCTTTGGAGGGATAACATATAGTAAAGTGCATAAAGTGGACTAATTTTAAATTTGCAGCTTGATGAATTTTTACTTATGTAAATAATCATTTCCAGCTCCCCAGAAGTTTCCTTCATGCCCCTTGCCAATCTACCTACTCCTCAAAACCACTATTCTGATTTCTGTCATCAGAACCTACTATCTTAATGGCCTTTTACATTGGTAACTGGGCTTCCCTACTCAAAACCTTAGTGAACAAAAACAGCTGGGTTGTCAATTTCTAACCTAATGCTTCAGAAAAACTAATTATACTGTCCATGTTAAGAGAGACTTAGAATTGGTGGTCCAGTCTGCCTAGTAGCTCCAAATAATTTCTTCTATCATTAATTGATTTATTGAGGGATTTAAAAACTTACTGTATGATGTTAAATAGCATGGAGAAATGGAAAGAGTAATTTTTAGTCAGAACATCTGGGTTTGAATCTTCAGCTCTGCCACTTAGAAGTCATTTAATATTTAGTAGATCACACTTTCTATGGGCCTGTCTCTTCAGATATAAAATGCAGATAATTCCCAGCATACTTAACTCACAAGGTGTGTTGTATTAAATAAAATAATGCATAAGAAGAAACACTGTAAATTGTATAATGCAAATCAAATATTGTTAGTAAATCAACATATGCATATATCCTATGGCCCTGATAATCTCTAATCCAAACACTCCTTCCAGTTCACAGAGTGACAGATCACTATGGATTAGATTCTTTAGTAAGAACCCTGGAATGACTTCCTCTTTAGAGTGGCTAGCTATTGCCCAAATATGGAGGACTTTCATTTGGCCATATTCTTTCCAGAACATTTCCTATTGTATAGTGAAGATAAGGTCAATTAATGACTTCGGGTTCTGAAATTCTATGACTCTTAATTTCTTTGCCAAAATTGACTATGAATTGGGAGTTTTATGACTATCTTCCTAAGAAGGAGTCTCATCATAGCTAATGAAGTGGCCACGTGAAGATTTCTGATCTGTTTTGTTTCTGGAGATTGAGAAGGGGGAAAATTAGGGTGCTTTTTGCATCACAAATAATACAAAATTTCATGCTATTTAACATTATAAGCCCAGGAGTGGGTAGCGAGTCAGAGATAAATGTATGAGTTGTCTGTACCCAGTTTTATGCCTTTGTTTGTCTAAGACTTGGTCAAATTAATATCTTAACTAATACATCTCAGCAGAGTTTAAAGTACAAACTTAACATCAGTAAAGTCTCAAAAGTAATCATGTCACCACTACTTTCACTAATAAAACACAGATACAATTTTTAAAGAATTATTTCTTCTAAATATTTTTTCTATTCTAAATGTCTGTGGCTTTAGAAAAAAGTACCTGCTAGTAATTATCTACTTAAAGGGAGTAGCATTTATCATACTCTTTTTTCTTAATCTCTTATTTCTACAATTTCAGTTTACTATTGGACTTCAAAAATTTAAAGAATCACCAAAAATTTATTAAATACCTATGTGTGAACAGTAATACACAGTAATTAGTACAAAATGTTGGTGCTTCAGTAAATCAAGTTTTCAGAAATATCAGCAGATAAGTAAAATATAAACTTTGTTAAAGGTATCATTCATCTTGCTTATTTTTCTAATTAAACCTTAATCAGAACATTACAGCTCTGCATAAAATGTAGTGAAAAATAAGTTGGAGTGTTTGGGGACCCCATTTGTGGAATTCAGTCTCAGGAGACTTCGTTAGTGACACACTTGATTTTATTGGGTAATCAGCTAAAAATATTGGTTGCTGGCGCACAGTTCAGATAGCTTTAAGATGAGATGGAAAGGAAAACACAAAGTTTTTGGGTAATGGGCATTCTTAAATGCATGGTTCAGACCAGATGAACACTTTTGGAGATGACTTCCATTTTAAAAGAATGTACTTAAAAATACTGTTGACTATGATGAATCCAGATCCCTGAAGAATGGCACTGCTATTTTTATTTTTTAACTGTTCTATTTGTATATGCTTCTTAATGACTGTAATGAATTTGGAAGCACTGAAAAAAATGATTTTTAAAAGTTCTCAGTGTTCAATTATTTAATGTTAAGTGTGATACTTAAAAGTTGAAATCATTTTTTAAATGTCAAAATGTCTTTTGTACAGAATATTTTATTACTTTTGTAATATCTTGTATACAGTGATTTTTTTCTTGATAATATAATAAATGGAAAAAATTCTAAAACCCTTACAAAAATTTGTTGCTGTTTGACTTTAAAATTATCAAGATTTTCTTGTATTTATAGCATCCTCCTTAAAGAGAAAGGCAGTTTTGGTTGCTTAGAAACATTAGACATTTTTATGGAATGCTGTATCTGAATATACTTACATATGTAACTGTCCTTTAAAGTGATAATTTTTGGGCTTCCCTGGTGGCGCAGTGGTTGAGAGTCCGCCTGCCGATGCAGGGGATGCGGGTTCGTGCCCCAGTCCGGGTAGATCCCACATGCCGCGGAGTGGCTGGGCCCGTGAGCCATGGCCGCTGAGCCTGCGCGTCCAGAGCCTGTGCTCCGCAACAGGAGAGGCCACAACAGTGAGAGGCCCGCGTACCACAAAAAATCAAATAAATAAAATAAAATAAAATAATTTTTGTAGAGTACTGAAATGCCTTTTAAAGAGATTTTCATTTTCTGCCTTCCTGACTTATTTCCTGCCTGTCTCTCTCCCTTCCTGAATAATTCAGGACAAAAGTCATTTGCTTATTCTGAGCAAGGTACAGTTACCTATTGCCACAGGGGGCAAAGATGGTGGCCCATTGTGGGATTACAGTGTGGAGCCTGGGAACATTTGAGGGTAGTAGGGAGGGGAGTCTCAGTGATCTGAAATAAGGATGCAGCAACAGGAGATTGGTTACTTATGAGGGGGAATGATCTATTAAGGAAAATGTTAAGGCTAATGGACCCAGACTTCTCACTGTCAGAAAGGACTTACAAATGCGGAAAGGGGGAAAACTAGAAGAAGGTTGGAATCGGAAGTACTGGTATAAACTCATAATTTTCAATATATGTAGATAAGTATATAGGGGTGTGCGCATGCATGCATGCCATGAGAGGGCTTGGTAGCAGCAATGCCACAACAGCAGTGAGCACACCTAGTGCCCAGATCTTTTTTCTATCATTTTCCATGAAAAGGAACCAGTTTTTCTTAGAGAAATAGCCCATTCCAGGGCTGGTGCAGATGAAATACAAGATGAGCCTGGAATGTCTTTGTATTAGAAAGTAAGAACATGCTCTAAGAATGATGGGGACATGTCACAAGGACAAAGGAGCCATCTTGAAGGGGCACCCACTGGCCACATCGACACTTAGAAATCAAAATAAATGTCAGTAACAGATTATAAACCATCAAATAAAATAGGATGCCATGAATCCACAAAAAGGGAAAGCTCTACCTTTCCGTGTAATGCCAAAAGGAATGGTTGAATTAGAAGATCATTTGATAATCATTGTGGTAATAGATTCAGGTGAAAATCTTCAATAAATGCTAAAACTAGTGAATGAAAGTTTGAAGGTCTCCCTACAAGATACTTATTAAAGGGAAAAAGGGTAACTATAAAAGTGAAGGAGATTGGCACACACCACCTTCGTTAACTGATCAAAGCCGAGTCATCAGTAACTGCAGTGATCAAAATTGTGACATCTGAGAAGATGCAAGAAGATAATCTCCCTTCTGTGGTATTCTTGCTAGAAAGGTACAAACTGAACCTAATTATAAGGAAACATCAGACAAGCCCAAATGAGGAACAGTCTGCAAAATAACTGGCCTGAAATCCTCAAAAAATGTTGAAGTAACGAAAGTCAAGGAAAGACAAACTGTTTCAGATTGGTGAAGATTAAAGAGACATAATTAAATACAAAGTATCATCCCTTGGCTATGAAGGACATTTTTTGACAACTGGTGAAATTTGAGCAGGGTGGGGGTGGGGGGGGTCCTGTGGATTACATAATAGTAATGTTAGTGTTAATCTGATTTTGATAGTTACATTGTGAGGAAGTAGAAGAATGTCCTTGTTTGTCGGAATTTGTCCTTGTTTGTAGGAATTACTAATGCATTCAGGGTGATACATTTCTGGGAAAAACATTCTTTGTACTTTTCTTGCAAGTCTGAAATTATTTCAAAATGAAAAAATTGAATTGAAAAATTTATTTTCCCTATAATAATAAAGGGCAGCATTTAAAAACATCAACTCAGGAAAGCTTACATCAAAGTTCATTCTCATATGGACTTAAAAATCAAAGAATAAAGCCCCAAAAGATCTATCTAAGTAAGATGCCTTTTTCTCTTTGGAAATAGAAATTTAACTTCTAAATTGATTTCATATAACTTGTAAATGAAATAAGTTACCTTACTTGGGAAATTTTTCATTTTACCAAAAATTTTTTTCCCCATTTTTCCAGGTACTCGGTGTTTTTCCTAAACTAAACCACGGACTATATTTGGGACAAAGAGATACTAAAAGTACAAAGGGCCCTTTCTCTTAAGTGTTTTTTGTTTTTTGGGTTTTTTTTAAATAAGCTATAGAAGATCACAAAAGTAATTTAAAAATATTTTTATATAGGCAAAAGTTAAACTATGTAGTACTCTCATGACTTAATGTCTTCTGTTCTGCTTAAATAAAGACCTACATTAATTTTTAACAACCTATGTCTCATATGGATATTTGGAATAAGTATTTGCAGCTAATGCTTACTCTTGAAATTTTGTATAATCCCAGGAATAGAAATTTAAGAAACAAGTCTTCTAATTTAAGTTTGCTAAGGAGATTCTTAATTCTTCCATTTGCAGATCCACTAAATTCAAAGCTGAGCCAAAAAGAAACCTGCAAAAGACGATTTCCCAAATTATTTAAATCTCTTTTGTAGCAAAGTTTCCCCCCAAACTGAGAAACATTCACACAAACGTTCTTACCTTTTTATCAAGTTTATTTCTATTATCCCTTTCTCATTTACCGGCATTGAAAATAATGAAAAAGTTATTTGCTATTATTCACGTATGAAATTTCTTCATGTCAGTTAAACTGTTTTCCTGATTCTTAAGGTGAATGATACAACTTAGTATCTCTGAATCATGTTTAATGTAGAGATGGGAAGTTGAATAATCCAATACTATCCAAGTCATGTGTTCCAAAATAAGCTCAGAAAGTTGAATCAGGGTGATGGAAACTGCACTTAAATCTGAAATTTGAATGAGACTCTTTTCTGAAACTTTTCTCTTAATGATCTATCCATTTTCTTTGCTTCTTTAATGTTTTTCCTCTTCGTAGTACCAACTAATGATTAATTAACAAATGGTAATCATATGAGCTCACGTGAAATTTACTTGGGCAATTTTTTTGTAAGCTTGATTTGGTATCTGAATTCCAAAAGTCAATTCTCATGGTTATGTCCATTAAAATGACATTCTTGGTTGCCTCCTTCATGTAGCAGATGCTCAATAATAAGATTTATTAGAAAAGACCCTAGAGACCGGGAAACTTCAGTCCTAGTCCTAGATATGGAAGTAACTAACAATTTTAGATAAGTCAGTTCACTTCTATTCTTTGGTTTTCATATTTATAAAGTGGAGATAATACCCTATCTACCTGATGAAGATGTTTGAAATTGGATAATACATTGAAGCACTCTGGAATAACATCAGCTTACCTTTGTTTAGCAATGTCAATTTTTCAAAATCTTATCCCTGGGATTGAAGTCATTGAAGGCACTTGTGACTCCTTATTTAAAAGATTTATGAAAGTCTCTTATGGTATGCCTCAATTCCTAAGGTCTCACATTCTCTCCCCCAGGAAATGTACTGACAATTTTAGATTGTCAAAAGAGTAGCTTGGAGTCATTAAGGTTTGTGACAAATTGTACCAAAACACACTTCTATTGGTAATAGCTTGCTTGAAGCTTACTGGGAAAAATATTAATGATGTCAGATTTGCATTTGGTATCTTAGAATATTACAAGGATACTGTGCTGCATAAATCTAGATGTAACTTTTATCAAGATCATTTAAAAAATTTTAAACCTGATTTTAAAAGTGGTATCTGGGCCTCCCTAGTGGCGCAGTGGTTGAGAGTCCGCCTGCCGATGCTGGGGACGCGGGTTTGTGCCCCAGTCCGGGAAGATCCCTCATGCTGCGGAGTGGCTGGGCCCGTGAGCCATGGCTGCTGAGCCTGTGCGTCCAGAGCCTGTGCTCCGCAACGGGAGAGGCCACAACAGTGAGAGGCCCGCGTACCACAAAAACAAAACAAAAAAAAGTGGTATCTATCCTGTGTAGGGCAATTTTGCTGAAAGAAATTACAGCTTCTCAGATTTTCAGAGAATGTATCCTGTTTGTGTACCTCTCTGAATGAATGATTTCATTATTCATAGTTTGGCTTGTGGGGGGTTGGAGAAGGAACGAGAAAAATCATAAGACATCCTTAGAACAATTCAACACAAAATATACATGTACATAGATCCTGAGATGTTACAACAAATTTAAAAATAGATAGATCAACATGATCCAAATGGTTTCCAAGACACCGTTATGGTGGGTAAAAACAGCCATCTTACAGTGTATGCTGAATGGACGTCCACATTTTGCTGGAAAACCCTACTCTTTGTTTCCCATTGAAAGCTAGTCATCCAGAGCAGGGGGCCAATCGACATCTACAGACTAGAAAGAAGAAAACAAGTCATTAAAACATTATTGTTCTAGTAAGCATTTGCCGGTAATGCTGTATAAATCTAGTAGTTTTAATATAATGAAACAGAAGAAACTGCATTGGAAGAAAAGAGCCATTGAACACCACGATTTCACACTCTAAAAACCATTCTAGGACCTGAGATTCTTGGGCCTGAGGTCTGTTCCTGAATTCACTGAGTATTTGGTTACTCAGCCAGTTATTAATTGTACCTTTTGGTCAATACAAGACTAGAGTATGTTTAAATTTTTCAAATGTTATTTATGGGAAAAGTAGCAAATAATGCAGGGGCCAACACCAACTTTCCCTCAGAAGTCTCAGGAACTTTTAGTCTTCTGACTGTTTTCATTTTCCCATCTTGCATTTAACAGTACTCAAGTAGTCTATATACTTATAATCTTGTTTGTAACTTAGCAACTAAATGTGAAATAAATGGTGATGAAAGATCACCTGTAACTAGAAAAGGATTAGAGATCTTTGCATGTCACCTCAGCAGAATTTCTGTTTCTCTTAAAATTGAATTTATCTCTCTCTACTCATCCTGGTTTGGCACTTCTAGAACGAAACCTTGATCTTTAAGTCATAATGGAATTACAGTAGCAGACTATTTGTCTCCACATAAATAATCATGTCCCAGGCATTAGAAGTATGAAATTGCACTTTGCCTTAACTACCCTAGAGGGCCTAATTTAGAAGTTAAAACAAAAAAATACAAAAAACAAACAAAGAGAAACAAAATAACTACCATACCCATGTAGTTTTTTGAGAATTAAAGTGTAAAACCTGAAATGATTTACTACAAATTATTTTTAAAATTAATCTGAGTCACTACCAGATTTGGAAATTTTTATTAGAAAAGCCCAAATAAGTATGTGTGTGTGTGTGTATCTTTTACAGATGCCAAGAAATACTTTGGTTTTGTTTCAGAATATAGCCATAAAACAAACACCCATATATAAATTAGTGGGTGGTTTCTCAAGCCTGAAAACCAAACATTACTGATACAATCTTGTATGTGTTGAGGTCAGGGGAAGGTAGGCATGTTTGTAGGGTTTTAAAAATTCTACAGGTGATTGCAATGGACAATCAGGGCTGAGAAACCCCGGCCTTTGGCTCTTTGACACTCCTAAGCTGTCCTAAGAATTAAGGTCAAAGAAGATGAATGCATTTGGGATTTTCTTTAAGAGAAGGTTGTCTTCCTCAAAATGATAGTCTTACTAAGAAGACTCCCTGCAACCTTGAAGATGCTAGCACTGGTTGTACCACAGGTGTATAAAATCTAATCTGAACGCACTCAAGAGAAGTGCTGGTAAAGCAATGACATTCCAGTGATCATTTGATTACCATGGCTGTTTTCATACTAGGCAATTATACCCACTTCTTTTTATTTATACTGAGATTATTCCCAAGTGCAAAAATTCCTTTTTTTGTGTGGGGTGTGGGGAAGCTGTTCTTAACCAGATATTTACCAAAGTGCACAACTCGTGACTCAATACCTATTGATGCTCAAATGAGAAAAATGTTTATGGAGAATTGTCTGAAAGATCCATTCATTCCATTCTTCTAATTACTTAAGAATGTAATCTGATTTCAATTCAGACTATAAGAGCAGAGAATTTCTCTTATACCACATCACAGAACCCTTATAGAACTGCTTTTATTTATAACAATTAGCTCATCCCATTTTCTATCCCTGTCCTGAATATATGTTTCTGAGGAGGCTGCCTTAAATTCTTTATAAGAGAGTCCAAAGGATATATGAAGGGCACTTACAACTTCATTTCCTTGCTTGGTTTAAGGGTTTAGATCTCATGTCATACGTAAAGCACAGTTAGTAAATTAGCTATATATTTGCAAGGATTATAAATGAGACCTTGTGTTTTTTAAAAAATAAAAATTCTGAAGATAGTCCCTCCTTGCAATTCAATGCTACTGTGAGATTTTGACTGTTTTCAAATACCTATTAAAGTGAATAGTACTATTTGGTTTAATGCTAAAAAAGCATAACCTTGGCTGATTCAGCATACAAAGAGGCATTTCCACAATAAAATGGTTTACCTCAACATCCAGCTCAAGAATGTCTGCAGTCACATCCATCAGAGAGCAAATGTTCGGCTTCGTTCTTCCAAAGTCTCCATGTACAAACTCTTTAATGTAGCTGGGTTTTGTTTAAGGAAAAAATGAAGATAACCATGCAACACCAACTGTTTGATGAGATTTGACAGGTTGAAGGGGAAATGACAAAACAAAAGCAGAAAGGTTATAAAAGGGAGTTTATTTCTGAGCCATGACTTGGGATGTATGTCTTAGAAATTACAGCTATGGCAGTAAATAAACTAAGGATGGCAAACTGGTTCCTACCAGCCTGGCAGCTAACACTGGGACCTAGGGCCCATGTCAAACTTCCCAAGAGTCATGACTTTTCTTTTGGCTCATCTCCAAGTGCCAAGGTTTGAATATGGATTTTTTATATTAACTACAGTAAAAAAAACCTCAGCTATTTTCTTTTTTGCCACAGATTCTATTTGGTCATCTTTTGGGTCTCATCATTTTTCGATAATGACAGTAGGCGGCTGCCAAATGGTAGGTTTTCACAGGGTCACTCATAGAGCGACCTCAATGATGGCTTTCCTTATAACATGACCCAGTGACAACAGCAACAGGATGGGAGAGAAAATGAACTTATTAATTTAGACTTGATGAAGGCCCTTCAGAAGGATCATCAAAGGACGTAAATTTTAGTTGTTTGCAATTCTTGCATGGTTAGCAATAGACCTAATTCTTTTTGTGTGTGTTTTCCTCATAGATCTTCAAAATTTCAAAGTCAATGACTGATCCTAGAATTATTCAGATTACCTTAACACTCCTTACACAGAACTCTACTATAATCTTAACAGTATTTTATCTGAAAGATGTGTTTTTGCCAGCGTTCAGTAAACACTCATTTAGCATTGTTGTGTCTATAAAGCAGCACTTAGTATAAAAATTAATATAATTTGAATATAAAAAAGCTTATTCTCAGATGATAAATAAAAAGTTAACACCATAATATGCTGACATTATGTCCTCCTCACTTTCTGATAGTTTGTTTACTATACTTTCACCAAATGTTTTGACTCAAGCATAAGGCATATAATTATCTATTAACTGTCTTCTTTGCTAAACTCATAATTACTCAACAATTGTCCTTTTTCTCTCACTTCTTTAGAGGGTGCTACTTCTAAGTAACAATGATGAGGGGAGATGACCAAAAAGCCCCAGAATAACCAGTTAAAAGGTCCAGAATGTTTTTTATGAGGTATAAGTCAAATGAACTACTTCATTATACTGAGCAATATATGAAAAAAATTCACATACTTCTGTGTATAACCACGTGGTATCTAAAGTTTTACCAAATAGGGACTTTCCTGGTGGCGCAGTGGTTAAGAATCTGCCTGCCAATGCAGGGGAAATGGGTTTGAGCCATGGTCCGGGAAGATCCCACATGCTATGGAGCAACTAAGCCCATGCACCGCAACTACTGAGTTTGCGCTCTAGAGCCTGTGAGCCACAACTAATGAGCCCGCGTGCCTAGAGCCCGTGCTCTGCAACAAGAGAAGCCACCGCAGTGAGAAGCCCGCATACCACAACAAAGAGTAGCCCCCACTAGCCGCGACTAGAGAAAGCCCACGTGCAGCAACGAAGACCCAATGCAGCCAAAAATAAATAAATAAAATAAATAAATTTATAAAAAAATAAAGTTTTACCAAATAGCCTTTCTTTGCTAATGCCTTAAGTACATGTACATGGCTGGTTCTAAAAATATGTTAGTGAGATTGAAAAGACATTAGCTTCTCCATAAGACCATTGCATTTCTTCCTAGCACACCAAAACCAAAGCTGAAATTAGGTAAAAATATGTTTTTAAAATCTGTGATTTCTTTGAAATTCCATCCACATTCCATCTACAATAGGCAAATGTGCTCCATGCCCACTGGTCTAAATAGATCCAAACTGCAAAAATTTAGAAGATTTTAGGAGTAAATAACCTGTACCTGTTTCAGCTTAGTCAGTCCTGGGGTGGAGTAGGGAAAGAAGAGGGGAGAGAAGGTTGATGGGAAAGGAGAGGCAGATTAATTATAGCAATATAGTGAGAATGCTATTTGGTGATTAAAATGACATTTTTCCCTCTATTGTATCCAATAAGTATGTCATTAGTTTTATACTAATTAGAAGGTTTCATGCTTCATGCTATTGGATCACAAAATAATATAAAGCCAAGAAACAAACAAAAACTAGGAGCACCTTTGAAAACTAAACTAAAGCTAAGACTATGGCAGCTCCCTGATACATTTTAACCAGCAACTAAGATATGATACAAAACCACACAAAGCAGGGTAAGTTATGAACAAGTGATCAAACTGGGACTATTCTCTTGTTCTGGGCCAGTGGCCAAATAATGTGATGGTCTACATGTAAAGTAGGGCCATTCCCATCTACCATCCCTGTTTAATCATTTGGGGCAAATGCTCGAACTGCTGAAAGGACTCAAATGTGGTCATGAATATGTGACTTGCAAAATGTGTAAAGACATGAATCGATGAATGAATCAATTAAAAGTGTTCCCTGAGCACTTACTATGCCCTCAGCACCTCAGCATGATGTGAGATACTAAAAATTTTAAGGTTCACATTGAATTCGCTGCTGCCTCATGGTTTAATATGTCATCTTAAAAAACACAAATTTAATGGGTAAAAACACTCCAGACCAAAAAAAAAAAAACGAAAAACAAAAAAAGGATTCTTCTCCAGCCCAAACCTTTCCCGAACTGTTCCGAGATAAGGTTGAACCTCTTTTCTAGGGCAGCATGAACTTTCCCAATAGGATTCTGGTTAGATCAGTGCTACACAGACAGTGAAAGGATACGTTCCTGCCTGAGTCTTCAGGTAGAGGCGGAAATGGTGCTCATCCACATAGTGTGTCTCCATGGAGTGAATGATGCGAGTTCTCACAGCCAGGGGCCTCCGGTGAAGGACCCGTAAAGGTGTTTTCTGGTCAATCTTTAAGTCCTAGAGGAGGATATGATAACCATGCGTCAGCTTTGCCGCCCAGTGAAGCCCATTTTAGCATCTCCTTTGTTCATCCATGGCTCACTACAGGCACCCCCATCTATCAGTGTCAGGATAGAAACTAATACTATCATAAATTGTATCCTCTAAGGTTCAGACTCTGTGAGACTTCCTATAACCTAGGCCACAATTACTCATTTTCTGGGCCCCAGTATGCCATTAAAAAAAGGCTTTGAAGTAAATGATACCCAAGGTCTCTTTTGCTCTAATATTAACAAATTGATTGGACCCCGGAGTCTTATCCTGCCCTTTAAATAGAGCTCTTCTAAAAGATAATGTTCTTACCTTTTTTTTCCCTAACCCAACAGAGTGACCTAATAGTGGGGATTTCAGACTGAGGTGAGAAATGGTGTAGAAGGTGGGACATGAGCATCACCTGTGTGCCTGGGCAGTGTCCATGTTTTAGCGAGAGCCATATACCTACTCACAGGATTTTTTTTTTTTTGGTTATACAAAAGGATTTATCTGGAAAATTAACAGCTGCATCTCTGTCTAGGGTGGTATTTCCAAATAATAATTACAAATAAGTGTGTACAATAAACCAGGACCTCTCAATATTTGTTAGCCCAGTTCAGGTTACTTGAGAATAATACTGCATGTTTCTTTACAACTCAGGTTTTTAGGGACAAAGTCTTGTTTTTCTCACAATTAGAGATGTCCTTTTATGTCACAAGATATAAATTAAGAAATAGAGGTTGGGCTTCCCTGGTGGCGCAGTGGTTGGGAGTCCGCCTGCCTATGCAGCGGACGCGGGTTCGTGCCCCGGTCCAGGAAGATCCCACATGCCGCGGAGCGGCTGGGCCCGTGAGCCATGGCCGCTGAGCCTGAGCGTCCGGAGCCTGTGCTCTGCAACGGGAGAGGCCGCAACAGTGAGAGGCCCACGTATTGGGGAAAAAAAAAAAAAAAAGATATTGGGCATAACCAGCAACTCAGGTTCATAAGAACTTTGAATCCTCTGAACTTTCTTGTAGGAACAACTCCTGCCTGATTTACATGATTAGTGAGTGCCTAAAGCCATGCTGAGAAAAGAAAGATTTCTGTCTGGTCTCCCCCTACCAAATTCTGTACCAAGAAAGAAGAACAGGTTCTGACAAAGACTACACTTGAAATGATATGACTGCTTTTATCAGAGCAGTGAGTCAGTGACTCCTCCTTACGATTCTATAATTCTTTGATTTTTAGAAGCACTTTGTTCTGATGAGATAAGTTGTTTCCACAACGTTTAACATTACTCTGGCCAAAAAGACGAAAAAAAGGACAAGGCTGAATTATTATAGAATCGATAAAGATATGGCCTCCACTTAAGAGCACAGAACCAGCTGGCCTTTAAAGGAGTGACTTGCTAAGGTGTGCCCTTCCCCTCTGTTTCCTTTACCTCGAGTCACTCCCTGGACTCTGACCCAGGAGCAGTCAATGGAGGTACAACTGAGCTAGTAGATGCACCACTGCTTCCAACATAACACTCAGATCAACACAGTTGCGTGTCGTTTTTGGTTGCTTGTGTCTAGTAAATGAAAGGAAACCGCTTTCATGTCCCCATACTGAATTTTCAGAAACACACGTAGGTGACTTTTTTCCTTAGAAGTAGGTTGCCCTTAAAAAAAAGGAGGCAAGTGGTAAATTTGAAGTGACCTTTTCTCAGAATGGGGCAGTAACTCAGTTTTTTTATTTTTGATGCCAATAGGAGTATCTGAAAAATGTTTTAACCCTAACACTTTAAAAAAATTATTAGACGTCACCTAGTCTCATCAGTCCAATTGGGCAGTGGGCCATTAAATCAGACCCTTTCACTACTTAGTGTGTACCTATACCAATCATCTTTCAGCATCATTTCTGAATCAGCTCTATGGCTACTCCCAAACTGTAAATCTATTTTTAAAATGAGTTTTTATTTTCCCCACAGCATTCTAAATGAGCTGTATACATGTACACATGTGATAGAACAGAGGTTTACAAATTTGTTTTGCAATTTTAAGGATATCTGTCTATAGCATAACTATCATCCTAAAGACCCTAGATAATAGGGCCAAAGGCCAGAAGGCCTTAGATTTGGAATCACAGAACCTGAGAAGTGGAGGGCCCACTGGGGATCATCTAGTCCACCCCTCATTTTATAGGTAAACTTCTCTAAGCAGGTTAATGACATGTATGTTTTCACCAAAACACTCATACTATAAACGTTATTTTGCACCTTGCTTTTTTCCGGTAACATCATGGGTGTTCCTACAAGTCCTAGATGTAGACCTACCTCTATCTTTTCTTCCAACAGTTTTAGGCATATATACACACAATAACATAAATTAAATGGGATCACATGCTGTTTTAGTTTTTTTAAACAGCTGTATAATATTCCAACGTGTTCTACCATTTCCTTATTGAAGGAAATTCACTTTTGTTTCCAGTTTTGTTGTTGATTTTGTCACTCTGAACAAAGTCAACAAACATCCTTGTGCACATATCCTTATGCACTGGAGTTTTATTTCTTGTCCTGCCAGTAGTGGAAGTACTGGGTAGAAGACCAGTCTATTTTTTATTTTTACAGTCACTGTCACATTGTTTTCCAAAAAGGCTGAAACACTTACATTTCTACTGAAAATGTATATAACTAGCCTTCTCCTCCCTCCAACCAACAGGTATTCTTAGTCTCAGAAGAATAAAGTGATGTCTTATTGTTACTTCAATCTGGAGGTGGAACATCTTTTCAAATGATTCTTGGCCATTTGGAGTTGCTCTTTTTTTTTTTTTTTTGCGGTACACGGGCCTCTCACTGTTGTGGCCTCTCCCGTTGCGGAGCACAGGCTCCGGACGCACAGGCTCAGCAGCCATGGCTCACGGGCCCAGCCGCTCCGTGGCATGTGGGATCTTCCCAGACCGGGGCACGAAGCAGTGTCCCCTGCATCGGCAGGCGGACTCTCAACCACTGTGCCACCAGGGAAGCCCTATTTACAACATGTTTTATTTATGCACTTAATCTGAGCATCAATTCTATTAGATAAGTTCTATTTTCTATTTCCTTTTTGCAAATGGCCAAATATAATAATAGCATTGCTGAGTGTTTTCTATGTGTCAGATTCTATTCTAAGAGCTTTATATGGCTAACCCCATTTAATTCTTTTAACTAATTTTACAGATGAAGAAAACAGAAGCATAAAGAGGCTAAGCAACTTGTCCAAAGTCACACAACTAAGAAATGCAGAACCAGGATTTGCACCCAGACGATCTGTCCTTGGAGTCAGACTCTTAATCACTAGCAACACTGCTTCTCACACAGGTTAGATGAATTGCCCAGTCATTTAACTAGTAAATGGCAAAGGCAAGATTTAGAACCAGGTCTCACAGTCCCCAAAGCCTATGCGCTATGACTTGTTGGTAATAAACGAGAAGACAAAGGACTCTTTTATAGGCAGTAGAAAAATAAAAGAATTAGAGCACTGAACTACCTTTATGTCATCTAGGAATTCAATGTCCTTCCTCTGTATCGCTTTATTTGTCCATATTAAGGCACTATAGGTCTTGGTCTTTTCTTCTTCACCTTCTTTCATATGACCTATTGCCTCTCTAAACAAAAACAATAAAAGAAAGTTTGTCTGAATATATAAAATACAGACAAGACTTGCCCCAAACTTCCCTTTCTTTAAAAATAGATTTATTGAGATATAATTTACATACAATTCCCCTGTGTAACTGAACGATTCAGTGATTTTTAGTACGTTTACAGAGTTGTGCAGCTATTACCACAATCTAACTTTAGAACACTTTCATCACCCCAGAAGAGAAACTCCGCACCTATTTGCAATCACTTCTCATTCCTCATTTCCCCCAGCCCTTGGCAACCACTTGTTGACTTTCTGTCTCTATAGATTTTCCTACTCTGAACATTTCATATATTAAAATGTGAATATTGTAAAATACACAATAAGTGGTATTTGATGTCTGGCTTCTTTCACTTTATAATGTTTTCAAGGTTCATCCATGTTGTAGCATGTATCTGTACTTCATCCCTTTTTATTACTAAATGATATTCCACTGTATGGATATACCACATTCACATTTTGTTCATCCATAGACATTTGGGTTGTTTCTACTTTTTTGCTATTATGAGTAATGCTACTATAAACATTCATGCAGAAGTCTCTGTGTGGATGTACATTTCCATTTCTCGTGGGTATATATCTAGAAGTGGAACTGCTGGGCCATATGGTTACTCTATATTTAACTTTTTGAGAAACTGCTAAACTGTTTTGCAAAGTGGCACCACTTATAATCCCACAGCAATGTATGAGGGATCCAATTTCTCCATATCCTTGCCAACACTTGTTATTTTCTGTCTTTTTGTGAAGTGGGATCTCACTGTGGTTTTGATTTGCATTTCTCTAATGACTAATGATGTTGAGCATTTTTTCATGTATTCACTGGTTATTTTGTGTATCCTTTTTGGAGAAATGTTCACTTAATCACCTCTCCATTTTTAACTGAGTTATTTTCTTATTATTGAGTTGTAGGAGTTCTTTACATATTCTGGATACAAACCCCTTATCAGATAAATGATCTACAACCAAAACTCCCCTCTTGAAAACATCTCCAGTGATCCTACCCTTACCTTGTGACAAGCTGCAAGTCACGGACTTGGATTTTGTTAGACGAGTTATTAATTTTCTGTAGTATTAGAGAAAGAAAAACAATTAGCAACTCTAGTTCAGTTACAGAGTTGCAGAAACATGACAATTTCCATGTCATGAAGTGGTTTACCTGCTGAAGTTCCTTAATTTCTTGTGAAGTGAAATGTACTCTATGAGGATTCACCAGCTCAATTGCAAAGGGCCTTCCTGGCAGCACACACCCCGTCATGAAACAGAAACGTGTTGATGGAGTTAACATTTGGGCTAATGCAAGAGGGTTAGGAGGTGTGAAAAAACGAGTTGAGCTCTAGAGGACTGAAAGTTTAGTGACATGACTACATCTGGGGGAGAGAAGAATGTGTGAAAAGAATCAAGGGGCTGTTTGGGGGCTGCTAAACCCCAGGACAGGCAATATGTAAAAACGACTGCTTTCCCAAAAGTCCATGAACAAGCCTGTGTTAATTACAAAATCAAATCCAAACAGCCACTAATTGACTTGGTTACACTAACGTAATGTTGTCACATGCAGCAATGCCCAGGTATACCAAATTGAAATACGTTCTCCTAGCCTAGTGAAATGAAAAGCTGAGATTCCATGAGAAGAAGGGACTATAAATCTCGAATACCTCAGGATTACTCTCATCATCCTTCTTGTAATGCAACAATGTAAAATGAGAGAAATGAAGGCTAAGAGAGCAGAAGCACTTTTTAAATGAAGACATTTTGCAATTTAAATGAGGTGCATTTTGAAAATTGTACTGGTACTGAAATGTTATTAAAAGGAACAATTAATTATCAAAGTTTTGGAAAAAATCAGGCACCTCTTTGTTAATGCACATAGAAGTCCCTTATAACCTACAGGTATTCAATAAAGATGGCCTCTGAAGAAATGATCCCTGTTAAAACATAGTCATATAATTTACAAGGGTAGCTCCATAATCCACAAGACTTCCTCACATGGAGAAGCTCTGGACTCTGCCAACTTTGATTATGACTAAGTGACTACAAAAAAGCTGCTGTCTGAAAAGGGTGATAATCTGAAAGTTAGTTCCAGTCAAGTGATATTGTCACAATCTTACCATTTCCTAATGTTCTCACATCTACATCTTCTCTCCCAGAGGATGAAAAATTAAAGCCTTTGGAAAGCAGATAAAGAAAAAAAAAATCAGAGACATAACAGTGCTAAGACTTTCATTCCCATCCTTTGGTAGAAACCCAATTTGTCTTAAACAATCTACAAGAGAATCCCAAGGAATAGTCATCATCACACCTCTAATCCCAATCTCTACTAAAAATAGCAATGATAATAATAAATACCACTTATTGAGCACTTATTACATACCAGGTACTGAGCTAAAATTCTGCATACATTATTTCATTCAATCCTTACTATAACCTTATGAGGTAGGTATTAAATAAAAGAACACCAAGCTTCTAAAAGGTTAAGTACTTTTCCCAAGGGAACATGATTAAATGGCAGAGCTAGATGTTTCTGATGTCAAAGCCAGACCTTACTTATCATCCCAGCCCACCATTCCATGGGAAAGCCAAAGGCAGAGCACTGTTTGGAGGAAGGCCCCACTACCACCCTGGCTACAAACTTATGGTGAAAAATCTATCTTTCGTCTTTTCCTTAAAACAAAAGAAAACAAAATAAAAACATTATTTGAGAATTAAACTCTATGAAAGGAAGAGGAGGGGGGAAAAAAAGGTTTGATTCTAAAAGGAAATTCATTATGTAAGCAAACCTAAGCTGGAACCACAATATAACTAGTATACATTTTAAGATAGATGGATCATCACAGACTAAAAGCTGCAAATATTGGAATGGGAAAGTGGTCAATACAGTGTGGGTGGGCAGGGGAAGTGGTTCCATGACAACTTTCTTAGATACAGAAATAACTGATGATTTCACCACAGGAAAGATTACCATGAGCAGGCATTATTCTAAGTACTTCATATATGTTAACACTATGAGGTAGATACTATCATTATCCCCATTTTACTTATAAGGAAGGTGAGACAGAGACAGCATAAGTAACGTGCCTAGGATCACATCACTGGTAATTGGTAGGGTCAGGATTTGAACCAGCCTGGCAGTCTGGCTCCAGAGTCTCTTAATCACTGTCTACACTGCACCACCACAAAGACAGCTGGAAGAGCTCAGACTCGTGCCAACTGGGACAAGCAAGACCAATCAGTCCTCTTGTACCAGGGATTGGGAAAGACTAGGATGTTTTGGAAACCCTGATCAATCCATAGTTCAGCCACTTTGGAGAGCACAAGATGAGGAAGGACAAGATTGCTGGGAAGGACAGACAGGAAAGGTAGAAGGGAAGGAGGGTCTGTACCATTTTGACAGACATTTTTCTCCTAGGAAAGGTTCAATATGCAAAGGTCCCATGTAGATTTTAGAAAAAGGAAGGCTAAAAGGCTTGAAAAGTGCTATAAAAACTACACTGAAGATTAGCTCTTCTTTCTAGGATGTTTAGCTGTGAAGAAAGTAAGATTTCACCCTTCCTTCACCTTTAAGACATCCCTTTAGCAAGTCAAGGCCAACGTTTGTTGGAAACATGGGCTCCAAGCTGTTGCCTGTCACCCACTGCCAAGGTGAAGTGGGCTCTTCTCTGCCCCACATGGCCCAAAACTGTGGGTCTCCCAGAGAGGACCAACCCAGGACTGGTTAGGTAAGGCCTAGGTATCTAAGGTCGGCCTAGAATTCAAGCTGCTCAGAGGTCTGGGTAACTTGTGCAGTGTTAACACCTGGGGACTAGCCAAGAGGGCAGCCATGAGGGGCACAATGTCAGGCTCTTCTCCAGGGGGAGAATCTACACCAGGCAGGTAGTAGGATTCTGCGGACCATTAAGTCCCAAAGAACCCTCCATTCCATGTCTATACTCCATTGTCAAGCAGCTAATAAACCTATAGCAACATCAGCAGCTTCTAGTCAGAGTCAACAGACTCAAGAGTAGTGCTGGATACTACTAGTATGGATACTAGTAGTATCCATCCCTAGTAGTAGGGATGGATAGCTACATGGAGAGTTCAAAATGGCATCTGGGAAGCTGAAAGATACTCCCTGGGGTGGGGGTGAGGGGCTGTAGTTTGTCTTATACCTGCCCACCTCCATCTCTAATCCAGGCATAATACTGGGGAACCAGGGCCCTACAGTGACTAAGCCATAACCTGTGACTGATAGGGGTGGAGGGAATGAACAGGACACAAAGAGGTAGATCTACTAGTGACTACTCAATCAGACCAGAAATCTCAAATTCATAAATTAGCCCATAAAACTTCCCACAGATTCCAGCCCATCAATAAGAAAAAAGTACAGAAAACTAGGCTCTTGAGAAGTCCAAAGAAACATTAAATCCAGATTAAGGGAGAAGGGGTATTTATTATATCTTTTAGAAAAATGTTGCAAATTTGGACCCTACATTGAGAAATACTTCAGGGGGCAAACTTTAAAAAAATAATTTGCAATTATGAATAATAAATGACAAAAAAAGGAAAAGGAGTCACTGCCTTAAGTATGAGGAAATATATGCTTAAAATTTAGTTGATTTTTCTAAACTCACATTACGCCTTGCCTTATCCCCCTAATCCTGTGAGTTCTACAGACTTCTGCTCAATGGAACAGATATTTCAAACATACAAACAAACAAACAAGGACAAAACCAAGGGCAAGAATGATCAGGAACTGTAAGGGGTTCAATAGTCTGTAGTGGCTCTCATACCTGGGGGCAGATAGACAATGGGACTGAAGGATGGGCAGAGGCCAGATGATGACGGTCTCAGAATATCAAGTTATATAGTTTGGACTTTACCCTGTAGCTAGTCACTGACCAGTTTTCAGCAGGGAACTGACATGACAAATATTTATTCCATAAGTGAAGTAATAAATGTATTAGGAAAACATTTCTTAGACATATTGATTTTGAGAGTGTGTCAAAGTTTTACTTATTAACTAGAGAACTGGCAAGTAGAGAGTATGATGTGTCAGTCTGAAGTGGCTGAGAAACAAGTTTGTATCTCCCACTGAGGGGAAGGAGTACTAGTTACTTCTGCTTTATAGAAGTAGCTAGGCTGCTTCATGCAATACTGGTTTATTTTCATAGAGCTGTAAAGCACAGAGGTACAACAGTCAGAACCATTTTCCCAGAGTTGTCAGATGTGAATCACAGAAGTAACGAGTAATGTATCTGAGAAGCACAAGTTTAGCAAATCGATGCTATTAATCAGGCATTTCAAACAACAAGGTTTTATTTCACGACAAGGAGCCAGTTAGCACAGAGGCCCAGAGGTCTGCTTTTTCTCAAGCGGCTCTTAATAAATTTCCTCAGCACACAATTACAGATGCTAAACACACAGTTTGCTTTATTTTCAGTTTGGAGAAATTTTTTTTCCCTCCTCAAATGGAAAATGACAACAAATCACCTTCATGAAAGATTTCAAGGGGGAAACATATAGCTATTTTAGAGCCCCCCAACAGCCCTCTTGGTAATGGAGGCTTCCTTGGGACCCAAATAATCAGAACAAAATCTTGAATTTTCTTACAGAAAGGGAATAAGGTAGCCCCCCCAAAAGAGTTTGAAGGACACTTTTCATGCTAAAGCTTTATTTTCACTTCTTCGTAACTTGGGTAAGTCTTAGGAGATAATCAGCGTGTAAATATTAAATCAAGTAGGTAAAAGCTCGTGGCAATAGCCCTTTACAGCTAAGATTTTGAAAAATATTACGTTGCTAGGTTACTTTCTTCTCCATTCAGTAAACAATTCTTAAAGGCCCTTTTTAAAAGGGCCCACCTACCTGATAGGCAACAAATTATAAGAGGGATATGGTTTTTGAAGTGCTTCTCTTTCCTCTTAACAAGCAGAGAGCTGGAAGGGATAGCCATGTCTCATTTTGGTCACCTGCTCGCCATTCCTAAAGCAGGCTTGTCTTAAGGTTTGTGAGAGAAAAAGATGGATGTCTTGGTCTATCTGGTCCTTCAAAAAAGGTGTTCTGGGACTTCCCTGGTGGAGCAGTGGATAAGACTCCATGCTCCCAATGCAGGGCCTCGGGTTCAATACCTGGTCGGGGAATTAGATCCCACATGCCTGCCGCAACTAATAGTTCACATGCCACAACTAAGGAGACTGCCTGACGCAACTAAGGAGCCCACATGCTGCAACTAAGGAGCCTGCCTGCCGCAACTAAGACCCGGCATAACCAAATAAATAAATAAATATTTTTTTAAAAGGTGTTCTAATTATGCTAGGAGACCCACTCCAAAGAGTATGATATACTTACTCATTGTCTACAGTTTCTCCTGATGTACAACATGGTTTCTTGTGATTGAAATCTTAGTCCCTTTCCTCTAGTCTAATCCTAGGTGAAATCACAAGGTTTTTTACTCCTTTGACCTGATAGCCCTATTGAGCAAAGAAAGCATATGCCTGACAGGATCTGACTCACCCCACAAACCTGGGCTCATTAATACTTAGGAAATTAAAACAACACAACTACTATTAAGTCTTTGTAAAATGGTAGCTATTGATCTATTTTCTCTAGGCCTGAACTTTATTCTAGGCCACTTTAGCCGTTAAGATGGAAGCTGGGCATTTGCCAGTGATTATTCTTGAACAGCACTTGATGTGGAAGCTGTATTTTAATTACCTCATATTCCCAAAAAGAGACAGAGGCTCAAGGTGTCCCAAGGTCAGAGCTTAAGTGCATTCATTTAAAGTAGTTTCAATTGTTTTGAATTTGCCGAGGAAAAAGCGTAATCTTGAGAGAGGAGAGAAATCCTAGGGCACCTTGGCTCAAATCCAGCCCAGGGCAGAGGAGCTCAGGACACAGCGGTCCCTGTTCACAGGAAGCTGCCAGCCAAGGGGCCCAGACTTGGTGGTGGTTTACAAAATATAGAAATCTTTCCTGCCACCTTCAAGAAGTCTATTCATGAATGACAATGTAACTAAAATATGGATATTATAACACTTACTCTCAGCTTTGAACACTGTCAAAAGATGGTCTGAAATTAATTCTTCCACTGAAGAGTCCAGCTTCCTTTCTCCGTCAATTATCCAAGGAGTTTGTGGTAGATTCCTGGAGTATTTATTATATCTCCCTGCCAAAGAAATATAAAGGTCACCTGGATGGAATGGTGTGCTTAACACAACAGGATAAAAAGGAAAGCAACAGCTATCTATTGAGTGCCAGTATCCTAGGTGCTATGATATAAAACAAGGTTTAGCCTTCAACTAACTTACAATCTAATTTGGAGAGTCAACACATACACATAATTAAATGAAAAAATTTAAGGTAGCAATAGAAGAGATGGCTAAAGACACGGTATGAATCATCAAATGAGTTCTAAAGGAATGCTCAATATACTTATTAATCTTTTTGGCTGACTGAACAAGTTACAATATAATGGAACACACTATGAATCACTTAAAAAAAGAGCAACTACTGTTTTTATGCCTGGTTAATAACACTCTCAGTGTAATAGTCATTGGTGATAATGTATTCCAAAGAATTCAAATACAGGAAATTTTGAAGTTTTTGTAAGCAAAAAAAAAAACCCTAACAGAATATGACTCACTGTTTTATGAAAAAAGCTACTCCAAGGCAGGTAGCTTTTATTACGCCAGAGCAGGGTATTATACTCAAGACTAAAGAGCAATTTCATTTCAGCTATTACTATGAAACAGCTGTAGCTTTCAAAACAAAAACTGTCTACCCGATTTACCTCTTGGGAAAGTCAATGCAACAATTTCTTTTTCCAGGCAGAAGCCAAATGTTTAGTCATTTTGCAGATAATAAAATAACTTTTTTCAGGATTGATTTCATGTTATAAAACATCCTCTCCCTTCTCCTGACCAGTCTGAGGTCTGTACGTGTACCCATATTTTTACCTGGCCATCTCTGATGAAAACTATTAAACCTGGGAAGTATCATTTCCCTTCAACATGGCATTTTAAATAACAAATCTCCTGAGTGACCCTTAAGAATGCCTACAGAACCTACAATAAACTTGGTTATCAGCTCTAGTTCTCAAAAGAGTTAACTAATCAGAAATTAATAACAACAGTAAGAAGGAAACAGAGGAGGAGTTAGTTGAGTTTTTCAGAAAGCAGAGAAAATTGACAATGTAAGTATATCCTGGACTGAATATTTTACCAGCCACAAAAACAGCACCATGAGCACATTCAATTTCAACAACACTGCATACAGCCTTTGGTGAGTTTGGAGGACAAGGAAACTGCCTGCAAAACAAAATAAATTTTACAGCTACTATTTTCCAGACATGATATTGAAACACATAACTAAGATGAATCAACACTGTCTGAGTTACACAGAGCCTGAGTCTCTCAAGGACTAAGCCTCTCCCTAATTTTAAGTTTTGGAACCATAAGGGTCTCTTAGGCCTCTGGAGTACCACTTTTAATACATGAGAGTGGCACTAAGTAAATAAGGGCTCGCTAATAACATTCATGCTCAGGAGGCCTCATGTTCCCAAATGACAGTTTCCAAAATCAACCTGGAGATTTGGGGAAAAAAATGCATCTATATGTAGTGGCAACCTCTCCAGGTTATTTTGCTATCCATGAACACTTGCTGCTGGCTGACAAGGCCCTCAGTCATTTGGGTAAAGCTGGTGTGCAGTCAGAGACTGGCCACATGAGCATGTCCCACCTATGGCGAGGGTACTCCCAACATTTTTCTCTCTTTTTCCTCTTCATTTCAACTATGACCTTGGGAATCAGACCACAGAGCCAGAAAAAGTGGAATATGGCAGACTCTGTCCTTTAGCTAAGAAACTTCAATCCAGCTGAGGACAGACCAGAAAGAGCAATGCATGGCTTTATTCTCTGTCCACCATCTGAGAAATTCCAAAGCCATGGAATGGAATCTACCTGTAAATGACTAGGTGTGGACTTAATCCAAAATGCTTGTCTTGAAGTTTTCATTCCGTTTCCCAAGATGTCTTAACAAAGAAAGCACTTAGAAACTCAGGAACTATTGCTTGTAGAGAGTAACTGTCTTTACTTCCTAAAGTTTAATAGGTAATTCCCTGGCAGTCCAGTGGTTAGGACTCTGTGCTTCAACTGCAAGGGGCACAGGTTCAATCCCTGTTCGGGGAACTAAGATCCCACAAGCCATGCAGCGTGGCCAAAAAAAAAAATTTTTTTTAATAAAAATATTTCCATTCTGAGACTCATGTTTAGTCAGAAAAATATATGAAACCTTCGTCATAACTTCTTCTGGAAGGATAACTATGATAATATTTTATTAAATAAAATGAACACACTGAGAATTAAATCTAAGATTTACTGTAGTTCAGTATATTTTAACAAGAAAGGAAACTCAGGAGCCCTTTTCTCCCTCTTCTGGAGATGTACAATAACAGGAAATCCAGGACAAGGGATGTAATGGGGCCAGTAGTAGGCTGGAGAATCAGGAAACCTGGCTCTATGTCCACTCTCTATTGCCCAGTTGAAATCTTAGGCAAGTCAACTCCCTCTTTGGACCTCAATATCCTCCTCTAAAAGATAAAGAAGTTGGACATGATTCATAAATTCAAATATTAATTTGACATTTACTGAACACCACTACATGCCAGATACTGAGCCAGGGATTGGGGATATAATAAAGATTAAGACACAATCCTGTTCCCTAAAATATATCCAGTCTTGTTTTAGAGATAATCCAGATTATTTCTAACATTCCCTTTATTCTAAAATTCCATGATTATTTCTTGTTACTATAATTCTACTTACTTGCGGAAATCCTCTTCTTTAATCTTATTCAAAGCTTTCATAACTGCCATTCTAGTGAATACTGACTATATAGGGTAAAATGAAAAGAAAAGACATTTTATCACCCATATAAGAAAACATCAGAGTTGAAACAAAGAACATGGTTGGAGAAATTATATCATTTTAAACCATACTTAAAAGGGAGAAATACTTAATAACTTCAAGAAAATAAATGAAGCACAAGTGTTCATACTGTCAGTTCTGTGATTGGTAGACCCTATAACCCTTCTCTTCAATCTAGTCTATGTCTATAATACCAGGTGGATCTAGCAGAATGTCTTCTTCACTGCACTCTCCCATTCCCCTCAAAATGTGGTATTCTTCAAATACAAAAATGATGACATTGCAGGAAATGTGCTTTGAATATTTTTTCCTAGACCTCAAAAGAAATTTAGACTGACCCATCTATCTTTTCTTCCCTACATCCCTCAGGGGCCACGGTATATAGTTTAGGAGTTGGCTGCCAGGGTAAGGGGTAAAACAGAGCCAACCAGCCTGACTTGGCATCTAGCAATTCAATATCACTCACCAACCTCTGAGAAAGTAAATTAATCCACTATACTGAATTAAAGGGCATCTACAAATGTCCCACTCTGGATTTTTTAAAATAAGAAAAGCCAAACCTCATGGTAGACATACTAGAACTAATTAGTGCATATATTTGTGGTCACTATGATAAATCACAATTATTTCTTCTGTTACGAGAAATTATACTTGACTGAAAAGAAGAATAATGTAGGTATCTAAACAGTTTATCATCAAAAAACTGATTTTCTAAACCATATTCTGGGGAACCCTAAGGTGTCCTAGGGTTAGAATTAAAAATTAAGTGCCTGCTTGTTAAGATATGAAATCTTAGGCCTGAAAGAATCTCAAAAGGTCATTCAAATTATTCCCAGCCATAAGGCAGGAAAACTACATTTAAGACTATACAACACCTACTGGCCAAATGGCGTGGTGTCCATGATCATTTGACAAAAACTTCCTTACTCTATTATTTGATGCTGGTACTTATATACTTCCTCAAAGATAACAAAAAATAAAACTAGATCTTTAATATAAATATGGCTTACAGCTCATTTGGGCAGAGCTTCCCAATTGGTATGGCAAAGCATACCACTGGGCTACAGTTGTGCCCAGATCCCTCTAGTTCACCAGGGCTGAGGGGCAGGGCCTGGAACAATGAGAACCCCCAGGCCTATTGCTTACAACTTAGAGCAACTTCATCTGTTAACCTCAGGGTGCTGGCCAAACATGGTAATGTTCTAGGTATACCATGATGTGAGAAAGGGAGGCAAGAAGTGTTTTAGGCTTCCTGCATTTCTGATTATTTCCACACAGGGTATTTGGCAAATGTTACAAACTCCCCAACCCTCCCCTCCCACCCCAGGCAAGAGGAAAGACCAAAAGATGTATCTTTGGCAATAAACTTATATTCTTTTTAACAACCACAACAGCAAAATGGACGTCGGTAAAACTAGGAATGCCTGAGTCTACACAAAACCAGCTAAGTAACTGGGGTGTGAAAGCTTGCCAATATCATGCCATGCTATTCTATCCTGGCATAATAGAAACTAAAAGTACATGCTAACTAATTTTTCTCATTAACATGAAGACCAGCTCACATCAGACAGTAAAGGAGAGTTTAAATAAAATAACTTTTGGCAAATGTAGCCTGAAATAGGCTCTATTAATTCAGGACTGTTCTAAATAAAATAATTTACTTTGGATTATATTTTCAAAACACCGATTTCTAGAAAATAAATATTAGACAAAAGTTTGGAATGGTGATGATACTGAACAGGTATTTTCCCAGATGACATAATCTTGGGGAAACAATCCAGACACTGACACAAGCATGAGAACATTTGTGTGTTATGACTTCCCAGCCAAAGGCAAAGGTGTTGAGAATTGAAAAAATGGAAATAAATGTAGCAAATGGAAATATTTAAAGACTGATTCTTAGTATAATAGATTGCCAACATTTCTAATGCATATCCTTTTTGTTGTTAATTTGAATATTCAGCTCAGACAAAACTCACTAAAGAGTAAGAAGCAGGAATCCTTACCTGTTTGTTTTTGGCTGGCTTGAAACAATCTGGGCATATCGCACGTCTAAGTAAAATTCAAGGTAATATAAAAGATTAATGAGTTTATTTTGGGGAGGATAAAATTCAAATATATTTTATACAACATGGCTGCTAAATTCAGGATATCAGAAGCAGACAAAATGAATCCCTCTATGAGCTGCATTGGTTTGCCTAGACCCTTATGTCAGACAGCTCACAACCTACTAAGACATGACAAGTTCTGACAGGCTCATTAGAAAGAAGAGCAATACTATTTTCATGAAAATCAAAAAATATTAACAATGTTGCACAATTGGCATTGTTGTTTACATTGTAACTTACAGGAAGTGGCAATCCTCAACTGTTTCTGGGTGAGCAAAGACCACACTCACTTCAAACAAGCTCTAAAAATTATAAAGACAGTTTAAAGATGAGCAAAAGGAAACTAACATCTAACAACTTATGAATGGAAACAGAAATTAACTCTCAAAGACTGGCTCAGAAAAAGAGTGACAAGAAAAACTGGAAATACTACTGTTTTCAAATCAGCTTGTTCACAGGGCAGCTGTAAAGGAAATCATCTTTTTTTTTTTTTAACTTCTAAAACTCAATCATCAGTGATCCCACAAAAAACAAGTTTAAAACAAATTTTAAAATAAATTTGTATGATTTTTTGTACATGTATACATTTTTGTACAAGTATATTTTTTCTACATGTATAAATTTTGTATAAGATTATACAAAATTCCACACTGAGAAAAATATATAAATGTACAATTAGGTATGAAGATGAATGAGAATTCAGGGAATTGGAAAGGGATAACTGAAAGAAATGAAGAATTACTCCTGTCAGTACTATGATTAGAATTATTAGCAAAGCAAATAGCACTTTATGCACATGCTTAAAAACTCTGTATGAGGCTTGTTTTAAGTGCTCAAACTTCTTAACGGATTTGACTTTTAAAAGCAAGATCTTAATTTTTTGTTTTATTAAAAAAGTGATCATAATAAATTATAAAATAATCAAACAGGATGGGTTTTCAATCCCATTCCACTGAGGTAGAACCAGTAACAGTTTGGCATGTTTCCTTCTAGCCATTTTTATGAATATAAACATAAATGTATATACTTCTTTGTATATTAAACAGACTTGGAAAATTGCTTAATTCAATTAATATTGCATCATGAACATCTTTTCCACTCTAGGGACTGTTGGACGTTTAAGTTGTAGTTAAGTTTTTTCTGTTTTTAAAAAATGCCACAATGAACATCCTTGTACACAAAAAAGCACAAGTTCATACTCTATATACATTTACCTCCATGGAGATTATACAAAATTCTATATACATTTACCTCCATGGAGATTATACAAAATTCCACACTGAGAAAAATATATAAATATCATACCATATAACAATTTTTCCTTTTTTATTGTGTTCTATATTTTCTGATTGCATTGGATCGTCAGCAGGCCTATTAGCGACTCTATAATCACAATAGTGAATAGCTAAATTTTTGCTCTAATCTACAAAATAAAATTAAAATTGCAACACATTCTTTTTACTCAAGAAAACTTCATTCATCCTGAATCCATTAGAACATTACCGCATCTTTTGTTTTTTATTTTCTGTTCTCACTGATTCAACATGTAAAATTATCTGTGCTTCAAACTGAAATTTGAGGTTAAAATATTTTGCATCAATGACTTCTCTAATTTCCAAAGTACTTTCATCACCTCATTTCCTCTTCATACTATCGGTGAAGTGGTTTTATTCTCTATTCTGTTAGTAGTCAGTTTAAAGGACAGAGCTTACTCTTACTAACAGAGGGAAACAGAGCTATGTAATTCAGAACGAGGAAAATTTTTTAATTACTTAGCTTTGAAAGATGGTTTTGTGACTTTACTTGAATAGGGGTGTGTCTGATATTCAGGGAATTTCCTTCATGCAAAATGATGAAGCAATGAGGCCATACTATTAAAGTCTAATTTAAGAGGAGCTGGGAATATGTCCTGTTTCCATCTCTGGAAACCTATTGAACTCTTCCCTAAAATTCAATCCATTTCAAAGGCTGAGGCAAGGTCTGCCTTGGAATAGGGGAGATGGTAAGTGTTCTGGTTTCAAAGGCAGTCTGCTTAAAATTAAACAGAGGGACCTGAGATACCAACAAGGTGGGATAGGTTGAGCCCATGCTCACTGTAGTTGAATAGGGTCTGTCTGCATATTTGAAAACAAAACTAGCCACAGATAACCAAAATTAAATAGTCTAGAGCTGACTCCACACTTGTTCCTAGTTATTTATGTTTAGCTTTGTATCAGTAAATCTATCTAATTAAACTATAAATATACTAAAGGCAAAGATTCACTTCTAACCTTTTAAGGTCAATTAGGATACACTGCACCTGTTATAAGTGTCTTGGATCACAAAGAAATCTTTAAAAAAAAAAAAAGAAACAAAGAAAAACTTTAACCTCAATTTAAGACTGTTAGAAATTAACATTTTAAAATCTTAAAAATCCTTCATTGGATTATTGAAAGAGAAGATTCTTTTGGATAACCAAAACTCTGCCATTTAATGAAATAAAACTAGTAAAACCACAGAATAAAATTAAAAATGCTGATGACCCAATACCTTTCCATCAATGGGAACACCCAGTTCCTCTGAAAACAGGGGGTGAGTTATCCATTTGTAGGCTTCTTTTAGCTGAACTGTATCATTTCTTTCCAGCGACAGACTCTGCTTTCTGAATAACATAAAAATTAATTCACTGACATGAAAAGCTTCATTTTTATGAAAGTAAGAATTTATGTGATTATTAAAAAGTATATATTATTGAGTGCCTACTATGTCCCAGGCACTATTGTACACATTAGATAGAAAGCAGAGACCAAAGCAGACAAAAATTCCTCAGTTCATGGACCTATATTCTAGTAGAATCAAGAAACTGCTTTTTTTTAATGGCATATAAGACAGTTTTTGAAGCTTCAAAGACAAAAGCATACAAATGAGGTTTTTCTGAGATAGAATTGCCAGATTCCAGGATTTATACATCAGAAGATGGAAAGGTGGAATACAGAGGATTATTTATTGCTTAGAAACTACAAACTGTGTATTACAATAATCTCAGACCAAAAATGTTTGTATCTACTCTCTTCCTGATAATGGGGGCTTACTTTTGGGAAATCAATGTAAAAGCTGTACTTCTCTTTACTGGTAAAGAAGAAGTATCAAATCCTAAAGTATCAGTGTTCTAGAATGCTCATCAATTTAACAACATATAAATATCTCAATAAATATTTTACATTCCCCCAAAATCTACTCATGAGCCAATAAATAGGTTTGGGGAAGTCCCAATTATGAGTTCTAGCTTTTAGTTTGTAACCTAAAATGAGATAGAAAGGAACTGAAGAAAAAGGAAAGAAAAACATGGTATGGTAATATTTAAACAGTCCTACTCTGCAGTATCACTATTAAACAGGCTGTATCATTCAAATAATTAAAACTTCAAATCAGTCCTATAGCTATTTACAGGACTGCTTTTAACAAGAGAGGTGTTTAGGCCAACTTGCGAATCATTTCTTTCAATGTCCTATTTTCACTATTAGAAAGGACAATATAGTCAATATCCATTGTAATTTAATTCCTCAAGACCAAAAGACACTAAGAATTACAGGTAGAAAACAAAAAATAATTTAGCTAATGGCGAAACTTAATTGATCTAAATACACACACACACACACACACACACACACACACACACACACAAAGACCACTGTCCCTCTAAAAAATGCAAATTAAGAAATAGTTGATCTACCCATTCTTATCCAGCTGAGAATAAATGGTTAAACAGAGTGCTTTCATATGCTTTGGGATTGTGGTTTAACAATGAAATACTCTGATAAGCCCTACATCTGACAAAAAAATTAAGTTACTTCCTTACACTTAAGAACTTATTCAAACACTGAGCGTTTTAGCTTCATAAACTGTTCCTAGTTCTCTATCAGAAACATTTTAGAAATTTTCAGACTATCTTGATATTGTATCAACAGTTTAACTAATGATGTTTGCATAAAATAGCATCGCAGTTGAAAAGTAAATAATTAAGGTATGAGCACACATTTTAAAGAATAAAAAGGTGAAACAGAAAACACAAGAATGGAAAACCCTTTAAAAATTGTTTAGACTCTAGAGAGTACAAAGGATTGTAGCCAAAGCCAATCCTAAAAATGGATTAAAACATTACTCATTATATATTTAAGAAAACTGATACTTTAAGTCCCTCATGTCTCTGAAAAACATTTAAAGCACGTTAATCCAGTTTAAAAACTTCAACAGTAATTTTTTCCTTCCAGATTAAAGAGCTATAAGAAAGCGTTAAGAGACATTTTGGAAACCTTAACCTCACATTTAAGGCAAAAATATAATACTTAAAACCCCATATTTTCAATCCTGCAAGTTGAATGTGGCTAATAGCTTTTCTAATATAATTTAGGGTGAATGTTTTCACAAAGGTCCTTAGCTTATGGCTGATGGTCCTTTAGGGGAATCAGTAGTCATTAAGGTAAATTCAGTACCAATTTAATACTTAGTAACTGCATTTCCCTCTTTCCTCTGCTAGATAACTAATGATGAGGATATTAATTAGGATCACTTTTGCTATAGATACAACAGGATAACCATTCTAAAGCAAATATGAACCAAAATATCCAATACATTTTTTCCTAAATTCCTTGAATCAATTCTTTAACGGCAATTCCTCCACAACCTTTTGATATTAGAATGAACTAGGGACACTGAGAGAAAAGACTACTATTCTATATTTTTTTCTGTTCTAGTATCCCTATATTGATCAGGATCTTTTGGAAGAACTAAGCTTAGTTTAAAATCCTTCAATAAGAAATAACAACAGCAAGCAAGATAGACGCAAACTGGAAACATTTAAAAAATAGCATGCTCTGACTTGACTATGCTAACAAATTTCTCATAGGATCAAATTTTATTATGCCAGAATCACAAGCATTTGAGACTAATTTAACATAACCTAACAGAACCCCCAAACCTTTAATAAATATGTGGTTATTACCCTTTTAAAAATGCAGATGTGAAATACAACACACACAAAAAAGCCAAATCAACTAATTTTCTATAAAACACCAAGTATGAGATTCTGATACAGAAATTTATACTTCTCTCTGTGGTTTTCTTTCCAGAGTACACAGGAAACTCCAGTAGTCACATGGTCCTTTTCATACTGGTATAAAATTTTTAATTTCAAAATCCAGAAAGCTCTGGGAAATTAAAGATTTTTTCCTTAACTCAGTTGGCAACCAAACTCTGACTTGAACATGTGAGGCTATTTATTTAGACTTTGTTTATCAAATTTATTGTGACTATTCATATATTTCACTGCAGAAATAGTAATGTTTGATTATATAGTACTATCCCAGACTCTGGAGGAGATGGGTATATTATATATGGTATTTATACTGCATTATATTTCTAAAGTCTAAAAAATTCTAAATTTCAAAACACATTTGGCACCAAGGGTTTCAGATAAAGGATTGTGGACCTATGTTTTCTATGTCTTATCTATGTATAAACTCACTGTTGTTCTGCCTTAACTAGGACTTTACTATGTATCTTTTATAGCATAATTAATTTTATAATTTAGTTTCTAAAACCAGTATAAAATGTGTTCCTTTAAAATAAGTTGCCAAACTACATGCATTTACATTCATGATAAATCTACCAAAAAAAAATGAGTCTGCTTTAATAGACTACTAATATGCTGTGCAAATAAACCAATTAAACAAGGTTAACACCTTAAATATACACAATAAAAATTTCCTCTTTGTGCCAATTTCTCTAGCAGCTAGTGAACTCCCTCTAAAAAAAGAGATAGTAGTAGTAAAAGTACTTTAAGAATCAGGTAGCTTATATTTAAAGGGTAGTAAAAATTCCCTACCTAAATTACTTACCCCATTTCCTGTTTTACCAGCAACCATGCAGCATGCTGTAGGCAATTTAGTCACACCCAGAAAGAAAAGGGAAAAAATGTTCATTGAAATTTGGTTCCAATATCATTAGTAAACTGCTTAAGTAATTGGCTAATCAAACTCTCCTTTTCAGGAGAGGAGTTAGTGTTCAGAAATGCAGCAATGACCTCAATCTCATTTAAAATCAGAAGTGAGGTAAGATGCCACTTTGTAGTGCTGGCTTGCTGTGGCCTATGAATTCAACAGTGGTATCCCCCTCCTCCCCACAGATTTCTATTTCTCATTAATGAGTTACAAGTGTTTTTTAATATGGGTAGCTTATATATATATATTTAAATATCTTACTATTTCATAGGGGAAAGTTCAAAGTAATTGAGGAGTACATACTATGTCTCCAAAGAAGGACTCAGTTTTTTTTGTTTTTTTAATAGAGCTAATATTTTTAACTCTAATTAATGATATCCACATGTAAGTGTTTAGGAGTAAAATGTGCTAATGTCTATAACTCACTTTGAAATACAACAAAAACTAAGATGGGTGGCTGGATAAATTGATAGGTATATAATAAAGCAAATAAAGAAAAATAGCAACAAGTATAGAATCTAGGTGGGTATATGGGTGTTCACTGTACAATTCTTTCAACTTTAATATAGTTTTGAAAATTCTCATAATTAAATGCTAGGGAGAATGTTCTGGGAAGGATTAATAAAAAACTGAAAAAGTTGCTAAAATGAAAATAACATTCACAATCAGGGTCATTATGAGGATTAAGTGAAATTCATATAAAATGCTTTGCATGGTAAGTGTGTGACACTAAGATTTCTCAGTTTGCCATTAGACTCCCATAGCTTTCACCTTAAAGAAAGGTAATACATGGCCTGCCTTGTATATACAGCATTCTGTGAACATGACAGAAGCATACGTGTGTAAGTCAATAAAATGCCATAAGTAGTCTCTGCTTCTACATGTCACAAAAATGGCCAGTCACATCCACTTCAAGACCTGGAGAAAGAGAGGGACAGAGAGAGCAAGACACAGAGAGAGAGAGACAGGGAGACAAAGACAAAGAGAAAGAGACAGAGAGACAGAGAGAGAGAGAGACAGCTTTTGTTGTTCATATGTAGAACCCTGTCCTTTTAAACTTCAAGTGGCTGGTGGGGCACCAGAGACTGCTAAAGACTTAGGATCATTTGGAAACATTATGTGCATTACTTTGTTCAGACATGAGCCAAGCAGAATAAATTAATCACTAGCTAGGTAAGAACTAGAACTGTTCCCAATGCCTAAATGTCTCATCAGTACCTTCCGATCTGTTAGTTTGTTTACTTTGCTAGCTCAAACTAATACCATTTATAGCGCTGCAAGACCCCTTCCTTCTTGCCTTCCATTTACTCAAGCTCTCTCTGAAAGTGCATGGGCATGGTGTAATACACAAATTATGAGTTGTCAGAAGACCTGGCTTTAGGCTTTACCAGATTTCTGGCACTCTGTTTCCTAATGTATAAAATAAGAGAGTTAGACTAAGATGATTGTAATTTAAAATTTTCTGGATGGCTAAAGGTCATCATTAATGGACATTACTTAGTATACTGTTTTGTAACAGGGGCTATTAAGACTTATAGGACTTTGAGATCATAGAAAAAATAAATAATAAAAAAATAAATAAATCGACTAAAGTTGAAACCTTGTATTCAATGTTACCCCACCTTCCTTCAGCCTCCATACTTTATTTAACAGATCAATAAATACTTGTTTCCTCATCTGTAAAGGGATATTAATACTCCCCTTGCAGAGATATTATAAGGATTTAATGAAATTATGTATGTAAAGAATCAAGTAAGATTCCTGGCATGTACTTAATAAATGGTAACTATTACTGTCATTTTTGAATTAAAACCTTATCTGTATTTCACAAGTAATAAAATTATTATCCCTTTAAAGACTTAAAAGGCTTGATCCCTTTCCCTCATGTCCCAAACTGCTCTGCTATAAGTAGTTCTGGAACCTCCCTCATCAATGAAACCCTCATGGGTATCTGAGTTATAGAGAACTATCTGTCCTTTTTTTAAGGGAACTCAGACTCTTCTGTCCTTTTATGTTGAACTTTTTCTCTCCTCTTTTGAGGCAAACTCTGTTCCCTATGGTCACTTCCAGATGATGCCATCAAGTCTGTAATCTACCTGCCATCCTCTGATTATAAAGTAGGGTAGAACTGGAGGTTGCCAAGGGAAACCAGATTACCTTTGTAACATGTAAAATTAAATCAAATGTCTTCAGTACCTGAGATTTGTTAAAGGGTTTTTCCTTCCTAATCCTTTGCAGGCTCCCTGCTTAAGCATGCCAGCAGGTTGAACTGAACTAATCACACAGCAGGGGCTGGAAACCTGAATCCCAAAGTAGTCAGTGTTGCTCAATTATTCAATTTTTATCACGTGCTAATAATGCCTTGGACCTGCTTCTGCTGAGGAAAAAGAAGTACATTTCCCCCTTTCAGTCACCAAGATAATTTTAATAAATGTTCTTTTCCTTAGTGGAAAAAATTCATTCTCTAGAGTAAGCAATTTAATTCTTCCTCCCCAACAGAACCAAATGGCATTAAAGTTATCAAGTTTAATCAAATTTGATACCAAAGGCAGCATGTCACCTCCTGAAAATTCAGAAACCACAGAATTTAATCCTGGGCTCAGCTTTGTTAAATGGGGCAGTTGAATAACGTGCTTGCTAAAAGTGCTTGTGCACTCTGGCCATACACAGACATACAGACACACACACATAAGCATATACCTGTATACACACATCATGGAAACTCTATGCCTGGGAATTTTTTTTTTTTTTCCTTTTTATTTTTTGGCTGCGTTGGGTCTTTGTTGCTGTGTGCGGGCTTTCTCTAGTTGTGGCGAGCAGGGGCTACTCTATGTTGCAGTGCACGGGTTTCTTGTTGCGGTGGCTTCTCTTGTTGCGGAGCATAGGCTCTAGGCGTGTGGGCTTCAGTAACTGCAGCAAGCAGGTTCGGTAGTTGTGGCCCGCGGGCCCTAGAGCATGTGGGCTTCACCAGTTGTGGTGCATGGGCTCAGTAGTTGTGGCTCCGGGCTCTAGAGTGCAGGCTCAGTAGTTGCAGCGCAGGGGCTTAGTTGCTCCGCAGCATGTGGGATCTTCCTGGACCAGGGACCGAACCTGTGACCCCTGCATTGGCAGGCGTATTCTTAACCACTGTGCCACCAGGGAAGTCCAGGGAATGGCTTTTAAGCTTAGAGTTCTGAGCTGGGGGTGCATCCAGCACCAAACTATGAGAGTGGGTTACAGTAAGGCCAGGGATTGAGGCTGATTCAATCAGAGGTGGAAGGAAGGAAGGAAGAACAGAGAGAGAAGGGGAGGAATTAAAAATGGCATGTTGTCACATATGGATCAATGGAACAGAATAGAGAGCCCAGAAATAAACCCACACACCTATCATCAATTAATCTTCAACAAAGGAGACAAGAATATAAAACGGGAAAAAGACAGTCTCTTCAGCAAGTGGTACTGGGAAAGTTGGACAGCTGCATTTAATAAATGAAGTTAGAACACACCCTCACACCATGCACAAAAATAAACTCAAAATGGCTTAAAGACTTAAACATAAGACATGACACCACAGAACTCCTAGAAGAGAGCATAGGCAAAACATTCTCTAATCGTACCAATATTTTCTTAGGTCAGTCTCCCAAGGCAATAGAAACAAAAACAAAAATAAACAAATGGGACTAATCAAACTTACAAGCTTTTGCACAGCAAAGGAAACCATAAAAAGAATGAAAAGACCACCTACAGAATGGGAGAAATTATTTGCAAATGATGCAACCGACAAGGGCAAACAGCTCATACAACTCAACAACAAAAAAGCAAACAACCCAATTGAAAAATGGGCAGAAGTCCTTAATAGACATTTCTCCAAAGAAGACATATGGATGGCCAATAGGCACATGAAAAGATGCTCAACATCACTAATTATTAGAGAAATGCAAATCAAAACTACAATGAGGTACTATCTCACACCGGTCAGAATGGCCATCTTAAAAAGTCTACAAATAACAAATGCTGTAGAGGGTGTGGAGAAAAGGGAACCCTCCTACAGTGTTGGTGGGAATGTAAGTTGTACTGCTGGAGAACAGTATGGAGGTTCTTCAGAAAACTAAAATTAGAATTACCATATGATTCAGTAACCCCCTCCTTGGCACATACCCAGAAAAAACTATAATTCAAAAAGGTACATGCACCCCTATGTTCATTAGCAGCACTGTTCACAATAGCCAAAACATGGAAACAACCTAAATGTCCATTGACAGATGAATGGATAAAGAAGCTGTGGTACATATATACAATGGAATACTACTCAGTCGTAAAAAAAGAATGAAATAATGCCATTTGCAGCAACATGGATGCAAGTATTATCACACTAAGTGAAGTCAGAAAGAGAAAGACAAATGCCATATGATATCACTTACATGTGGAAACTAAAATATGGCACAAATGAACCTATCTACAGAACAGAAACAGACTCACTGACATAGAGATCAGACTTGTGGTTGCCGAGAGGGATGGACTGGGAGTCTGCGGTTGGTAGATGCAAACTATTACATTTAGAATGGATAAACAGCAAGGTCCTACTGTATAGCACAGGCAACTATATCCAATCTCCTGGGATAAACCATCATGGAAAAGAATATAGAAAATCATGTCTATGTGTATAAAACTGAGTCACTGTGGTGCACAGCAGAGATTGGCACAGCATTGTGAATCAACTACACTTCAATAAAAAGAAAAAAAGGCATGTTGGGGAACTACAATTCAGTAAAGTTGGAGCTTGGGGTATGTATGTGTGTACATAAATGTGAGTAAGGGTTCAGAGACTAGAGATGAAACTGGAAAGGTCAGCAGATTTTGAGTGCCAAGCTAGGGCATGAATCCAAAGATTGAAACCATAACAGGAAGTGCCACATTATGTGTATACAAATTCCCATGGCAGCACATTTGATCTTCTATAATTGATCAAGTCACAATATAACCATCATATTCACACCATCGTTTTTCTTATGCGGTAGCTTAAGAGAAAAATAAAGTATTTCTTGTACAAAAATATTTCTTTATTATACATGGGAAAATACAGTGTGAAACAGGCATATGTTCAGAAAAATGTCAGAATGACTGTAAAAAAGACAATCCACTTCTCTCATATTTGTTGCCTATCTGGCCCTTACAGACACCTGAATCTGTAATTCCTGACAGAGGGAAACAAACACTAGACTCTAAACATTGTGTGAGCACTTTGCAAGGTGGCTTACCTCTCTGAGTCTTGGTTTCTCAACTATAAGATAAAGGGGCTCAACACTTCATTATTTGGGGGGTACCTCCTATGTGGTGATATCTTTACTGAGAAAACAGACCTGAAAGACTAGTTTCTGCCCATAAGAGAACTCGTGAACTAGGAGAGAATAAAGGTAAGTAAAATGATAATAAAACCATAATAATGATTAATAATATTAATACAAATAAAAATACAGAATGGTGGGGGCTGTGACAAGGACATATTCTGAGTGGACACTTAGGGCATCCTCAGCTCAGCCTTGGCATTAGAGTTATCAAGAAGTGACACCTAATCTGAGCTCTGAAGAATCAGGGATTGAGAATTAACTGGGTGAAGAGTGGGGAAAGCACATTCCAAATAGAGGAAACTGTTGTGCAAATGTCACGGAGCATGAGGAAGGTTCTGGGAACTAAAGGTTAGTGGTCCCTAAAGAGCTGAGGACGTGTGGCTGCGAAGTGCAAAGGAGGAAGCAGGACTAAGGTCATAGAACTAGTGTACCCATGCTAAGAGGTTTAGATTTTACACTTAAGGCAATATGGTGCCACAGAAGGATTTTAAGCAGTGGAGTAGCATGGTCACATTTGTCATCAGGAATGCTCACTCTGGTTGCAGTGGGAACTAGAGGAAGAAGATGGAACTAAGGGAAATGAAGACGTTTCGTAAACGAAAGCAGTAATTCAAGTAAGAAATAACACATATGGCAGTGGCGGTAGGAATGGAGAGGAGGGGGCAGCTGTAAGAGACAATAAAGACACAGACCAGCAGGACTTGGTGATCGACAGTGGTGCTGGGGTTTCTAAATTACCACTAATGCCCTTAAAACTCTGAAGTCTTTTGAATCCTACACATCTCTTGGACTCATTTATAATTACAAGGGTAAAGCAAATATAGACATGCACCAACAGGGAAATGACAATAGTTGTGTGGGCAGCTATAAGTACTACGCCCTGCTCTTTCTTCTTCTCCCAACACACACACACACACACACACACACACACACACACACACACACACACACACACACACACACACACACACACACACACTCTTTTATGTATTTTTCTTGCATACAAATAGCCAGTTGGGAACTAGGCTCAATAATGATGTTAGTAACAATAGAAACTCTTATTCCCTCTTCCCACCCAGCAAAACTGCCTGAGCTTTCCTCCTCCTCCTCCCCACCCTGCAGTCTGCAACACTTTGAACATCTGCCCGCTCCTCACCTTGGGTCAGGTTTGGTGTCAGGAATGGTGGCAGAAAGAGAGGTAGGGAGAATATCCTCCTAGAACCCCTCTAGACTCTTCCACTTAGCTACCCCCATGTCTCCTCACCACCGTCACCTCCCTGCCACTCTTCTTTTCCCCAGAATCTCGGATGTCAGACCTGTGATGTAAAACTAACACACTGAGTCTGGATGTCTCTTTTGATAAATAAATGTTCTGTTAGCCATATTTAAAAACCCACCCCAATCCTCTACATTTTCTTTCTCCACAGGGTTGAGAAAAACGAAAATGAAGCCAGACATTTTCTAATTTTCTGTTCTTTTTATATAACATGTTAAAAAGTATAGAACTGTTATTTACTGCGGAACGTAATTTTCTCTCTCTTTCTCTAAGGATATTATCTCAACCTCAAAGGTTTTGTGTTTTTCAGCAAAAAAAAAAAAAAAAAAAAAAAAAAAATTATGAGGGTCCCTGGGGAGCAGAGGAGAAGGAAAAACCTCCTTCCTCCCATTCCCCCTTTCTTCCTCTTACTCTGATCATTGGATAGATATAAATTGCCACTGCTGCTGCTGCTGGGAACCTGGGTAAGACATGCTGGATATGGTCCAGAGTGACTATAGTCAATGACAAATAACATTGTGTCCATGTGTGGTAGGCATATATTAGTAGACAAAACAGACACAAATCCCTGTCCTTACAAAATTTATAGTCAAACAGAAAACAAGCAAAATAAGTAAACAAATCACATGCTGTTTTATGTGATAAATGCAATGAGAAATGATAAATACAGTGGAGAAAAGTAACAGACAGGAAAGAGGAATGGAAGAAGAGCAATTTGCAATTTTAAACAGGGTAGTAAGGGAAAGCCTCACTGAAAAGGAAAAAAGATATGAAGGAGGTGAGGGAATAAGCCATACATATATCTGAGGGAGAAATATTTTAGGCAGAGAGAATAGCAATGCAAAGGCCCTGAGGCAGAAGTGTGCCTGTTGTGTCCAATGTGGCTGGAACAGTCAGGAAAGAGAACAAGTATCAAGTGATGAAGTCAAAGAACTAAGGTGCAGTGGTAGGGCAGGGCCAGTACAGGACCTTGTAGGCAATTAAAGGACTTTGCTTTTACTCTGAGGGAGATGGGGAGACACAGGAGGGTAAGCAAAGGAAGGACATGAATTGATTTACTTTTTAAAGTGGTAGGGGACAAGCATGGAAGCAGGGACAGCTTTTAGGAGGCTACTGAAAAAATCCAAGCAATTGCTCAACCTGCCTCTGGATAAAGGAAATGATTTTGACAGGTACAGCAAGGAGAAGGATTAGGGTCTTTTCCAGTCTTGGATCTCAATGCCTTCAAACTAACCCTTGTTCAACAGTCCTCAGCCCTTTTGCTGAAAGAATAAGTTGAGGCTTTAACAGCTAAAACCCTGTCCTAGGTCTTGGCTTGTAACCCTATGCCTCACTGTGCTGGATTATTCCCTTCCAAGAAGGAGCTCCCAGTGCACAGGTAGCAGGCAGGAGGTACCAGGCCCAGGCATCTCATCTGTGCCCTGCAGTACATCTCCACAGGCACTGGCCTTCAGAGCCAGAGGCTTCTAGATAGTCATCATGGATAAGAAGATCAAATAGTCCATCTTGATGGGATTGGGGAAGAGGGTACACTGAGGACAGACAGCTGGCATGCATAGACTGCAGGCCCCAGAAAAGTACTGACCATGGGATTCATAGTGGCCAGGATCCTGTATATAGCAGACTCAGTCTAGGGAGTTTTCTGGATTCCTACCTTGGACACAATATGGGTTTCAAGAAATCCAATGTAGGGCTTCCCTGGTGGCGCAGTGGTTGAGAGTCCGCCTGCCGATGCAGGGGACATGGGTTCGTGCCGCGGTCTGGGGGGATACTGCATGCCGCGGAGCAGCTGGGCCCGTGAGCCATGGCCGCTGGGCCTGCGCATCCAGAGCCTGTGCTCCACAATGGGAGGGGCCGCAGCAGTGAGAGGCCCGTGTACCACAAAAAAAGAAATCCAATGTAACCATCAGAGCATAGGGCTGGCCTATGACAGCAACTTCCCTGGGAGAGCCTCCCACTCTTTCTGCTACAGATCAGGAACTCCATGCCTTTCATCCAGGCCGACCATCAGAAGTCTGCCAGTTCACATATCTAAGTCACTTCTGTAAACTTGGCCTGTGGACAAAATCAGCCACAAAGAAGATCCAAAATACCAAGTGGGCCAGTTCTTCTATCTACATTGGGGTTCTGCTCACAAGCACACATGAAGAGACACAAAATAAATATGTAAAAAACAAAGATGCAGCAAATACGTATGTGTACGTACAGATGCAGATATATATATGTATGTATATATGTGTGTGTATGTGTGTGTGTGCGTATATATACATATATATAGAGATAGATAGATAGATAGATAAAAACATACCCATAAGGCAGAAGGCAGAATATTCTATTCAAAGAAGATTTCAAGAAACATAGCTGATAAGTACATGCATTTTCAAAAAAATTAAATTATTAAATCTAGATCAGTGGTTCTCAAACAGTTTGGTTTCACGACTTTTTACAGTATTAAACATTTTTGAGAACCCAATATAGCTTTTGTTTATGTTGGTTATATCTATCAATATTTATAATATTAGTAATTAAAACTAAAAAATTTAAAAATATTAATTCATCTAAAATTGATAACAAAGTAATAAATCTACTACATGCTAACATTTTTAAAATATTATATTTTTCAAACAAAATAATTTAGAAGAATGGCAATGCAGTACATTTTTGCAATTTCCTCAGTATATATCTTAATAAAAGATAGCTGTTTTTTCATATCTGCTTCTACATTCAATTTGCTGCAATAGTACATATCATGTAGCCTCTGGAAAACTCCACTGTATACTCTTGAGAGGATGAGAATGAAAAAGGCAAATAATTATATATATTATGAAAATACTTTTGGCCTTATGAATCTCTTGCAAGGACACCTAGTAGTCCCTACACAACACTCTGAGAACTACTGATGTGACTGAAATGAACAATTTTGAAGAAACATACAAATAATTAAAATTTGACTCAAGATGAATGAACAAACCCATATAGACCAATAACCTTCAACAGAATAAACAGAAAAAGTAATAAAGATCTCCCCTTAGTACTCCCTAAAATGTTTTCTTAAGTGTAGTCTACCAGAACTTCAAGAAACAGAAACAGATTACTCCTTTGTTGCTAAAATTTTCCAAAGACAAAAGATAGAAAGCCTAAATTTGCACAAGCCTCTTAGATAGCCTCATCCACCAGAGGGCAGACAGCAGAAGCAAGAAGAACTACAATCCTGCAGCCTGTGGAACAAAATCCACATTCACAGAAAGGTAGACAAGATGAAAAGGCAGAGGGCTATGTACCAGATGAAGGAACAAGATAAAACCCCAGAAAAACAACTAAATGAAGTGGAGATAGGCAACCTTCCAGAAAAAGAATTCAGAATAATGATAGTGAAGATGATCCAGGACCTCGGAAAAAGAATGGAGGCAAAGATAGAGAAGATGCAAGAAATGTTTAACAAAGACCTAGAAGAATTAAAGAACAAACAAACAGAGATGAACAATACAATAACTGAAATGAAAACTATACTAGAAGGAATCAATAGCAGAATAACTGAGGCAGAAGAACGGATAAGTGACCTGAAAGACAGAATGGTGGAATTCACTGCTGCGGAACAGAATAAAAAAAAAAAAAGAATGAAAAGAAATGAAGACAGCTTAAGAGACCTCTGGGACAACATTAAATGCAACAACATTCACATTATAGGGGTCCCAGAAGGAGAAGAGAGAGAGAAAGGACCCGAGAAAATATCTGAAGAGATTATAGTCGAAAACTTCCCTAACATGGGAAAGGAAATAGTCACCCAAGTCCAGGAAGCAGAGAGAGTCCCATACAGGATAAACACAAGGAGAAACATGCCAAGACACATAGTAATCAAATTGGCAAAAATTAAAGACAAAGAAAAATTATTGAAAGCAGCAAGGGAAAAATGACAACATACAAGGGAACTCCCATAAGGTTAACAGCTGATTTCTCAGCAGAAACTCTACAAGCCAGAAGGGAGTGGCATGATATACTTAAAGTTATGAAAGGGAAGAACCTAAAACCAAGATTACTCTACCCAGCAAGGATCTCATTCAGATTTGATGGAGAAATCAAAAGCTTTACAGACAAGCAAAAGCTAAGAGAATTCAGCACCACCAAACCAGCTCTACAACAAATGCTAAAGGAACTTCTCTAAGTGGGAAACACAAGAGAAGAAAAGGACCTACAAAAACAAAACCAAAACAATTTAGAAAATGGTCATAGGAACATACATATCGATAATTACCTTAACATGAATGGATTGAATGCTCCAACCAAAAGACACAGGCTTGCGGAATGGATACAAAAACAAGACCCATCTATATGCTGTCTACAAGAGACCCACTTCAGACCTAGGGACACATACAGACTGAAAGTGAGGGGATGGAAAAAGATATTCCATGAAAATGGAAATCAAAAGAAAGCTGGAGTAGCAACACTCATATCAGATAAAATAGACCTTAAAATAAAGAATGTTACAAGAGACAAGGAAGGACACTACATAATGATCAAGGAATCAGTCCAATAAGAAGATATAACAATTAATATATATACACCCAATGTAGCAGCAGTTCAGTACATAAGGCAACTGCTAACAGCTCTAAAAGAGGAAATCGACAGTAACACAATAATAGTGGGGGACTTTAACACCTCACTTATACCAATGGACAGATCATCCACAATGAATATAAATAAGGAAACAGAAGCTTTAAACGACACAATAGACCAGATATATTTAATTGATATTTATAGGACATTCCATCTAAAAACATCAGATTACACTTTCTTCTCTAGTGCACACGGAACATTCTCCAGGATAGATCACATCTTGGGTCACAAATCAAGCCTCAATAAATTTAAGAAAATTAAAATCATATCAAGCATCTTTTCTGACCACAACACTATGAGATTAGAAATCAATTACAGGGAAAAAAATGAAAAAAACACAAACACATGGAGGCTAAACAATATATTACTAAATAACCAAGAGATCACTGAAGAAATCAAAGAGGAAATCAAAAAATACCTAGAGACAAATGACAGTGAAAACACGACGATCCAAAACCTATGGGATGCAGCAAAAGCAGTTCTAAGGGGGAAGTTTATAGCTATACAAGGCTACCTCAAGAAACAAGAACAATCTCAAATAAACAATCTAAACTTACACCTAAAGGAACTAGAGAAAAAAGAACAAACAAAATCCAAAGTTAGCAGAAGAAAAGAAATCATAAAGATCAGAGCAGAAATAAATGGAATAGAAACAAAGAAAATAGCAAAGATCAATAAAACTAAAACCTGGTTCTTTGAGAAGATACAAAAAATTGATAAACCTTTAGCCAGACTCATCAAGAAAAAGAGGGAGAGGACTCAAATCAATAAAATTAGAAATGAAAAAAGGAGAAGCTACAACAGACACTGCAGAAATACAAAGCATCCTAAGAGACTACTACAAGCAACTCTATGCCAATAAAATGGACAACCTGGAAGAAATGGACAAATACTTACAAAGGTATAACCCTCCAAGACTGAATCAGGAAGAAATAGAAAATACGAACAGACCAATCACAAGTAATGAAATTGAAACTGTGATTAAAAATCTTCCAACAAACAGAAGTCCAGGAGCAGAAGGCTTCACAGGTGAATTCTATCAAACATTTAGAGAAGAGCTAACACCCATCCTTCTCAAACTCTTCCAAAAAATTGCAGAGGAAGGAACATTCCCAAACCCATTCTATGAAGCCACCATCACCCTGATACCAAAACCAGACAAAGATACTACAAAAAAAGAAAATTATACACCAATAACACTGATACATATAGATGCAAAAATCCTCAACAAAATACTAGCAAACAGAATCCAACAACACATTAAAAGGATCATACACCATGAGCAAGTGGGATTTATCCCAGGGATGCAAGGATTCTTCAATATAGGCAAATCAATCAATGTGATACACCATATTAACAAATTGAAGAAGAAAAACCATATGATTATCTCAATAGGTGCAGAAAAAGCTTTTGACAAAATTCAACACCCATTTATGATAAAAACTCTCCAGAAAGTGGGCATACAGGGAACCTACCTCAACATAATAAAGGCCATATATGACAAACCCACAGCAAACATCATTCTCAATAGTGAAAAACTGAAAGCATTTCCTCTAAGATCAGGAACAAGACAAGGATGTCCACTCTCACCACTATTATTCAACATAGTTTTGGAAGTCCTAGCCACAGCAATCAGAGAAGAAAAAGAAAGAAAAGGAATACAAATTGGGAAAGAAGAAGTAAAACCATCACTGTTTGCAGATGACGTGATACTATACATAGAGAATCCTAAAGATGCCACGAGAAAACTACTAGAGATAATCAATGAATCTGGTAACGTTGCAGGATACAAAATTAATGCACAGAAATCTCTGGCATTCCTATACACTAATGATGAAAAATCTGAAAGAGAAATTAAGGAAACACTCCCATTTACCATTGCAACAAAAAGAATAAAATACCTAGGAATAAACCTACTTAGGGAGACAAAAGACCTGTATGCAGAAAACTATAAGACACTGATGAAAGAAATTAAAGATGATACCAACAGATGGACAGATATACCATGTTATTGGATTAAAAGAATCAATACTGTGAAAATGACTATACTACCCAAAGCAACCTACAGATTCAATGCAATCCCTACCAAATTACCAATGGTATTTTTTACAGAACTAGAACAAAAAATCTTAAAATTTGTATGGAGACACAAAAGACCCCGAATAGCCAAAGCAGTCTTGAGGGAAGAAAAACGGAGCTGGGGTAATCAGACTCCCTGACTTGAGACTATACTACAAAGCTATAGTAATCAAGACAATATGGTACTGGCACAAAAACAGAAATATAGATCAATGGAACAAGATAGAAAGCCCAGAGATAAACCCACGCACCTATGGTCAACTAATCTATGACAAAGGAGGCAAGGATATACAATGGAGAAAAGACAGTCTCTTCAATAAGTGGTGCTGAGAAAACTGGACAGCTACATGTAAAAGAATGAAATTAGAACACTCCCTAAAACCATACACAAAAATAAACTCAAAATGGAGTTTAATGTAAATGTAAGACCGGACACTATAAAACTCTTAGAGGAAAACATAGGAAGAACACTCTTTGACATAAATTACAGCGAGATCTCTTTTGATCCATCTCCTAGAGTAATGGAAATAAAAACAAAAATAAACAAATGGGACCTAATGAAACTTCAAAGCTTTTGCACAGCAAAGGAAACCATAAACAAGACGAAAAGACAACCCTCAGAATGGGAGAAAATATTTGCAAACGAATCAATAGACAAAGGATTAATCTCCAAAATATATAAACAGCTCATGCAGCTCAATATTAAAAAAACAAACAACTCAACCAAAAAATGGGCAGAAGACCTAAATAGACATTTCTCCAAAGAGGACATACAGATGGCCAAGAAGCACATGATAGCTCTCAACATCACCTATTATCAGAGAAATACAAATCAAACCTACAATGAGGTATCATCTCAGACCAGTTAGAATGGGCATCATCAGAAAATCTACAAACAACAAATGCTGGAGAGGGTGTGGAGAAAAGGGAACCCTCTTGCACTGTTGGTGGGAATGTAAATTGATACAGCCACTATGGAGAACAGTATGCAGGTTCCTTGAAAAACTAAAAATAGAATTACCATATGATCCAGCAATCCCACTACTGGGCACATACCCAGAGAAAACCATAATTCAAAAAGACACATGCACCCTAATGTTCATTGCAGCACTATTTACAATAGCCAGGTCATGGAAGCAACCTAAATGCCCATCGACAGACAAATGGATAAAGAAGATGTGGTACATATATACAATGGAATATTACTCAGCCATAAAAAGGAACGAAATTGGGTCATTTGTTGAGACGTGGATGGCTCTAGAAACTGTCATACAGAGTGAAGTCAGTCAGGAAGAGCAAAACAAATATCGCATATTAACGCATGTATGTGGAACCTAGAAAAATGCTACAGATGAACCAGTTTGCAGGGCAGAAGTTGAGACACAGATGTAGAGAACAAACATATGGACATCAAGGGGGGAAAGCCGCGGGGGGGGGTGGGGATGGTGGTGTGATGAATTGGGCGATTGGGATTGACATGTATACACTGATGTATATAAAATTGATGACTAATAAGAACCTGCTGTATAAAAAATAAATAAATTTTAAAAATTTTTAAAAATGATAGAAAGCCTGATAATTAAATCCACATAGCTTACATAATCTAATATTCAAACCATAATCCAATATGTAATCTAATCGCATAATTTAATACCCAAACCAAAGGTAGCATAAAAATGGTAGATAATAGGCTATTCTTATTTACATATATATATACATATTTATGTATATATGTAAAAATCCTATATAAAATATTAATAAGTCAAATTTTTATGTAAATAAAATGACTGAAAAATGTTATCTCAGGAAAACAACAAAAGTTCAACATAAGAAAATCAATTCATTTACTTGACTATAATAATAGCTAAAAAGAGAAAAATATGTCTGCAAAATATCTGTTCCTGATTCAAAAAACTTCCTATACTTGGAATGGAAGCAAACTTCCTTAAATAGATAAAGAGTATGTATCAGAAAAGAGTTAACAACATAATTAATATTTAAACTCTAGAAACATTCCTATTATTGAGGGTTAAGACAAGAGTCACTTGTATTACCATTAGGTAACATGTTTTGGAGGTCCTAGTCAAGTCTATAAGATAAATACACACACATACATACATACATACACACATATACAATAAATATACACATAAATAGTAGGAAAAAAAGAGTAGAATAATGATCATTATTTGCAAATAAGGTAACAGCATATTTAGATAACCAACTGAATTAGAATTAATTCAGAATTAATTAATAATAGAATTATTATTAGGGGAATATCACTAGAATTAATAATAGAGGCTAGAAAGTTGGGCAGTTACAAGATAAATATCAAGACACACAAACATACACACATTACTTTCCTAGTAACCAAATAGAAAATGTTATTAAAAAAAAACCTACTCAGATTACAATTAAAATAAAAAATGAAAACACGTTAAAAAAACCCACATACGAATAAATTTATGAAATGTGAGATGAAAACTGTAAAATAATTGTAAGCCCAAACAAAGAATTGAAAAAATGTAGAGAAATTTGTTCCTAGTTGAAAAGTTCCACAAAAATTAGAAATTTAAGTTTGTTGAATGACCATAAACAAAGATAAATGACAGGCTGAAAGAAATGAAATAGACAAAGGATCAATAACCATATGTCCAAAGAGCTCTTACAAATCAATTTTAAAGAGCCAAATAACCAAATAAAAAGGAACCCCAATGGTTAATAAACATGCAAAAGAGATGTGAAACCTCACTTGAAAATCAAACAAGTGTAAATTAAACAAGATAATTTTTGCGTGGTTTAGAATACGAAACAAGATAATTTTTGCGTGGTTTAGAATACGAAATATGATATGCCCAGTTTGGGCAAGGGTACAAGGTTGTAATACACTGTTGTAAACTGGTAACATCTTTTAGGAGGTCAATTTGGAAATACTTATCAAAATTTTAATCAATTCAAAGAGAAGAGTTGCCCATTTTAAATGTAAACCTCATTCCCCATAAATACAATAGCTATCTTTAGAAGTGCTGTGATGACAGAATGAATGTTTTGTAAACTATAAAATGTACACACAACACCCTCCCCCACCCCATATAACACAATCTTATTTTTAGAGAAAAATCTTTCTCCAAGTTAATGAATTTTATTATAATTTGAGAAATAGCTTATGTGTCAAGGTATTAGTATTGGAGGCTTTCTAAATTTATTAAAACAATGTCCTGAAAACTTCAAACAAAATCTTTCCAAATAAATGACAAACTCCTCTGATCTGGTAAGGTTTAGTGTGCCTACCACTTTTTCTTTCCAGGAACTTGCCTAAGTAGTGTCAGAGGCGGGATGGGAAGAAGGTCAAAAAGAATCCTGGAAAAAGCATGGGAGTCTGAAATAGAAAGAACTGGGTTCAAATTCTCTTCCTACTTAGCAGCAAGTAATTTGGGGCAATTAAATGCCCTTTTGGTGTTTGTTTCCTCGTCTGTAAAACAGGGAGAATGCTGTTTCTTGCATAATTGGAAGTTTAAATGAGATATTATACCAAAATGTTAATTGTTTTTTATAATGCAGGTCTCCTAACTCTGTTTAGTAATGCACATTAAACAAAAAAGGGGATTTCCTCAAGCCTTGCCCCTTCCAAACTTTCAGTTCTAGTTTTAGTCTAAAAGTTTAAGGAAGGTGATTTGTTGTGAATTTGAGAATGGAACATCACCTGCACTGGGCCAGTTTCTAGCCATGAATGCTAGTTAACGGGTGTGCAAAACATAAAGGCAAATGATCAAGGCAGATCAAACCATATACCCAACAACAAAATGCAGTATGACGCTGGGGAAAGGAGAAAGGCAGGGGCCCTTGGACCTTAAATTTTGTCCAGTTTGAATCCTGCCAATATCTTTATTAGGACACCTTGATATAGTATTTGGAAGGAAGGGAGGGAGCAAGGGAAGGCAGGAAGGTAAGGGAGAGGGAAAGGGGGAGAAAGAGATGGAGACAGTGAGAGAAAAAGAAGGAAGAAGGAACCACAGATTCCTACGAATAATTTGGTGAAGACTATCTAATGGCAAGATCTAATGACAAGGCTTTGGTGGCTGGGATATTTCAAGTGCATTTCTAGAAAATGGCAGTGTGATGAGTTATTCATATACTACCACTAATTTGTACAATATAATATAAAAATAGAAGTTAAAGTAACTAAACAAATAAAAAAGGCCTAAGTTCATGAGATGTCAAAAATGATTAGTAAATATACTCATGAGTCTAACTGGTAACGAATTTTTTCTACCCTTTTCTTCCACCTACCACTCCTCCATTATATAACCTTAAAATATGCAAACATTGTAAATGTCATTATTGGGTATGAACGCTACTATTAACTGCCAAAAAAGAATATAAAATTTCTTCAAGAATATCTTTTCTCATATTTTTCCATATAATTAATTTGTAAAATAAAAACTAAATTGACAGATTTCCATTAGGGTTGTTTATAGCATAAAAAAGTATTTCTAACCTCACAGATGAAAGAAACTAGACAGTATACTTTGATTTTGGTAATTTGTTTAATGTAGTAAATAAAAATAATGTAACTATAATAAAAATTAAAATGAGACAAATGCAAAAATTATATTTTAAAAGTAAGCAAATGTATTTGGACTTCTGGGTAAAGAGAGAATATCAAATTCAGGTATGTACTTTTGCTAATCCTCTAAAACAACAAATAACGAGATTTGTTAAAAGAGCATAAAATCCACCAGGATGGGGACAGTGGGAGTGTAGTTAGAAATCTGGAAGTTGGAAAGCAGATAGAGGAATCGTAAAGGACAGAGACACACACAAAAAGCTGAAACCTAAACTGGCACTGATACGCCACAATCAACGAAAGTCTGAGGAGTAAACACACCACCATGGAATTCTGGAAGTGGGGATAGAAGGAGCAAAATAAGGAAGTTTGACTGAAAATCTGTTTGAAAAAAGAGGTAGCTCTTCAAATCCCCCACATCACTTCATTTAGCCAGGTGAATGACCTGCCCTAACTCCTCTAAAAGACTACTTATTTTTTTTGGAGAAGGTAAAATGAGGGTCTTTTCAGTGGGGGTCATGAGTCACATGAAGGGAAATGACACCAGAGATGGCAACTTGGATCTAGAGGAAATGAGGAGCACTAGAAATGGTAAATTTGTGGTAAATATAATAGGTAGGCATATTGTTTTCAACTCTTCTTTAAAAGATATGTATTTCAGGGCAAAAATTATAACACAGTATTGTAGGGTTAAAACGTATACAGACATAACAGATATACAATTGCACTAAGAACAGTAAAACAGAAATATAATGTTGTAAGATTATAATATTCCTGATTGAGTTAAGATAAAGATGGTTATTATAGCCCCTAGAGCAAAGCTTGGCAACATTTTTCTGTTAAAGACTAGATAGTACATATCTTAGGCTTTGCTGGACATATGCATCTAGCACACCTAATCAACTCTGCTATTGTAGCGCAAAAGAAGAAAAACCCAAAATAAACTATCTAAGCTCCCAACTTTAGGAAGACAGAAAAAGAACAATTAAAGCCGTAATAAGTAGAAGGAAGAAAATAATAAAGAACAGAAATCAATGAAATATAAAATAAACATATACAGAATTAATCAATGAAACCAAATACTGGTTCTTTGAAAAGATCAATAACATTGGTAAATCTCTAGCTGCACAGATCACAGGAAAAGAAGAGAAGACACACATTACCATTGTCATGGATAAAACATTAAACCATAAGAAGGGGGAACATTATGAAAAACTTTATGAAAATAAATCTGACAACTTAGATGAAACAAATTCCTCAAAAGATACAAATTACCAAAACTGACAGAAGAAGTAATAGGAAACTTGAATAACCCACTATCAACTGAAGAATCTGAATTTGTAATAAAAAAAACATGGTCAAATATTCTAAGGAATCTACAACAAAACTATTAGAACTATTTTTAAAAGTTTAGCAAGATTGCAGGTTACAAGTCTTCAAAAACCAACTACATTTCTACAGATCAGCAATGAAAAATTGGAAAATGCAATAAAACTCCAATTCCACTTACAAGAGCACCCAAAACAATGAAATTCTTAGGGACAAATTATTTTAAATATGTGTGAAATCTGTACACTGAAAACTGTAAACCATTATTGAAGAAATTAAAGATCAAAATAAATGAAAGTGGGAATGTAGACTAGTACAATCACTTTGAAAATAGTTTGGCATTATCTGATAAACTCAAAGAAATGTATTCCTTATGACTCAGCAATTCCACTCATAGGCATATACCATAGATAAACTCCTGCATATTTGCACTAGGATAAGCTTCAAGAATGTTGATGGTTTCACTGCTGAAAGTAGCTAAAAACTAGAAATGTCCTCAATATCCGTTAATAGTAGTATGAATAAACTGCAGTATATTCATGCAACTGAATACCGTACAGCAATGACAACCTACAGCTCCACATAGCAATATGAATGAATCTCTTAAAAATAACATCAAATGATAGAAGCCAGACACAAAAGATTTATCATGTTATGATTCCATTTTATATGAAGTTCAAAATCAGGCCCATTTCAACTCTAGCTTTCGGAGTAAAGACAATGGTTATCTGTGAGAAGGAAGGGGTTAAATGCTGATGAATATAATAACATAAATTGCTAAAAAGAAAATGAAAATATTTCTATTCCAGGATAGATTTCAACTTCAAGGACTCACATCATGTAATCTCTGTGTTTCCTATGAGGCAATTACTTAAAATGTGAGAAACATGAAAGACAAAACAAACTGGAAAAAGACTACCTAAGATGTCCAACAAGCTATCCAATAGATGTACTATATCACAAGCTCAGGAAAAAAGTCTCTATGCTAATTGAATATTGTTTATCTGAACACTCACTCTGATTCATTACACTATACCTGTAGTGAGTATGATTAAAAGCCCTTCAAAAGACACATGTGGTGCATCTTAATCTTATTTACAAAGTAACTCAGGTTGCATCATGAATAAAAATGTATCCAGAAGAAGTGCCCTGAATACATGTCTGCATTTAAAAAAATCTTTTGGAATACCAATTTAGCATTCGTTCCTGGTTACTGATTTATTCAATAGGGCTTGAGTGTACATGCCCACTTTCTTCATAAGGAGAGATTCTACCAGGTAATGCTTTCAGAAATACGATCCAAAGTCTCACTAAAATCATTCTCTCACAGTTTCTAATATGAATTTATAGTGATAATACCAAATGAACAAATATTATCAATACACATAACACCCCAGCTTCACAAAAAATTTAAATCCTAGATGTGAACTGAATTCTAAATAGAAACTATTTTATATTATGATTCTATTTTTTTTAATGAGTTAAGTTTTTTTAAATTTATTTTTATTTTAATTATTTATTTTTGGCTGTGTTGGGTCTTCGTTGCTGCACACGGGCTTTTCTCTAGCTGCAGTGAGTGGGGGCTACTCTTCGTTGTGGTGCACGGGCTTCTCATTGCGGTGGCTTCTTTTGTTGCAGAGCACGGGCTCTAGGCACACAGGCTTCAGTAGTTGTGGCTCACGGGCTCTAGAGCGCAGGCTCAGTAGTTGTGGTGTGTGGGCTTAGTTGCTCCACAGCATGTGGGATCTTACCGGACCAGGGATCAAACCTGTGTCTCCTGCATTGGCAGGCAGATTCTTATCCACTGTGTCATCAGGGAAGCCCTGATTTTTTAAATTGAGATAAAATTGGTATATAACATTATATAAGTTTCAGGTGTACAACATTATAATTTGACATCTGTATATACTACAAAATGATCAGCACCAATAGTCTAGTTACCATCCTTCACCATACAATTGACCCCCCTCAGCCATTTCATCCATCTTGCAACCCCCTTTCCCTCTGATAACAACCAATCTGTTCTCTGTATCTGTGAGTTTGGAGGGGTTTTTAAAAAATATTTATTTATTATTTTTAGCTGTGTTGGGTCTTTTTGTTGCAGCATGCAGGATCTTTCATTGTGGCGTGTCAGCTTCTCTCTAGTTGTGACGCATGGGCTTCAGAGCACGTGGGCTCAGTAGTTGTGGCACGTGGGTTCTCTAGTTGTGGCGTGCAGGCTTAGTTGCCCCGCAGTATGTGGGATCTTAGTTCCCTGACCAGGGATCGAACCCATGTCCCCTGCATTTGAAGGCAGATTCTCAACAGCTGGACCATGAGGGAAGTCCCCTGTGAGTTTGTTTTTGTTTTGCTTTATTTGTTCATTTGTTTTTTTAAGTTCCACATATGAATGAAATCATACAGTTTTGTCTTTCTCTGACTTATTTCACTTAGCATAATATCCTCAAGTTTCATTCACAGTGTTGCAAGTGGCAAGATTTCCTTATTTTCATGGCTGAGTAATATTCCACTGTGTACATATACCACATCTTCTTTATCCATTCATCCTTCAATGAACATCTAGGTTGTTTCCATATCTTGGCTACTGTAAATAATGCTGAATGAACATAGGGGTACATATATCTTTTCAAATTAGTAATTTTGTATTCTTTGGATAAATACCCAGAAGTGGAATAGCTGGATCGTATCATAGTTCTAGTCTTAATTTTTTGAGGAATCCCCATACTGTGTTCCAATAGTGGCTGCACCAATTTATATTCTCACTAACGGTGTACAAGAGTTCCCCTTTTTCTACATTCTCTCCAACACCTGCAATTTCTTGTCTCTTTTATAATAACCATTCTAATAGGTGTGATTTTTTTTTTTTTTTTTTTTTTTTTTTTTTTGCGGTACGTGGGCCTCTTACTGTTGTGGCCTCTCCCGTTGCAGAGCATAGGCTCTGGACGCGCAGGCTCAGTGGCCATGGCTCAGCCGCTCCGCAGCATGTGGGATCCTCCCGGACCGGGGCACAAACCCGTGTCCCCTGCATTGGCAGGCGGACTCTCAACCACTGCGCCACCAGGGAAGCCCATGATTCTTTATATAAGAATAAAAGGGCTACCTGTGTTGATACCAACGCAGCTATTTCATTATTTCATTTCCTTTTTTATACTTCATGACCACATCTAAATAAAATCCATTTTATTTTTCCCCACAAATTAGTTCCCCTCACATTATACCTGCCCAGATACTCACAATAACATTTTAACAACCACCTCAGAGATAAACTGAGATTCCACCAGAGAAAAGAATCAAGAGTTTCAATCACATCAATACTTCAATAGTTACTTATATGAATAACTTTCTTTGTCTTTTTTTTTTTCTGGCTGCACAGCGCGACCTGTGGAATCTTAGTTTCCTGACCAGGGATTGAACCCGGGTCACGGCAGTGAAACCACCTAGTCATAACCACTGGACCACCAGGGAATTCTCTGAATAGCTTTTAAATGATAATAAAAATAATATATGACTCTTTAATTTGCCATACATATAAATTTTTAAATAAAAATTTATATAATTATATACCCCTTAAATAAAAAACTTGCCCTCTTCCTTCTGCCAGTACCTGCTCTGAGCACTCTTGTCAAGGTTGTAGAGACAGCCATACACCCATCTGATCTCCGACCCACTAACTGTTAAACCCAAAGCTACAAGCAATAAAAAGGAAGTAACACTGTGAAATGACAATCCAATGCTAAACTAAGGTCTTTCACATGAGAGTTTTATAAACGATGAGTGTCCAAATTGGTTGAAAAATATTTATCATATTAAAAAAAATCAGATAACTCTGCATAATAAAAATAATGGCAAGGAAAAAGATACCCAGTTTTTCTTAGGAAAAAAAATTCTCAGATACCATTTCCTTGAAAGGTATTTACTCTAGAAAATAGATTCCACTAAAACTGATCCTGTATTAATACTGGTAAGGAAAAACAAAGTTTCGTTTAAAAGGAAAGATTTGTGGGACTTCCTTGATGGTCCAGTGGGTAAGACTCTGTGCTCCCAATGCAGGGGGACTGCGTTCGATCCCTGGTCGCAGAACTAGATCCCGCATGCATGCTGCAACTAAGAGTTCGCATGCCACAACTAAGAAGCCCATGTGCCGCAACGAAGATCCCACGTGCTGCAACTAAGACCCAGTGCACCCAAAATAATAAATAAATATTTTAAAAAATAAAAGGAAAGATTTGTAAAGATAACATCCAATATTTTAAGCGGTACAACCTAATTTTTTTTAAAAAAAGAAGCATGAGCAGCTGTAGCACTACCATTAATCAATACTACTAATTCTTCTTTTTTTTTTTAAAGGTAAGAAAGTAGCAGTACTACTTCTAAAGGAAGAGATTTCTGAGAAGTCAATAATGAAGTTGGATTTGTCTGACTTCAGGGTGGCACCAGCTCCCTCTTTTTGGATATTTGGAAGTACACATGACAAAAGGACATGGTTGAAATCCTGACATGCCCACTTCTAATTATTAAGGGAATAACATAATAATTCATCATCACACACACCTATCAATCGTTCTAAGATTAAAGGAAAAACAGAAGTAGCTCCTCACAAAAGTGAATGGAAATTCCTCTATTTTAAAACATCTGCTGTAAAAAGATATTTGATTTAAAACCTCTTCTGTACCTATTCCAATCATCTGGTAACAAAACTTGACCTCAAGTGTGGTGGGAAAGTGCTAAAAAATGTAATTTTAATTTTACTTTCAAAGTTGTAATTTTAGAGAATCACCAAATAAATTGGTGGTTTATCATCATGTTTGTTAAATTATTACTCTTGTTAAAATATTACAAGAGCTCTGGTTCTACATATATATATATATATATATATATATATATATATATATATATATATATACTTTTACCAAGAATCCTTTCCCTAACTTTGAAGATACTATACCATTTGAGTGTAAAGGTCAAAACCTAGACTAAGCCTCTCCTGTAAACACAGATACACAATAACCCACTTCTGATATCTATCTGACCAAATCACAGTGTAGGTAGTAAGTAGGGCACAGCAATAATCAAAAGCATATACTTTGGAGTTGGATACATGAGCGTTTAAATCCTAGCTCTGTTATTTATTAGCAGTGTAACCTTGAGTTTCAATTTCATCATCTGTAAAATAGAAATAATAACACTGCCTACTTCAAGGGGTTGTTATGATTAAATGAGACAGCACAGGCAGCACACTGTCCTACAAATAATAAATGGTGGCAGCTACTGCCCCTTGTTTTTTCCAAGAAAGGGGTTGTATCTCACTGCTCCTAAAACATAAGCACACATTGTGGTGATGTGGCTGTTTCACATATAAACTATCACTTTATATACATATATTGTATATATAAATTATTATGAATGATTTTTCAAAAATAATAACTTAGTAGTTGAGAATTAGTAAGTCTAAAACATGGTGGTGATCTCAGCAAAAAGGGTAATTGAGATGACTTCTCTATGTAACAAAAGAAATCTGAAATAGAGTCTAATTTAGAAGCTCCCTTTTTCTGAAACTTAGTCCACTAGGCCATGCAGTCCTAAAACTGAATGAAAAAAAGGAAAGTTTGGTAAGGAACTCAACAGTTGGTAAGTAGCAATGTGATAATATGTTGCATTTGATGGGGAAATAGAAAAAGGATTTGCTTCATCTTGTATTTCTATTAACTCTGTTATATAACCATTTCTCACTAAAAATTTTAAAGATGCAAAATGTGACAATTCATGGAATAAGACCGTACAAATTAAAACATAAACTTCAAAATTTTAAGGCTGCCTCATGCTCTTAACACACCCTGCTACCTCTCAACCACCCACACTGGTGGATTAGCCATAGCAACCTTTTCTTTCTTGCTGCCTCCTCTGCCTATACTTAGCTGGTTCAGGCCAAGAAAAAAGCAAAGCTAGGAAGTAAACATACGCACCTTCAAGTATTTAAACATATGTCTGAATACTCCGCCAACTGCATTCCTGAATCCAGTATACATTATTGTGATGGTTTTTAGAATTAGCCTTGCTCCTTGTCCTACTTCACCATGGCATCTCATTCGCGGGAATATGATTTGTGCTTCCTTGCTACAAGGCTCAGTGACTTCAGGAAAGGGTTCTTGCTTTATTTGTTGGTCTCCCTGCAACTGTACCCTCTAATAGTGAGTTATTAAACCTATTCAATACCTGCTCTGACTCCCTGACAGCTGGACTGCTGACTGCCCACCCTAAACTAACCAGGACTTGGGTTCTACAAAGACCTTGACTAATCACAGGTCACTCATCCTTTCTTCCTTGGAACACACGTCCCAATTGTAGATGGAATAACAGAATCCTGAACCTGCTCCCATGTCTAGTCCCATGTTCCCCCTGATGCAACAGCTCTGCCTAGATTTTATCATTCTTTTGTTCCCTGATCCTTCTCGAGTGTATGGCTTACCAAGTGCAGTAGTTAAGAAAAGGCAATGCCCATAGACCCAAGGTAGTTAAGTAAATAAAACATGCCTAAGTATAAAAGATGGAGAGATGGTGTGGATTTAAAAAAAAAAAAAAAAGAGCGTGAATGAGGGAGACAAACCCAAATTCCAATAAATGTGACACATTGGGCAAGCTTTGGTCTTCCCCCCTTCACATGAGATGAGTGAGATGATTAGTGAAGTAATCCCAATCTGTGAGGCTGAAAAAAAATCATCCAAACATACCTTCTTTCCAATTCACAGACACTGGGGATCCATTAAATTTTCAGAGATTTAAAGGTTGGGAACTCCTGGACTCCATCAGAGATTCTCAGTAGGTTTTAAGGGATTTATACCTGAGATGGTGGCATGGCCAGAGCTCTGACAAATCACAACCATATACATGTCATTTTTCAATGAGGCTAGATGGTCACCAAGGTCTCCTACAGATCTATGATTCTGTGATTCTGATCATGCAGACTTCCATATACTGATGTTGTGCTCACAGAGGTATGCTATTGGGGTCACCTCTCATAAGGAAGATGGGTTTGCTGCATGTCCTCTGAATGGCTTAAAATGTTGCAGCCTGTATATGCAAAACATTAGCAAGGTTACATTCCCCAACCCATCCATAAAGAATCTACTGAAAAATCCCTAAGAGGCCGAGACAGTGATTGCTATAATTTTGCATGTTTTTCAGTGCCTCATTCAGCAACCTTGTAAAAATGCTTTGCATGGATAAATGCACCACATAAAGATTGAAGCAAGTCTTAACTAACTAACCTAACCAAAAAATAGGGTTACAAAGTCTGAAAACTCCTTAGTAAGCTCAGAAAGTTTATCGATTGAAGTGAACCTTAAGTTGGTACTAAATGGTGGGTAAGAGAGAACAAAAACTGATTTAAGCAAGGTGTTGTCATACAAAATAAAAATTGAGAAGTCACGGAAAATGAATAAAACGTAGAAAATATGCATGCTAAATTAGAGAGTTGGGTTAATGAATGAAGATAGCCAGCTCAGGCCTACACATACAATATGAAATTGAAAGTGTAGCTCTCTGTACTTGAAGTCAGAGATTTCATCAAATTCTGTACTATGAGCTAATCATAATTAGAAAAAACATTGCCCTTTAGAAAAAGTGAGCACATCAATCAATTACAGAGGGGGAAAATTACTGGAGTGTCCAATTAAGAAAGATCCTAGGTTAATGGCTGGGAGTTTAAGAGGCCTATATAAATACATGCAAAATTCTGAATACATGCATTTTTAGGACAAGGGAGTCATTGCTTTCTTTAGATTCTTAATGAGATGATGGTCCCAAACTGGCTAAGACCGCACCGATTTAAGTAAAAATCCAAAGTCTTTTGAATACCCATTTGTCAGAATTTAAGAAAAGAACAACTTTGTAAATATAAACTGCTACCACAGAAATGGTACTGCTTTTATTTTTGGCTACTTTTCTAGGGCTGTGTATAACTTATAGTACTTAGTGCAAAGCATGGAAATATCACAAAGTTTAACAAATGAGAGAAAAAAGGTTTTGATTTGACAAATAAAACTCAAACTATACCAAGTTGCATATAGAGAAGTAGGTGTTTCATACGACCAAAATAACATTTAAGGGATAATTAACATTCAAAGCCAATAGTAATTAAGGACCTACTGTAGAGCACAGGGAACTCTGCTCAATACTCTGTAATGACCTATGTGGGAAAAGAATCTAAAAAAGAGTGGATATATGTATAACTGATTCACTTTGCTGCACAGCAGAAACTAACACAACATTGTAAATCAACTATACTCCAATAAAAATTAAAAACAAAACCCAAAAAAGCCAGTAGTAAACAACTTTCCCGCACGCTGCTCCTGAGGTGGGGCCAGTAGGCCAAACTGATAGTACAATATTGCCCCCTACTGAACTGTAGTAGTAAAGATAAACCTAGAAGAACAGGACTTTAAAGTGCTTACTTTTAAAAGGACCTACTTGGAATGCTCTTTTCCCATCAATACCAGGTTAGCCTAATATTAGCATAAGTCTGGGTTATTCACTCTATGGTAATTTTAGTGTGGCAGTAATGTAATGTGGTGTAGGAGTTTAGAGGAATCAATCATGAATATAAGGTAACATTTAAAAATTACTATAATAAATATTTTTCTTAAAACTATATAGGATCTTGAAGTTTGTAAAGGCTGAACAAAGTCTCTAGTCTAACCAACTATAGGTTCACAACTTCCTTACATATATATATATATATATATATATATATATATATATATACACACACATACATACATCTGCCAAGTAGTTGCCCAGCCTTGGCTTAAACATTCTGGTGACAGAAAACTCACCATTCCTGAAAACAGTCTATCCTGTTTTGGATAATCCTCCTTACAGCTGAAAATTACTCTATCTCTCCAGGAGAAAACCCCTCAAATATTTAAGCAGGGCAAATTTGTCCCACTAAATCATCTATTCTCCAAATTAAATAACCCAAGTTCCTTTGGCAGCAGCTCCTGTGACCAGGGTTCAGATGTCTCCCACATTCTAAATGCACTCATCTAAATGTGTTTGTTTCTATTGTTGCTATAACAAATTCCCACAAATTTAGTGGTTTAAAACACAAATTTATTATCTTACAGTTCTTTAGGTCAGAAGCCTGACACTGGTCTCACTGGGTCAGTAGGGCCATATTCTTCTCTGGAGGCTCTAGGCTAGGAGGACCTGTTTCCTTGCTTTTTCTAGCTTTCAGATTCCACTCATTTTCCTGGGCTCAAGGCTCCCTCCCACTATCTTCAAAGTGAGCAACACTGCATCACTCTGACCATTCTTAAACAATCACCTTTTTCTCTTACCATCACCTCAGCCAGGAAGGGTACTTTTAAGGACTCACATGATTAGGTTGAGCCCACCTAGATAATTAAGGATAATCTCTGTATCTCATCATCCTTAACCTTAATTACTTCCACCAAGTCCCTTTTTTAAAAATGCAAAATAACATATTCACAAGTTTGGGGGACTACTACAAAATGCCTTCCCATTTGTATTTGCTCCTCCTAAAGTAGAACATTCCATCTGACTATGGTACGCTAGGAATGGTCAGCACTGAGTAAAAAAGGATTGTCACCTTCATCTTTTCAGATACTATACTTCTAATATCTGGATGAAAATCCAGAGAACTTATCTAATCACACCCATAATTCTCATTGGGCTACTAACTAAAACTCCTAAGCCATTGCTATAAACACAGCTCTTTTTTTTTTTATTGGAGTATAGTTAATTTACAATGTTGTGTTAGTTTCAGGTGTACAGCAAAGTGAATCAGTTATACATATACATACATCCACTCTTTTTTAGATTCTTTTCCCATATAGGCCATTACAGAGTATTGAGTAGAGTTTCCTATGCTATACAGTAGGTCCTTATTAATTATCTATTTTATATATAGTAGTGTGTATATGTCAATCCCAATCTTCCAATTAAACATAGCTCAAGCCACTCCTGCCTCATCCTTTACTTGGCAGTTGTTTTTCTAAACCCAAGTATAAGAACGTAGGTTTAAGGACTTCCTTAGTGACGCAGTGGTTAAGAATCTGCCTGCCAATGCAGGGTACATGGGTTTGAGCCCTGGTCCAGGAAGATCTCACATGCCGTGGAACAACTAAGCCCGTGAGCCACAACTACTGAGCCCACGCTCTAGAGCCTGCGAGCCACAACTACTGAAGCCTGCGTGCCTAAAGCCGTGCTCCACAACAAAAGAAGCCACCGCAATGAGAAGCCCACGCACTGCAACGAAGAGTAGCCCCCGCTCGCCGCAACTAGAGAAAGCCCTCATGCAGCCATGAAGACCCAACGCAGCCAAAAATAAATAAATAAAAACAAGAAGAGTTTATGCAGAATAATTCTATTTTTTAAAACAGCATCTTCTATTTCTAATATGGAATATAAATACTTCATAAGTATTCAAAAGTTAATATTGTTAAAATCATCACATGTGGTAAAAATGGACAATACAAATTTTAACGTAAAAATATAAACTTTGAGATGAAGATTGGTAGTAAGATATATAACCACACTTAGAAAATATATTTCTTTTCCTATTTTTGTTACTCAAACACTGAAAGCTTTTGTGAGTCACTTAGCTTTTGGAAGTCTGTTTTTCTCCACCAAAATTGGACCCTGGAGATGACCTATCTGTGAGAAATGCACTGATGATTGACTAGAAAATGACTTTAAGTGTTTATAAACCTCAGTATTATCATTATCACTGCCTTTACTCTTCCATTTGCTCCATTATCTTGTCATCAACAGAGATACTACTTAAAATCACTCTACTCTTTTTCACTTCCCAGCTCTTCTCTATCATTTATCCAGCCTCAACAAGTCTTAAGTCAATCTTTAGCCTTTTAGGGACTAATAAACATAATCACCCAAAGAAAATGATGGTATAAGATGTAAGGTGATGCTTTGGGATTCTTAGGGAAAATATACCTCATACATACAAATAGATGTGTTTACAGCTCATTATAATTTGAGGTTACAGAGGCCATTCTCTCTATACTACATTTAACAGTATTAACAAAGATAGTTTTGTGTTTTCACATCAGTTTCTACACGCAGGAACATTACAATAATGACTACTATTATTTTTTTCACTTACCAAAAGAAAAAAGTTAAAATAAATATGAGGCCTTTTCTCTCCCTTTTTCCATTGACTAAAAGAGGTGCCGTCTTTTTATATTTTACTCTGGAAAAGAGAAGGCTCATCAAAATTAAAATGATCTTATCCTAGGACCATTATAAAACACATACATCTGCCCCAAAAGATCTCTGAAGTCCTGGTCAAATATCTTTCTCTGACCAACATGCCACTCAATGAATGTTGCTACTGAATTAGGACCTTTTAAAAAGATGGCAGTACTGTGATGAATAAACTAACTTGAACCAATAATTCCTTTTCTCATCCATTCACTCAACATCATTAAGCAACTATAATAATGTAATGCTTTCAGTCATTCAATAAATTCATAAAATGTGAAAATATAATATGGGAAGGAATATTTATACTTTCCTATTTTTTTAGAAATTTCTATTGTGTACTTCACATATAGTTTTACGTATGTAAATGACCTTACCTCTCTTACAGATAGCTGTGGTGGGAAGGAGATTGACAATACCAAGTTGGTGAATTCAAACCCAGAGGCCTCAACCTTTTGGCACACCTAAAAAAGTATTACATAAAAAGTATTTTTTATTACATAAAAAAGTATTATATAAATTCCAAGGAATTGCTCAAATTTTTACACTAATCTTCACAACATGAATTTTTGGTCCAGGAGATGACACTGCAAAACTTCTAAACTTTTACCTTTGAGTAGGAAACTCTCACAAACATCCTGAAATCAAATATTTGCCAACTATGACCCTGAGGACTGATATCACAAGGTGCCAAAAGAGCCAGGACTCACCTGCAGAACAACCTGTTGAATGTCAAAATACTTTTCTATTAAGTCACCTGGTAATTCAGAAAAGATCTTAGACAAAATAAAGCTAAATAGGCACTCCTGATACCTGGAAACAAAAAGCAATCCCACCTTCAATCATGTACCTTCCTCAAGGCTGTAACACTAGTCTTTTCTAGACACTAAAAGGTATGACTAAAGAAGAACTTTTCTCTAACTCCTTAGCTATGTTAAACAGCAAAGGGAAAATTGCTACATTTTTGTTCAGTTGAACAGCACTCATAACTGAAATACATGGATACATATTTCATTAATTTTCAGACATGTTGATAAAAAGGTAATTTGAGAATAGTAGGCTTTTTTAAAAAAAAATTAAGAAAACGTTCTAATGATTCATTTGTGTGAAACAAGTTGAAACGAATGGCATTGTTCCTTTGGATACAAGAATTCTAGGCCTTAGAACTGAAAATCTTTATGAATCGCACATTAATAAAAAAACAGTTTACCTTTTTAATGAACTCTTTTTCACAGAAGTCTTGAAGAATTCCTAGGCATACATTGCATACATTTAAATTTGAGTTCTTGGAAGCAATGCTTCCATCTTCAATAATCGAGATCTTTCCCTCTCCATTTTGACTCAGATTATCCATCCCATCAATCCCATCTTCTAGTTCTTGTAGTCGAATTTTCTTGGGAGGTGGGTTTGGAACTTCTGAAATTAATTCATCTTTTTCAGTTTCCAGAAATTTTTGCAGTTCATTGAGCAACTCCTGGAAAGTTAATTAAAAAAAAAAAAAGTAATGACCCTTTAACAATGTCCTTAAGGGTAAGATGAAGTGTGAAAATTATGATATATCACAGACTTATACAATGCTGACTTATATCAGTTCTGGAGCAGTTAGTTTTATTAGCCAGCACTGGCTTTCAGGAGAATTTAAAAGAGAATACCTAATTCCTATAATATATGTGTGAATATTTTTTCAAAAGAGTTTCATACATAAGTGAAGCTAAAATCCTAAATCTGAGATGGAAAGGCTCCATTAACAAATTTATTAATTTGGCCTGTAGTTCTGTTGTGAGGGTCATTCACTTGCTAATTTCAGCAAAACAAACAAACAAAAACAAAAAAACCCAACTTCAATTCTAACTATTAGCAAATAGAAATGCAAACTGAATTTCCATCTATGCTAGGTTATTTAATAATCTCACAACCACTAAAACTTCATATGTACAATATTTAATATGAAATATGAAAAATTACATAGATTAGAAGTCTATTAAGTAAAAATAATTTCTAGTCAATTTACTAAACAAAGGCAAACAGATGCTGGCAATGCTGAAATTTGGCATCATAATTACAAACCATTTACAGGCATTAATTGAAAAAAGCCCTCTACTACATTCTGGTTTGCCTAATTTCTGTCACTCTTTGTATTGGAATGTAAAAAGTGGCATTCCTTTCAAACCACTATCATATTTCAGACATTCCACTCATCTAAATACTCAGAGGACTTTTCTTCTGTTTTGTCTAAATTGGGCAGGTTTTATTATTCAGTTGTTGAATAAATATCCTTTTGAAATTCACTCATATTACAATTTACTGACTCTAAAGGGAAAAATCTTTCACTCAAACAAATTTAATTCATTTTATTAAGACATGAGCTCTCCTATTAAATCTTTAACAGAGAAATACATACACATATACACATACAGGCATATTATGGCCCACACAAATATGTTTATTATTACCTAAGACCTATAATGTCAATATAACATCGTACAGATACATGCATGTGTACATATACCACATGAATAGAAAATATCAAAATATATTTACCCAGAAAAGTCCTCAGATATTTTCATATTTATATAAAATGATACAAAAGTTGGCAACACTAAGTGTCTTTCTATAATATATATTTTAAAACTTACAACGTATGTATAAAATAATAGATTATAAATGTGTCTGAAAAAAATTGTAAGGCAAGTTACACAAACTCAATCTTATCACTTCATAGTCATTATGCGTATAAAGAAATATAGATGTATATATTAATCATCATAGCATATGTACCATTTCCAGTTTTCAAAGTGTTTTCACATACTTTATTAGATATTGTCCCTTAAAATCCTGTGAGGTGGATGTTATCATCATGCCCATTTACAGAGAAGAAAACTGAAGCTGGAAAGTGGTGAAACTGGGATTCAAATCCATGTCTTCTAGCTCCAAATTCTAGGCTTTGGATTCAGACAGACAGTTCATATCCTAGCTTGCTCACTTAATAGCTGTGTAACTTTGGGCAGGTTGCTTAACCTCTCTGTGCCTCAGTTTCTTCATCTGAAAATAGAGACAATCATAGTATGTACTTACCTAATAGGTTATTGTGAGGATTATATGAGAGCTTGACATATAATAATGCTATATGAATATTGGATATAATTATTTCCAAAATAATAGAAACTAATACATAGGAGAAATGACTGCCATTGCTAACTCCTGGGCAATTTTTTTTAATTATAGGAAGCTGAATGTGTGTGTGTGTGTGTGTGTGTGTGTGTGCATGTGTGTGTGCGTGTGTGTGTGTGGTGTATTCGTACTGTTTATAAGTACATATTTACACATATGTATATAATTACTATCTGCCTCTGAAAAGAACATCACTGTTAGAATAAAATATATTTCACAAAATGTTATATATTTTATATGAAATACTCTATTAAATGTCAAAGCTCTCTGTATATTACCATAAATGTCAAAGACCTCAGTATATTACTTTTGCTATTAATAGTGGTAAGTGATAATAAGCATTTACTTCTAGAGAGTTGCAAACACCTATTTGTAAATACAAGTAGTAATACAGAAAACAGAAAAAGAAAAAAGGCAACCAAACCCACCATGCTTCCACCCCCCCATTACATTTTACTAATATCTGGTGAGATGCACTATTTTGTGATATTCTGTCTAGATATTCTTTAGGAAAGATCTATGCAAACATTAAATGCACCAGTGAATTGCTTCACAAAGATCTCACTACATTAAATGTTAAATATAATCACTTAAGAAGGAACTTACATTTTATATGGTAATGGCAATTCCCAAATTACCATTATCGGTAACTACTTTATTATAGTTTTTAAGAAAATTTAATGAAGAGTTATCAACAGATACTTGCCCTCAAATACACAGGTATTGATTTAAGACCCTTTCTTAACTTAAAAAAAAAAGGAAGGAAGGAAGAGAGAAAGAAAGAGAGAAAGAGAGAAAGAAAGAAAGAAAATACCCTTACCTTGTAGGGAAGTTTGTATGGTGCATGAAAATCCACACCACAGAATCTGAAGATACATCTTGGACAGGTACCAGTACTGAGCAACAACTGGGCCACATGCTTGTTTTCCACAGTCAGTGGAAACATATTAAATAGCTACAACTAGAAAAAAAGAAAAAGTAAAACTAATGAGCACCTTTTGTGTTTTACTTTCACAGACAAATATATGGTCACCTTTAAGGATAAAAATCTTTAAAGATAAAACATTTATATTTGAAAATCACTATTTGGTATTCTCCAATAATGTCCCTTTCATTAAATCCATATTGAAACAAAAACTTGAAGGCAATTTATTAGATGGATCAGGTAAAAGTTTCTAATTGTCAAGGACTTTAACATTCTGGATTATGATAAAGTGCATCAACATAACTAAATCAATCAAAAGAAATAAAAACTAATAAAAAATGGCTGTCTCTAAGGAGGGTAATGAAAACAAGAATACAGAGTGTAATTTTGCTTTTTATTTTGTACCATTCAGTATTGTTTGAGAACACAGAGTTGTAAATTCAATAAACTTTCCTGTTAGAAATAAGAAATGAGTTTGCTAGAAAAAATAATCATATCAGTCTATGTTATGTAATACTTGACTGCCCTTAATGATAGTTAAGCAGTCAAGTATTCAAAGCAAACTGATCAGATTCAAAAACATCAATTTTACTTTGATGAAATAATAACTAAATAAAAAACAACTATTAGCAAAATGAGAAAAATCTTCCTTTCATACACAAGTAAAAACTCCAACAAAAACAAATAAAGTGCAAAATATTTGAGTAATTATTATCTAAAACAAGTTGCCACTTTTTTGCAATTTGAACAAACTCACTTGGAAGTAAATACGACATAGAGAATGGGTTCTTGTTGCCAGGAAGGAGTGGGGTAATGAAAATTAAATTTCGTAGTCATTCTGTTTGGAGGGAAAAAAAGGTCTTCTGATTAATGAATCAGCTCACATTACTTTAAAATGAGGAACTAGTGATATTTTATAAAACTGTGATTGCATGGTTATGGTACTGAGGTCATAGAGATAAAAGATTGTGGCACCTTTAATTTGTTCATTTTCATAATTCAAATGAACTTAGTTTTTGTGGAGGGTGAAGCTCTTACCAACTGCTTACTATAAAGATGTGACTCTTAGAATTAGTTTGTGTTTTCTAACCCTTTAAAACCCACTACTTACTTTCAAGTTTCTAAATGTTTGTGGCCACTTATCAAGAATAGATCCTTGACAGAAAACAGATAGTACTATGGAACTCTTCACCATAAAAATAAGGTCAGCAAGCAGGACTACAAAAACCAGATTGCCTGTGGCTGGGTTCTAATTCAAGGTACCAAAATATGTGAGTTGTCAGGGAGGGGAAGGGAAGAAAACCAAGCTTCTCTGGACACACCAGTGAGAACTTTCAGACACCCAGATTGGGAAACACTGATTAGGATTGCCTAAGTAAATTTGAGCTCCAGAAAGTACAGAATATGTAAAGAACAACCTCTTTGTTCCCATAATGAAGCATAATGAAGCTCTGTGTGATCATTGTTATTTACAAACGATCTGAATCCCTTCCCCCAGCTCATTTAATCTAATAGTTTGATGCTGATAAGGGGTTGGGATTCTTTGAGGAGCTGATTATCATCATTTAAAGTGTATCCCAACTGCATTCCCCTCACAGAGAAACTGTTTCTATTTCGTCCTTTTTTTCTCCTCCTTTCCATTAGCTAAAGCCAAGGATTTCATTTAACTGAGAATTAACCTTTAACTCAGAAAGAGAAACCAATAAACCCTCCTGTCCAATAAATAAATCCAGGACTGAGTGCTTAAGATGGGCACTTTGTATCAAAGATTTCCCAGGAGACTTAAGTTAAATAGTTGTATTAAAATGTATGCTTTTTCCCCCAGTTGGCTTAAAGACAATGTTTGTTTCTCCATTAGGTTCACTAGAACAAAGGTATCACACTAGTCAATAAATGACACATTATACTCTCTTGGCTCTAAAGTTTCCAAACCCGTTCAGAATTAGGAAATCTCCTGTCTTGAGTAATTTGAAGAGGTCTTAAAAGAGCAAAACAAAACCCTCTTCCGTAATTATGTTAGTAATCGAATGGCATTACAAATTTCTCAAGATCACTTTCACCTAGCAACAATCTAGCGACTTCCCAAGCGCGTTAACATTAGGAAAAAATACGTTCTTAAATTTGGTTGTTTCATCTTGATGTACAGCGCTGAAATGCCAGGATTTCATAAGACATCAGAAATCAGTTGTTCCATATTAGATTTATTATCTTTGAAACCAAGCCCTGAGAAATGCATCCCGTACTGTAAGGTTTTCATTGTCGGTTGCCTTTAAGATGTTTGTTTTTCGTTTACGTGTTTACTTTACCCAAAGAACTGGAACATATCATTGCAACAGAATCTCTTCCCAGGTGTCAGGATCCTACGGCGATCCAGTCCCTGCTCCACAAATCAATGGTAACTAGCCCCGTCTCTGGTTTACTAGAGAAGATGGTTTTTCTTTTCACTTCTCGGACGATTACAGAAACTATTTATTACAAACAGGCCAGGAGCAGGCAAAAAAACCAGGCTGAGTCTCACATCCCGGGATCTTTTAAAACTCATTTTCATACAGAAGGGTGTCATTCGTCTTGTGGGGTGGGGGTGGGGTGTGGATTTTTAAAGAAAGGCGCTCGTAACTTCATCGCGCTACCGATACACTCAGCAGTGGAATCTACTCTAGATTTCTGGAAAGTTCAACCCCAGGTCTAACCTCCAGTCTTTCCTTTGGCCAACCAAGGAAGCCCTTCTCACCTTCAGTCGGGTCCCCAAACACTTCCCACTCACCCCTCCTTGCTAACAAAGCCTCTCCCACAGGAAGGAAACGATCTCCTCCATCCACACCTCTCCGGCATGCAGTCCTCACCCCCTCTCCTCAGACCTCCCTTGCCTCACCTTCTCCCACGGCGCCGGAGCTAGAGATTTAACCCCTTCCAGCCCTCAGAGGGAACGGGGAAGACTAAAGACAACGCACCTATTGCGTCTAGCAATTCTGTTCCCCGAGGAAACGAGAGCTATAGAACAAAAAGTACCAGCTCCCTCACGCGAGGACTGAGTGAATTCTCCCCTGCTTGTTTGCAGGGAAACCAGTCAAGATACATGGCCGGCCGCCACGCACCTTGCCTGCCCCGCGGGTGGAGGAGTGGTGTGTGGGGCATTACTCCGGCCGGGTGCAGGACTTGTCCCAGGGAAGCCTCCTTGGGACTCTGACGTCTAGGACATTATAGCCGCCACCAGAAATATCGATGAGCTCTTACCCTCTGTTTAGAATGGAAGTTCTTTCCAAGGCAAATAAAAAGAAAGCGTTTCTTCCCATAGGTTAGTGGCATCCTCCTAGGCTGTAATACCAGCCAGCAAAGCACCACAAACCACATCCTGACTGCAGGGGAGGGCCGGGTGGAGGGCTCTGCACTCTGCATGTTGTGCCTGGCGCTCAAGCGGCTGGTGTCCTCGGGCCTGGAGAGTCCCAGCTCTGCGCGGGATCTGAGAGGAGGCGGAGATGGCGTCCCAGCCGCCGCCTCCGCCGAAACCCTGGGAGACCCGCCGGATTCCGGGGGCCGGGCCGGGGTCAGGACCCGGCACCACTTTCCAGTGAGTGTGCGATTTTTCGGGCCGCGAGTTTTGTGGGCCATAGCGGGGACTTGGCAGGAGGCGGTTGAGGCCGTTGCTGGGTGTGAAGTGTCCCCTCCCCCTCTCAACCAGCCCCCACCCACACCCCTAGTCGTAAGGGAGGTCGAAGTGCCTTCGGGGCGCCTGCAAGGGGAATTCGGTGTCAGACAGCTGCTTCTGACTCGGCGGCTCTCGGCAGCGACGTTTCCGGGAGGGGTAGCGATAGCCCTGGGCTCCTGAGTGCCGGTGCTTGGAAGAAAGGGTCAGGTACCACCTGTCCCTTCTGTTTGGGGGACACCCTGACTGAACTGCACGACTCTCTTCCCCCCGCCACCCCTACCTTAAAGAGTTAAGACTTTCGGTCCGTAGCAGGTGAGAGAGGCATTTGCCCGGCCCCGGCTCGTCAGGGAGCAAAGTCTCTCGAAAGCTTTTAACCATCTCTCGACAAGTTGGTGAAAGCCCAAAAGGTCACTTTTACACAACTGGAACTCAAGCCTGTACTGTTTGCGTTCTTTTCCAGCATAACTCAGCAATGTTTCGGATAAAGATTTGGAAAAGCAACAAGCGGGAGTTAAAAAACTGAGGCCTACGAGTGGCCTTTGTGTGCTAGATAGTGTGTGATTTTTTTCTAAGGCCTGTGGTTTTTTGTTTGGTTTTAATCAGTGTTAAATGGATCTACAACTCAAAAAAGGCTAAAATAGAATAAAAGAGAAGAATTTCACATAGAGAATGGGTTCTTGTTGCCAGGAAGAACGTGTTTTGTGTTGGGTGGATCTGGACATCTTTTTTTTTAATTTTTTATATTGGAGCAGAGTTGGTTAATGTGTTAGTTTCAGGTGTACAGCAAAGTGATTCAGTTATACACATACATGTATCTATTCTTTTTCAAATTCTTTTCCCATTTAGGTTATTACAGAATAGTAAGCAGTGTTCCCTGTACTATACAGTAGGTCCTTGTTGGTTATCTATTTTAAATATAACTGTGTACATTGTCAATCCCAAACTCCCAATCTATCCCTTCCGCCCTTGTAATCATAAGTTCTGTTTTCTAAGTCTGTGGATCTGGGCATCTTAATTCAGATGGTGAGACTCGAATGTCACATTGCCTACTGTGGTAGGTTTACTTACATAGAAATCCCCAACATACTGGAATGTATTTCTGCTATGCTCTAAAATCTTGTAATGTTTTTTTAAGGTGTTTGAACACAATTGCTACTTTATTTAATAATGAAGGTATATCAGTAGTAAGCTTTAATTATGCTATTAAGTTGGGATGACACTGTATGCTACTTTTTAAAAAATAAATTTGTTTTATTTATTTTTGGCTGCGTTGGGTCTTCGTTGCTGCGCACAGGCTTTCTCTAGTTGGCAGCGAGCAGGGGTTGCTCTTCGTTGCGGTGGGTGGGCTTCTCATGGCAGTGGCTTCTCTTGTTGCGGAGCATGGGCTCGAGGCACATGGGCTTCAGTAGTTGTGGCTCGCGGGCTCTAGAGCACAGGCTCAGTAGTTGTGGCGCACGGGCTTAGTTGATCCTCAGCATGTGGGATCTTCCCAGACCAGGGCTCAAACCCGTGGCCCCTGCATTAGCAGGCAGATTAGCATTTTTTGCTAATATAAAGGTAGCATCTGCTACCTTTTTTTATGAGTGGTTTGACCTTCTTTAAAAATTTGGACTGCTCTTTAGAAGAGAGACGTTTTATTTTTGCATCTGTTAAAGTTCTGTTTATGTAAGATTAACCATTTTCCCATTTTTTAAGAAAATGTGAAGTATTTTAAACACCTAGAGACTGGTAGAGAGTAAGATGATGAATACTTGTGTATTAGCTCCCAGCTTTAAGAAATATTAACATTTTACCAGATTCGCCTCAGATTTTTTAAAAAATAAAAATTAGAGCAACAGTTAAACCCTCCCATTCTTCTTTCCTACGGTAACTACTGTCCCTATTTGGTTTTTATTGTACACAGTGTTTTTATACTTCAGTATTTAGCTTTGTATGTACATTACATATGTATATATGTATGTATTATTATTCAGTATATTTTTGACTTTAAATATATTCAAACTGTATGTATCATTTGCAAAGTGTTTTTCCACTAAGTATTATTTATTTTGAGATTTATCTTGTTCATTCTTGTACCTGTACAGGCATACTTGGGAGGTATTGCAGGTTGGATTCAGACCACTGCAGTAAATCAAATATCGCAATAAAGCGAATGAATATTGCAATAAAGCGAGTCACATGAGTTTTTTTGGTTTCCCAGTGCATATAAAAGTTATGTTTACACTCTACTGTAGTCTATTAAGTGTGCAATAGCATTATGTCTAAAGAAACAATGTATATAACCTTAAAGATACTTCATTGCTAAAAAAATGCTGACCATCATCTGAGCCTTCAGCCAGTTGTAATCTTTTTGTTGGTGGAGAGTCTTGCCTCGATGTTGACTCATTGGAGGTGGTTGCTAAAGGCTGGGGTGGTTGTGGCAGTTTCTTTAAATAAGAAGACAATGAAGTTTGCCACATTGGTTGAGTCTTCCTTTCTCGAACATTTCTCTGTAGCATGCAGTACTGTTTGATAGCATTTTACCCACAGTAGAACTTCTTTCAAAATTGGAGTAAATCTTCTCAAACCCTGATGCTGCTTTATCAGCTAAATTTACATAGTAGTCTAAATCCCTTGTTGTCATTTCAACAATCTTCATATCTTCTTCACCAGGAGTGGATGCCATCTCAAGAAACCACTTTCTTTGCTTACCCATAAGAAGCAGCTCCTCATCTGTTAAAGTCTTATCATGAGATTACAGCAATTCAGTTACATCTTTAGGCTTCACTTTTATTTTTAGTTCTCTTGCTATTTCCACCACATCTGTAGTTACTTGCGTCACGGAAGTCTTGAACCCCTTTAAAGTCATCCATGAGGGTTGGAATCAACTTCTTCCAAACTCCTGTTAAAGTTGATATATTGAACTCATCCCATGTATCACAGATGTTCTTAATGGCATCTAAAATGGTGAATCCTTTTAGAAAGGGTTTCAATTTACTTTGCCCAAGTCCATCAGCGAAATCACTGTCTATGGCAGCTATAGCCGTATGAAATTTATTTCTTAGATAATAAGACTTAAAAGTCAAAATGACTCCTTGATCCATGGGCTACAGAATGGATATTGTGCTAGCAGACATGAAAACAACATTAATCTCATTGTACACCTCCATCAGCTCTTGGGTGACCAGTTGCATTATCAGTGAGCAGTAGTATTTTGAAAGGAATCTTTTCTTCTGAGCACTAGGTCTCAACAGTGGGCTTAAAATATTTAGTAAACCATATTGTAAACAGATGTGCTGTCATGCAGGCTTTGTTGTTCCACTGATAGAGCACAGGCAGAGTAGATTTAGCATAATTCTTAAGGGCCTTAGGAGTTTCAGAATGGTAAATGAGCATTGGCTTCATCTTCACGTTCCAGCTGCATTAGCCCCTAACAAGAGAGTCAGCTTGTCCTTTGAGGCTTTGAAGCCTGGCATTGCCTTCCCTCTAGCCATGAAAGCCCTAGATGGCCTCTTCTTCCCATAGAAGGCTATTTTGTCCACATTGAAAATCTGTTGTTTAGCATAGCCACCTTCATTAATTATCTAAGCTAGATCTTCTAGATAACTTGCTGGAGTTTCTACACCAGCACTTGCAGCTTTACCTTGCACTCTTATGTTATGTAGATGGCTTCTTTCCTTAAAGCTCCTGAAACAACCTCTGCTAGCTTCAGACTTTTCTTCTGCAGCTTCCTCACCTCTCAGCCTTCACAGAATTGAAGAGTTAGGGCCTTGCTCTGGATTAGGTTTTGGCTTAAGGGAATGTTAATGGCTGCTTTGATTTAGCTAGACCACTAAAACTTTCGTCATGTCAGCAATAAGGCTGTTTCACTTTATCAATAGCGTGTTCACTGGAGTAGCACTTTTAATATCCTTCAAGAACTTTTCCTTTGCATTCACAGCTTGGCTAACAGTTTGGTGCAAGAGGCCTAGCCTTTGGCCTATCCTGACTTTTGACATGCCTTCCTCTCTAAGCTTAATCATTTCTAGCTTTTGATTTAGAGGCGTGTGACTCTTTCTTTCACTTGAACACTTAGAGGCCGTTGTAGGGTTATTAACTGGCCTAATTTCAACATTCTTATGTCTTAGGGAATAAGGGAATCTCGAGAAGAGAGAGAGACATGGGAGGAAAGGCTGGTCGCTGGAGCAGTCAGAACACACACATTTATTTTGAGAGTTTGCTGTCTTATAGGGGCACAGTTCATGGTGTCCTAAAACAACTAGAATAGTAACATAAGAGATCACTGATCACCATAACAAATATAATAGTAATGAAAAAGTTTGAAGTATTGTGAGAATTACCAGAATGCGACACAGAGACACGAAGTGAGCAAATGCTGTTCAAACAATGGTGCAGATAGATGGGCTTGACACAGGGTTGCAACAAGCCTTCAATTTGTAAAAAACACGATCTGCAAAGCGCAGTAAAGCAAAGCATCATAAAATGAGGTATGCCTGTAGTTCATTTTAACTGCCATAGGATATTCTGTTATATAAAAGCAAACTATTTGTTCTGTTATAGATATTAGAGTATTAGTTGTTAAATATTTAAAGCTACTGCAGTCAACATTCATGTGTCTTTCTCCTTGTGCACGTTTCCAGAGGTTTTCTGGGAGGAGAGTTGCTTGTTGGAAGGGTATGCTTATCTTCAAGTACTATCACCAAGGTGCTCCTCGAAGTGGTTGTATACCAATTTTTACATTTTCACTAGCAAGGTATTCTGTTTCTCTACATTTTTTCCAACACTTCATGTTATTTTGTAGTACTGTATTTACCAATCTAATAGATGTGAAATGGTATTTAATTTGCACTTCTCTGATCAGTAATAAAATTGAGGATCTTTTTGAATGTTGATTTGAAATTTTTTCTGTTGGTAATCTTTTACCCACTTTTATGTTGGCTTTATCTTTGCTTATCAATTTGTAGGAGTACTTTATTGTTTGTACTGATCCTATTTTGTTTTTATCTTTCAATCTTTGGCTTGTCTTATTGCTTTATTTACATTCATGTTCATTTTTGTTGTACAGATATTTTAATTTTAATATAGCCAAATTTTTCATCTTTTACTTGTGCTTTTTCTGTCTTGGTTAAGAAACCCTTTCTACCTCAGATCAGGAAAATTTTTCTCTGTATCTTCTTTTAACTGTTCATTTCCCATTCATATCTTTTTTTTTTTTTTTTTTTTTTGAGGTACGCAGGCCCTCTCACTGTGTGGCCTCTCCCGTTGCGGAGCACAGGCTCCGGACGCGCAGGGTCAGCGGCCATGGCTCACGGGCCCAGCCGCTCCGCGGCATGTGGGATCCTCCTGGACCGGGACACGAACCTTTGTCCCCTGCATCGGCAGGCGGACTCTCAACCACTGCGCCACCAGGGAAGCCCCCCATTCATATCTTTAATCCACCTGGAACTGACTTTGTTGTACAAAAATCAGTGTGAAATAGAGAATTCAATTCTTTTCCATGTGGATAACTTATTATCCCAGCACCATTTATTAAGTAGTTTATTCCATACTACTTTATAATGCCATCTATATCACACCAAGTTTTCCTAAATGTGTGGTTCTGTTTGGGGGACTTTATAATATGTTCTGTTGCTGTATTTATCTATTCTTATGCTAACACCACACTGTCTTTATAATAAGTTTTGATGTTTGGTATGTCAAGATCCTCCACACATTGCTGTTCTTCATAATTGCCTTTGTTGCACTTAGCCTTTATAAAAAGACTTATTGAGATTTTTATTAGAACTTTATATTTTATTGGAACTTTTATGTAAAGATCAAGTAAGCCTTTTCATCCATGAATATTTTGTACGGTGCAATTGGTGAGATTTTGACATTCTTTTTTGCTTTAAGTAGTGTTTTATAATTGTTTCCATGAAGTCCTTTCCCATCGTTTATAAGATATAAATATTATATCCAGCATAATGTCAGACTCTTAATTTGTTCTGATGGTTTGGTTGAAATTCTTTTGAGTCCTATGTTGACAATCCTGTCATTTACAAATAAGCCAGCATAAATTGCCAACATCCTTGTATTGTTCCAGACTTTCATTGGAATGCTTCTCAAGTCTCACTATAAATTATGATGTTTGCTTTTTGTTTTTGATAGATATCCTATCAAACTTCTATCTCTCTACCTTGCTCAGATTTTTATTATGAAGGGGTATTAAATTTTATGAATAACTTTTCTGCATCTGTTGGGATAATTATGTGTTTTTATTTTAATATGAAAATGTGGTTTATTGCATCAATTAATTGTCCAATGTTGAATCATCCTTGCGTTTCTGGATGAACTCTGCTAAATTTTGATTTTTTTAAAAAAATACAATGTTGAAATCTAATATTTTAAGATCTTTGCATATATGTTGCTAATTGGCCTATAATTTTCTTTCTTTGTATTATACCTTTCTGGTTTGGTATCAGAGTTTTGTAGCTACAGAAATTTTTCTATTGAGTTTAATTTTTATTCCTTTACAGACTATGTTGTCCTTAGCAGCCTTTAAGATTTTCCCTTACCTTGGTCCTCTACAGCTTTATTAGGCTCTGTCTAGGTTCAAATATTCAGATATACATATGTACATGTATATATTTTCCTCCTGCTCAGCAGCTACAATGTTCATGCTCAGTACCCACAGTGTTGAATCCGAGGATTCACATCTGTCTTTAATTCAGGAAAACTCTCACGAATCCTATCTTTAAATATTGTTTGAGCACTATTCTTTCCCATCTCTTCTTCTGGAACTACTATTAAACATATCAGGAATAGTTCTGCTCCAAGTAACAATATCTGACTTTCTGTGCTTTCAACTATAGAGGCATTTATTGTTTAGTTGACAAGAAGTCTAGAGATCTGCTAACTCACCATTGTCATCAGGGGACCTACATTTTTCTTGGCTTCCTTTTTGTCTGTCAGCTTTCTGGCATTTTCAGTCATCTCTGTCTTACTCTTGCTCCTTCGAAAGGAATCTCTTTTTTTTTTTTTTTTTCCAGCAGTTATACTTCGTTGGGCTTCAATGTATTTTTCATTATATTATTTTTGGTGGGATTCATAGAGATACTTGAATCTGACTTGATGTCTTTCATTGATTTCAGAAAAGGCTCAACCATTATTTCTTTAAATATCTCTTCTGCCCATCCTCTTTTCATTTCTCTGACCCCAATTACATATATGCTCTATATTTCACTATACACTCTGTATCTTACACTCATTTCTGTATGTATCCTTTTGTTACTCATGCTTCATTCTGGGTATTTTCTTCTGAACTCTTCTAGTTCACCGGTATTTTTCTTTCAGTGTGTCTAATCTGATAGTAAACAAATCAGTCATTGAGTTTGTAGTTTCAGGTATTTTATTCTTTTAGTTTTAGAATTTCCATTTGGTCCTGCTTTATAGTTTCTATTCTCTGCTGAAAATCTCAGTCTTGCCTTTTTTTCCTTGAATATGTATAGCGTAGTTGTTTAAAGTCTCCACCTGATAACTCCATTATCTGGATCCATATGGATCATTTTATATTGGCTAATGTCACTCATTTTTTTTAACATGTAGTTTTGTCATCATAGAGGCTCAATTATTTTTCAGTGAGAGCTGGGCATTGTATATAGATAATTTAAGGCGATTTGAGGCCTAGGATGGTCTCTTCCTCCAGAGAGTTTTACTTTTGATAGGCACCTTGGGCCACTAGCAATCTAAGATCATTTTAATAATTTCAAATTTGAGCTAACTTGAAATTGTGGTTTTCAGTTTCTCCCAGGGCTAGTCTATTTCTTGTTAACCTTTTTCCCCTTACTCCTAGCATGTGGCTGTTCAAAGTCCCAGTCTGAAGTGTGGGCATTTATCTTGTCCCTCTTTTGGGACTTCTGAATTCTAGTTTTTGTCTCCTTAGCCCAGAGAGTCTATTAAAAGCTCTACTCAACTTATCCTGTCAGCCATCTCTTCTGGAATTGGCCCTCTTCCCTTGAGAAACATCTAAAATGGGCTCTCTAGATTTTCTCCTACTCCTGGATCTTGATTCTAATTCCTCAGTGTCTTGTCTTCTCTTGCTTTAAACAGATAATTTTATATTTTTTCTAGCTTTTCTAATTGTTTTCTGTGAAAGAGTTGGTCTGATTACCTAGAATACCATTACTTGAAGTAGAATTCCACAAGTTCCATATTTCTACTCTGTTCCTTAGTGTACAACAACTAATTTTCTTTTTGCCTCATAGTTACAAGATGCCTTGTGGCTGTGGGCATTGTGTATAAGATTTCTAATGAAATTTTTTTCATATTTACATGGTTTTTTTTCAATTTTTATTTCACAGATGTTATTGCTACATTTATCTCTTTGACTTTTTAAAATCCATTCATTCAATCTCATATTATTCTTGTTCTGCTTATCTCTTTGACCATTTTAAACATATTTAGAATCTTTGATGAGCTATTATATAAAATTAGTTTTTCCTTGAATGACTTTTCATTCTTATTGTTAATTTTTGTTATTTTGGACTCTTTGTGTTTTTTTTTTCTTCTTGTGTGTAGTATTTTTGATATGTCCATTTTGAGTGGGAATTTTGGGGTTCTGTTGTCTCACTTTTCCTTCTACATTCCGCTCTTTCTATCTAGTAGGCTTCCTGTTGCTTGTACCTCCCTCTCAGCATCCACTCTCCATGTAAGAATCTGGTATAAAGTGGCTTAGATTAAGGATATCGCAGATTAAGTCATTGAGTCAGTTGTTAACTTGTTTCATTTTCTGAGTTTGAGGCTTTATCAGAGTCTTCCCCCATTCTTAGTTTTGTAACTTTCTAAAAATCCTAAAGTGTTGTCAGCAAATTTTATAATCTCTTTTACCACTGTCAGCAAATTTTTATGAGGCAAGGTGGCACTTCCCAGTCCCCAGCCTCAAGCAATGAACTAGTTTCATTTGAGTGGAGCACTTACCCTCAGAGCTGCTTCATCCAAACCTGAATATACTACACTATTTGGTAGTCTACTGACCCTTTTTAAAGTTTTATTCCTTTTTTTATGATGTAATACAATCTGAGGTAAACAACTTCACTCATGATTTATGCTTGCCAAAACCTTTAGATCAAACCTTTAGATGCATACTTCCAGTTTATACTTCCAGTTCATACTTCCAGTTTAACTGGAAGTATAGAGGATAGGGGATAGTTAAACAACATTTGGGGGTAACACAAATCCAGAATGTGGGACACTCTAGAAGAAATTGACTGGACTCTTCAAAAAGTCCAGGACATTACTGTTCTGTTTAGATGAGAATAGGGACACAACCAACCAAATGCAATATGTGAGACTTAATTGAATTTTTGTTTCAAAAAAACCTAAAAAGACATTTTGACTTTTACAACTCAATGATAAAAAGATAAATAACCTAATTTTTAAAATGGGCAATGTATGTGAATAGACATTTCTCCAAGGAAGATCTAAAACTGGCCAATAAGCACATGAAAAGATACTCGATATCATTAACCATTAGGGAAATGTAAATCAAACCCACAGTGATGTACCATTTCACACCCACTAGGGTGGCTATAGTAAAAAAGACAGATAATAACAAGTGTTGACAAAATGTAGAGAAATTGAAACCCTCATGCACTGCTGGTGGGAACATAAAATTGTACAGTTGCTTTGGAAAACAATTTGGCAGTTCTTCAAAAGGGTAAACACAGAGTTATGATATGACCCAGCAGTATCATCCCCAAGAAACATGAAAACACATGTTCACACAAAAATCTGTACATAAATGTTCATAGAAGCATTAGTCATAATACCCCAAAAGTGGAAACAACCCAAATGTTTATCAGCTGATGTATGGATAAATATAATATAGTAATAAAAAAGAATGAGGTACTGATACATGCTACAACATAGATGAACCTTTAAAACATTAAGTGAAAGAAGCCAGTCACAAAATACTACATATTGTAAGTTTCATTTACTGTAGATCCTCATTATTTGCGGATTCAGTATTTGCAAACTCTCCTACTCGATGAAATTTATTTGTAACCCTAAAATCAGTACTTGAAGCATTTTCATGATCTTTTCAGACACACATAGAGCAGTGAAAGATCTGAGTCATCTCTCAGCTAAGGGTGAAAAAAAAGCAACATTCTGGCTTGTTTCAGCTCTCATACTGTGAACAGGTGTCCTTTTCAAAATCAGTTAAGTGCCAGCCACGTTTTTCACATTTTTGTTGATGATTTCACTGTCTTTAAATGGCCCCTAAGCATAGTGCTGAAGTGTTCCTAGAAGGCCTTATGGAGAAAATATTAGCATTAGATAAACTTTGTTCAGACATGAGTTGTGGTGCTTTTGGCCATGAATTCATTGTTAATGAGTCAACAATGTCATTAGATAAAGTATCTTTAAACAGAAACATACATAAAAAGTATATGTATTGATCAGTAGATAGATGAAAATGTTGTGACCAGAGGCTTGAAGGAACCTAACTCTTTGTTTCCTCCAGGAGCAGTGATTCAGTATTTGCTGATTCATTGTTTGCAGGTTTATAGAGCATAACTATCTCAAATAACAAGAATCGATTATATAGGAAATGTCCAAAGTAGGCAAACCTATAGAGACAGACAGTAGATTAGTGTGATTGCCCAGGATTGGAGGAGGGTAAGAAATGGGGAGTGACTGCTAATAAGTATGGGATTTCTATTTGGGATGATGAAAGTGTGCTGAAGTTGCATATGGTGATAGTTGTACAGCTCTGTGAATATATGGAAAACTGTTGCCTTTTACAATTTAAATGGGTGAATTTTATGGTATGTGAATTTTAACTCAATAAAGCTGTTTAGACAAAGATATTTGAGAGTAATGGATATGTTTTGAATATCAATTGGGTAATAGATATGGAATTATTAATTTTCAAAGATGGGAAAACAGTATTATGTTTTTGTATAAAATATCTTTATTCTTAGGAAATGCCTGTGAGGTATTTAGGAGTAATTTATTAGGTCTACAAGTTAATTTCAAATAGTTCAAGAAGTTTTAAAAGACTAGAGAGTGATAAAGAGGAAGCAAATGTGGCAAAATGATAGCAGTTGTTGAATCTAGATAGAAGGTATGTGGATATTGTACTTTTCTTTCAGTTTTTTTTTTTTCCTGTTTGAAACTTTTCAAGATAAAAAATTGGGTGGGGGAGATTTTGCACATTCAGCAATGAGAATAAATCATTGTTCTTCTAAGTCATAGGCTTCTTTAGCTCTCATTATGCTTGTTGTAACAGAAGGCAAGACTGTACATGCACACTGAATGCACTTGTGTATGCCGGAAAAAGACCACATTAAAACCAAAGAAGAGTGAATTCCTTGGTGGTCCACTGGTTAGGACTCCTCATGTTCACTGCCGAAGGCCTGGGTTCAGTCCCTGATAGGGAACTAAAATTCAACAAGCTGAGCAGGGCGGCCAAAATTTAAAAAAAACACACACAAGAGTAAGAGGAAAGCTCTTTATTTTTTTATTACCAAATGTTTAAATTTAATTCCCTATAATTTTTTAAGTTACATATTCATCACAATTTATGAAATAATACAAAGATATATAAAGAAAAATCTGTATTAATAGTGTGTGATATATGTGTATTAAATATTTACTAATGAAAGACTCCAGTATAGTGTTTGTATCAGTACCTATTTATATGCTAAGCACTATAGTTAGGTGATGGAGAAACAAGGAAAGCTCCTGTGCCTTTGAGAAGCTTGCCGTTTACAGGAAGAGTCAGATGTATAAATAAATGTAAGATACTGTACAAAATATGGACAAAGAATTATAGGAAGGACTTTTGATGATGGCAGAATAAGTACTTTAGGAAAAAAAAACTATTGAGGACAAGTAGAAAGCTAAGCAGAATATAAAACATCTGGAAGGCATTATAGGGCAAAAAGAGGATAAAGATTTATGGAGCCCAGATTCAGGAAAGTTAAAAATTCACAAAGGTGAGCATTGCCTTTGAAAGCACTTTTCCCATAGAAGCTTCTGCTGATTTCAGAAGAAGCAGCTTAGATAATGAAGCTAGTTGAGTAGAACACTTGACAGACTCTTGAATCATGGTTGGAGTTCAGACGTCCTCCAAGACGAGATACTGATAAATTACCCATACCTAATGTTAGGTACATCTAGATATAAGGGTATAAAAGATACATCTAGATATAAGGGTGTAAAAGAGGTAGACAGGTCCTTATAGGAACAGAAGCCCAGCGTCAAATCATCAATTCCTGAAATTAGGGACATCATGAATTGATAGTAGCCTTAGCAGCCTGCCTGAACTAAATTAGAGAATAGTTCAGAAAACAATGTCCAGATACATATTACTATATATAAAATAGATAAACAACAAGGACCTATTGTATAGCACAGGGAACTAATGTATAGCACAGGGAACTATATTCAATATCTTGTAATAACCTAAAATAGAAAAGAATCTGAAAAAGAATATACATATTCACTTTTATGTGTGTGTGTGTGTGTGTGTATATATATATATATAAAAATAAATATATCTGAATCACTTTGCTGTACCCCTGCAACTAACACAACATTGTAAATCAACTACATTTCAATTTTTTAAAAAAATGAAAAGAAACAATATCCAGAATGAAACACATCTGGAGAAAGAGAACATCATCCAGAATCTCAAATTACTGCTACAATAATAATTGCTGACGCACAGCAAAATCAAATAGCCAGACCCAGGAGGACATTATGTAACATAAATGGCAGCTAAGTTAACATCTGGATAAACAAATTCATAGGGACTCTAGATATTGGAGTTAGCAGAAACTTTAAATTATCTTTAATATGTTGAGGGCAATAAAAGAGAAGATGAAGAATTTTGGCAGAGAATTGGAAACTATTAAAAGAGGAAAGGAATTTCTAGAACAAAAAATACAGTAACCAAAATTGAGAGCTCATTGGATTTAGAAACAGATTAGACACCATTACATAGGGAATTAGTGACTTAGAGCAGTACTGCTCGAAGTGTGTTCTGTAGCTGCTGAGAGTCTATGGGCTGGCTGCTATTTTTTGAACTATGTAGTAACAGTCCACAACAAGATAGGAAATTTGTGTCAGAATGTAGAACAAATTGACCCTGAGCATACCATTTAGTTCAACTGGCATTTTCTTTTCTTTTCTTTTAAATTTTTATTGGCGTATAGTTGTTTACAATGTTGTATTAGTTTCAGGTGTACAGCAAAGTGAATCAGTTATACATGTAAATATATCCACTCTTTTTTAGATTCTTTTCCCATATAGGCTATTACAGAGTACTGAATAGAGTTCCCTGTGCTGTACAGTAGGGTCCTTATTAGTTATCTATTTTATATATAGTAGTGTGTATATGTCAATCCCAATCTTCCAGTTTATCTCTCCACCACTCAAGTGGCATTTTCTTTTTTTTTTTTTTTTGCGGTACGTGGGCCTCTCACTGTTGTGGCCTCTACCGTTGCGGAGCACAGGCTCCGGACGCGCAGGCTCAGTGGCCGTGGCTCACAGGCCTAGCCGCTCCGCGGCATGTGGGATCTTGCTCCGGACGCGCAGGCTCAGTGGCCGTGGCTCACAGGCCTAGCCGCTCCGCGGCATGTGGGATCTTCCCGGACTGGGGCACGAACCCGTGTCCCCTGCATCGGCAGGCAGACGCTCAACCACTGCGCCACCAGGGAAGCCCTCAAGTGGCATTTTCTTGATGGCAAAACTTTCTCTGTGAAGAAAGAATTTGTTGATTTACATTATAGTGCAAGCTCCTTATCTTGCAGATTGGCCCCTTGAGTAGCAGTGACCTAAAGAATAGTTGGAGGGCTTCCCTGGTGGTACAGTGGTTAAGAATCCGCCTGCCAATGCAGGGGACACAGGTTCGAACGCTGGTCCGGGAAGATCCCACATGCCACAGAGCAACAGCCCGTGTGCCACAACTACTGAGCCTGCGCTCTAGAGCCCGAGATACACAACTACTGAACCCACGTGCCACAACTACTGAAGCCTGCGTGCCTAGAGCCTGTGCTCCACAACAAGAGAAGCCACCGCAATGAGGAGCCCGTGCACTGCAATGAAGAGTAGCCCCCGCTCTCAGCAACTAGAGAAAGCCCGCGTGCAGCAATGAAGACCCAACGCAGACAAAAATAAATAAATAAAATTAAAAGAAAAGAATAGTTGGGAAGAAAATATCTAGAAGGAAGTACAAAGAGACAAAAGGACAGGAAAATACAGAAAGGAAGGGAAGAGATTTAGAGGATGAAGCAAGGTATATTTTACAGATAGAAAAGATAAATAATCCTTTAACACTTGAAGCAGTGCTTCTCAAAATATTTGTGATGATGGCCAATACTTTTTATAAAATGCAGTAAAAATATCATAGCAGTGTCAAATTACTTAAACACAATCTCGTTTTCTGTACTTACTATAGATGGTATAAAATGGTTCATAAAATAGCACTGGTCCACAGACCACATTTTAAGTAGCATGATACTAAAGAAATTAAATTCATAATGAAAATTCTTCCCAGTAGGAGAATTCCAAGCCCATATGATTCACTGGTAAACTCTAGAAACCTTTAAGGAAGAAATAATTAACTTTTCTAGAATATAGAAAAGAGTGAAAGACTCCCCCAACTCTTTTTAAGAGGCCAATTCAACCTTGATGTCCAAACCTGACAAAGACGTTTACAATAAAAGCATATTAGGACAGTCTCATTCATGAACATAGATATAAAAAAATCTTCAATAAAATATTGGCAAACCAAATTCAGAAATATATTGTGGCCTACTTGATTCTACTTCAGGAATGCAGGTTGGCTTTAACATTTGAAAATTAATGTAATTCATCATAGACAGTAAATGAAAAAATTCATATAATCATCTTGATAGGTGCTAAGGAATCGTTTGATAAAATTCAGCATTCATTCGTGGTAAAAAAAATTTTATCGAAAAGAAATAGGAAAGGAACTACTAAATCTACAACAAACCTACAACAAACATGATAATTATTGGTGACATCTTGAAATTTTTCCCTTTGAGATTAGGAATGAGACTAGGATACCTTCTATCATCCCTTCCATTCAAGATTGTACTGCAGGTCCTAGATGCAATACCTTAATAATCAAAGCTGTAAGAATTGAAAAAAGGAAGAAATAACCTATCGTTATTCGCATACAATATGACTGCAGATCCTTAAGATTCTAGAAAGTACAAAAGAAGAATCCAAAATAAGGTTGTTAGATATAAGGACCATATTTTTTTAATCAATTATTTCTATATAACAGCAAAAAAGTGAAATATTAGAAAGACACCGTTTACAATAGCATCAAAAAAATCAAATATATAGAAATAAATCTAAAGAAAGACCTCACAGTAAACTATAAAACATTGAGACTCAGTGATTATTTTATTTTTTTAATTAATTTATTTTTGGCTGTGTTAGGTCTTGATTGCTGCACATAGGCTTTCTGTAGTTGCGTGAGCAGGGGCTATTCTTTGTTGCATTGTGCACGCAGGCTTCTCACTGATGTGGCTTCTCATTACAGAGCATAAACTCTAGGTACGCGGGCTTCAGTAGTTGTGGTGCATGGGCTCAGTAGTTGTGGCTTGCGGCCTCTAGAGCGCAGGCTCAGTAGTTGTGGCTCACAGGCTTAGTTGCTCTGTGGCATGCAGGATCTTCCCGAACCAGGGCACGAACCCCTGTCCCCTTCATTGGCAGGTGGATTCTTAACCACTTCACCACCAGGGAAGTCCCTCAGTGGTTATTTTAAAAAAACATTATTAAGAAAAATCTTTAAAAGACATAAGTAAATGGAGGATATGTTATATTGAGTTGAAACTCTCAATATAATGGAGATGTAGACTACCTCAAATTAATCTACGAATTTAATGTAATCCCAAACCAGAATCTCAATAGGGCTTTTGTGGGGAGAACAGTGTAGAACTTCAAACTCTGATTCTAAAATATATATGGATATTCAAGGGGTCAAATAGCCAAGACACTCTTGAAGATGAAGAATAGCGTAGGAAGATTTGTCTTATTGGATATTAAGACCTATTATAAAACTATAGTAATTAAGATAGTGCCATTTAGGTGTAAGGATGGACAGATATCGAGTTGTAACTAACCCTGAGGAAATGGACATGTATCTTAAAAAGAAACCAAAGGTTGAAGATACTACTAATAATGCAGCATAAGTAAACAAGAATATAGAGTTCAGTCAGCTATTTTATCTTATCCATTTTGTCTTAACACAGATTCTAAGCATCTGGATATTAGAAACTATTCCTTACTTTAAGACATCTTTAGTAGGATCTGTCATAACACTAGGTATATACAAAGTGTTTAATAGTTACTTTGAATGAATTTATTGTGTGCTTAAGTTACAACTTTGAATCCTTTTTGGTTTTAGATCTGCTGATTTGGGTCCTACTTTATTGACAAGACCTGGACAACCAACACTTACCAGAGTGCCACCGCCTATTCTTCCAAGGCCATCCCAGCAGACAGGAAGCAGTAATGTGAACACTTTCAGACCTGCTTACAGTTCATTTTCTTCTGGATATGGTGCCTATGGAAATTCATTTTATGGAAGCTATAGCCCTTATAGTTATGGGTATAATGGGTTGGGCTATAACCGCCTTCGTATAGATGATCTTCCACCTAGTAGATTTGTTCAGCAAGCTGAAGAAAGCAGCAGAGGTGCATTTCAGTCCATTGAAAGTATTGTGCATGCATTTGCCTCTGTCAGCATGATGATGGATGCTACCTTTTCAGCTGTCTATAACAGTTTCAGGGCTGTATTGGATGTAGCAAACCACTTTTCCCGATTAAAAATACACTTCACAAAGGTTTTTTCAGCTTTTGCATTAGTTAGGACTATAAGGTATCTTTACAGACGGTTACAGTGGATGATAGGTTTAAGAAGAGACTCTGAGAATGAGGACCTGTGGGCAGAAAGTGAAGGAACTGTGGCTTGCCTTGGTGCTGAGGACAGAGCAACTAACTCAGCAAAATCTTGGCCAATATTCTTGTTCTTTGCTGTTATCCTTGGTGGTCCTTACCTCATCTGGAAACTGCTGTCTACTCACAGTGACGAAGTAACAGGTAAGAGTAATAAAATGGGTTCAAAAACCATATAACAATCTCAAATTTCAAGAATAGGTTAAATTAGCTTTCTTTATGCATTTGTATTTAATATTTTGATCCAGTTATATTTTCAGTTAAGAACTTCAAAACTGGAAGAGGAACATGTAGCAAAAACAGGTTTCTTGATTTATTCTTTGTTACTTCAGTTTAACAGCACACATTACTTAACTACTGTTCACAAGTCACTGAACTTGATTCTGTGGAAGATACAAAGATAACATAGGGCATAATCCTTTTATCTTTCCAAAACTTACTGGAAGAGAGGTGGGCGAGACACATAAATAGGTAATTGTAATGAGGCATAAAGAGTGTAAGTAGTACGACAGTTGGGGAGAAACATAAGACTTATTGAGCGTTTTTTTATTATTATTATTTTCTTGAATTTTATTTTAATTATTTTTTATACAGCAGGTTCTTATTACTCATCCATTTTATACACATCAGTGTATACATGTCAATCCCAATCTCCCAATCCATCATACCACCACCACCACCACCCTCCACTGCTTTACCCCCTTGGTGTCCATACGTCTGTTCTCTACATCTGTGTCTCAATTTCTGTCCTGCAAACTGGTTCATCTGTACCATTTTTCTAGGTTCCACATATATGTGTTAATATACGATATTTGTTTTTCTCTTTTGGACATACTTCACTCTGAATGACAGTCTCTAGATTCATCCACATCTCTATAAATGACACAATTTCATTCCTTTTTATGGCTGAGTAATATTCCATTGCATATATGTACCACATCTTCTTCATCCATTCGTCTGTTGATGGGCATTTAGGTTGCTTCCATGACCTGGCTATTGTAAATAGCACAGCAATGAACATTAGGGTGCATGTTTCTTTTTGAATTATGGTTTTCTCTCGGTATAGGCCCATTAGTGAGATTGCTGGGTCATATGGTAATTCTATTTTTACTTTTTTAAAGGAACCTCCATACTGTTCTCCATAGTGGCTGTATCAATTTACATTCCCACCAACAGTGCAAGAGAGTTCCCTTTTCTCCACACCCTCTCCAGCATTTGTTGTTTGTAGATTTTCTGATGATGCCCATTCTAAATGGTGTGAGGTGATACCTCATTGTAGTTTTGATTTGCATTTCTCTAATAATTAGTGTTATTGAGCAGCTTTTCATGTGCCTCTTGGCCATCTGTATGTCCTCTTTGGAGAAATGTCTATTTAGGTCTTCTGCCCATTTTTGAATTGGGTTTTTTTTTTTTAATATTGAGTTGCATGAGCTGTTTATATATTTTGGAGATTAATCCTTTGTCCATTGATTCATTTGCAAATATTTTCTCCCATTCTGAGGGTAGTCTTTTTGTCTTGTTTGTAGTTTCCTTTGCTTTGCAAAAGCTTTTAAGTTTCATTACGTCCCATTTGTTTATTTTTGTTTTTATTTCCATTACTCTAGGAAGTGTATTAAAAAAGATCTAGCCATGATTTATGTCAGAGAGTGTTCTTCCTATGTTTTCCTCTAAGAGTTTTATAGTGTCCGGTCTTACATTTAGGTCTCGAATCCATTTTGAGTTTATTTTTGTGTATGGTGTTCGGTAGTGTTCTAATTTCATTCTTTTACATGTAGCTGTCCACTTTTCCCAGCACCACTTATTGAAGAGACTGTCTTTTCTCCATTGTATATCCTTGCCTCCTTTGTCATAGATTAGTTGACCATAGGTGTAAGGGTTTATCTCTGGGCTCTCTATCGTGTTCCATTGATCTATATTTCTGTTTTTGTGCCAGTACCATATTGTCTTGATTACTGTAGCTTTGTAGTATAGTCTCAAGTCAGGGAGTCTGATTCCTCGAGCTCCGTTTTTTTCCCTCAAGACTGCTTTGGCTATTCGGGGCTTTTGTGTCTCCATACAAATTTTAAGATTTTTTGTTCTAGTTCTGTAAAAAATGCCATTGGTAATTTGGTAGGGATTGCATTGAATCTGTAGATTGCTTTGGGTAGTATAGTCATTTTCACAATATTGATTCTTCCAATCCAAGAACATTGAATATCTGTCCATCTGTTGGTATCATCTTTAATTTCTTTCAACAGTGTCTTACAGTTTTCTGCATACAGGTCTTTTGTCTCCCTAGGTAGGTTTATTCCTAGGTATTTTATTCTTTTTGTTGCAATGGTAAATGGGAGTGTTTCCTTAATTTCTCTTTCAGATTTTTCATCATTAGTGTATAGGAATGCCAGAGATTTCTGTGCATTAATTTTGTATCCTGCAACTTTACCAGATTCATTGATTATCTCTAGTAGTTTTCTGGTGGCATCTTTAGGATTCTCTATGTATAGTATCATGTCATCCACAAACAGTGACAGTTTTACTTCTTCTTTTCCAATTTGTATTCCTTTTCTTTCTTTTTCTTCTCTGATTGCCGTGGCTAGGACTTCCAAAACTATGTTGACTACTAGTAGTGAGAGTGGACATCCTTGTCTTGTTCCTGATCTTAGAGGAAATGCTTTCAGTTTTTCACCATTGAGAATGATGTTTGCTGTGGGTTTGTCATAAATGGCCTTTATTATGTTGAGGTAGGTTCCCTGTATGCCCACTTTCTGGAGAGTTTTTATCATAAATGGGTGTTGAATTTTGTCAAAAGCTTTTTCTGCATCTATTGAGATGATCATATGGTTTTTCTTCTTCAATTTGTTAATATGGTGTATCACATTGATTGATTTGCATATATTGAAGAATCCTTGCATCCCTGGGATAAATCCCACTTGATCATGGTGTATGATCCTTTTAATGTGTTGTTGCATTCTATTTTGTTGAGGATTTTTGCATCTATATGTATCCGTGATATTGGTGTGTAATTTTATTTTTTTGTAGTATCTTTTTCTGGTTTTGGTATCAGGGTGATGGTGGCCTCATAGAACGAGTTTGGGAGTGTTCCTTCCTCTGCAGTTTTTTGGAAGAGTTTGAGAAGGATGGGTGTTAGCTCTTCTCTGTTTGATAGAATACACCTGTGAAGCCATCTGTCCTGGACTTTTGTTTGTTGGAAGATTTTTAATCACAGTTTCAATTTCATTACTTGTGATTGGTCTGTTCATATTTTCTATTTCTTCCTGGTTCAGTCTTGGAAGGTTATACATTTCTAAGAATTTGTCCATTTCTTCCAGGTTGTCCATTTTATTGGCATAGAGTTGCTTGTAGTAATCTCTTATAATCCTTGGTATTTCTGCAGTGTCAGTTGTGATTTCTCCTCTTTCATTTCTAATTTTATTGATTTGAGTCCTCTCCCTCTTTTTCTTGATGAGTCTGGCTAATGGTTTATCAATTTTGTTTATCTTCTCAAAGAACCAGCTTTTAGTTTTGTTGATGTTTGCTATTGTTTTCTTTGTTTTTATTTCATTTACTTCTGCTCTGATCTTTATGATTTCTTCCCTTCTGCTAACTTTGGGTTTTGTTTGTTCTTTTTTCTCTAGTTCCTTTAGGTGTAATGTTAGATTGTTTATTTGAGATTTTTCTTGTTTCTTGAGGTAGGCTTGTATAGCTATAAACTTCCCTCTTAGAACTGCTTTTGCTGCATCCCATAGGTTTTGGATCGTCGTGTTTTCACTGTCATTTGTCTCTAGGTATTTTTTTATTTCCTCTTTGATTTCTTCAGTGATCTCTTGGTTATTTAGTAACGTATTGTTTAGCCTCCATGTGTTTGTGCTTTTTACGTTTTTTTCCCTGTAATTGATTTCTAATCTCAGAGCGTTGTGGTTGGAAAAGATGTTTGATATGATTTCAGTTTTCTTAAATTTACTGAGGCTTGATTTGTGACCCAAGATGTGATCTATCATGGAGAGTGTTCCGTGCACACTTGAGAAGAAAGTGTAATCTGCTGTTTTTGGATGGAATGTCCTATAAATATCAATTAAATATATCTGGTCTATTGTGTCGTTTAAAGCTTCTGTTTCCTTATTAATTTTCTGTTTGGATGATCTGTCCATTGGTATAAGTGAGGTGTTAAAGTCCCCCACTATTATTGTGTTACTGTCGATTTCCTCTTTTAGATCTGTTAGCAGTTGCCTTATATATTGAGGTGCTCCTACATTGGATGCATATGTATTTATAATTGTTTTATCTTCTTTTTGTACTGATCCCTTGATCATTATGTAGTGTCCTTCCTTGCCTCTTGTAACATTCTTTTTTTTAAAGTCTATTTTATCTGATATGAGTGTTGCTACTCCAGCTTTCTTTTGATTTCCATTTGCATGGAATATCTTTTTCCATCCCCTCACTTTCAGTCTGTATGTGTCCCTAGGTCTGAAGTGGGTCTCTTGTAGACAGTATATATATATATGGGTATTGTTTTTGTATCCATTCAGCAAGCCTGTGTTTTGGTTGGAGCATTTAATCCATTCACGTTTAAGGTAATTATCGATATGTATGTTCTTATTACCATTTTCTTAATTGTTTTGTTTTTGTTTTTGTAGGTCCTTTTCTTCTCTTGTGTTTCCCACTTAGAGAAGTTCCTTTAGTGTTTGTTGTAGAGCTGGTTTGGTGGTGCTGAATTCTCTTAGCTTTTGCTTGTCTGTAAAGCTTTTGATTTCTGCATTGAATCTGAATGAGATCCTTGCTGGGTAGAGTAATCTTGGTTTTAGGTTCTTCCCTTTCATCACTTTAAGTATATCATGCCACTCCTTTCTGGCTTGTAGAGTTTCTGCTGAGAAATCAGCTGTTAACCTTATGGTAGTTCCCTTGTATGTTATTTGTTGTTTTCCCTTGCTGCTTTCAATAATTTTTCTATGTCTTTAATTTTTGCCAGTTTGATTACTCTGTGTCTCCGTGTTTTTCTCCTTGGGTTTATCCTGTATGGGACTCTCTCTGCTTCCTGGGCTTGGGTGGCTATTTCTTTTCCCATGTTAGGGAAGTTTTCGACTATAATCTCTTCAGATATTTTCTCGGGTCCTTTCTCTCTCTCTTCTCCTTCTGGGACCCCTATACTGGAAATGTTATTGCGTTTAATGTTGTCCCAGAGGTCTCTTAGGTTGTCTTCATTTCTTTTCATTCTTTTTTCTGTATTCTGTTCCGCAGCAGTGAATTCCACCATTCTGTCTTCCAGATCACTTATTCGTTCTTCTGCCTCAGTTATTCTGCTATTGATTCCTTCTAGTATAGTTTTCATTTCAGTTATTGTATTGTTCATCTCTGTTTGTTTGTTCTTTAATTCTTCTAGGTCTTTGTTAAACATTTCTTACATCTTCTCTATCTTTGCCTCCATTCTTTTTCCGAGGTCCTGGATCATCTTCACTATCGTTATTCTGAATTCTTTTTCTGGAAAGTTGCCTATCTCCACTTCATTTAGTTGTTTTTCTAGGGTTTTATCTTGTTCCTTCATCTGGTATATAGCCCTCTGCCTTTTCATCTTGTGAATGTGGTTTTTGTTTCACAGGCTGCAGGACTGTAGTTCTTCTTCCTTCTTATTGAGCCTTTTTTATATGCAAGACACTGTGCTAAGTATTTTGTGTATTTTACTCATTTAATTCTTACAACAATTCTAAGAGAAATTATCCTCATTTTACAAGTGATAAAACTGAGGTTCAGAGAAGTCTCTTGCTTAAGGTCACATCTTTAATAAGCCAGACCAGAAACAAAAACAGGCATATTTGACTGTTAAGCCTCTACTCTGTCAACTGGTACAGAGTATTATCTCAGCTCAGAAGTGAAGCTGACATTTTTTGACTCTTCGTATCCAGAAAGAAGTAGCATCTAAGTTAGATTTTTGAAAGATAGGTAACATTCCATCAGTTACATAGGAAAAAAAAAAAAGACTGAGGCAGATGGAGTAGCTTGAACAAAAGTATATAGGTAGGAAATATGAGATTTGTTCATCAGCTGTCCTATAGTATTGAATAGAAGGATATTAAGAAGTAAGGATGAGAAATTAGATTGGAGCCTAGTAATGGAAGATCTTAATTTCCATGACAATACTTAATCTTCATTTAGTAAGGAAAAGATGGTTTTTTGGTTGTCTGCTTTTGTTTTTGTTTTTTAAAGCAGGCTTGTGACGTACATATAAACAGTGCTGTAAAGAGGTCAGTCTGTCTTAAGTGTTTAAAATAGGTCAGTGCAGGTTAACACAGGTTGAAATTGGATGGTAGGATTAATAAACAATTTTGGGTTATACTTACCATTGTATTCCCGAAAGCTAACAACCTGACCAGCATATCCAAGGTGCTTAATAAATATTTATTAATTTAGGGACATCACTTATGATGCTTTTGCATTTGAATGGATGAGAAATAATGAAGACCTGAACTAGGGTATGTGAAAAGCAGCAAAGATATAATAGACGTAACAGATTTAGTTACTAGCTAGATGGAGTTCGTAAAGGGAAGGGAGTAATTGAAATGCCCTAGACCTTTTAAATTGAGTTATGAGCGGGATAATGTTGTATTTGTTAACAAATATTTGTTGAGTGCCTACTACATACCAGACACAGTTCTAGGATCTAGGGATATAGCAGTGAGTAAAACAGATTTTAAAAATTCCTGCCCTTGTGACTAGTGGGTAGAGACAGCAATAAACAACTAAGTCAAATATATAGTAAGTCACAAGGTAATAAGTGCCATAGGAAGAAAATAAAGCAGGGAAGAGTGTTGCAGAGTGCCAGTGGTAGGAAATGGGGTTACAGAGCTACACACAGGGAAGGCCTCTCTGAAGGAGATAAAGGGGGTAAGCTGAATGAGGGAACTGCTGGAGGCATAGGGAACAGCAGAACTGCATAAGTGGCAGTGTGCCTGGCATGTCACATGAACGACAAGAGGCCAGTACGAATGGAGCAAAGTCAGAGTACCAGGAGATGAAGGAGGGAAAAGTACAGAGTGTAGATGGTATAAGCCTTGTAGACATTTTAAAGAACTTTGGCTTTTATTCTGAAATGTGAAGCCATGGCAGAATTTTGAGCAAAGGAGTGATATGATCTGACTTAGGTTTAAAAAAAAATCTTTTTCCTGAGAATGAATTTTAGGTAGAGCTAGGGCCAAAGAGACCAGTCTGGAGAATCAAGAGGCCGTTATAATAATTCAAGTGGGAAATGGTGGTGGCTTGGCTCTGGGTCACAGTGATGCAGGTTCTGAGGTGGGTCACATTCTGGATATTTATTTGAAGGTAAAGTCAATAAAATAAATACAGAGAAATCACATGGAACAACTGGTTTGTGAATGATTATCATTCATTTCATTAGAGCTATATTGAGTTTGGTTGTGCCAGTGGGACATTCAAATGGAACTTGAGAAAGTTTCAGAAAGCAGTTTAAAAGGCAGGAAAGGATCTTAGGAAAGAGGTGAAAAATGAAATATTTAAGAGTCATCCACATAAAAGTGAGAGTTGAAATAGTGTTAGTGGATGATATTGCAGTGGTAGAGAGAAAGAGGAACTAAGATGGAAACCAGGAAGAGCAGAAGTAGAACTATGTTAATCCTGTGTTATAGAAGTGAAGGTGAAAGGAGGAAATTTCAAGAAGGGGGAGAAGGATGATGCCTGGTGTCAGATGCTGTAGTAAGATGAGATCGAGAATTGAAAAAAGGTCATCAGATTTGGCAATTGGAGGTCATCAGCTCCAGCAAGCAATTTTAGTAAAGTAGAGGAGACAGAAACCATGGAAGAGTATAAAGGGTATATAAAATCAGAAGGTGTGAAAAAAGAAAAGATTAACAATGAATGGAGGAAGAAAAATCAACAGGCTGCTTGGGTAAAAGCAAGTTGATGTGGTAGTTTTCCGTTTTTTTGTTGTGCTTTGTCTTTTATGAAGTAAAATCTGGGAATGTTTTTAGGCTGAAAGAAAGGAGTCTGTAGAGAAGGATTGATATTCGAGGAGGGAGAAACAGGAGTCAAAAGATGAAGCCTCCTGTAAGAGGTGGGAGAAGATACGATCCAAGGCAGGTGAAAAGGAGGGGCGATTTTTTTATCTGAGGCCAAAGAGGGAGCAATGGGTAATGATACTAAGAGATTTTTGAGGAAAAGCGGAACTGAGGAAGCTTAGGCCCTATGACTTCTTAGCTGCTTAGGACAGGGGTCAGCAAACGATAACCTGTCAGCAAGATCTGCCTTGCTCCTGTCTTTGTACAGCCCACAAACTAAGAATGGTTTTTACAGTAAAATCCAAAAGAGTACTATTTGTGACATGTTAAAATTATATGTAATTCAAATATCTGTGTCCATTAGTAAAGTTTTATTAGAACACAGCCACATTCATTCATGTATGTATTGTTATGGCTACTTTTGTACTGAAAGACCAGAGTTGAGTAGTTTGTAACATAGAGATCCTATCTATGTTGGCACTCCCATTGCTTTGCACTTGTTCTGCACACTGCAGATCTCAGTAACATAACTTGGCAATGTATTGAGTGCCACATGTACTGCTATACTGCAATATATATTTTTATTATGAGTACGTACATGCCACAAAGAAAAGAAGAGTGAAGTGGACTTTGAAAGTCACACTTTTAAGGCACAGTATAGTCTGGATTATTTTGTTACTGAATTAGGTGGTAAACCATTGTTACATTTATTATGCAGTGACAACATAGCTATGTTAAAGGATTACAATATATTGCATTGGCCAAAAAGTTCCTTTGGTTTTTGTTGTGTTTTTTTTAAATTTTATTTATTTATTTTGGCCGCTTTGGGTCTTTGTTGCTGCATGCAGGCTTTCTCTAGTTGCGGTGAGCGGAGGCTACTCTTCGTTGTGGTGCACGTGTTTCTCACTGCGGTAGCTTCTCATTGAGGAGCACAGGCTCTAGGCACATGGGCTTCAATAGTTGTGGCACATGGGCTCAGTAGTTGTGGCTTGTGGGCTCTAGAGCGCAGGCTTAGTAGTTGTGGCACATGGGCTTAGTTGCTCTGCGGCATGTGGGATCTTCCCGGACCAGGGCTTGAGCCTGTGTCCCCTGCATTGGCAGGAGGATTCTCAACCATTGCGCCACCAGGGAAGTCCTCCTTTGGTTTTTAAGTAAAAATAAAAGACACATTTTTCATTTTCACCAAGAACTTTATTGAACAACATATTCACCATTTTGTTCCACTACCTTCTGCCGTTTTTCAGGCAACTTCATAATTCCATCTTCCCAAAACTTTTTATCTTTTTGAGCAAAGAACTGTTCCAGGTGCCTTTTACAGTCTGCCAGGGAATTGAAACTTTTTCCATTAAGAGAATTTTGTAAGGACTGAAATAAATGGAAATCTGAATGAAGGTGCCATGTCTGGTGAATACCATGGGTAAATCAGAACTTCCCAGCCAAGCTCTAACAGCTTTTGCCTGGCCATCAAAGAAACATGTGGTCTTGCGTTATCCTGATGGATGATTATGTGTTTTCTGTTGACTAATTCCGGACGATTTTCATAGAGTGCTGCTTTCAGTTGGTCTAATTGTGAGCAGTACTTGTTGGAATTAATCGTTTGGTTTTCCGCAAGGAACTCATAATAGAGGACTCCCTTCCAATCCCACCTTATGCACAACATCACTTTCTTTGTTTTTTTTTTTTCTTTTTTTAATATTTATTTTTTTTTATTTGGTTGCACCAGCTCTTAGTTGCAGCTCACGGGCTCCTTAGTTGCGGCTCACCCACCCCTTGGTTGCAGCACATGGGGTCCTTAGTTGTGGCATGTGAACTCTTAGTTGTGGCATGCATGTGGGATCTAGTTCCCTCACCAGAGATCAAACCCAGGCCCCCTGCATTGGGAGTGTGGAGTCTTAACCACCGCGCCACCAGAGAGGTCCCAACATCACCTTTGGATGAAGACCAGCCTTTGGTGTGGTTGGTGGTGGTTTATTTCACATGCCCCACGATCTCTTCCGTTCCACATTATTGTACAGTATCCACTTTTCATCGCCCATCATAATTTGTTTTAAAAACGGAACATTTTCATTACGTTTAAGTAGAGAATCACATGTGGAAATATGGTCAAGAAGGTTTTTTTCTCTTAACTTACGTGGAACCCAAACATCAAAGCGATTAACATAACCAAGCTGGTGCAAATGATTTTCAACGTTTGATTTGGGTATTTTGAGTATGTCAGCTCTCTCCCGCGTGGTGTAACATTGATTGTTCTCACTTAATGTCTCAATTTGATGGGTATCAACTTCAACTGGTCTACCCGACCGTGGAGCATCATCCAGCGAGAAATCGCCAGCACGAAACTTCGCAAACCACTTTTGACACACATTCGATCAGTCACAGCACCTTCTCCATACACTGCACAAATCTTTTTTTGCACTTCAGTTGTGTTTTTACCTTTCTTGAAGTAATAAAACATAATATGCCGAAAACGTTGCTTTTTTCCTTCCATCCTCAATATTAAAATGGCTACACAAAAATTCACCAATTTTGATAAGTTTTTTTTTTTTTGCTAATATAACAGCTGTCACAAAACAGTCTAACAAAATTGTTTCAAATGAAGTTAAAGACAACTAAGCACTACTAGAGCCATCTTACAGGAAAAAAACAAACTCTTTGGCCAACCCAGTACATCAACATTAGCAGACTGAGCACTCATCACAATATTCCCAACTCACAGGAAGTCAACAGTCAGAAAAATTAGAAAATTTAAAATGGAATAGCGCATCATAGCAGAATTTCCTCACCCAAAAGGGGTCAGGGGAAGGAGCAAAAGAAGGGGCTTCCCTGGTGGCACAGTGGTTAAGAATCCGCCTGCCAATGCAGGGGACATGGGTTCAAGCCCTGGTCCGCGAAGATCCCACATGCCACAGAGCAACTAAGCCCGTGTGCCCCAACTACTGAGCCTGTGCTCTAGAGCCCACGAGCCACAATGACTGAGCCCGTGTGCCACAACTACTGAAGCCCGCGCGCCCAGAGCCTGTGCTCCACAAGAGCGGCCACCGCAATGAGAAGCCTGTGCGCTGCAACAAAGAGTAGCCCCTGCTCGCCGCAACTAGAGAAAGCAGGCACGCAGCAACGAAGACTCAATGCAGCCATAAACAAATAAATAAGCAAAAGAAGAAAAAATAAGCCTGCAACCAAAATAAGTTTCTGAGAGGCTCATTTGTCAGATTAGCAAGGAAATCTGTTTACCAGTGGTTATTGCAACAGCCAAGGAAATGTGTCAGAGAAAGTAAACTTGTTTAAGACTGTTAACCTTTCAGGGAGAACAGTTTCTTAAAGAGTATTTGAAACATCATTTTAATAGTCATTTTAAAACAAGGCAGATGAGTTCAAATGGATTTACTTGGCTCATGGTGACCCAGTAGATATTGTTACTGCTCAGTGGTTTATTGGAAGAGTCAGTGTTGAATTTGAAGTGGCTGAAGATGTAGCCTCTGTGAATAGTCTGCATGGAACAACTACAAACAAGAATATCTTCAAAGAATTTGGAAAAAACACTAATCTGCAAAGATATGTTGTGACTGATGGTGGTAAAAATTTGTGTGGAACAGAAAAAGGCTTAGTTGGACAAAATTTACAGTTTTGAAAATATAAGGTTTTTAAAGCCTATAGTTATTCATTGTATTCTTCATCAGCAGGTACATTGCAGAAAATATTTGAATTTGTCATGTGTTACTGAATTAGTAATGTCAAAGGTGAATTTCAGTCACCCTTGTGGACGTAACTATTGTAAGTTCTATGAATTTTTGTCAGAAGTAGAAGCTGAAGATCCTGACTTGCCCTACCACACAGCAGTGAGATGGCTAAGCAGTCAGTGGTTAAGTTTTATTACTCTTTTTGAGGGATCAAGGCCAAGACTGATATTTTTCTGAAAAACAAGAACCACCATCAGCCACTCTTAGAAAACGTTTAATGGCTTTGGAAATCAGCTTTTGCTGCAGATTTGGTAGTCTTCTTAATGAATTCAACCTAAAACTGTAAGGCAGAATAGCAATTATATTTTGAAACTTACATTGGAGTGAAGTTATTTTGACAACAACTAATATTGTTTGAATCACAAATAATGTCACACTGCTTTATACACCCCCCACCCAGGTTGTCAAAAGTTAAAGAAACAAGATTTCCCTTCCCACATAAATTTGCAGCAGATAGACTTTTCAAGCTCAAACTACAATTCAGAAGTGTTTTTGGACCTCCATGCACGTGCGAAGGAAATGTCCATATTTCAAAATCCATTTAACTGCCATTGAGGAGTTTCCATTTAGTCTTCATTTGGAAGTGATTAGTATCTAATGTAAGGACATGTTAAAAGGTTAACATTGAAGGAATTTAACAGAATTCTACTCTATTCATCTTCTTAGGATGAATATGCTCAATTAAAACCACATGTTCAATGTATTGATATCAGAATTTGGCAATACATATCTATGTGAAAAAACATTTTCAAAATGAAATACCTCAAATCTCATTACAAATTAGCATTAACAGATGAATATTTGCAATTGATATTGATGATAGAAAACACTACCTTTGAACCCCAAATTAAGTGAAATATTATCCTATCCCAAAAAGATTCCGTTCTTTGTAGTAGACCTATATTACAAAAAAAGAATTCAATTGTTATATTTTGAATTTTTCATAAAATTTATGGAAAATTTTTTTCTCTCTTTATATAAGAAACTACACAACATGTTCAATTTTGCCTCATGGCCTACAAAGCCTAAAATATTTACTATCAAAAATCTTTTTACTCTACAAAAAAATTGCTGACCCCTGGCTTAAAGTAAGGGAACTAGAATTTGGAGCTTAAAGAATAGGAAAAAGTTTATAATAGGTATCGTAATGAACATATTGTTGATTTTACGTAGTGTTAATTGTGGAATTTACTTTGAGGGGAACTTTTATCTTGGCAAATAAGTTTATACAGTTTGCAAAACATAGCCACTGAAATATCTTTTTTCTTTTTAAGTTTTACTAACCTAATCTTAATTCTTAATTTGGTTTATAGACAATACCAACTGGGCAAGTGGTGAGGATGACCATGTAGTTGCTAGAGCAGAATATGATTTTGTTGCTGTATCCGAAGAAGAAATTTCTTTCCGTGCTGGTGATATGCTAAACTTAGCTCTCAAAGGTAACAAAACATGAATAAATTGGAATTATCTGTGCATTTTTAGAATTTGTAAATGTAATATTAAAAACTGCATTAAAGGATCTTGGTCACCGTTAGTTAACTCAGAAGTAGTTACTAGGATTTCTCTTTGTCAATGTAGACCTTCTAAATCTGGGGGAGTGGGAGAAAAATGTCCCAACAGAGTTGTTCCAATAATATTTCACTGAGATAAGGAAAGATTTTTTTTATATAATCTCTTCTAAACTCAAAACACTTTTAATCACCACCCCAAAACATGAGGTTAGCGCTAAGTGTAACAAATCTAATAAACCAAAGTAATTGTCTAGCATCATCTAAGCATCCCTATTGGTCTTTTAATGCTGGGACTAGTATTGCTTTCTTTTTTACTTGAATAATCTTTACTTTAGAAACTTCAACATGAATATTTAGGAATTACTGTCATGACGTATTAAAGAACCTCAGCAAGAAATTTATAGGCATTCAGATTAATTTTCAGACGAGGTCACTAATAGTTTTTAATGGCTCCAGACAAAATGGCCTTTTCCTCCACCTTTCCCCAGTAATGATCAGAATTTTTGTGGATTTACAAAAAAAAGATTTTTTGTGTATTTGTTGGGATTCAGGTTTGCCACGAAAAGTCACATTTTGTTGGTAAAGATACTAATAACAATAATAACAGCTGTCATTTATAGACTGCTTATTATGTACTAGGGGGAATTCCCTGGCGGTCCAGTGGTTAGGACTCCACGCTCTCACTGCCAAGGGCCCAGGTTCAATCCCTGGTTGGGGAATTAAGATCCCGCAAGCCATGGGGCGGCCAAAAAAAAGAAAAAAAAATGTACTAGACACTGTACTTTACATATTTCGTTTAAACCTTATAATAATGCTGTAAAGTGAGTACTGTTATTATCCTGTTCCTGCTTTACACATGAGGAAAGAGAGATTCAGAATGAGTAAATTGTCCTGTGTGTTGGAGCTGGACTGTGAACCTAGGTTTATCTAACTTCAGAATCTGTATTTTTAACCACTTTGGCTGATTTCCATGTGATCTATTAATGGAAACTTTAGCCTTTTATTGGTGTTAGTCACTCTTTACATAAGGGAAAAATAACTTCAATGTTCAAATCATTAGTTTAATGTGTAAATAATTGAAAAATTTGGATCAAATTTGCTAAATCTCTGCCTCATCTCTTCACACACAAAACCTAGGCTTCCAAGAAAAATTTTTAAATAATAAAATAAAATGTAACTTTTCAAAAATCCTGGCTTTTAGGTATTATACTCATGTTTCTCTTCTAGTGAAAATAGTAACTTACTATTTTAGATTTCAAAAGAATTATTTCTTTTTAAGATTTATTGTTAGAGGAAAATACAGATAATTAGTTTTAATAAATCTAATTAAAGAATAAAGATCAAATGTGGTTTCTTTCAACTAAATTATAATATTCCAGAAAAATTTTATATCAGATTATTCTTCAACTAATAGTGCCTTTTAACACTTTGGCTTTGCTTTGTTGCTTTCCTCCATTGCTCAATTAAAATATGTGTGGGCATTTAGAACAAAATCAGTCACAGACATGGTTAATTTAACTTTTTTTAAATTATTATTATACAGTAGTATTAAACATGAAAATGTCATATTGTGCCTAAATTATAGTGTTGAACTAAAACTTAACAGTTAAACAGGTTTTTAAAGACATGGATAAAATAGGTGGGAGAATATCAAAATACAAAACTGAATATTTAAATAATCTTTCCTACTTTAAGCTTAGAGTATTGCCTTTAACTTTTTCTTATGTGGCTATAGTTAACTGAGGTCTTCAATTTTTGCCCACTTTGGATTAAAATTAACATTCACTGTCCTTCAGGATTATACATCACAATCATATAGAATGAATTTTATATTTCAGCTAAAAATATATAAAGAAAGCTGCCTTATGTAAATGTATATATTTATTTTCTATACTTACCCCTAACTTATCCTATTGAGAAGTAATGAGATATTCATTCCTTAAATTTCAATTTAAAATATGAAAGACATTGATGTTAATTTTCATCTTTTGATAGAACTGAATCGTTTTACTCTATGAATGCACCAACTGATGTAAACTTCATGTTCTTCAAGGCTGAAAAAATATTTAGTAAATATAAAATTAAAAGTGTAAGTTGTAAGAAGGGATCCTAGACTTAAACCTACTCATCTTGATTTTTTGAATATTCATGTACACTATTTGTTTATGTATTTTATTATATAAGTGTAACAGAGATTTTACTTAACATTTTATTATCAATATTCTGTTGGACCCTCAAAGTATGTGATAATTACAAGGCTGTCTTTTCTTCCATCAGAACAGCAACCCAGAGTGCGTGGTTGGCTTCTGGCCAGTCTTGATGGTCAAACAACAGGACTTATACCTGCTAATTATGTCAAAATTCTTGGTAAAAGAAGAGGTAGAAAAACAGTGGAATCCAGTAAAATTTCCAAGCAGCAACAGTCTTTTACCAACACAACACTAATTAAAGGAGCAACAGCTGCTGATTCTTTGGATGAACAGGAAGCTGCCTTTGAATCTGTTTTTGTTGAAACTAATAAGGTTCCAGTTGCACTTGATTCCACTGGGAAAAATGGAGATAAACAAGATCTTTGATAACTTTCATGTTTACCTGCAGCTGAACTATACTTCAGAGTACTTTTTAAAAGTTTCTTCTTACAAAGAAATTCATCTTCAATCCAATGAAAACATTTGTTAATGGCTATTCCAGATGTTTTGTTGCTAGAAATTATTAAAGTTGTACACTAGTATGTTGGTCTAGTGACCTGGTTACATTTTACGAGTTGTTATTGGACCATGAGGATATTTGTTTTACCTAGATTTTAAGATTATGGAGACTATCATTATCATCTAATTTAAAACCCTGTGTTTATTGAAAGAATACGATTCATGAACTATAGAATACACAGTTTGCTACAGTAGGGATCACTAATGCATTTTAAAATTCTAGATTAATTGACTTGGAATCCTCAGAAGTTGAGTGACAACATATAAATATCAGAACAGGCAAAAAGGCTAATTTTTCTACAACTTTAGACAGAATAATAAAAATTTTCTGATGTGTATTACATCCAGTATTGGGTTTTTTAGGCAGTAGTAATATGTTTTCACCCACCGACAATTGATACTTTTATCTTTTATTGTATTTTTTAAAAATTTATCTTGGAAAAGTCACTAGAAACATTGTGAAGGAAATGGTTCCAGGGTGACATATAGCCCTAATTTAGTTTTCCCTGCTAATAAAGAGGCTATAATTTATCTTTCTTACAGATTATTTCCATTTCTTCAGAGGATCACATCCCTTTACAGTATGATTAGTTTTCATCCTGGGTGAATCAGAATACATATATGAAAGATTTACTTTGTTTTCCTGCAGCCAAGACTCAAGTCCTTTGAGTTTCCAACTCAGTTCCAGCAGCAACGATTTTAAATCTTTTCATAGATTCTCTGCTTCTACCTAATATAATTAACTTTTTAAAATTCCATATTCAGGCTGTTCTTTAAACATTGAGAGTGTGTCACATTGGGTACACATTTCTTTTAGGTGTGGTTTTTACCACTGAGGCTAAATACAATGCTGAATTGCCATTTAGAATATGATAGTGCTATTTGACTTGTTTTTTGTTTAATAATGATTTTAAATCTAGTTAAATTTCAGAACACTGAATATTTCCCCACAAAACTGGAAAATTCATGTACTTGCTGTGATCATACTACAAAAATAATACTATCAGAAATACAGGATACAAGAATACATTTACATATATTGTTGAAAACTTGGAATTATTTGATAAAGATTTTGATTTAGTATTTTTATCTTTCTTCTTACAGACTTTATGTTCAACAAGTAAGTAATTCTAGAACAGTTCAAACTAAAACATTAGGAACCAAGTATGTGTATAATCAACATAGAATTTTACTAAAGGCTTCTTGGGAATCTCTCTTTTGAGACAATATAATAACTAATATATCATTTAAAATACAAATGTTGACCCCGTGCAGAAAAAGTAATAAGATAGTAAAATCTGTTTATCTTAGGCATATTTTTCTAACACCTGGTTCTTCAAACCTTCAAGTTAAGGGGATTAAGTTACTTATATATTATTTTCCATTTGTGTTCTACAATTAGAGGTTCTGCTTTGTTTGTTAGAAAGTAATTTATGGAAATTTTGTTATTGAAACAATTTTTGATAAATTATTAAATTTGGCATTGAGACATCTAAATTGAATACTAGAAGTGAAGTAGAGGTGAGATGTTGAGTCGGCGCTATTTAGATTAGAAAAGGTGGGTCTTTAAGATAGTACTTGTGATTGCTATTAAAGATGTATAGGGAGAAGAGTATAGTACAGAATGAATGACAAAAATAATTTGACTTGGGACATCCCTGGTAGTCCAGTGGTTAAGACTCCGAGCTTCCAATGCAGCGGGCGTGGCTTCCATCCCTGGTGGTCGGGGAACTAAGATCCCACATGCCTGCATGGCATGACCAAAAAAAGAAAAACATTGACTTTTCTTAGGGTGTTTTTGGTTTTGTTTTGTTTGTTTTTGGTTAAGAATGCTAAATTGCAATGTATATTATCTGACTGGTAACTATTTGTGTTTGAAAATTCCTTTTCTATTAAGAATCTAGAAAAGGAATTTAGGACTAGAATAAGCAGAGACGTTTTGTAACCTTTTTTAGATGACTAAATGTAATGTTTAAGGCTCCAATATTGTTATTTTTAGGAACTTATTTAAGGACTGCTACTTTACAGAAATTACTAACTGAAACTAAAACACTTTCAATTAAATAAAATAATAAATCACAAGTTACAACAAGAAAACAGGTTTCATTTAAAATTTTTTTCTGATTATAGTTTATCAGTGTAGAAAGGAAAAGGTAGGAGGACTATAAATTTTCATGTTTTAACATTTCATTTAGGTACTTGATTTAGTCTATCAGTGTGTCATAATTATATATTTACTTGAATACTGCTGTCCTTTATCTTGTGCTTTCTTTAATAGAAAAAAGAATGATATTAAATGCAGTTAAAATTTTATTTTTAATAGATTGTTAAGTTGCTTTTACTGGACAAATAAAAATATATTAAACTTGATTGACATTTTTTGAAGACAAACTTAACTCTTTTCAGGATTGCAATTAATGTAAAAGTCTCTGTATTTTTCTTCATATCATTGTGTATATTAACTACTGCAAACCAATGTGTCTGCTCTATTTCCTTGTGATTTAAAGAAAATATTAAATTTACATTTATATAAAAATTATCTAGAAGGTGAGTTAAATAAAAATAAGGCCTCAAGTCTAGGTTTTGGGAGACCTAGATTCTAGTCTGGACACCACTACTTACTTACTGTAAGATTATTTTTCAGTTTCCTCATTGATAACATTGGAGATAGCTACTACATCTGCCTCACATGAGAGTGCTTTTTTTAAAATATGAAACACAGTCAAAAGTAAGAGATTATGACAACTACTTGTTTGTAATTTTTTTCATGTATATTTAAACTTCTTACATCCTGTTAAAATGTCATAAGGTATTTATATCAATGTAAAATTTCAGATTCACACATAATTAAAAATTAAAATTAGTTCACTTGTACTTATAACTTTGCCCAAAATGTAATTTTAAATTATTTTACTGAATACCAGAACAGCCTAGAAAAATGCAGTGGAATATTTGTTCAACACAAAGAAATTTTGTTTTTTAAGCATTGCCTTTAAGTGTCCTTTCATATTGTATGTTGTTTTTATTTAGCTTATCTTATTTGGGAGAATGAACTGTTTCTTTTAAAGACCGCTAACTCACAAATCCTGTGGGGTACTTACTATATTATGCCCTATGGATAGTTTTTCACATTTAATGAAGAAATGTTTTAGTCTAACTTAACTATGTTTCTCTCCTCATATAAATCATTTCTTTTTTTAAGGATTTCATGTGCTCAGCATTGACTCAATCATTAATTATACTCTTTATTAATGACAGCAGTATCATTGGTCTAGAAAACCTACACTTTTGTTCTGCTTCATTTTACATTAATAGTTTTTCTTCATCTCCTGCCTGCAATTCCATACTCCCCACTCTCTACTATATTTAATGTTTATCCTTCCAAGCCATCTTCCAAATTTTTGATATATTTCTTTGAAAAACTATATAATAACATTTATTTTGTATAAATTTTAAATTTTATATAAATGATATTATGGTATAAATTTCATTTTGCTTCTAACTTTTATAAAATATTAGGTTTTTAAGAACTATTCATGTTACTGTATATAGCATACTTCTGACTGCTGCATGGTTATTCTATTGTATTCACATACCATAGATTATCTTTTCCGCTAGTCATAGATATTTAGGTTATTTCCAGCTGTTCCCACTTCTACAAACTTGTACATTTCTTCCTATGACCCTGCCCTGTAGTTTCTTTGGTATATATGGCCTAGAGTAGAATGGCTGGGGTTTTGAGTATATGCATATTTAATTTCAGTTAGTAATGCTGGATTGTTCTTGGAGATGGTTATACCAATTTGCACTTACACCAGCAAGACATGATGATTTCATTTTCTCTACATCTTCAGCAGTACTTGATATTTTCTGATTGTTGTTAATCTGATAATGTATGAAATTGTATTTTGTTTAATCTGCATTATCTGATTACTAGTAAGTCTAAGCATATGCTTTTTAGTCATTCTGGTTTTCCAGTCTATGGATTGCCTATACTTATAATTTGCCCATTTTTCTATTAGACTTTTCTCTTTCTTGCTGATTATAGTACAAGAAATTCTTTATATAGTCTAAATAATGTTTCCTTGTCAGGTTCAGATGTTGGAAATAACTTAGGCTTTTCATTTATTAATTCTTGTCTTTGGTGTCCTTTATGGAATAGAAATTTTGAATTTTGCCCCCAGTTGTTTGTATTTTTTAGGTCTTGTTCTATCAGTGTTATAGTTTTACCATATACATTTAATATAATTGGAGTTTATTTTTGGATATAGTATAAGGTATGAATCCAACTTTTTCTCCAGCTAATCATTAAGGGAAAAGTGTTATTAAGAAAACCACTTCTCTCTCTCTCTAGAGGAAAATTATCTTGGATTTACTTTTTCCTTAGCACTATTTCCTTGAAACAGTGGGTTAAGATAAATAAGGAATGCCAGCTGTTTACCCAGCAACATTTTTTTATTGTAAAAAGCACAGGCTTTGAGATTTCTCTGAGTAAGGTACAACTGATAACCAAGCTTGTTCCTCCTTGGGGAGATGTGGAACCCACCTTTAGGGATTTTTACACCATAGTGGTTTCTGTGGCATGTGAGGCTTACCTAAGGTGGATGCTCTCCTCTATATGCTGTGTTTACAGTGCTATACCTTTCTGGCAAGCTAAGTGACCTTGGTGCCTTTTGGGTCTTGTGAGTGTGAATGTCTGCTGGGTATGCAGAGTAGAGTTGTAAGTTTTTCTAACACCATCTATTAAATCCATATTTTCCTATTTCATTACATACCAAGTTTCCATAAGCATGAAACTGGGGCTCTCTGTTCTGTTTATTGATAAATGTCAATTCCTTTCCCAGTACAACACTTTTAATATAAGTTTGTAATATGTCTTAATAGGTGAATCTATTTGTCCTACTTTGTTAAAATTACCTTAGCTGTTTGTGGATTTTTATTCTATGTATGTATACATTTTAGTATCAGTTTATGAAGTTCCCCAAAACAAGCTGCTGAGATTTTTATTGGAATTGAATTGAATTTGCAGATTAATTTAGAATTAACATTTTTACAAGGTCAAATCATCACATTTGTGAACATAATTTTTTTCTTCATTTATTCTGGACATCATGTGTTTATGGGTTTTTTATTTGTTTTTTTGGCTAATTCCTAGGTACTTCATACTTTTCATTGCCATTGAAAATGGTATCCTGTTATTTCTGATCATGTTGAACTTGATGTTGATCTTGTATTTCCAGCTTTGATGAATGCTTTTTAATTCTAAAGTTATTGATTCTCTTTGGTTGTCTATCTAAATGCAAATGCAAATAATGAGTTTTATTTCTTCATTTTCAGTCCTTATACCTTTCTTTCCTCTTTATTGTTTCAGCCAGGTTGCCAGTCTGTATTTGACAGTAGTTGTGGTAGCTGGCATTTTTATCTTATTTCTACTTCAGAATCTAAAGTTGCTTTATTAAATGTGATGTTTGCTGGAGTTTTATGCTAGTTAGTCTTTATTGAAAGAAGTTCCCTTTTATTGATAATTTAAATGTGCCTTTGTTTAGATGGTCTTTTGATTTTTGACCTTTAGTAATAGTAATATAGAGTATAACATTGATCTTCTGGTATTGAACCATTCTTGCATGCCTACTTGATGTTATTTTTTTCAATGAAATAATTTGTTTTATCAAAAATACATATAAATGAGCATGGAAGATGATTAATATAAAAGGGTATCATGCAGAAATGTAACTATATTCAGAAGGCAGAATTGCCACTGTTTGATGAGGTGTCCCAGAAGATAAGCTGAAAAGAGGCAGTGGGTCATAGGCTTCGTTGTCTCTGAAATTTTACAAGAGCCTTTTCTGGAGATAGTAATTGGGCAAGGCCCTGAGCAAATATTGGGAAACCTAGAGTTATCCACAGTTTATGTATTTTAAAATATGTGCCAGCTCCTAGAGCTGGATACTGCCTGTGACACAGGAGGAGTGGGCTGCTTAGACTTTTCCGCTTTTAAGTTCCCTATGGCTATCCTTCAGCACTCAGGAGTAGGTCAAAGCAGAACACTTGTGTGTTCTCAAAAGATCCAGGGAGCAGAAGGAAAGAGCTAAACCATCAGCACATGGTCTCACAAGCCAAGTACAGCAAATAACCTAGGCCAGACTCACCCAGGCACTGTCAGATTTCTTAAAAATAAGGTATACCATAAGAAAACATCAGTTGAAGTCTCTTGAGTCATGCTGCACAAATCTGAACTGGCTTCTCTCTTTGCCTGGTGCACAATTACCCTGGGTTCTGTATTTTCCTGAGGAGTCCTATGATCTTTCTTATTTCTGTACCCTACATTTGCCTCTTTCTTGGTTTACTCTCTTGGAGAGGTAAAGCACATCTAGTAGCTTCCTGAGAAAGGCCTCATGGGAGGTAAAGTGTGGGTCCTTGAGTGTCTGAAAATGTCTTTAATTCTAATCTCAATTTGAATAATAGTATGGATATAGAATTCCAAGTTTGCAGTTGTTTTTCTTTAAAAATCTGAAGGGATTTCTCTGTTGTCTCTAGCTTCCATTATGGCCACTGTGAAGGCTGAAGCTGTTTTGATTCTTGATCCTTTATATGTGCCCTATTTTGGTTTTGTTTTCCTCTCTAGAAGCTTGTAGGATCCATCCGAGGACATTAATGATTGTAAATTACTTTGTTTTTTATTTATTTGTTTATTTCGGCTGTGCCAGGTCTTAGTTGCAGCATGCAGGATCTTTTAGTTGCGGCATGCATGCGGGATCTAGTTCCCGGACCAGGGATCGAACCCGGGCCCCCTGCATTGGTAGCTTGGAGTCTTACCCACTGGATCACTAGGGAAGTCCCTAAATTACTTTGTTTTGAAGTTTCCATTTTCCTACGTAGTCTTTTCTTTCCCCTATGTTACTGTGTGTGTGTGTGTGTTTATGTTTTATCTCTATCACAATAAAGATTTTCCTCGGGTTTCTGCTGAACTTTGGCTGCCTGCTTATATTTAAGAATAAGAGTCTGAACAGCTGATTGAAGACTTTGAGCAGATAGGGAGGGCTTGTTGTCGGTGAACTTTGTGTTAAAGATAGTTTGGAACGCATGACATACGATTTGCTAATATTTCCCTAAATTAAACTTTCTATCCAGTCTCAGGTAGAGTGACCCACCAAACTTACAGAATGGTCAGGAAAACAGAACAGAAAGCACTTTAACTGTAGGTAGGCAGGCAGCTCCAATGAGAGTAGAGAGAGAATGGAAAACTGCTTGTGTATAGTTTCTCCTTCCAAACTCACCAATCAGCTAAATCACTCCTTCCCTAAGAAGCTGTTAGTAAAATAGGGAGAGAAGGAGGGAGAAAAAGGCACCAGTGTTATTCTAGAGAAATACTTCCATGTGAAAAAATGGAGTAGGGAATTATGTTAGATTGAACAGTATGTTAAAGTGAATGTATATTTTAGATTTGTCTTCTTATTTGCTTTTGGGGTGGTCTCTTTGCTGTTTCTAAGAGAAATATATTTAAAAATCTCCAGTTGATATATTCTCATGGTTTTGTCAGTTGTTACTTTGTATATTTTTGCTACCTTACTATAAGTTTTGTACTTAGCATGCTTTCTGTTTCTTTTTTTTATAGATCAGATGTCTCTGCAGGTTTGGAAGCTGTACATTCTATTTTTATTCTCGTTGTGGTTACTTCTAACCGATAATTATGATTATTTTTCTCTACCAGCGTTTAACGTTATCAATGTTGGAGTCTTACGATAACACAAGAATGTTGGCACACTATCATCCTCCCTGCTTTCTGCAGACACTTTTCCTATTGTCTCTCTGCCCCTATTTCACTTGTTGGTATCACTTGGAGTTTTTTATTCCAGTTAATTTTTTATTTTGAATATTTGCCTAGTAGAACAAATAACTTGTCTGAGGTTACTATTTATCCTTACTTCCTATATATGTTTTATCCATTCAGTTACATGTTTAACCATCAAACTAATAATCACATGGTTTTAAAAAATCAAATTGTGATTAAAAACACATAAGGAAATGAAGTAGTCACCTGCCTCACTCCAGAGTCCTGATCCCAGAATCAACCACATTTAACTCCTGGCTAATCTGTTTTTATCTTCTTATTTCAAAATAATGTGGTCCTCTCACTTTTTTTTTTTTTTTGCTGTACGCGGGCCTCTTACTGTTGTGGCCTCTCCCGTTGCAGAGCACAGGCTCCAGACGCACAGGCTCAGCGGCCATGGCTCACGGGCCCAGCCGCTCTGCGGCATGTGGGATCTTCCCGGACCGGGGCACGAACCTGTGTCCCCTAGCATCGGCAGGCGGACTCTCAACCACTGCGCCATCAGGGAAGCCCTCATCTCACTATTTTGACTTACCAACTTTAGAGGTTATCTATTACCCTCTCCTTCCCACCCCCTGCCATGGAGGATTTGGCTGCCTTACACTACCATCCCACACTTCTTCTTACCCATCTTCCTAATATTATTTTAACTTTTAGTCAAGTCAGTGAAAATGTTTGCATTATTGTGACCATGTAAGTATTGTTTCTTTCTTCTCTATTTCTTATGTAACTCTCTGGTTTTCCTGGTGTTGACATTGCCTTGCTTTTTTATTTGTCTGGTTTCTATGTACTGTACCTGGCTAAAAGGAGTGGTGCCTAATGCTTTCAAAGTGCTGAGACTTTCAGGAGTTCTGCAGTGTAAACAGTCTTAGTTGTCAGAATCCCAGTCTTTGGTATAATTTCATTCCCTCTGCTAAGTCAGTTATTTGCTTTCTTACTGCTTCTGAAAGTCTCACTCGTTGTCTTCTCTTGGGACTTCCCTGGTGGTCCAGTGGTTAAGACTCCATGCTTCCAATGTAGGGGGTGCAGGTTTGATCCCTGGTTGGGGAGCTAAGATCCCACATGCTGCACAGTGTGGCCAAAAAACAACAAAAAAAACCATTGTTGTCTTCTCTTTATGCTTTGTCCTGGTTGTTTAATACCTCTCATTCTTTTTTGTTTTTTTTTTTTTTTTTTGTCATTTTGGGGGAGATTTTGAGGGGAAAGGAGAACAAGGTGAATAATCTCTTGTAATTTAACTAGAAAACAAAGTGGTTTTCTGCAACCATGTGTTATATACCTTCGAGAGAGTTATCCATAGTGCTGCCCATTCGTTCCTCCATACCTCCCCCTATTCTGTGTTGAACTCAATTCAACAGGTTTTTCCCACCACCACCACCCCCATCAAAACAACTCTTGTTGAGGTCACTAGTGACCATTACACTGCTTTCCAGTGACCAATTCTCAGTCTTCGTTCTACTTGACTTAAGGTGGCACGGTTGATTACTTCCTCCTGCTTGAAAATCTTTTTTCCCTTGGCTTCCAGGACACCATACTCTCCTGGTTTCCCTGCAATATCACTGAACCCTTCTTTTCAGTCTTCATTGCTGGTTTCTCCTCATACTCCCTACCTCTAAATGTTGGAGGACCTCAGAGTTTAGACCTTGGACCACTACTGTATACTCACTTCCCTGATGATCTCACCCAGTCTGGTGACTTACAATACCATATGTTTTGATTACAAAATTTTTGTCTTCAGGCCTCATCTTTTATTTGAATTCCAAAATCATATCCACCTGCCATTTCACTATCTCCACTTGGTATCTACTAGGCATCTTAGGTTTAGTATGCTTAAAAATCCTGATGTTTCCTTCAAAACCTGTTTCTCCTTCATTCTCTTCCATGTGTCACTAAATGGCAACTGCATCTTTTGTTTAGGCCAAAAATTTTGGAATCCTTTCTCTTTTTCATTCATACCCCACATGTATCAGGGAATCCTGTTCGTAGTAACTTTAGAATATATTCAGCATTTAGCCACTTAGCATCTCCACTGCCCCCTCTCTGGTCTAAGCCACATCATTGCTTGCCTAGATTATTGTAATAGCCTTACGACTTGTGGCTCTACTTCTGCCTTTACCTCACCAGACCTATAGTCTGTTGTCAAGACAGGAACAGAGTGATCCTTTTTTTAAAAAATCTAAGTCATAATACAACACTCCTCTGCTAAAAACTCTCCAGTGGCTTCACATTTGACTCAGTAAAAACTCAAAGTCCTTATAGTGGTCTACACGGTGTTAAGCTATCTGACCCTTTCTACTCTTTGCCTTCTACTTTCCTCCCAGGAGTCACATTGCCCCCCTTGTAGTTATTGAATATTCTAGGCATGCTTCCATAGGAGCTTTGCACATAGCTTTTCTTGTGTCTGGAGCCCTTTTCTCCCAGATATCCTCACGGCCCTCTTCTGCATCTTTCTGGTCATTGCCCAAAAGTCATCTTCTCAGTGAGCCCATCCATGTCACTCTATTTTAAACTGCAACCCTTTCCTTCTCCCTCTGCATTCCCTTATCCTTCTGCCTTTTTTCTTTGCAGCATATATTGCTTTGTGTCCTCCTGCATCCCCATACTTGGAAGTACCTGGCAAATTTAGGCATTCATTTATATTGAAAGAATGAGTGGATAAATCATAGTAGTTACCTGTTCCTAATACTCTCAATGTCAAAACGTTTCACTATAAAAAGAGCATATACGAGTGTTATGAAATTAACACTAATGTTAATGGTAAATGACAAAATCAGTGCAAGGTGAGTTAATGGCTTAAATTCATAACTACTAGCTACGGTATGCAATATTTCCCTAGATATGTATAATTCATCAATGTTTTGTTGCTTCTACCAAGGGTTAGGAACTAGGCTGCACAGCCGGAGGTGAGCAGCAGCAAGCAAGCAAGCGAAGCTTCATCTGTATTTACAGCCGCTCCCCATCGCTCACGTTACCACCCGAGCTCCACCTCCTGTCAGATCAGCCGTGGCATTAGATTCTCATTGGAGCGCAAACCCTACTGCGAACTGTGCATATGAGGGATCTAGGCTGCACGCTCCTTATTAGAATAATGCCTGATGATCTGAGGTGGAGCTGAGGCAGTCAGTGATGCTAGCGCTGGGGAGCAGCTGCAAATGCAGATTATCATTAGCAGAGAGTTTTGACTACATAGAGACCATAATCAATCAATTGCTTGCAGACTCATATCAAAACCCTATCAGTGAGTGGCAAGTGACAATTAAGCTGCATCTGGTGGCAGGCTTTAAATCAGAATCTGACACTAATTTTAGTCCGCACATGGCCTGCCTTTTGTGGGGTTTTTTTGCCTCTTTTTGTTTTTTTTGGCTGCGTTGGGTCTTTGTTGCTGCACACACGGGCTTTCTCTAGTTGTGGCGAGCAGGGGCTACTCTTCTTTGCAGTGCACGGGCTTCTTTTTTTTAAAAAACATCTTTATTAGAGTATAATTGCTTTACAATGTCCACGGGCTTCTCATTGCAGTGACTTCTCGTTGTGGAGTACGGGCTCTAGGCAGGTGGGCCTCAGTAGTTGCAGCACGCAGGCTCAGTAGTTGTGGCACATGGGCTTAGTTGCTCCACGGCATGTGGAATCTTCCCAGAGATCGAACCTGTGTCCCCTGCATTGGCAGGCAGGTTCTTAACCACTGCGCCACCAGGGAAGAACCCTGCCCATTATTTTATTTACCACTTCCATTCACACCTCTTTCCCACGCTGTGCACTTGTCTCAGTCAGTTTTGGTAAGCCCACAAGCTAACCCTAGCCAAAATGAGTAAAAAACAAACGTCGCTGGAGAGCTTCTTTGAAAAAGGAGAAAGAACCAGTGATGAGACAGCAGAAGACTCTAAGACTGCCAACAAAAAGAAATCTGCATTTAAAAGAAAATACCAAGAGTCGTACTTAAATTACGGGTTCATTGCAACAGGTGATTCACATTCTCCAAGCCCACTTTGTATAATATGTGGCGACTGGCTATCAACGAAACCATGAAACCTTCAGAACTGCTTCGCCACATGGAGACCAAGCACCCTGCATTAAAAGACAAGCCTTTGGAGTTTTTCAAAAGAAAAAAAAGTGAACACAAAGAACAGAAGCAATTATTGAAGGCCACCACTTCATCAAATGTGTCTGCACTAAGAGCATCATTCTTTTTTTTTTTTTAATTAAGTTTTAAATGTTTGGCTGCGTTGGGTCTTCATTGTGGTGCGTGGGCTTCTCATTGCAGTGGCTTCTCGTTGTGGAGCATGGGCTCTAGGCGTGCGGGCTTCAGTAGTTGTGGCACGTGGGCTCAAGAGTTGTGGCGCACGAGCTTAGTTGCTCTGCGGCATGAGGGCTCTTCCCAGACCAGGAATTGAACCCGTGTTCCCTGCATTGGCAGGTGAATTCTTAACCACTGTGCCACCAGGGAAGTCCCGAGGGCATCATTCTTAGTGGCTAACCACCTTGCTAAATCTAAGAAGCCCTTTACCATTGGTGAAGAGTTGATTCTGCCTGCTGCTAAGGACATTTGTTGTGAACTTTTAGGAGAGGCTGCAGTTCAAAAGGTGGCACGTGTTCCTCTTTTGCCTAGCACCATAACTACATGAATTGATGAAACAGCAGAGGATACTGAGACACAATTGTTAGAGAGGGCTAGTGAGTCACCGTGGTACACAATCCAGGTTGACAAGTCTACCAATGTTGACAAGGCAACGGTGCTTGTTTTTGTGCGATATATTTTTCAGGAGGATGTGCATGAGGATATGTTATGTGCACTTTTGTTGTCAACCAACACCACAGCTGCAGAACTATTCAAGTCTTTGAATGATTACGTAACAGGAAAACTGGTCATTTTGTGTTGGTATGTGCACGGATGGAGCAGCTACCATAACTAGACAACTTTCTGGTTTCACTACTCAGGTCAAAGAGGTCGCTTCTGAATGTGAGTCTACACACTATGTCATCCATAGAGAAATGCTGGCTAGCCGAAAAATGTCACCTGAACTTAACAACGTTTTGCAGAATGTGATTAAAATTATCAACCACATTAAAGTACATGCCCTTAACTCACGTCTGTTCGTGCAGCTCTGTGAGGAGATGGACCCAGAGCACACACATCTTCTCTCATACACAGAAGTGAGATGACTTTCTAAAGATAGATCACTGGCCAGCGTTTCTGAGTTACAAGAGCCGCTCCAGAGATTTCTTTTAGAAAAACAGTCACCACTGGCAGCACATTTCAGTGACACAGAATGGGTCACAAAACTTGCTTACTTGTGTGACATATTCAACCTGTTCAATGAACTCAATCTGTCACTTCAGGGGAGAACGACAACTGTATTCAAGTCTGCAGATAATGTGGCTGCATTCAAAGCCAAACTGGATTTATGGGGGCAACGAGTGAACACTGGGATTTTTCACATTTCAAACATTAGCAGAGATTTTGAAAGACTGTGCCAGGGCCTTCTTTCTCCCAGCTGGTGCATGATCACCTATCTCAGCTTTCAAAAGAGTTTGAGCATTACTTCCCCACCACACAAGACCCCCGAACTGGGCAGGAATGGATCCGTGACCCATTTGTGAATAAGCCAGGTGAATCGACCTTGTCTGTGCTAGAAGAGGATCAACTGCTTGAGATCGCAATTGACGATGGCCTTAAAATTATGTCTGAGACAAGTCCAAATTTCCATACGTTCTGGATTAAAGTCAAGGCGGAATAGCCTGAGATTGCCACAAAAGCACTGAAAAGCCTGCTTCCATTTCTAACATCCTGTCTTTGTGAAGCAGGGTTTTCTGCAGTGACAGCAACCAAAACGAGATTACAGAGTAGACTGGACATAAGCAACACACTTCGTGTGTCACTGTCTCCCACCACCCCCAGATGGGACCATCTAGTTGCAGGAAAACAAGCTCAGGGCTCCCACTGATTCTGCATTATGGTGAGTTGTATAATTATTTCATTATATATTACAGTGTAATAATAACAGAAATAAAGTGCACAATAAATGTAATGCGCTTGAATCATCCCAAAACCATCTCTCTCCCCTACCCCCAAACCCCCGGTCCGTGGAAAAATTGTCTTCTATGAAACTGGTCCCTGGTGCCAAAAAGGTTGGGGACTGCTGGCTTATACTATTAATAGACAATAATAAGTTAAGATTAAAATCCATAGAAATATCAAACTGTTTGCCCTTTATCATTTACATTTTGTGTAGTTTAAATTTGGTTGATTTTCAACTCCAATAATATGTTCATAACCTAGCATACTTAAAGTTTTAGTTTAAAGCCAGCTTCAGTAAGCTTCAGTTAGAAATTAAGCCCCAGAGAAAAGACTACAAGTCATTTAGATAGCATACTTTTTAGATGACATAATTAGAATTGATACTGTAATTGCCCCCAGCAACTTCATTTTATTTATTCTATTCAACATACATTTGATTTCAGGATCTGTGGATCTTTGGATTCATCTTTTAATCAATTCTGGAAATTTTACAATTATCTCCTTTCTGTTCTCTGTAGAATTCATATTAGACATATGTTTAGCCCTCATTCTACCCTCCATATCTTTGTCTTTCATATTTTTCATCTTTTTGTCCCTGTGCTGCAATCTGGTTAATTTTTCATGTATACAGTATCTGCATGTTCACTCTTCAGCTATTTCTAATTTACCATTTAACTGATTCACTGAGGTTTCTTTAAATTTCCATAATTATATATTTAAATTTAAATAATTATAATTAATTATATTTCAATAACTGTATCTGGAAGTTTTTTTTCAAGCTGCCTATTTATCATTGATCATTTATTATGCCCTTTATTTAAGTATGCTATGTTAATGTCTACAAGAACTCAAATATCTGCAGTCCTTGGAAGTTAAAATGCTTATTGCTTGTGCTGACTCTCACACATAGTATCTGGCCTCTTTACATTTATGGTGCCCTTTATGAATTCACTGCTTGTTAATCTGTAAATTCCACAGGCCAAAACTGGGTAAGGCTTGACTGCAGAGGATTCACTTTTGCCTCTGCTGGTATAATAGAGGCATCATTATTTTGGGACCATTTCAGTCCTTCCTTGAAGGTCTTGAGTAACTGTAGGGGATAGTTAATTTCCTCTCACCCTCACTCTACTTCTGAGCCAAAGCTCAGAATCCTCACAGCTAAGTTGCTATGGGCATCCACTTCTCGGTACACTCATACCCTCTCTTCTGCCTGCAGTTTCCACCAGTTTTGATGGATTTTGCCTCTCCCCCTACTTCATATGAGATCAGTAGTGTGTTAATATGCGTTTCCCAGCCAGAGTCTTACTTGTTCATCAGGAGAGTCTCACGTGTAGCCAATCACAATGCCAAAAGTAGAAGTTCCCTCCAATTTCCAGACTCTCATAAACAGTTATTTCAAATTTTACATTGTGGAACATCCAATATATCTGTGTTTTTGTTTCTTTGAGATTTTTTTGTAAAACTAATATTTACTTTATAAAAACTAATCCTTACATTGAAATTAACTGGGAATCTCAATATCCCCAATGGAACATGAGGAGAAACCAGGAATGAAGAAACGATATTAATACCAGAAAGTAAACAAAGCATAATTTCTATTAGTAAACTTAATAAACCAGCAAGCATGTATATTTCACCTTATTTTTCTCATTTGCCACAGATCTTCACAGGTCCTTAAATTAAGACAGATATTTGGAAACTTTTGCTTTAAGATTTAGGAAGATTCCTAAGTGCCTTCTGGCTCATCAAAGGAAAGTCAGATACATTTATAATAGTGTAGTTTTATGTATTTTTTATAGTCGATGGCAATATTCTTTGAAATTCTTTGAAAACTGTTCATCCATGTATGTTCAACCATATATGATAAGGCAACTAAACTAATAAACTGATTGGAAAACCCCGCTTCTTAACCATTGTATTAATGATTAAACATTTAATGCTTTACTCTTTTTCCATTTGTATGTGAAAGAAGAAAATTTTTAAAGCCAGCAAAAATTAATTTCTTGATATGAATGGTTAACACATTTTCTAACTGAAACTTGGTAATATTTATTAAGTTCAAAATAATATCTACTTTATTGAGTTGTTGAGAGGTCTAAAGGATACTCTGTGTTAAGCAAAGTAGGTAGCATATAATTAGGGCTCTTGTTAAAGGTGATAAGTACTTCTTAATAACCATGTTATCAAGATGCAGTTTTGAATCAGGAGCTGTCTTTAAAGACTAAGGACCTGCTCAGGGGATCAGGTGGAACAGTGCGGTTGGAACAGAGATGTTCTCTAGTAGCATCCTATTAGAAGAGTGGGAAATTATCTCTACCTGTTACTAGCACAGGTACTGAGGGACAAGGGGAAAAGTTATTGTTCAGGAGTAAGCAGTCAAGATTCTACAATGTTGAGCGTAGAACTGCCACACACATAGCACATATGTGTGGACTATGTATGTATACATACACACGTACACAGATGGAGGACTTGCAGGCTGAGCATGTGGTATATCAATTTAAGAATCTCCCAAAGCAGTGTCTCTCGAACAGCAAAACTGGGGAAGTTTTAAGCTAAGGGTACATGCATATTCATGAAGGAGCTTGAGCAGAGGAGGATTCAGCATAAAATTGGAGCAAAGGTCAACAGAGTCCAAGTCTTACTTGATTGAAGTCAGGAGGGTCAATATCATCATTCCATCCTTCACCTGGATGGGGGCCTTAGTTCCTGCAGAACTCAAAGGTATAATTATTATGTATATCCCTTGAGGAGGAACTAGGACTCTGCTTTATCACTGCACTTTCTTTTTTCCTGCGTCCTTTTGTTCCCTTAAGATCATTAATTACTGAGTCATGTTCAAGGGCAAGCATCACAGCACGCTTAGATCACAAAATGGCTTAGGCCCAATTGGCCTCTCTTATGTTCATAGCAGCACTATTCACAATAGCCAGGACATGGAAACACCCTAAATGTCCATCGACAGATGAACGGATAAAGAAGATGTGGTGTGTGTGTATATATATATATATATATATATATATATTCCACAATGGAATACTACTCAATCATCAAAAAGAACGAAATAATGCTATTTTCAGAAACATGGATGGGCCTAGAGATTATCATACTAAGTGAAGTAAGTCAGAAAGAGAAAGACAAAAACCATATTGTACTACTCATGTGTGGAATCTAAAATATGATATAAATGAACTTATCCACGAAACAGAAACAGACTCAGAGACATAGAGAACAGACTTGTGGTTGCCAAGGGGAAAAGAGGGTGGGGTGGATTGGGAGTTTGGGATAGCAGATGCAAACTATTATATATAGAATGGATAAACAATAAGGTTCCACTGTATAGCACAGGGAATTATATTCAATATCCTGCCATAATGAAAAAGAATATGTGTGTAACTGAATCACTTTGCTGTACAGCAGAAACACAACACTGTAAACAAGCTATACTTCAATAAAATAAATTTTTTTAAAGAAGGAACACTGACATGTAGCATTTACCCTACAAGACTGAACTTTATACATCTGACTAGGTTCCCAGCAGTAGTCACCACAATAACACACTTGGCTGAACATATTAATGTATGAAAACTCAACCTGTAACCCAGAGCTATTTACATTTTTCAAGAGATGCCTCCTGATGAAGACAGTGCTTCACCCTAGATTCTTTTGATGTCGCTCAGATCATGCAATTTTCCCATTCTACCTAATCAGGTATACCAAAGACTCCAACAATTTCACCCAATTTTTATCTGAGTTCTTCTATCTCCCCTACGTTCCCCTTTCTTCTGGACTCAGAGTTGATCATGTAAGTTCTGGCTCGGGGCCTCTGGTTGCTAAGAGACAAGACGCTGGTAGGGTGGCACGCTGCACTGCGACTAGAGTGAATGCGAGGTGGGGCCGGGGAGGAGGAAGGCAAAGGCTAGGCGCAGCGACCAGTCGCCGCCGCAGCTCCTTGGCTCCCTCCCTCCCGGCAGGGGCTTGTCGTTCATTGGCTGCGCCGCAGAGGCGCTGGCCTACGATTGGCTAGCAGCTTTGATCCCCGCGCTCCCCGCCCCGCGGAGCTGGTACCCTGCAGTCTCCTGCTAGCGGGCGGGGGTGGCTTGTGAGGGCGCTGCGGCCGGTTCACGGCGCGGGCGGTACCGGCCTCTGCAGGTGACGGAGGCACAGTGAGGGCCGCCCCGGCGTAGAGGTGAGCGAGACGCCGAGGGGGCTCGCGTGCCGGTTGGGGGCGGGAAGTGTGGCGAGAGGCGGTACCGCTGGCAGCTAGCGGGTTCCCTCTGCGGCCTCCTCCCCTGGCGGCCGGGGTCCAGCTTGCCCAAAGTGCCTCCGAACGCCCCCACGCGCAACCCGCAGCCCGCCAGTCGTGACTACTCCAGGTCCCCGAAGCCCGTCCAGCCCGCGAACCAGCTGAGGGACCCCCGGCGTCTGCCTCCCGGCCTCGCCCTGGGTCCCTGCCCCGCATCTTCCCCTCCGTCGCCTAAGCTGTCCGCCCCGCGCCTTTGTCCGCCCCTCACCCGCTCAGCTCTCGGAGCTTCTGCCCCTCTGGGGGAGGCGGGGAGACCGCGAAGGTCTGGGCTGCCCCAAGGACGTGCTGCGCAGCGAGCCTCTGGGCCGACGGTTTGCAGGGCTTTGATCTATTCTTCCTAGGTTTCAGCTGTGATTTTATTTTCCCCTTCACGATGAAAGCCAGCTGCTTCCGTTCTCATTCGTGGTCAGAAAGCCTGGGCACAAGGCTTCTACCCTAGTGCGGAATAACTCTGTTATCCCCCACCCTCTGTTATGCCAGAGGCCTTTGACCTGCCCTGTTGGCCGCCGTCGCTTCCCACCTTCCTCTGCCCAGGGGAAGAAGTCTCTGTCTACAAGACCCTTTTTCTGTTTGAAAAAAGAAAATGAAAATACAGATGCCAGTCGTGGACCTCTGGTCTTAATTACATTGGTTTTATTAATACATTTAAATAAACTACGATTGTGGGAATGGGGGAGACGACATGAGATGTGTTCTTTAAAAGTGTAGAGTATTAAACAAATAGAATTTTTATTTTTGGTAAATAACACGTTTCACATTAAACTTTAACATCTTTTTCATGTTTTATCATGAATGGGCGTAGATCTAGTAATAGTGTATAGTTTGAGCTTCAGACTTTTTCTTATTGGCAGTTTTCAATAAGTCTATACTTCTTTACCGGAATGGGAGGCACTGTGACAGCTACTCAGAGAATTTATTAAGGATTATCCATCAATGCTATACCTTTCATACTTACATTCTGACTTTAAGGGATGCTTTCTTGAACATTCGTTTAACTGGAATTAATACTGGGTAGTTTTCCCTTGCTTGGTATGATTCAGTTGTGTAAAGAAAATGTTAACAGAAAAAATTTTTTTCATATTTAGATGATTTAAATTATTCTTAAACGTATATATTATAAATGAGTAGTATTATATTGGAAATACACATACAAGTTTTAATTATTTTATATGAACAGTATTTTTGATCAGCTAACAGGTGCCTGCACATTGTAGGCCACAATAAATATTTTAGAAATTTTAAATGAATCTTTTTCGAAGCGAAGTAAAAAAACAGCACCCACGTCCTTTCCCTGAATTCTGTTTCAGACTAATTTTTATTGAGGCCCAAACAAATTGTAATAAAATACCCCATGCTCTAACGTACTTCTCAAATTGCGTGGTATGAAAAGTGATGATGTGCTAGGCACACAAGTAGAGAACAGTGAAGTTCTGTAAAATCTATTTTCAACTGGTCTCAAGGCATTGTTTTACATTCTTAAACTAATTTTTGGCAATTTTTATGCCAATAATGGCCAAAATAGGAAAATAATAATAGCAATAATAAATTATTTATTGAGCACCTTTTGTATGCCAGGTAGTGTGTTATATATATTATCAAATCCTTACAATAACCTCAAAGGTAGGTATTATTTTCCTTATGTTGTAGCCGAGACCACTGAAATCATAGGTCGTACTGCTGGAAATGGTAAACTAGATAAGAATCTAGATCTGACTTTCTACTTATTTTGTTGAGAGCATACTTCTTGGAAAGTTGCTGTCTCTCCTTTCATCTGTCACATTTATCTTTTTGAATCCGTTTAATCTGAGGATTTTTGGAATGGTAACGTTACCACTACAAACATTATGTAGTACTAAGTGCCAGGTAGTACTGTCCATATGTCCTCAAAAGTATGTGGGCTAGCTACTATTTTTCTTTGTTTTACAGATGAGGAAACTGAGGCATAGAGGTACGTAATCAGAACCAGATAATACCTTAAGTGGTAGAACCAGGACAAAAATTTGGGTAGTCTGGCTCCAGGGTCCATACCCAACACGATTCTGGCCCATCAACAAGGTACCTCTCTGGTTGCTAGGAAGCTGTGATTTTTAGAGTGCTTAGTTTTTTCTTTGTTTCTTTTTAATGTTCATGCAGAAACATGTAGGATAACTTTATGATGTCTACCACCTGATGTCCTACATCAGTATTTTACGTAAACAATTACATAGTACTAATCATAGTTAACACTTAACTGAGAGCTTCTGCATTCCAACTCCCCATTCCAACATTTAAACATCTCACATAATCCTTAGCAGGATCCTAGGAGGTAGATACTGTTATTTTATGTTGCATCACATTTGTAAGGTGCTTTTATTGTCTTCAAAGTGCCTTCACAAAAATAATCCCTTTGATTATTTGTATGATGTCAAGTAGAGGTATTACCAGCACTTATTTTTTATTGCAGAATTTCAAATGACTTGCCTTGACTAACTTGTGTGGAGTTAAAACTCAAACCAGAGCTTCAGACTCCTATGTTCATTGCTTTTTCCACTATACTGGTTTCTCAGTGGATCTTTGCTTTATACTTCTTGTCTTAAAATAGATAATATTTTTCCATAGGAACAGCTTATATTTGGAGATTATATTCCCAACCCAGATTCAACATCAGTTAAGTCATAGATATGACTAGCTGTAAATCTTTGTCATTATTTTCATCTGTAAATTTATGTTCTGACTTCATATATAATGCCTGGCACATGGTGAGGCCTCAGTAAATGTTAAAATTCTTTTTTTTTTTAAATTTCAGCTTTATTGAGATATAATCGACATAAATTCTCAAAATTTTCTAAATTTGAAGAGAGTAGCTTCTTTTTCTCTTCGATACCACAGCCTTCTCCCTCCCTTGCCTCACAAACAGCTTTCAAAATTGTTTCATTGAATCATAACTAACTTCAAAATGTTTAGACTCTCTCTCTACCCTAAGCCATCATTCCCAACTGCTGTCTTCCCTATACTCTCCTTCTAGAAAGAGCATGGATTTGAGAGTCAGTTTTACCTGGATTTGAGTCTTTGATCTCCCTCTTACTAGTTCTGTGGCCTTGTACAAATTATTTAACTTTTCTGAATGTGTTTCTTCATCTTGTAAAATTGGGGAAAGCATCTATCTTATAGGGTTGTGGTGAGAATTGAAATAACTTACATAAAAGGCTTAGCCCAGCTCCAGGCTCCTAGTAAATATTCAGTAAATAAGTTCTTAAAATTCTCTAAGGTTGAAGGAGGTAGCTTCTTTTTCTCTTTGGTACTGAGGCCTTACCCTCCTCCACAATACCAACAGCTATTATGTGTCCCTCCTCTGCCCCTGATGGCTCCCTTCTGCTTTGGCTGTCAGCAAGTGATATTAAAATGATGTTTGCCTGTTTGTATCCTCAACTCTCTACTAGTAAACTCCTTGAGGACAGGGACCATGCCATATTTATTATGGTATCCCCAATGCTTGGCTTATAGTTGGGACTCACTAAATGTTTATTGAGCGACATCCATTTGGAAAGCCTTCTAGAGACTTTTTTCTTGGTCATCCTGTTGCCTGAAGATTTTGGACACACCCTTAGTCACTTGATTCAAGGTCTCCTGGATTGAACCAGAGGATGTGTGATGGTAGGAGAGAGGGTGGGGAGCCAGATGAAGAAGCAGGCGAAGCCTCCACTCTGCAGGTATGAGTGCATGTGTGTATTTGTGTGGAGGTGCCTTGGCTTTTTATATATGAGAGTCAGGGTGTTTGTTTGGATGTGTGTAAGGGTTAAACCTTATCAGGCCAGTTGTCACATTGCTTCTGAAGATAAGGAATAAGGACTTTCCAAAAAATGTTTCAAACATATAAAAACAATGCTAATTACATTTGTTGATATACTCTCCCCACCATATATAACTCATAATCACATGCGTAGTAACAATGATTATGCTTACCCTAAAATGTCAGATTAACTTAATTCTAAGTTTCGTTTGATTACATCAGTCAAAATTAAGTATACTCAGCCTCCATTGTTTATAGCATGGACATTCACTCACAGAGAAATAAAGGAAATATGGCTTAGGACTGCAATGAAATTATCATTCTTTTTAACTAGCTTTTTTTTTTTTTCCACAGTTTAGTTCTACCATCCATGAACTGCTAATCAAAATACAGATCAGGCATACATAAGGATTTTTTTTTAAGGAAGATATATTGTATTCAACTTTTTCTCTCAACATATTATTATGAAAAATTTTAAACATACAGCAGAATCAAAAGAATTTTATAGTGAACACTTGTATACCCGTCACTTATATTCTGCCCTTAACATTTTATCATACTTTTTTAATCACATATTTACCCATCTGTCCATCCTTCTATCTATCTATCCACCCATCCATAATATTCAAATGCTGTTATATTTGAAGAGATTTGAGCTATATATTCTGTTTTGATTTTAGGTCAGTTTTATCTTTCCTTTATGTAGTAGTAGATAATTCTTAGGAGATAATTCTTAGGAATGAATTATAACTGATTTATAATGTTCTGAAAACATTTGGATTTCAGATGCAAATAAATCTATTTGTCTTCTCTGTCTCTAGTTCCAAAAGATGAGTCATGGATATTCAGAAAACAACAATTTCCTAAACAATAACAACCAAATGGTGTTGGACATGATCCTTTACCCATTAATTGGAATCCACCAGACCATCAACTGGGAATCAGTGGCAAGGCTTGTGCCTGGATTAACACCCAAAGAGGTAAGTAACAGTTTTCCAGGTATCTACTGAAAAGAGATCAGAAGAAGTGATCAATTTAAAGGAATAACTGTTATACTAAGAAGAAATATTTGAGTTTTACATATTCATATGCACATATAAATACTGAATATGCATACATACGATGCAATTTGGCTAAATATAATCTATGTAAATTATATGATATATTAATCCACCTGGTATGTTTAAATTCAACCTTATCTTAAATGTTTACAACTGAATGGGTAGATAACATTTTTGTAAATCCAGTTTTATTAAATTGCTAATGCTATGCTTTTCAAACTTGAGTAATGTACAGACCTTTTTAAAGGAAAAAAACCTTGAAAACTGCCAATGATGACTTAAATTATTATAGTGGAAATTAAATGTGCACTAACAATACTGGGTATAAACACACCTATACGATCATAAACCAAATTTACATTTTATAGACAAGTGAAAACTCAAACCAACACAATTCAAACTAATAAGCTTACTTAATGTGATAAGTAATAGTGTTTTGCTGAAATTAAATTGCTGATTATAATGCAAATATTTGTGTAGCCTCTTGTGGCACAAATTTTTTTGCATTTAGCCTGTACTGCCATGTGCCCTTCAAAGCCTTTACTCTTTCCCCACTTTTCTCTCTTTAACCCTCTACCATGAAGCTGTGTGTTGTGCCAGGACATTACTTGCCTTTCCTTGGCACTAACACATCTCTTCTCTATACCAGGTTTCTTCTCCACATTGTCCTTTATTAAAATTAGCCGTGGGGGCTTCCCTGGTAGCGCGGTGGTTGAGAATCTGCCTGCCGATTCAGGGGACATGGGTTCGAGCCCTGATCCGGGAAGATCCCACATGCCGCGGAGCAACTAAGCCCGTGCGCCACAGCTACTGAGCCCTCGCACCTAGAGCCCGTGCTCCACAACAAGAGAAGCCACCGCAGTGAGAAGCCCGCACACCTCAACGAAAAGTAGCCCCTGCTCACTGCACCTAGAGAAAGCCCGCACGCAGCAATAAAGACCCAAAAGCAGCCATAAATAAATAATAGAAAAATAAAATTAGCCGTGGACAATTAAAATATTTCTTGGTACCAACTTAATTTACAATTAATTTACAACAGAAAAGCGAATAGGCACGGAAATATTCTGTCATCCTAATGACCTGGATGATTTTATTAATGTTATCCTCAGAATCAAAACTCACAATCTAAAAACTCTTCTAGGGAACTCTTAGGTTTCTGGTAATTCATCTATGCACCCTAGTTGGAGAAACACTGACCTCAGAATTTTTTGCTGTTAAAAGGAACCCTAAAGTGGATGAGTCATCTCAGATTTCTAGAAGTAGAAAGGACATTAGTGATTTTACCCAGTAGGTTTTAAGCATATGCACCACTGCCTGGCCCATAATACACACTCAGTAAATACCTATAGGATCAGTGAATGAACCAAATTCTACCCTCTTCTTTTACAGCTGAGAAAACCAGTACCCACAGGGATTACTTGCCCTCGGTTATGTTATAGGTCTTTGTGAAATGATGAGGGAATTTATTATTAAGTGTATGTTATCATTCCCTAATCTATACTTTTTCATCTTTTGGAATTTTACGTGTTAGGTTTTAAAACAAGGCAAACCTGTGAATTTGACTATTTTTCCAACTTTTTATTGTGAATATTTTCAAACATACAGAAAAGTTAACAGAATAGTATAGCATCCCTATATCCTTTATTTGGAGTCAGCAATTCTAGGTGTTTGCTTGATCTCTTTATGTAACTTTTTTTTTTTGACACTTAGAAGTAAGTTTCAGACATCACGATACTTCATAGACTGTAGCATACATCTTAAAATAAGGATATTATTGCATAACTACAGTACCATGATCAAACCTAAGAAAATTAACAATAACTCCATCTTATCATCTAATATCCACTGTATATTCAAATTCACTCAGTTGAGAACTTTGGTTTTTTTTGGCTGCACTGTGCGGCTTGCAGTTCCCTGACCAGGGATCAAACCCGTGCCCCCTGTAGTGGAAGCACGGACCCCTAACCACTGGACCACCAGGGAATTCCCAAGAAATTATTTTTTTAACTAAAATGCAACTAAATGTGAATCAGACTGTTTTTAAGTAATGTTAATTTTTTTTTTTTCACGGTACGCGGGCCTCTCACTGTTGTGGCCTCTCCCGTTGCGGAGCACAGGCTCCAGACGCACAGGCTCAGTGGCCATGGCTCACGGGCCTAGCCGCTTCGCGGCATGTGGGATCTTCCCGGACCGGGGCACAAACCCGTGTCCCCTGCATTGGCAGGCGGACTCTCAACCGCTGCGCCACCAGGGAAGCCCAGCAATGTTAATTTTTAATTAATTTCTTATTACTAAACAAGACATATCCTCAAAGAATACACACACAAACATAACACACACACACAAGGAAACAAGTGAAAAATCAGAATTATAAATATGACCCTACCTAAAGTAAGCTGTTGAAACCTTGTATATATCCTTCCAGATTCTTTTCTATTCATATATGAATTCTTAGAAGTGGACATGTAACAAATGTACTACTTTGCTGCTTTGTTTTTCACTTAGCATATTGTAAACATCTTTATGTGTCAGTTGCTAGAGTTCTACATTTGATGACAGTATACTGTTATTTGAGCTAAATCATAATTTATTGAACCTTTTATTGGATATTTAAGCTATTGTTTCCAACTTTTGACTACTGTAACAAATATCCTATTCTTTTCTTAGGGGATAATCTCAGAAGCAGAATTGCTTCATTAGAGGGCATGTGCATTTTTAAGGCTTTTGATACATATTGTCCACTGGAAGGGTCATCCATGTTTACTCCAGTCAAAATAGCCGAGTGCCTGATCCTTGCACTTTATATATCGAGTGTTATTTCTCTGTGTGTCTTTTCAAAATTCTTATTTATATGTAAATAAATATTTATATGATTTTAATGTTATCACAGTTTTCACTTCCCTTTCTTTAAATCCTAAAGGATGAATGTTTTATATTTTATTGTTCCATATCCTTTTACTATTTGTAGATTTGTTGTTTTACTAGTTTAATAACAGTTTTCTATGTATTGAATATATAAACCCTTAATCTAGCTTATTTCTCTGTTTTTTTTCAGCCTGTAAGTTATTAATGATAGTCTCTTGTATACACATGTTTAAAAGTTTATGTTAAAAATCTGTGAATCTTTTACTTTGATGTTCTCCTTTTTTGTCATGTTTAGAAACCTTCTCAACCTAAAGACTGTGAATAATATAAAATCACCTACATTTTGCTGACTACTTTTTATTTTACATTTAAATGTTGACTCCACTTGGAATATTTTTTTTTAATTATTTTTTTGGCTGCATTGGGTCTTCATTGCTGCGGGCTGGCTTTCTCTAGTTGTGGCTAGTGGGTGCTACTCTTTGTTGTGGTGTGCAGGCTTCTCATTGCTGTGGCTTCTCCTGTTGCAGAGCATGGGCTCTAGGCACGCGGGCTTCAGTAGTTGTGGCACATGGGCTCTAGAGTGCAGGCTCAGTAGTTGTGGCGCACGGGCTTAGTTGCTCTGCGACATGTGGGGTCTTTCCAGGACTCGAACCTGTGTCCCCTGCATTTGGCAGACAGATTCTTAACCACTGTGCAACCAGGGAAGTCCCTGGAATTTTTTTAGTTTTAACTTTTTTCCTAATGACTAGTTAGTTGTCTCAACATTTATTGAATAGTCCATTCTTCATTACTGGTTTGAAATTTTACCTTCAGATCTATTTCTCGACTTACCATTCTAATCCATTGATCTCTCTATCTAATCCTATTGACTGTTCCGTACTGACTTATTTTCAATATTGTTTTACCATCTGATGAACAAAAAGAAACTATATATATATTTTTTTAAGGTTTATTTATTATTTATTTAATTTATTTTTGGCTGTGTCAGGTCTTAGTTGCGGCACGCAGGGTCTTTGTTGAGGCATATGGGATCTTTTCGTTGCGGCGTGTGGGTTTTCCCTTCTCTAGTTGTGACATGCAGACTCCAGGGTGCATGGGCTCTGTGGTTTGTGGCATGCAGGCTCTCTAGTTGAGGTGCGCAAGCTCAGTAGTTGTGACGTGCAAGCTTAGTTGCCCCATGGCATGTGAGATCTTAGTTCCCTGACCAGCGATCAAACCCGCGTCCCCTGCATTGGAAGGCGGATTCTTTACCACTGGACCACCAGGGAAGTCCCAAAAATTATATATTTTTAAAGTTTCTTGAATATTCTCTTAATCTCTGGATTTTTTTTTTTTCATTTTGAAGTTGACCTGTTGATATATTGGAAGTAGAGAAAGGATGAATTAAAATTTTCTAGTTAAGCATTTACCTTAGCTAAAATAATGTATCTAATTTTTCCAAAGTGACTATACCATTTTATATTTTCACCAGCAATGTATGAGGGTTCCAATTTCTCCACATCCTTGCCAACACTTTTATTATGTCTTTTTTATTATGGCCATCCTAGCGTGTGTGAAGTGTTAACTCATTATGATTTTGATTTGCATTTTCCTAATGGCTAATGATGTTGACCATCTTTTAATGTGCTTATAGGCCATTTATAGAGCTTCTTTGGAGAAATGTCTATTCATATCCTTTGCCCATTTTTCAATTGCGTTGTCTTTTTATCATTGAGTGGTAAGAGTTCTTTATGTATTCTAGATACAAGTCCCTTGTCAGATATGTGATTGGCAAATATTTTCTCCTATTTTGTGGACTGTCTTTTCATTTCCCTGATGGTGTCCTTTGAAGTACAAAGTTTTAAATTTTATTGAAGCCTAGTATATCTAATTTTTCTTCATTGCTTGTGTTTTTAGTGTTTAAGAAACTATCACCTAACCAAGGTCATGAAGATTTTTACCTATATTGCCTTCTAATAATTTTATAGTTTTAGCTCTTATACTTAGTCTTTGATCTCTTTTGAGCTAATTTTCTTATATGATGTGAGGTAGGGGGTCCAACCTTTCTTTTGCATATAGATATCATGTAATTTTTGCTTAAACACAAAAGAAGATTTAACAATGTACTTTAAATTATTCACAGTTCACTTGCTTTTTGTTTAAGCAATCATGTGTTCATTTCAAATATTCAGGTTTCATAATTTTATTATTTCATAATAATATGAAATTGTTGTAAGAAATTGTTATATTAGAAATTGTTAGAAATTGTTGTAAGCTTTGTTAAATAAGATAAACCTACATTCAGTTTCCAATATAGCTATAAGCATTACCTAAAAGATATCAGAAGAATCTACAGTTTAAAAGCCTACCTAGGGCTTCCCTGGTGGCACAGTGGTTAAGAATCCGCCTGTCAATGCAAGGGACATGGGTTTGAGCCCTGGTCTCGGAAGATCCCACGTGCCGCGGAGCAACTAAGCCAGTGCGCCACAACTTCTGAGCCTGCACACCTAGAGCCTGCGCTCCGCAATGAGAGAAGCCACCGCAATGAGAAGCCTGCGCACTACAATGAAGAGTAGCCCCTGCTTGCTTCAACTAGAGAAAAGCCCGCTGGCAGCAACAAAGACCCAATGCAACCAAAAATAAAAAATAAATAAAATAAATTTATATTTTTAAAAAAAGCCTACCTAACCACTTTCACTGTTACAAAAAATAAACTCATTTTGTAGGAAAAATGGATTCAGTTAAATCACTTATATTCTTTATCCTATAGATGTACCTGTGAACCTGTACATTCTTCTAATCATTACAGCATTTTTTTTCTTTGCCAGGCCTTCATCACTGCTTTTTTCAGTCCTCATACAAAAAATATTTTCTGTTTCTCATTTATCATATTAATTATTTTTATTTAATTTTAAGACTTTGCTTAAAGAGGTGGGCATACATACTGAGTATAATATTTTAGTCTAAACTTATGTATCTTTTTGTTTTGTTTTTGTTTATTCTTTTGGCTGCACCATGGAGCATGTGGGATCTTAGTTCCCTGACCAGGGATCAAACCCATGCCTCCTGCAGTGGAAGCATGGAGTCTTAACCACTGGACCGCCAGGGAAGTCCTACACTTACGTGTCTTTTAAATGCATTTTCAAAGGACTAAGCCTTGAATAGGGATTTCTTTGTAGTAATAGTACTATAGTACTATTAGTAAACAATCTTTTCTGAAAACGGTGCTTAATATCTAGTGGGCACTTGATAAATTTTTGTGTAATAAATGAATGATGACATACCCAATGCATTATTCACTTAATATATACGTGTATACGTGATATATATTTTTCTCCTTTTGCACCTCCCAGATTACTTGGTCTGCTATGCAGTTTGCCACCCACGTTGCTACTGATGGAGATTTAAACATGAATGCTATAGAAGTGTTGTTTGACCAAGACCCACATTAAGGAAGGCATTTTATGTTGTGACGTAGTACACACTTAGAAATGACATTTTCGTGAAGGACTACTTAGCCTTATTATGCTTAATGCACTCTTGATATTTTCTAATCTATTGTATTTTATTTCTTTTTTTTTAGTTGCTAATCTGGACTTTTCTAAGTTGATTCCGTGACTAACAATGGGTTAAGGGAAAACACTGTTCTAGAACAAACTGCCCAAATATGTGGCCGTGAAGTGTTACTACAGTATTTTGTGCATGGTGAACCTCACTGTTAGTAAGAATAAAGACTCATTATTTTAATAAAGAAGATCTAGTGTCACAACTCAGATACTTTTTTTTTTTTCTTTGAAGGTTAGAATTTGGTCTTGTTCCTGGTGGAAATTCAGTGTGAAAATAAAAGCCAAGTTTTTAACTAAATTATTAAAATTATCAACTGATGATAGACGTAGACCGTGGGGAAATATGGTTGATAAAGGCATTCTTCATTTTTCTACAAAAGCATAAGTACATTATGCCTTTGAGTTAAAGCATATTTTTTTAAGAACTACCCTGAATTTTAAAAAAAAAGTAAGTCAGAGGCTTTCATGTATTGAAATGTGCGCTAATTTTCTAGATGTTACCCAAGAGACTAATATTCACTTATAAAAAATGATTTAAAACCCCCCAGACATGCATTTCCTTCCTTTATGTCATTACAGTGTGCAAAGAGGTTTGATGAACTGAAGAACAGTGGAAGCTCACCTGTGGACAACCACTGTAGTCCCCTCATGGCTGCTGGAGAGAGTCCTGTTGAAACTTTAGCCACATATATCAAATCCTCGCTTCTTGGCACACAAAGAGAATTTCAGGAGACTCCAGTTGGTCAGGATGCAGTTTCTAAAACAGGTAAGGTTTTAAAAACAAAATGCAGTGCTTGTCCTTATGACAATTCTACAAAATATTATGCATTCCCATCAACTTCTCTTTATTTAAAGGCTAATAGAAACATTAATAGAAAAATCTATTAGTATTTTCCTGAGCTTTAGAAATTTGTCTTTGCTGTATTTAAAAAAAAAAGTGTAAATGTTAACATACAGGTCAAACACTATTACCAAAAAAAGCTTTTTACTTTATCAAAATTTACTACTCCAGTCCATTAGCCTATTTATGTTATGTTGTAAATTTTAAAGGGATTTGACCTGTACCTTTTACTTAATTTTTTTTTTTTACTGGGAGAATCTTGCTTGCCTCTCATGTTATCTTTGCTACAGCTCCCCTCTATTGGAGTCAGCAATAGCTTCAGATGACATAGCAGCAGTGTAGAAGTGATGTTTTCCACAACTTCATTGGAAATAATAACTGGTTTTAGAAATCTTCAGTGTAGTGAATTATTTTAATTTCAGCAGCAGCAGAGTATTGATATAAAAATTTGCTTCAGGAAGAGAAAACTGTATTGTAGGCTTTTGAAAATTTGACCCCATCCCTACACACCATGTTAGTATTTTTTAAATCTTCAGTGTAATGTTAGCAATTTGTGATCCTTTTTTCGTACTGTTTTTTTCCATATACCTTTAGAAATATTAAGGCACCTGACAAAGTACCACCTTTAAGTACTCTTGGAAACCATGAATTTATAGTATAACCATTCAATAAGTAAAAACCCATTCTCAGTTAGAAATGCTAACCTCCCCCCTTTGTTTTTGTATGTGTTTGTTTCTGTATTTAAGGAAGACATAGTATAGCTTCCACAAGGAATTGTTCTTCAGAAAGTGAAAATTGTACTACTCATAATGGTGGAGAAAAGACTGAAGAATCTGAAGGGTAGGAGGCTGGTTCTTTGCTAGATAAGCTTTAATATGAATATCAACTTTAAATTATAAAAATATGATTGCTAATTTTATATATCAGTTACCATAATTTAGGAATTTCACATTATGCAATTGCTGAAATAATTGAAATGAGGGTAGTTGATGTGTTGAACTATAAACAATTGCCTGATAGGTAAACATATGGCTTATTCATATAACTTATAAATTGGACAACAGTTTTCCACTTTAAAAATTCATTTTCATCTTGTAAGTATTAGAAATAACATCTATTAACATAAAATTTTGAAAAGTGAATTTTAAAACCCAAAGAAAAGTCTCTGCCATTAGTTCTCCAACTTTATTAAAGAAACTGGATGTGTGTTTTAGAACTATTTGAATATAATTACTCATTGTAGAAATATTTAAAAATTAAAATACATCTTTCAGTATAATGCAAGTTTTGATAATTTTGTATTGTTTTGTGTATTTTACATACAATAAACTGCACATATTTAAGTATTCACTTTGATGAGTTTTAGCCATATAACCAATGAAGATAAAGAACATTTTCATCATCTCTAAAAGCTCCTTTGTATATTTTCTGTTCTGATAGTTTTTTATAACAGCTTTATTGATATATAATTCACATACCATAACATTTATCCTTTTGAAAAGTTCTGGAGATGGATGGTGGTGATAATTGCACATCAATATGAGTGCACTTACTGCCAGTTAACTGTACATTTAAAAATGGCAAATTTTGGGGCTTCCCTGGTGGCACAGTGATTGGGAGTCCACCTGCCGATGCGAGGGACGCAGGTTCGTGCCCTGGTCCGGGAGGGTCCCGCATGCCGCGGAGCGGATGGGCCCGTGGGCTGTGGTCGCTGGGCCTGCGCGTCCGGAGCCTGTGCTCCGCGGCGGGGGGAGCCGCATCGGTGGGAGGCCCGCGTACCGAAAAAAAAAAAAAAGGCAAATTTTATGTTATGTGTATTTACCACAATAAAAAAATTCACCCTTTTATAGTTTAGTGAATTTTAGTTTATTCACATAGATTTTTTTTTCCGGCCGTACCACGTGGCTTAGTTCCCTGACCAGGGATTGAACCCACGCCCCCTGCATTGGAAGCACAGAGTCTTAACCACTGGACTGCAGGGAAGCCGCCCTCACATAGATTTTTAACTGATAGGTTTTGGGTATGGCACAAAAATTTATCTGATAAATTAATTAGGATTATCTAATTTCATGTTGTGCCCCAAAAAGCCACAGAAATTTCATACTTCATTATACCAGCCATTACCTGTTTATATTTTGACCACAATTTCTTTGAAAGAACAACTTGCAAAGTTACTTAAATTCCTTTGACTTTGACAGAGCATTGATTATTAATCCTTTTTCTGTAGCCAGTTTTGTTTCAAATGTAATTTCTCTGTATTAAAAAATTTTTTTTAAATAAATTTTAAAATTTATTTATTTTTGCTGTGTTGGATCTTCGTTTCTGTGCGAGGGCTTTCTCTATTTGCAGCGAGTGGGGGCCACTCTTCATCGCGGTGCACGGGCCTCTCACTATCGCTGGCCTCTCTTGTTGCAGAGCACAGGCTCCAGACACGCAGGCTCAGTAGTTGTGGCTCACGGGCCTAGTTGCTCCGCGGCACGTGGGATCCTCCCAGACCAGGGCTTGAACCTGTGTCCCCTGCATTAGCAGGCAGATTCTCAACCACTGCGCCACCAGGGAAGCCCCTAAAATTTTTTGAAGTTCAATTAAACACACATTAAATTCATATTATAGGGTAGTCTGTCACTTCCTATCTAATCTCTTCCTTTTGTAATGACATGAAGGCAGTTATGGATCACACTAGTGTTTCTTTTTGTGGTGATGTAATTTTCAAGGGCATATAAATTCAAGGAGTATAGAATTTTTGAAGCAATCTTTCTGATGCATCATCTAAACTTATTCTTAAATTGTTTTTTAAATATGTAAATAAGCATGTTGTAGTCTTAAGAATTTTTTAACCACATTTACTAATTTATATTTATTGAATGCCTAGAAACAAGCTTTCTTGCTGTTAAAAATAATAAAGTAGCTATGCTAATTTTTTGATACTTCAATGAATAATTTTAACTGTTTTTCCTATTTATTAATAGTAAGAAAATTTTAGTATTTAATCTATAACTCCATCTCATACCCATTACCATGTAAAAGTGCTGTTTTATGTTCCTCACAAGAATTAGAATGTATAATTTAATTTTTCTTTGTGAATTGGTATTTTTAAAAACATTATAATTAACTTATAATTTGAAAATAAATTTAAAACCCTGTAAATTATAATAAGTTCTGTGGTAAAAATATTTTTGTTTTATTAAATCAATAGCTTAACTAAAATTAGTCAATTTTCAGATACAGATCAGGTTAGCAAGACACTTATGAAAACTTCTGAATGTCAAACCCTGTAAAACTGATGTGTGATTAAAACCTTGAAAAATATCTTGTTCTCATACTTCCAATAAATGTCAATATTATTGGCTCCTCTTCTAAAATGCTAATAATTTCATTTCTGTGTAACATTTTTTATGAAGGCCAAACATGGTGATCCATGTATGTGATGAAGCAAAAAACTTGAAAGAAGATTTTATTTGCCCGCGAGATCTTTTGATATCAGAAATGAAGTACTTTGCTGAATATTTATCTGTGGACGCCCAGCGCTGGGAAGAGGTGGACATTTCAGTTCATTGTGACGTTCACATTTTCAACTGGTTGATAAAATATGTTAAAAGGAACACTAAGGAGAATAAAGATTGTGAGATGCCCACTTTAGGTAAAAGACAATCTATTGCTTATTTTGTAGTGCAATTTTTGTGTCAGCTGGAAGTTGCTTCAGGCCAAACATGAAATGTGGAAAATTGTTCAAACATTAGTATTTATGCTCAGATTAGTAATCACCTTTTAGGAAACTGATACCTCACCCTTTGTAAGCCAATTATAGTGAATTTATGGCAAATGGACAGGTCTCTAGATCAGCTATTTTCACTGTATGGTACAGTGACCGACCACTGGAGTCCTAAAGATCCTTTTAGAGGATCCACAAGGTCAAGAGAATCTGCTTAATAATGCCAGTATGTTGCTTGTCTTTCTCTCTGTGTTGACATTTGTTCAGATGGTGCAGAAGTAATGGAGGATAAAACTGTTGGAGCTTTAGCACACATCAAGGAAGGAGCATCACACTGTCTTAGTGGTCACTGTGTTCTTCAACACCACGTGCTCATAGGAAAAAAGAAAACAAAAAAACATTTTCACTTAAGAATATCCTTGATGAGGCAGTAAAAATTACTAATTTTATTAACTCTTGACTCTTGAGTATACATCGTTTTGATATTCTGTGTAATGACACAGGAAGTGCATTCCTGCTGCACACCAAAGTATGATGGCTGTCTGAAGGAAAAGCATTTATTTGTACAGTTGCTTGAGTTGCAAACTAGCTGCTTTTTTACGAAACCATTTTTACTTGGAAGAATGGCTGACAAGTTATGGTTATTCAGACTTAGGCATTTGGCAGATATTTTCTTTCTCTCTCTCTTTTTTTTTTTTTTTTTTTTTTGGCCACACCATGTAGCTTGCAGGATCTCAGTTCCCCGACCAGGGATTGAACCCAGGCCACGACAGTGAATGCCCAGAATCCTAACCAGTAGGCCACCAGGGAACTCCCCAGACAAATATTTTCTTGAAAATGAATTCAATGAGCCAGTCAATTAAAGGGATACAACTAACAATATTTGTTGCCACTGATAAAATTCAAGCTTTCAAGTGAGACTTAGAGTATTGGAAAACTTGTATCTGCTTGCATGTGCTTGACAGTTCCTCAATATTTAAAGATGTTTCTGATGAGACTGGTGAGATTTTGTGTGTGTGTGTGTGTATTGTGCAATGAAATGTTTCAACATTTGGAAGATTTGCATAACTCAGTGAACCAATGTCTTCCTAATGACCAATGCATGATGTTAAAAAAAATCATGCATGGGTTGAAGGTCCACTCAAAGTACAAGATAAATCAGTGGATTTGAGATAGCAGAATAGGAAAAGTTCATTGATATGATTTCAATTCCCATTGCAACTAACCTTTAAGAAAGACTACTCACAAATTCACTGTGGAAACAGATACAAGAGAATCTAGCTGTCTTCCCTTAAGTCATACATTGAAGAGATTTATAAAAAAATGTCCAACAGTGTTATTTTCACCTATTTTTTGTTTCTATTGGAAAATATAGTTATTTTTCATAAAATATGTTAATATGTAATTAGTTCATTATTTTTAAATGAATATTTTTTTTAAATTTCTGTTTTAATTTCCAATATGGTAAATTCTGATAGATATAACCCACATAAACAAAAGCTCTCCAGGAATTTCAGTTTTTAAGATTTTTTTAAAGGGGTCTTGAGAGCAAAAGTTTGAGAACCAGTGTTCTAGAGGATCAGAAGACTAATTACTAAGTAATCTTTTTGGGGCATTGACTTGTGTAGGAAATCACACTGGTGGTTTAATGAAGTCTTTCTGTGCATGAGAATTGCAATTTACAGTAGTAGCAAAATATTTCTAGACTCTTGTTGTAAATAAACCTATACTGACAGTATATAAGAAGTCTTCTGAGGAAGTTCATAATTTAATACATTTTTGTGACCAAATTAATAAAAAAGGTTTCTAATGTTCCTTAAAATTACAAAATTGCTAACTCAAAATTTTCAACCAGTCAGAGCCCAGAGATTCCAGACCATGCAGATATGTATGTGTGAAATAAAAATCAAAATACGTAGAGAGAAAAAAATTACTGTTTGATCTAGTATGTTTAAGAACATAGTACAGGTTAAAAAAGTGGTGCAAAACTGGTGTCTCTGTAATCTTGGACATTAAATCAGTGGCTACAAATGTAAGCTTTTATAAAAGCAATCTTTATTCTAACTAGGAAAACTACCAAAATTCTTAATTAAATTGCTGATAATCCAGACCTTGTGTCTTAATTGGAATGGGTTATATTATGTTTTCCTGAGGAACTTTTTCACCAGCTCCTTCCTCCCTTTACCATTGCTCTTTGAGAACCTTTAATCTAGAATTGTTACTTAAGGAAAGATTGGGATTACTTATTTTAATCATTGCCTGCATAGTCCTTTATTTAGGAGGATTGTCTTAGTACTATAATGGTAAAAATCACAGTTTTTTTCTTTTTCTTAAAAATATACCTCATGGGAGATGACTGAAGATGTTTTACTAAAATGATAGATAGCATCAGCCGGCATCCGCCTTTCCCTGGTTGTGCCTCCGAAGTCTGCCTTTAGGAAGTAATTTTGCATTTCTGCAATAGTAAATTTTATATTATCTTTCAGAATCTTTTAAATTAAGTATTTGTTCATAACAATCATTTGAACCACATTTGAAGTAGCTTCACTGTCATTTTTGTGTGATGAGTTATATTCACAACTTTAATTATCTTTTTCCCTGGTTTAGTTAAGGAGAAGTTTGCATATATCATATCTTTAGCTGGAGTCTTTTTACTTGATATGAGTCTAATTCCAAGGCAAATTTACTATGCATTTTCTCTACACTGTAAGTTTTAACATTGCATTTTCTTTCTTTCATGTATATAAGCCATAGTAAGGTTTTATTAAATTGTTCTTATTAAAGTAACATCCTCTTTTAAGGTGAGAAGGGCCTGTTCTAAGGAGATTGAGGTACAAATCCAAAGGAGAATTTAATTTTTCTCTCTTTTTTTTTTAGAGCCAGGAAATGTCATTTCGATTCTTATTTCTTCAGAATTTTTGAAAATGGATTCATTAGTAAGTATTAATAAGAGATTCAAGCTCTTTTATTCACCCATACTTGATTTAACATATAACTTGATGTTTCCTTCAAGTATCTAGAAAATTCTAAGACATCTTCCTGAAGTAGTTGTTAATTCAAGAGTGTGATTCATTAGAATAAACTGCTGGTGTTTGGAGGTACTTTGTTCTATTGGGAAGGCTATTGTTAAGGCTACTATGTATCGTTAGTATATGATGCCTATAAAACAAACAATTTATCCTCAAGGGAGGAGTTAGCTGTTGCATTAGGTGAAACTAAACAGAATTAATTTTACCCCAAAAGGGATTTTGCTCTGAAACCAAATTAAATGAAAATTAATTGGAATACATTTGTTTTACTATTAAAGTAATTGGTTTAAGCATGTTTTACTTATTTGTGTCTTTCATTTATAGTTCAGCAAATTAAGAACAAATACCCAACTACTAAAAAATGTAATTTTGTATGTGTAAACCACATGCTCATGTCTGTTGTTTAAGAATAGTTGATAAAACATAAAAGCATAATATATACATATACATATCAAGCTGTAACATTAAGTATATTTGTTTTTCTTCTTTTACCTTTTATTTAATAAATTTCTTTATGGTTCAAATGTTTTTTATATGTTTTTTGTGGTTTAAATTAACATTTAAATGAATATTTGCTTTTAACCTCTGGTAAAACTAAGCAGAGCAAAATACCCCTTTGCTGTGTTAACAGATGTGAAGTTTATTTGTTTGAAGTTTTATTAGTTCCCTGTATTCTTTGTACTCCTTAGTCCCTCTCCTTTCAGTTGTTGGTATTTATTGCTTCAGGGGAGGGTTATAGAAAAAAAGCAGAGACTAAAAGAGTCTCTGAGTTTTGATTTTTGAAATCTAAGCCCTAAAGGATGATTTTTATGCCATAGCAAAATATTTAGAAGAATGCATAATTAACCATTGCTGTTTTTCCCCAAAACCCAAATCTACCTCAAAAAATAAATAAATACATCTCACAGTGAAGAAAGGGGAAGAAAGTCAGAGAGCAAGCACAACACAACTGAGAAAACCCTGAAGTGACTGAAACTGTGTTTCTGCCACTCAGAGAAACAGAGGCTTAAAATTATCACTAAGTTTAGTTATAGGAAGTCACATACCTTGTACCCTTGAGTTTGTGGACTAAAATTTGTATCTGCCACAGTCATGAAAGATGTTCATTACATTATCGTTTGAAATATTCTAAGAAGTGTGAAAATTATTTTTCTAGCTATGTTTGTACAAATTTGACCTGCTAGACCACTTTGGAACAGTGTAGATTAACCCAAATAGGCAGAACTAAGTTATTGTGTAGCAATACATGGATTAGGCTTTTAATGAATCTTATCTTTGAAAAGTATTGATATGACATTATCCTTTATGCTACTGTCTTCAATATTCATTTTCTGTTGTGTTTTTTGTTTAGGTTGAACAATGTATTCAGTATTGCCACAAAAATATGAATGCCATAGTAGCTACCCCATGCAACATGAATTGTATTAATGCAAATCTTCTTACACGTATAGCTGATCTATTCACACACAGTGAAATTGATGATTTAAAGGACAAGAAAGATAAGTTTAGGAGGTAATTTTTAAATTTTAATTTAATTAATTTATTTTTTTAAAACTTTTGGTGGCACCACACGGCATGTGGGTCTTAGTCCCCTGACCATGGATCGAACCTGCACCCCCTGCAATGGAAGCACAGAGTCTTAACATTGGATCACCAGGGAAGTCCCTAAATTTAATTTTAAAAGTAATGTTCCTATTAGAAGAAATGTATTATTTCTATTTCATTTTAGTAAAAATTCTATATTTAGAATATATTTAGAAATCTATTTCCATTTTATTTTATTATTTTTTTTTTGCGGTACGCGGGCCTCTCACTGTTGTGGCCTCTCCCGTTGTGGAGCACAGGCTCCGGACGCGCAGGCTCAGCAGCCATGGCTCACGGGCCTAGCCGCTCCACGGCATGTGGGATCTTCCCGGACCGGGGCACGAACCCACGTCCCCTGCATCGACAGGTGGACTCTCAACCACTGCGCCACCAGGGAAGCCCTCCATTTTATTTTAAATGAAGTAAAATACATCCTGAGCCAGTGGCTCAGGTAAAAATTAGTAATTAAATTGGTTACGCTGAATAAGACACATATAAGCAGATTGTGGTGGTGAATTATGTTAAAAATTATTAAGACAGGCCTTAGTATAAAGGGGAAGAGTGATATGAGATGAGGTCAGCAGCACTTAGGGACTGTTTAAGTCATAGCAAGGAGTGTATACTTTATTCTAGGTGGAATGGAAGCAGAGGAGCGGCATGATCTGATTTGTTTTTAAGAGCTCAGTCTATTCTGTGTGGAGAATAGACTATAAGAATATAAGAAGCAAGACCTGTTAGAAGTCTAGTGCAGCAGTCTAGTGAGAGATGAAAGGCTTTGGACTAGAGTGGAGGCAGGGGAGCTTGAAGGAAGTAGATGGATTCAGAATATGTTAATAGAAAGATTTGACAGATTTTCAAATGGAATGATGTGGCAAGAGAGAAAGTATTTTAGGATAATTACTAGGTTTTAAGGTTGAGCAACTAAGTGTGCTAGTTTCATTAATAGAGAGGGCAATGACTGGGGTGAGGGGAATCAGGAGATGGGTTTGGGTCTTGTTAAGATTATTTAATATATTTAATATACTTCTTGGACACACAGGTAGGATGGCAAGGAGCTAGTTGGATATGTAAGTCTGAAGTTTAGGTCAGAGGTCAGGGCTTAAAATAGAAATATAAGAGTAGGTGAGGTTTGAAACCATGGAAGTGAATGAGATTTCCTAGCAATACCATATGCTCTCCCCTGAATTGCAGTGGTACCTTTACTGTAAATCAGGAGACTATACGTGTGAGGTCTCTTTCTGAATTCTCCATTTTGTTCTGTTCATTTCTTTGTCTGTACTTTTATCAGTAGCACACTGTCTTAAGTACAGTAGGTTTCTAATGTTTTTTGGTATCTAGTAATCTGAATTCTCCAGCTTTGCCTTCCTTCAAGATTGATGTCTTGGTCATTTTTTTTTTTTTTTTTTTGCGGTACACGGGCTTGTCACTGTTGTGGCCTCTCCCCTTGCGTAGCACAGGCTCTGGACGCACAGGCTCAGCGGCCATGGCTCAGGGGCCTAGCCACTCCGCGGGATGTGGGATCTTCCCAGACCAGGGCATGAACCCATGTCCCCCGCATCGGCAGGCGGACTCTCATCCACTGCACTACCAGGGAAGCCCTGTCTTGGTCATTTTGTATATTTTGCATTTCCATATGAATTTTGTAATCAGCCTGCCCATTTTCTCTTCTTTCCCTCTCATACACACACACAACCCTGCAGATTTGAGGGTTAATATTCAACCTGTAGATTTGGAAAGAGACATCTTAATAATATTGAGTCTTTCAGTTCATGAACACGGTATAACCCTCCCCTTATTTTAGCAATGTTTTATAGTTTTTAGTGAGACATACTTTTCCTTTTTTAACTAAATTTATTCTTAGGCATTTGAATTTTTTGGTGCTATTGTAAAAGCTATTTTTATTTATTTTATTTTCTAATTGTTAGCAAGAGAGTATTGATAAAGACTGTCCAACATTTGGAGTTTCAACAAGGGAGGAGCCAGTGAGGAGCCTGAGAAGGAGGAGCTAGGGGGTCAAAGGGAAGGCAAAAGGAAAGAGGGTTTCAAAAAGGAGGAAGTGATTAAGTGGTCAAATGTGTGGAATGCTGCTACCCTGTAGGGTAAGATGAGAACAGAAATGTGGCCAGTTGGATTTAAACAACTTTTTTCCAGATGTTTTGCTCTGAATGATTGCAGAAAAATTCAGCAGTAGCTATTATAGATAGGTAGGCTCAAGAAATGATTTTTTTTTAAGAAGGGAGATACTAGATTATATTTATATATGCTGATCAGGATGATTCCTTATAGTGGGAGAAATTGATAGTGCAGGGAATTATCTAAGAGTTTAGTCCTTAAGGGGAATGAGACACAGGGGAATTATCCAAGAGCTAAATACTTGAAAATGGAATCAGGATCCTAAATCCAGATTGGCCTTTAATAGCAGTCATTACTTGAGAGAAAATGGAGACAGTCAGGGTGTACACTTGGAGTTAATGACATACTTAGAAGACTTAAAGTTCATGCAGAACATTATTATATTATGCATAGTAATAAAGTATTAACATTTATTGAATGTTTAATACTGTCTGGCACTCTTTAAAAGACTATCTCATTTAACCCTCATAAAATCTTATGCATTTGAAATTACTAGCCCCATTTCATAGAGGGAGAAAATAAGGTTCAAAGATGTTAAGTTGCCAAAGAGCACATACCAAATTATTGATAGACCCAGGATTGTTAAATTTCCAAAATTCTCGGTCTTGAATATTCCTTAACAAAGGACTGAAAGAGGGGTAGATATCCATTTGTCTCATTTTTCTTGTAAAAATGGATTCTTGATCAGGCAGTTCTCATTAGTAGGTTTATTTACTTAGAACACTAAATATTTATTATAAATTCCCAAGGAAGGGCTCTCTAAGGATTTATTAGTCTTATTTTCTACATGTGCAGATAGGTCAGTGTTTATTTTCATCACTATCAAGTAACTTTAATAAAGTAGATATAAAAAATTAATTTGTTGGTCATTTGTTCTTAATAGTAAACTTTTTTGTAAGAAGATTGAGAGACTGTTTGATCCAGAATACTTGAATCCAGATTCTCAGAATAATGCAGCAACATTATACAGGTACAGTGATATGTTTTTCTTTGGTATGCTATATAATGCAGCTAAATTCTTTAATTTTACTACATTTGAAATTTTCTTCTTGGATGTTTTTGTATCTTCTTTTTTGTTGTTTTTTAATTTTTAAAATTTTAATACAATTTTTATTTTATTTTTTAAATATTTATTTATTTATTTATTTATTTTGGCTGCACCCAGTCTTAGTTGTGGCACACAGGATCTTTAGTTGCAGCATGAGGGATCCTTTAGTTGTGGCATGCAGACTTCTTCAGTTGCGGCATGTGAACTCTTAGTTGTGGCATGCATGCAGGATCTAGTTCTCTGACCAGGGATCGAACCTGGGCCCCCTGCATTGGGAGCGTGAAGTCTTACCCACTGGACCACCAGGGAAGTCCCAAATTTTTTATACAATTTTTAAAGTTTACTTTCCATTTACAGTTATTACACAATATTGGCTATATTCCTTGTGTTGTACAATACATCCCTGAGCCTATCTTATACCCAATAGTTTGTATCTCCCACTCCCCCACCTCTATTTTGCCCCTCCCTACCCTTTCCCCACTGGTAACCACTAGTCTGTTCTCTGTATCTGTGAGTCTGCTTCCTTTTTGTTATATTCACTGGTTTGTTGTATTTTTTAGATTCCACATATGAGTGATAACATATAGCATTTGTCTTTCTTTGTCTGACTTATTTCACTTAGCATGATGCCCTCCAAGTCTATGTATGTTGCTGCAAATGACAAAATTTCATTTTTTATGGCTGAGTAATATTCCATTGTGTGCGTGTGTGTGTGTGTGTGTGTGTGTGTGTGTGTGTGTGTGTGTGTGTGTGTGTGTGTGTACCACATCTTCTTTATCCATTCATCTGTTGATGGAACTTAGGTTGCTTACATATCTTGGCTATTACAAATAATGCTGCTATGAACATTGGGGGGTGCATGTATCTTTTTAAATTAGTTTTTTGGTTTTGTTTTTTTTTTTTTGATATATGCCCAGGAGTGGAATTGCTGGGTCATATGGTAGTTCTATTTTTAGTTTTTTGAGAAACCTCCATACTGTTTCCACAGTGACAGCACCAATTTACATTCCCACTAACAATGTACAGGGGTTCCCTTTTCTCCACATCCTTGCCAACATTTGTTATTTATGTTCTTTTTGATGATATCCATTCTGTTGGATGTGAGGTGATATCTCATCGTGGTCATGATTTTCATTTCCCTGATGATTAGATGTTGAACATCTTTTCATGTGCCTTTTGGCCATCTGTATTTCCTCTTTGGAAAAATGTCAATTCAGTTCCTCTGCCCATTTTTTAATCGGGTTGTTTGTTTTTTTTGATTGTATCTTTGTGTTATAGATGCTGTTTGTGTAAGAAACTTTTAACAAAAGAAACAGAAAGAAGAATTCCTTGCATTCCTGGAAAAATCAATGTGGATCAACATGGAAATATTATCTACATTCATATAAGGTGTAGTGAAAATAAAATACAGCTTTTTAAATGTGAATTAATAGTGTATTTATTAAAAGCAAAACTACTCTTATAAGGAATAGGATAATATCTTTTCTGCAATGATCCAACTTTGATTTAGAAAGATGCTACTTTCAAAACAAAATTGTTGTAAAAGCTTTATTTTATCTTGAAAGATATTCTGATCAGTGCCATTAAAATGATTTCTTTTCACTAACAGATTTTAGTTATCTATTATATAAGTGTTTTTGAGAAGACAACCAAATTTACTTTCAGATAAATTTTGGTGAGTGACGCAAATTGTCTTTAAAATTGGATTTTTTGTAATTTATTCTTCATACTTTGTCAGTATTCCATTAATGCATCGTCCTTTTTAATTCCCCTTTAAGTTCAAAACTGGTTCTCATCCTGAGTTGGGGAGTAGGGAGAGAGTGTTATAAATCGGTAGAATGTCTCAGGATAACAAAAACTTCAAAATATGTATGTATATTCTCTGACAGTATCCTACTGCTAGGAATTTATTCAGAGAGGTAATGTTGATTTGTGAAAGCACTTAATAAGGACATTTATTGCTCTATATAAATAAGAAAAAGTAAAAAAAACACTCAAATGATTAAGTGAACTAAGATATATCCATAAAATAGTATATCTATATAAAACATCTAATCAATTCTTAATGTGCAGCCTTTGAGAATGTAAAAGAATATATACTCACACAGAAAATTGTTAGTGGTAAATTAAATAAGAAAAAACAGGTTATAAAACAGAACTAGAAACATGTTCACTAAAATGTTAACTGCGGTTTTACCTTTGAGTGATAGTATTATGGATGATTTTCGTTTGCTTTTTGCTTTTTTTCCTATATTAAAAATGTACAGTACTTTTACTAAAGAAAAAACCCTACAAATGTTAGGTTTCATATTTTAAACATTAAAACAGAAACCCAGAGAAACACATGACATTTGACCCTAGTGTTAATAATAGCACAGTCAACATTAAAATATTTCATTTTTCTCTCCATATAATAAAGGGAATATACATTAGTTACTATAAGCACTTGTGATTTTTTTTTAATACAGCAGGTTCTTATTCGTCATCAATTTATACACATCAGTGTACATGTTAATCCCAATCGCCCAATTCATCACACCACCATCCCCACCCTCCCCGCGGCTTTCTCCCCTTGGTGTGCATACATTTGTTCTCTACATCTGTGTCTCAACTTCTGCCCTGCAAACCGGTTCATCTGTACCATTTTTCTAGGTTCCACATACATGCGTTAATATACGATATTTGTTTTGCTCTTCCTGACTGACTTCACTCTGTGTGACAGTTTCTAGATCCATCCATGTCTCAACAAATGAGCTAATTTCGTTCCTTTTTATGGCTGAGTAATATTCCATTGTATATATGTACCACATCTTCTTTATCCATTCGTCTGTCGATGGGCATTTAGGTTGCTTCCATGACCTGGCTATTGTCAGTAGTGCTGCAATGAACATTGGGGTGCATGTGTCTTTTTGAATTATGGTTTTCTCTGGGTATATGCCCAGTAGTGGGATCGCTGGATCATATGGTAATTCTATTTTTAGTTTTTAAAGGAACCTGCATACTGTTCTCCATAGTGGCTGTATCAATTTACATTCCCACCAACAGTGCAAGAGGGTTCCCTTTTCTCCACACCCTCTCCAGCATTTGTTGTTTGTGGATTTTCTGATGATGCCCATTCTAAATGGTGTGAGGTGATACCTCATTGTAGTTTTGATTTGCATTTCTCTAATAATTAGTGATGTTGAGCAGCTTTTCATGTGCTTTTTGGCAATCTGTATGTCTCCTTTGGAGAAATGTCTATTTAGGTCTTCTGCCCATTTTTGGATTGGGTTGTTTGCTTTTTTAATATTGAGCTGCATGAGCTGTTTATATATTTTGGAGATTAATCCTTTGTCCGTTGATTCGTTTGCAAATATTTTCTCCCATTCTGAGGGTTGTCTTTTCGTCTTGTTTATGGTTTCCTTTGCTGTGCAAAAGCTTTGAGGTTTCATTAGGTCCCATTTGTTTATTTTTGTTTTTATTTCCATTACTCTAGGAGGTGGATCAAAAAAGATCTCGCTGTGATTTATGTCAAAGAGTGTTCTTCCTATGCTTTCCTCTAAGAATTTTATAGTGTCTGGCCTTACATTTAGGTCTTTAATCCATTTTGAGTTTATTTTTGTGTATGGTGTTAGGGAGTGTTCTAATTTCATTCTTTTACATGTAGCTGTCCAGTTTTCCCAGCACCACTTATTGAAGAGACTATCTTTTCTCCATTGTATATCCTTGCCTCCTTTATCAAATTTTATACTTTTTTATCTTGAGACTTGATTTACGTTTTGAAAATTACTTCCATTTTGACAGCAATAAGTATTAATATTACTATGTGAATAAATGGATATTAACTTCGACATCCAGTTTTGTTGTTTTATTCAAAGTATTTTCCTGCAAATCAGTTGTGGATGACATTTTTCAAAAATGTCTTTAACCTAAAACAGATGTAATTTCTAATAACATGATGGCATTTTGTTATTTACTGAACTAAGGACAAAACTAACAAAAGTTCAAAAAGATTGGGGACTTAGACAAAAATAGGAACCTGTTACATATGACCATAGCAAATGGAGTTATAAGCCTTGCCTGTTTTTTTATAAGTTTATATCACATAACTTACAAATGTGTTATTACCAAGACCTGATTCTTCATTAATTTATTACTCAACTACTAGAAAATGCCTTGTGAAAATAATATAAAGAACTAATACATTAATGGAATGTTTAGAATCACCAATATTTAATAATTATTTTATAGTATGTACAATTAGAATAAAAGGTTCCATTTAGCAACATAAGCCTAAGTTCCAACTGTTAGCCTGCTCAAACTATATTTAATTTATAACGCTTTATCTAGCGTAGTAAAATAATTTGGCATTCAGTCTGTCACAACTTTTTCTGTTGTCCACAGGAAAAAAAAAGAATAAACAAACTCCCAAATGAAATTTTACCTACCATTCAGTGTAGTCCATTCCACAGCCATCTTTTGGGGAACGTTCTTGGAAATATGTCACAAATTTTAAAATATTTGTTTGAACTAAATTGTTTATATTGCTTGAGTGTAAAATAATATAACAACTGAAGCTCTTTTCCCCAGAGATAAGACTTGGGATGTTCATGAGTATTTGAATAGTCTTTCTGAAGAATTAAAATCTTGGAGAGATGTATATTGGCGCTTGTGGGGAACAGTCAACTGGCTAACTTGTTCAAGATGTTATCAGGTGAGTTTTGTCTTTTTTTAATATCCTGCTCTGCAAACATTGAGAGCAGGCTCTTTTGATATATGCTGTTTAATTAAGGTGTGTTTGTACAATATCTGACATCTTTTTAAGAAACTAGTGTCAAAACGATGGTGCTATTAAACATTGCTTGCATCTGACTTCATTTCTCATACTATGGTTCTTCCTCTATTTTATTTCCATTGCTGAAACAATCAATGACTTGATGAATTTTTATAAAACCAACAGGTTTTAAGTGATCAAATCCATTTTTTTAATGGAAAAAAGATAACAGAATTCTCACTGCCTTTCATTATTTCCAGCCAAACTGTTTCTCTGTTAGTCCATAAATTTCTTTAGAAATTCAGAAACACCCTTGCAGATAGGATACTAATGAGATATGCCCTTCTTGTTAAAATAATTGTGTTACCAGAAAGGTTTTGTTCATTTTCTTCCAAATGAAGTCTATCATAAAAGCACAAGAAAGCTTGCTATTTGAAGGTACCTATAATAAATCCTTTTCTAGAATAAATAGATCTTTATTGGTTGCAGTCATTCCAAATTAGTCTTATGTATAAATCCAGAGTGTTCTACGTAAAATTTTTTTCAATCCCTCAGGTCTCCCAGCCCCCAGTTCTTTTCCTCTCTCACTTGGGTAATTATTTTCAGTAGAAGGAAGGAAGAGCAGTGGACTCCCTATGTCCCCACAATTTTTAAAATCTTGATTTATTAAAGTATAATTTACATACAGTAAAATTTATCCTTTTGTGAGGTTTGACAAACTCATACAGTCATGTAACTACCATCACAATCAAAGCATAGACCACTTCTGTCAGCCTAAAAAATTCCCTCGTGCCCGTTTTTAGTCAATTCCTTCTTCCACCCCAGGCTCTGACAACCACTGTTCTGTTTACTGTCTCTATAGTTTTGACTTTTCCAGAATGTCATATAACTAGAATCATACAGTTTTAGCTTTTTTTTTTTTTTTTTGCGGTACGCGGGCCTCTCACTGTTGTGGCCTCTCCTGTTGCGGAGCCTGGGCTCCGGACGCGCAGGCTCAGCGGCCATGGCTCACGGGCCCAGCCGCTCCGCAGCATGTGGGATCTTCCCAGACCGGGGCACGAACCCGTGTCCCCTGCATCGGCAGGCGGACTCAACCACTGCGCCACCAGGGCAGCCCAGTTTTAGCTTTCTGAGTCTAGCTTCTTTTACTTAGGAAAATGGATTTGAAATTTATTCACATTTTTGTATCTATCAATTTGTTCCTTTTTAGCCTTAGGTAGTAGTCCATCATATGAATATATCCCAGTATGTTTATTCACTTACCAGCAAAGGACTGTAGGTGTTTCTAGTTTGGGGCCATTATGAAGAAAGCATCTATAAACATTCCCTTACAGGCTTTCATGTGAATATGTTTCTCTCGGGTAGTTACCTAGAAGTAGGATCGCTGGATTGATGGTAAATGTAAGCTTAACATTTACCATGCCTAACAGTTTCCCAAAGTCCCTGAACCACTTTGCATTCCTTCCAGCTATGCATGGGAGTTCCAGTTACCCCACATCTTCACTAGCACTTGATATTGTCAGGTTGGTTTTTTGGTGTGGTGTTGTTTTTTTTTAACTTAATAGCTGTGTAGTGGTCCTCCCCACAATGGAGTGTCGCTTATAATCAAGGATATTAGGCTTCTAAAACCTGACTTGTTTAGCATGTCAGAATGCAGAAAATTTGAAGGATTTTTTTCTCTTCTTCATAGGAAATTAAGTCTTGATTTATAATATTTAATATTTTACTATGGAGAGTTCATAAACTCATAAAATAGTTTGTATGCAAAATACTTTGTATGAGTGTACACCTTATAGCTTTTATCAGATGCAGAAAATTTTAATTAAAATCTATTATTTGAAAATCATAATTGGAACTAACAACTAAGAATTCTGAATTATAGACTATCCTTTCTTGCTTTTGTGTTCAGGATCTTTTTATTTTCTTTAAATTATCTTACCAACTTATAAATGTATCTGAAACATGACTATTAATTTTACAATTAAACTTCGATAAGATTTTCACCAGTGATTCAAGGTTACTCCATAGTTGTCACTAATACTGATGCTAAGTATTTACCTTAAAAAAATATGTCAAAGAATAAGTGAGGCAAATTTTTATTTAATTTTTTCCATTGGAAAACCTCTTATGTGATTGGCCAATTATAAAATTAGATGTACATCAAGATCAATTTAACTCATCTGAACTTAGTGTTTTTGATTTTGTTTTTTAATAGCTGTATTGAGGTATAATTACGTGCCATAAAAATCACTCACTTTAAGTGTACAATTTCCTGATTTTTAATAAATTTACAGAGTTGTGCAACCATCACCACCATCTAACTTTAGTACATTTCCATCACCCCAGAAAGATCCCTCATGTCCATTTGCTGCCATTCCCCAACGCTGTCTCACTTTTAACACCAGGCAACCACAAATCTGCCTTGTGTCTCTAGAGATTTGCCTTTTCTGTGCATTTTATGTGATGGAACATACAGTATGTGGTCTTGAGTGAAGTATTTTTGAGATGTATAATTTCATTGTGGGAATAATACTTGATTTTACGTATTTCTTTTATTCAGGCTTTTCTGTGTATAGAGTTTTCACATTGTCAATATCACTCAGAAACAGTGATTTATCCTACTGCAGGAAGTTCGCTAAGTTCTGTTGGCACTGGAATCTATCCCTGCTGTAACCAAAAGGTTCTTCGGTTTGACCCCACTCAGCTTACAAAGGTAAATTTTGAATGTTGCCCTTTTGTAATTACAGCACTCACTAACACTTTGTATTTAAGTCTTTTCCTCTTTTATTGTTTTTAAAATGTAAATATACATTCATGTAGAAGAGACTTAAAGCAATGCATAGGTAAGTATAGTAAAAAATAGAAATCTCTCTTCACACCACTCCCTCATTCTACATCTCTTCTTAGAGGTAACCACTGTTCACAGTTCCTTTCAGACCTTGTTTTATACGTTTCAGGCACAAACTATATGTTGTTTTTCATTCTGGAAATAGGATCAGACTATTCATGTTATTCTTTAGTTTGCCTTTTTCACTCAATAATATAATTAGGTGACCATTCTGTGTAATATTAACTGCTGTGTAATACTCCAAGCTGTGCGTATTTCACAATTTATTTAACCAGTCTCCTATCGATGAACATTTAGGTTGTTTCCAGATTAATAATATTACAGTGTTGCAGTGAACATCCTTGCACATATATCTTGGTGGAATATATGAGTATTGCTCTAGGTTAGAGTCCTTGATCACTCACATTCTTGGAAATGTTATGTAATTAAGTTTTGTGAATGGACGAAAGGAACCTTCAGGTCTTCATCATCATCCATACAGTAAATATTTAAGAAGTGCCAAAGTTGTGTCGCAGACTGTGCAAGGCAGAGAGTAGTGTGTAAAACTGGGTAGTTTCTGCCTCCATGGAGCTTACAGTTCAGGCAATAATGTCAAAAGGGCGGGGGGGGGGAAAGCAGGCAAAGGAATGTTTGAAGAATTTCTGTAATAGGCTGGTTTGATCTGGACCTTGAAATCAGGGAAAGCCTCCCTCCGTAAGGAGTTGGCACAGAGATCTGAAGGGTGGGTAGGAGTATGTGAGGCAAAGAGGAAGGGAAAGAGCCCTTTGGTCAGAACAGCAAGGCCAAAAGGAACACAGTGGGTAAATGAGACTGAAAGAAACTGTGCCTGTTGTAAAAAACATGCATGGCTGAAGACGGGGCTGGAGAGGTCAGCAGGTGTCAGCCATGCAGGGGCGGGACCTCCTAGTCTGTGCTTTAGTTTCTCCTTTATTTCAGATTTTGAAAATATCAATTGTTTGTGGAGAACGGCTTAGGGAATAGTCAGTAGAGTCGGGTACAAGGGGAACTATCAGAGTAGTCTTAGGGAGATGACGGTGACTTGGACTAGGGCAGTGGAGACAGAAATGGATGAATTCAGTATTTAGGAAGTAAAACTGAATTGACCTATTGGATTATTTCACAGAGGGGATTGGAGGAGTCAGGGATGACTCAGTTTCTTGCTTCTGCTACTGGATAGATGGTGGTGCTATTCACTGAGGAGGAAAACAACAGGCGAATCAGGTCTGGAGAGGAGCTCACGAGTTCTGTTCTGGACATTTTGAGTTTGAGGTACTTTATGAGATAACCAGGCAAAGAGTGTTAGATACGTGGGTTTTGGTGCTTAGAGAGTGGCTAGGCCATAGATAATAATTTCTAAGTCTTGCAAATAAGTGATAATTGAAGCCAGCAGGTATAGGTGAGCATAAGAGCAGAGGGTCTACAACAGAGCCTAGAGAAACTCCAACATTTATTGGTTGGATAGAGAAGCATGATCCTGCAAAGGAGAATGATCAGGAGGGGACAGAGTAAACCAAGAATGTTGTCATGAAAGTCAAGGGAGCAGTATTTGAAGATGGAGAGAGTGTCCACGATGCCAATTATTGCTAAGAGGTCAAATAAAATAATGAAAGAAATGTGTCTTTTGGCTTTGGTGACCTGGAATTCTTAAGTGCGAAGAACTGTTTTGATGGAGTGCTAGATTCAGAAGCCAGATTAGTATGGGTTGAGGAGTGAGTAGAAGAAAAGCAAATGGAAACAGTGTGGTTAACAACTCTTTTGGGAAATTTGAGAAGGGGAGAAGATGGATCAATAATTAGGTTATGGATATTTATTGTTTCTGTCTTTTAAAAAAATTTTTTATTGGAGTATAGTTGATTTACAATGTTGTGTTAGTTTCAGGTGTATAGCAAAGTGAATCAGTTATGCATATACATGTATCTGCTCTTTTTTAGATTCTTTTCTCATGTAGGTCATTACAGAGTTTTGTTTTTTTAATATTTATTTATTTGGCTGTGCTGGGTCTTAGCACACAGGATCTTCGTTGCCGCATGTGGGATCTTTTAGTTGTGGCATGCAGGATCTTTGTTGCAGCATGTGAGGTCTAGCTCCCTGACCAGGGGTAGAACACAGGCCCCCTGCATTGGGAGCACAGGATCTTAACCACTGGACCACCAGGAAAGTCCCATTACAGAGTATTGAATAGAGTTCCCTGTGCTATACAGTAGGTCCTTATCAGTTATCTATTTTATATATAGTAGTGTGTATATGTCAGTCCCAATATCCGTTTTCTACATCTGTGACTCTATTTCTGTTTTGTAAATAAGTTCATTTATACCATTTTTTTAGATTCAACTTATAAGCAATATCATATGATATTTGTCTTTCTCTGTCTGACTTACTTCACTCAGTGTGACAATCTCTAGGTCCATCTATGTTGCTGCAAATGGCATTATCTTCTTTTTTATGGCTGAGTAATATTCCACATCTTCTTTATCCATTCGTCTTTTGATGGACATTTAGGTTGCTTCCATGTCTTGGCTATTGTAAATAGTGCTGCAATGAACATTGGGGTGCATGTAATCTTTTCGAATTATGCTTTTCTCTGGGTATATGCCCACGAGTGGGATTGCTGGGTCATATGGTAGTTCTATATTTAGTTTTTTAAGGAACCTCCATACTGCTCTCCATTATGGTTGTACCAATTTACATTGCCACCAACAGTGTAGGAGGGTTCTCTTTTCTCCACACCCTCTCCAGCATTTATTGTGTGTAGATTTTTTGAGGATGGGCATTCTGACCCGTGTGAGGTAATACCTCATTGTAGTTTTGATTTGTGTTTCTCTAATAATTAGTGATGTTGAGCATCTTTTCATGTGCTTTTTGGCCATCTGTATGTCTTTTTTGGAGAAAGGTCTATTTAGATCTTCCACCCATTTTTTTCTTTTTTTAAAAAATATTTTTATTTTTTCCATTCTTTTTCAAATTATTTTCCCATTTAGGTTATTACAGAATATTGAGCACAGTTCCCTGTGCTATACAGTAGGTTCTTGTTGGTTGTCTATTTTATTTTTACTTTCTTTCGTTTTTTTTTAATTGAAGTATAGTTGATTTACAATGTTGTACCAATCTCTGCTCTACAGCAAAGTGACTCAGTTATACACATATATACATACTTTTTTAATATTCTTTTCCATTATGGTTTGTCACAGGATATTGAATATAGTTCCCTGTGCTATACATTAAGACCTTGTTGTTGGTTATCTATTTTAAATACAGCAGTGTGTACACTTCTGCCCACTTTTTGGTTGGGTTGTTTGCTTTTTTTGATATTGAGCTGCATGAGCTGTTTGTATATTTGGGAGATTAGTCCCTTGTCGGTCTCGTCATTTGCAAATATTTTCTCCCATTCTGTGGGTTGTCTTTTCGTTTTGTTTATAGCTTCCTTTGCTGTGCAAAAGCTTTTAAGTTTAATTAGGTCCCATTTGTTTATTTTTGTTTTTATTTTCATTACTCTAGGAGGTAGATCAAAAAAGATATTGCTGCTATTTATGTTAGGGAGTGTTCTGCGTATGTTTTCCTCTAAGAGTTTTATAGTATCTGGCCTTACATGTAGGTTTTTAATCCATTTTGAGTGTATTTTTGTGTATGGTGTTAGAGAATGTCCTAAATTCATTCTTTCACATGTAGCTGTCCAGTTTTCCCAGCACCACTTATTGAAGAGACTGTAGGAGAGACATTTTAAAAAGTCAGTAAGAAGGATCCAGTTGAGGAGGAGAGATTGATAGTACAAGGTTTATGAGGAGGCAGGATAAGGTGCAATTTTAAGCACATATGGCAGTATTTGTTTAGAGAGGAGGAAGGGCAGCCCCTCTATTATAACAGGAGAGAAGAGTAGGATGGTTGCAGATAATAGTAAAATTGTGTTTTTGTCATTTGGATGATAAGTTGTTCTAACCTATTATCTTTTCTGTTCTCTGTAAAGTAGAAGGTAAAGTCATCTGCTAAGAATGAGGGGGAAGGGACTTCCCTGGTGGTCCAGTGGTAAAGAATCCACCTTACAATGCAGGGGAGGCGGGTTCGATCCCTGGTCAGGGAACTAAGAACCCACATGCTGCAGGGCAGCTAAGCCCACGTGCCACAACTACTGAGCTCACGCACCTCAACTAGAGCCTGCGTGCCGCAAACTACAGAGCCCACGTGCCCTGGAGCCTGTGCACCACACGCCATAACTAGAGAGAAGCCTGCGCACCACAGTGAAGATCCCAAGTGCAGCAACTAAGACCCAAGGCAGCCAAAAAATACAAATACAAATAAATAAATAATTAATTAATAAATCTAAAAAAATAAAAGAATTCTTTATTAAAAAAAAAAAGAATGAGGGGGAAGAGAGAAGGGTCCAAGGTTTGAAAGAAGTACCAAAGGTTTGAAATAGTCTTTTTGGAAACCAGGAGAGTGAATTTTCCAAAGAAATCTTGTAGGTTATGAGGCAGTTTGGAAGCCCTTTGGAGATTGGTGATCATGAATTTACAGTGAAATCCAACATGCCTTTTAATATCACTCTCTCCAGCAGTCCTTAGCTGCTTGAGTGCAGGCATAGAGAAAGTAGGTATTTGAGCTCATCCCGATGAGTATAATGAAATTTAGGGGCAAGGAATTTGGAGTATTAGCCATAGATGTTATTAAAATGATGGATCATGAAATTTAAGCTGGATTAAGAAATTTGTTATATTTACGATCCAATTAGCAGTTTTGATTAGTCAGAAATTTTATTGGTGAAGTAATAAATAGGTTACCCTTATAATGTTCATGTTCATGTTTAAAGTTTTAGATAATGCTTTTCACACAAAGCTATTTAAATGGGGCATGAGACTTTAAGCAAAATGGGGTTCGCTTTGATAGGCCCAAGATAATTGCATTAACTCATGATTATTGTTATGTTTTTGCAGTAACATGATTTAGTCATTGCATGTCTTTATGGTCAAGCTTCTCTTTTAACTGTCACATTTATATCACTTTGAACAATATTTCTAAGAGTTGTATCTCTTTGGCTTTTTGTTGTCTATTTACTGGTTGTATTGACTACTGCTATTCCATTCATTGTGAGAGGATTCAGGAATAAATAGCAGCTAAATTGTATTTTAAGTCTGGTGTGCAACATCATGGAAATTGATTAAAGTGATTTCTTAGACTAAGTGAAATATGAATAGCTCATTTGGTGAGTTATATTTCCAGTAATGGCAGACCAAGTAATTCAGACTAATGCTCCCATCAAAAGGTAACTAAAAAAAGAAGTATGAAATATAACTGTAAAGATTATATTAAAAACATCAAAGAGCTAATGGGGAATTAGTGTTAAGATATAAGAGATGATGGGAACCCAAAGAAGTGAGCCAGCACTTAGGGCCATTTTTGTCCTGGAGGTGATGACCAAACTGAAAGAGACAGCTGAGAGTCTGGGCTGAGCTTTTGGTGCCTATCAGGTCCAGTAGTTAGGATGCCAAGAATGGGGACATTAATGAATAACATCCCCAGCCCTACACTTTTTATTGGTATCCCAAAGAAAATAAGAGGAAATGAGAAGCAAACCTTCCCTTGATTGAATAGCAACCTGGTTTTGATTTATTTGGGTAGCCTAAGAAATTCAGGCCCTGAACTTGGGTTAAGGTAATCCTGGATTGCCATGGTCCCCAGACATCTGGCAAAAGCAATAAACATCCTCTTTGAAGAAAGAGAACATTATTCTATACCTCAAATTATTTATACAAAAAAATTTTTAAACAAAATATTCAGCATACAAAGATAACCTGACATAGATGAAAATAAGTTACCAAGAATGGGAACAGCAGAACTTAGACAACAAAAATAAATGACAAAGAACTCACATATTGGAATTATTGACACATAATAAGATTACTAGTTTAAGTTGATAGAAGCCAAGTTCAGAAATTTTTGACAGGGAATTATAAACTATAAAAGGTGACAAAGAGGGACTTCCCTGGTGGTCCAGTAGCTAAGACTCCATGCTCCCAATGCAGGGGGCCTGGGTTTGATCCCTGGTCAGGGAACTAGATCCCACATGCCACAACTAAGAGTTCACATGCATGCAACTAAAGATCCCGCATGCAGCAACTGAAAAGATTCCACATGCCACAACTAAGACCCAGCGCAGCCAAATAAATAAATAAATATATATATTTTTAAAGTGACAGAGAGTTTAAATAAAAACAAATAGAAATGCTACTACTGAAAAACGTAATAACAAATTTAAGATCAGTGGCAAATTTAACAGCAAGTTAGCTGAAAAATTAGTAAAATGAAACATAAAAGTCAGAAGAAACTATCCAGAATGAAGCACAGACAGACAAAATTATGAGAAATATAAAAGAAAGTAAGAGACCTAGAGAGTACATGTCTAATATTTTTTAACTGTAAAGTAAGCATAACATAAATTTGCCATCTTTTTTTTTTTTTTTTTTTTTTTTTTGGTTGCATTGGGCCTCCGTTGCTGTGCACGGGCTTTCTCTAGTTGCAGTGAGTGGGGGCTACTCTTTGTTGTGGTACATGGGTTTCTCAATGCGGTGGCTTCTCTTGTTGCAGAGCATGGGCTCTAGGCTCGCAGGCTTCAGTAGTTGTGGCATGTGGGCTCAGTAGTTGTGGCTCATGGGCTCTAGAGCACAGGCTCAGGAGTTGTGGCGCACGCGCTTAGTTGCTCCGTGGCATGTGGGATCTTCCCAGAGCAGGGCTCGAACCCATGTCCCCTGCACTGGCAGGTGGATTCTTAACCACTGCACCACCAGGGAAGTCCCCATCATCATTTTTTAAGCATACAGTTCAGTAATGTTAAATATATTCCTGTTGTGCAGCCCATCTCCAGAACTCTTTCCTCTTGCAAAGCTGAAACTCTCTACCTAATGAACAATTCCCATTGCCTCCTGGCAACCACCACTCTACTTTGTCTCTATGAATTTGACTACCTCTATTGTGGAATCATACAGTATTTGTGTTTTTGTGTGAGAAAGTCTAAGTTTTTAGTGGGGTTTCCCCTTAGAAGAGAAAAAGAATGGATCAGAGGCAAAATTTGAAGAGATAATGGCTAAGATATTTCAGAATTATTGAGAGATATTAATTTATAGATTCAAGAATTTCATTGACTCCCAATAAGATAAGAAATCCTGTAATATACAACATGATAAATGTAACTGTTATATATAAATGTTAAGAGAGTGAATCCTAAGAGTTCTTGTCCCAAGAGAAAAAAATCTTCTATTTCTTTAATTCTGTACCTATATGAGATGATGGATGTTCATTAAGCTTATTGCGATAATAACTTAATAATGTATGTAAATCAAATCATTGTGCTGTATTCCTTAAACTTCTACAGTGCTGTAGGTCAATTATATCTCAATAAACTGGAAGAAAAAAATTTTTTTAGTTTAAAAAAAGAATGTCTTTCAGGAAAAAAAAATCATACCCATACCTATCATAATGAAACTGCAGAAAACAAAAAGCGCATTTTTAAAGCAACCAGAGGGAAGAAGTATAGAATCTCTTCAAAAAATCAATAATTAGAGTTCACATCTCAGCAATAGCAATGGAAGCCAAGGTATAGTCCACTAGGTCTTTTTTGTTTGTTTTGTTTTGTTTTTATAAATTTATTTATTTATTCGTTTGTTTTTGGCTGTGTTGGGTCTTCGTTGCTACGCATGGGCTTCCTCTAGTTGTGGCGGGCGGGGGCTACTCTGTTGTGGTGCACAGTCTTCCCATTGTGGTGGCTTCTCTTGTTGCTGAGCACAGGCTCTAGGCGCGTGGGCTCAGTAGTTGTGGCTTGCGGACTCTAGAGTGCAGGTTCGGTAGTTGCTCCATGGCATGTGGAATCTTCCCGGACCAGGACTCAAACCCGTGTCCCCTGCATTGGCAGGCAGATTCTTAACCACTGCACCACCAGGGAAGTCCCTCTACTAGGTCTGCAGTATGACAAAAGAAATAGTTAATAATCTAGAAAATCTGTGCCTTCCTTAAATATCCTTTGAGAATGAAAGCAAAATAAAGATTTTTTAGGCAAAGAAAAATTGAAAGAATTTGCAGCTAGCAAACTGCTTTAAAAAGGAAATACTGGGACTTCCCTGGAGGTCCAGTGGTTAAGACTACACGCTCCCAATGCAGGGGGCCCGGATTCGATCCTTGGTCAGGGAACTAGATCCCACATACCGCAACTAAGAGCCCACGTGTCACAACTAAAGATATCCCACATGCTGTAACAAAGATCCCACGTGATGCAGCTAAGACCTGGTGCAGCCAAATAAATAAAAATAAATAAATAAAAATTTTTTTTTAAAAAAAGGAAATACTAATGGATGTTCTCAAGATACAGGAAGGAATGAAGACCAAAGAAAGAAATTAATATATTGGTAAATCTAAATGAACATTGGCTGTATGAAGCAATAATGGTAAAACAATAGTGGTAATGCTTTATGTGTGTGTTTTTAATAAATGTATAATTACATTAATCATATAGACAATTTTAAAATAATTGATATATACTATACATTTTAGTGTATAATAATAAAATCCATAATAATAGCCTATAAGTTGGGAGAGTGATGAAATGGAGTTTAAAAGGTCTTGCATTAGGGAGTGTATTAACAAATTAGACTTTGATAAGTCGAGGATACATGTAATAAGTTCTAGGGTAACCACTAAAAGCCTAGAAGGGTGTATAACTTCTGAATTAATGTGTGTGAAGGGAATGAGTGGAATGATAAAAAAGCAGAAACAAAAATTTAAAATTCTTACTAATGGAAATAAAAGGGACATGATGTAATCTAATAAAGGATAGATAATATAAGACTTACAGCAAATATTACACTTGATAGTGAAATGTAGAAAAATTTTCCTTTGAAATTGGGAGCATGATAAGGATGCTCATTGTCAACATACTTCTATTCAAATTGATCTGGAGGTCCTGAACAGTATATTAACACAAGAAAAAGAAATATTAAAAGGTTATAGAGATTGAATGGAGCTCTCATAATTTGCAGATGATAATTGTGAATGTAGAAAACCCTGAAGAATCTACAGACAAATCATTAGAATTAGTAAGAATTTAAGATTGATCTATTAAAAATCATTTACAAAAATCAGTTGTATTTCTATAAACCAATGAGATTAGAAAATGAAATTTATAAAAAGAAACCACTTACAGTAACCTAAAAATAAGTATCTAGGAATAAATCTAATAAAATAAAACATAAGAACTCTATATAGAAAACATAAAACATTATTCAGAGAAAATGAAACTAAAAAATGGATTTTTATACCATGTTCATGGATTCAGACTCAATATTGTAAAGATATAAATGTTCACCAAACTGACCTATATAGATCCATGCGATCTCAGTAAAAATCCTAACAGGTTTTTATCAGGAACTTTTCTAAGCTGATCCTGAAATATTTATGGAAATACAAAGGGCCAAGAATAGCTAAGATACTCTCAGAGAACACAAAGGTAGAAGTACTTTCTCTGCTCAGTATCAAAATTTATTTTAAGTCTTAGGTAATTAAGACAGAGTGATACTGATAAAGATTAAACAGGTGGATCAGTAGCAGAGAATGAAGTACATTTAACCCTTGAACAACAATGGTTTGAACTGTGTAGGTCCACTTATACATGAATTTAAAAAAATAAAGATGTACAGTACTACGTAATTTGCGGTTAGTTGAATCTGTGGATTTTGGTATGTATGGGGACTCCTAGAACCGATCCCCCACAGATACCAAGGAATGTCTGTACTCAAAGCTACTTAGATACTTTGAGTACTTTGTACTCAAAGCTACTTAGCTACTGTGACAGAGGTGACGTTACAGAGCAGTAGGCAAAGGATAGACTTTCCAATAAGAGGTACCGGGACATCGGGATATCAAAATGGGGAAAAAATAGCCCAAACTATTCCCCCCAAAAAGCCTATGTGTGAAACAAAAGCTAATAAAGCTGGGAATTCCCTGGCAGTCCAGTGGTTAGGATTTTGTGCTCTCACTGCCGAGGGAGCGGGTTCAATCCCTAGTCAGGGAGCTAAGATCCCGCAAGCCGTGCAGGGTGGCCAGAAAAGAATAAAAAACTTATAAAGCTATTAAAAGATAATACCATAAAGGGAGAGATTTTAAATTCAAGTACATTAACTACATTAAATAAACTGAAACTGAGGAGACAAACTCACAGGTGGGACCAGATATTAGCAACACATATCCATAAAAGGTTCATATTAAGATTTTTTTGACTTGTACAAATTAATAAGAAAATGACAATAGGAACTTCACACCAGAAAGTTCCTTGTTGTTCAGTAAACATGAAAAGGAGCTCAACCTCATTTGTAATTGGGGAAATGCAAATTAAAACCACAGATACCACTACATGCTCACCAGAATGACTACAATTAAAATGTCTCACCAAGTGTTATCAAGAACATAGAGTAATGAGAACTCTCATACACTGCTGATAGTAATTTAATTTGGTATACATGAGCACTTGTGCATCAGGAAACATGTTAAGGAATGTTCATAATACTACTACTTGGACTAGTTCCAAACTGGAAATAACCCATCCACCAGCTGTAGAATAGATAAGCAAATTGTGATTATTCATACAATGGCATACTGTCCATTAAAGCAAATGTTAGTTACATGTAGTAACATGGTTGAATCACAAAAACATAGTATTAAAACAAATGAGATGGACTTCCCTGGTGGCGCAGTGGTTAAGAATCCGCCTGCCAATTCAGGGGACATGGGTTCGAGCCTTGATCCGGGAAGATCCCACATGCCGCAGAGCAACTAAGCCCGTGGGCCACAACTACTGAGCCTGAGCACTAAAGCCCACGAGCCACAACTACTGAGCCCATGTGCCACAACTATTGAAGCCCGTGCACATAGAGCCTGTGCTCCGCAACAAGAGAAGCCACTGCAGTGAGAAGCCGGCGCACCACAACGAAGAGTGGCCCCCATTCGCCACAACTAGAGAAAGCCCGTGTGCAGCAGCAAAGACCCAATGCAGCCAATAAATAAATAAATTTATTTCAAAAAAAAAACAATACAAATGAGACAAACTAAACTGTAGTGTTTAGGAATACATCCTTAAGTGGTAAAAGGTATAAGCAAGAAAGTGAGAACCATAAAAGTCGAGGTAGGGGTTATCCTTTGGGAAGGATGGAGGCAATTATGGTTGGGAATGGGCCCAAGAGGAATCCTGGAGTATTGGCAGTATTCTGTTTTTTAGTGTGGATAGTGTTACATGGATATTTGTTAAGGTATACATTTATGTTTCATGCTCTTTTCTGTATGAGTATTATTTTTTGAGATACTGAGAAAGGTGTAAAAGTGTTAGTAGGATGGTATGACGGGGCAAAGAAGAACAGAAACATACAGTCATCTTTAAAGGAATGTTTCTATAATGAACGAACCTCTCAAATTTAGTCTTTTACGTGACAGGGTTGTAAAGTGAAGGACCACATGGTGGTTCTTCATGATCAAGGTGAAGGTGAAGATTTGCTGTCCTGCCCAACTGCCAGAATACTGGATGATCTGCAGAAACACAAAGATGTCATTCTTGTGCCTTTTGCTAAAGATACAGTCAGGTGAGGTGGGGGAAATGGTGTACTGCGACTTTATTCAATGGTTCGCATCCTGGAATCCTCTACCCCCCAGTACCTCCCCAAATCAGTAATGGCAGTCGTTTTCGTTATTTCAGAAAGCCTAGCTGAAATTATATGTTAGCTTACAATAAGAGCAAGCAGATGTTTATTTGGTAGGAAAAAAACCTCTAAATATTGGAAGTCCAAGGGGAAGAAAAACTAATAATAGGAGTTCCTGGTGATTCAAAGGGTGGGGCCCACACTCCAATTTTAGAGGATTTAAAAAATGTTTTCCAAGTTACTTAAGCCCATCTTAGCTAATTGATGGAACTAGAAAAAAATATTGATGGAACTAGAAAAATAAATTGATGGTTGAGGTTATCTTTGCATAAATTTGAACTCCTTGGATTCAGTAATTAATGAAGTCACTTCCATCATTTTACAGTTGCAACAGGCTGTCAGGTTGGGGGTAGGAGGACTCTCTGATAAAAGCTGTCCTCAAAGCAGTATCCACCATAGCAGCCTGTTTCACCACCTGGCAGGTACAGTGTTTGGAGTATAGTGGTGCTCCCCCCATATGGAGTGACTTATGCTGGGGGAGTCACTAGATGCATTAAGAAATGTAAATGTTGAAGTGGCATACCTTTATACTCAAGAACTGTATTTCTAAAGAGCAATTTATAAAACATTTGCAATAAGAAAAGATATTGTTTGCATTTAAATTCTTAAGAAATTGGGGAATTCCCTGGCGGTCCAGTGGTTAGGACTCGGCAACTTTCACTGGCAGGGCCCAGGTTTGATCCCTGGTTGGGCAACTAAGATCCTGCAAGCTGTGCAGCAAGGCCAAAAAAAAAATCTTAAATTGAACACTTCTCCATAAAATGTCTTTTCCTTTCAAGTGATTCTGGTGGTCCCTGTGATGAAAAGGGTCTAGACTGTGATGTTTTACTGGAGCCAAATACACCATGGGGCCCCAAGAGTGGGGAGCTCAATGCTGTAAGTAGCTTGCTTCATTTATTCTTTCTTTATAAAAACAATTGATAATATTTAATTTTTGACAGAAATTTGATCTGTTTAATACTGAAATTTTCCATTAATATGCATTAACTCTCATAACAAGGTATTATGCTGAGTTAACAGGACTATAAGGATGATGCATTCCTTGCACTCAAAGAATTAATAATTAATCAACTTAAATTTGGGGGAAAATATAGTCTTCAGGGTTTATTATGGACAAATAATGATTTGAGAAATGAAGACAGTATGAATGGGATATTTTATCCCCTCCTAGTCCTGTAAACATTTTTTGGTATGAAATTCTTTTTGTTAATTGTATTCAGTAATGCATTTAGTTTTTCCAGGGTTTCAAAACTGAGATATTTTCAAGGTGACTGGAAAGCATTGATTCCTTTGATTCCTGTTACTAACAGCCAGGGAGTCTCTGTTTGCCTGTGAACTTCCTGTCTGTGTTAGTTGAAGTAGCATTTACTTGAGAAAATGAAATATTCCATGTAAAATGCATTATAAACTTTAGATGGCTGTGTTTAATTACTAACATTTATTTATAAATTATATACAAAATAGCAAATTAGATTTCTTGAATATCCATATATAATCTGGTTCCTTAGTTTATAATAGAATATAAACATTAAAAAGTGATTGAAATAATTCACAATATAAAATTATATTATCTCTATATGTGATTTACTTGTCCTTTGGAAATGACCCTAGGAAATGTTGATTTTTTTTTTTTTCTTTTTTGTAGACATACACATTTTTTCTGGGCAGGGAATACAAAAGATTGTACTATATCATTTTTAGATGAGTTTAAAATTATGTTTCAACCTAGAAGGGAATGAACTTTTTTAACTTTTTCCAACTCTTCTACAATATCCATATGAAAATAAGGAGCTGCAATCTGGGTAGATGCAGATATATTAATCTCTTATTCCTTTGTCTTTTTTATAGTTCTTATCACTGAAAAACTGGACACTGCAGCTGGTAAGTGAGCAACTATATTTCACTTTCATGAATCTCTTTCTTCCTAAATCAAAGTTCAGTTTAATAAAATCTCATGAGTATCTAATTTTATAGATTTTAGTTAAATGTATATCATCCTTTTCAGCTTCTGTAATTTCGCACTTATTAAAAAGTCATTGTTTAAAACAGACACATACTCCATTATCTAGCTGCATAATCCATAAGTTTTCTTAAATGACTTTTTTAAAGTCACTTTTAAGTCACATTTAGAACATTGAACAAAACAACATATCAATTAAGTTCCAGTTATTTGGTTGTTTGATTGATTGATTGATTTTTTTGTTGTTTTTTACCTATTTGCCATTACTGTGCCATCTGCCACCAGTATTCACAAGAATGGAATAGAAATTTGTATCAGTGATAACAGACAGTAGGGTAGATAGATGGAGGAAGCTGATGACGATACGTTCAGATGATCCAGCACCACATTCACCCAGAGAATGTGCACATATACTTGTTTATGAGACTACATTCATATTGGCAATTATTGTATTTTAGTTTAATCTTTTTTTTTAGGTTTATTTATTTATTTTTGGCTGCATCAGGTCTTAGTTGCAGCACGCGGAGGGATCTTCGTTGAGTCATGAGGGGATTTTTCGTTGTGCTGCGCACGCTTCTCTAGTTGTGGCATGTGGGTTTTTTTTTTTTTTCTCTTTTCTAGTTGTGGCACGCAGGCTCCAGGGTGCGTGGGCTCTGTAGTTGTGGCGCGTGGGTTCCAGAGAGTGTGGTCTCTGGTTTGCGGCACGCAGGCTCTCTAGTTAAGGCACATGAGTTCAGTAGTTGTGTTATGCGGGCTTAGTTGCCCCACGGCCTGTGGGATCTTAGTTCCCTGACCAGGGATCGAACCCGCATCCCCTGCATTGGAAGGCGTATTCTTTACCACTGGACCACCTGGGAAGTCCCTAATTTAATCTTAATATCAAGGAAAATACTTTCAATTGAGTGATAGAAGTGCAGTTCAACAAATACTGAGTGCTTATAATGTGCCCATCACTCTGCTAGAATCTGTGAAGGAAATAAATTTTTAAAATATTTAATGTAATGCTATCTTGTCCTAAATGTAGAAATTCTTACATCCATTTCCTGAAAGTTGTGCTAGACAGTGGTCATTTTATCAGTTCTTGTTTGGCTCATTCATCCAAAATAAATTTAGATGAGTGTGTTTGAAAGAATTCATTGGTGATGTGATAATATACAGTTTTAATACAATGTATTTGTTTTTTCAATTCAGAAACAGCAGTCATTATTTTCAGAAGAAGAAGAATATACCACTGGGTCCGAGGTCACTGAAGATGAAGTTGGAGATGAAGAAGAAGTATCCAAGAAACAAAGTATGGATTTCTAAGTTAAAAATCAAGTCTCACTTTTATGAGGAGGGTATATTCCAAAGGATTTAATGCAAGGGATGAAGAATTGGCTTTATAAGTCTACATGGTAGGTTACAACATGGAAAAAATAAATAATAGAGGCTTCATCAAGATTCCCTAACCCTGACACTAACACAGAATACTCATAAAGTTATTTTTTTTAAAGTGCTGTATACTAAGAAATAACCCTCCAAGTTTTCATTTCAGGTGTAACCTAATGGGTTTCTCAAAATGTGTGACTATCTCATTGTACCTGAGATGATTTGAAGTGACACTCAAATGAAGCATTAAATAATAGTCATCAAAGTATGATTTTTTAAGTTAAAACCATAACTTTATACAACTATAGAATGAACTTGTGTCAAAATTTTTCAACCCATTAGTGAGAGAAATAGCAGGGAAAGTTAGGGTTAGGGTTAAGCATTTGAAGGCTCAGGTATTTGTAGGCATTTGAAAAAAGAATGTTAAAAAAAGACTGCAAATTAGATACAACACTGATTAATGTCATACAAGGCAATAAACCCATAACCACCGGGGTTATCTTTGTTTTCCTTTTTTCCTTTTTTTGGCCCCGACACGCGGCATGCGGGATCTCGGTTCCCCAACCAGGGATCAAACCCGTGCCCCCTGCAGTGGAAGCATGGAGTCTTAACCACTGGACCAACGGGGAAGTCCTGGGGTTATCTTTTCTATTGGACAGAAATCATTTGCATTTCTGTTAGAAAAATTTGTAAGGTAACATGAAAATTCACAGTATCTGGGCCTTCAATCAATAGTAGACAGGAAAGTCAAACATAAGGACGTTCTCTTAGAGGATTAAGTAAGCAGTCCTCCAGTATATCACTTAAAGGACATGCAGTCTTCCCTTTGTCTTATTTCTAAGTTTTATATAATTTTTCTTTACATGTTGAATTCCCCTAATGAAAAAACTAGTCATTTATCAATTATTTTTCAATACTAATTAGTGAAGGAGAAAATGCTACTATGTTGTGTGTGTTTCACAGTTGATTGAGGTATAGTTTACATGTAATAAAATTCATTCATTTTTAAGTGTACACACTGACGAGTTTAAGCACAGTTGTATAACCACCACCAAAATCAAGACCTAGAATATCACTCCAGAAAGTTTCCTTCTAACCCTTTACACTCAGTTCCCTTTCCCCACTCCCAATCCCAGGCAACCAATAATCTGCTTTTTGTCACTGTGGTTTACCTTTTCTAAGATCTCATATAAATGGAATCATGAATAGCCTTTTGTGTCTGGCTTCTTTCACTTAGTATGATGTTTTTGAGATTCATCCATTTGTTGTGTGTATCAGTAGTTTGTTCCTTTGTATTGCAGAGTAGTGTTCCATTGTAGAAATACACCATAATCTGTTCATCCATCCACCATTTCATGGACATTTGGGTTCTTTTCAGTTCTTGGCTGTTATGAATAATGCTGCTGTGAACATTTGCGTAAAAGTTTGTGTGGACATGTGTTTTCATTTCTCTTGGGTAGATACCTACAAGTGGAATTGCTGGGTCACATGCTCAGTGTATGTTTAACTTTATAAGGAACTGCCAAACTGTTTTGCAAAGTGACTGTACCATTTTGCATCCCACCAGCAATGTATGAGAGTTCCAGTCGCTACACATTTGTACCAATACTTGGTATTATTGTGGTTTTTTTTTTAATATTAGGCATTCTAGTGTGTGTGTAATTCTTCGCATCTTTTCATGTGCTTCTTGGTCATTTATATGTCTTTTTTGTGAAATGTCTGTTTAAATCTTTTGCCTTAAATCTTTTTTAATTGAATTGTTTGCCTTATTGAATTGTAAGAGTTCTTTATATATTTGTGGATACAAGTCCATATGTTTTGCATATATTTTTCCCTAGTCTATGACTTGCCTTTTACTTTTATTAACATTGTCTTTTGAAAACAAAAGTTTTTAATTTGTGAACTATAATTTTTTAGCTTTCCTTTTATGTTTCAAGCTTTACTAGCTAAGAAATCTTTGGCTACCCCAAAGTCACAGAGATTTTCTATGTTTTCTTTTAGAGGTTCTATGACTTTAGCTCTTATATTTAAGTATACAATACCTTCCAGGTTAATTTTTGTGTGTGGTATGAGGTAAGAGTCAAGATTCCTTTCTTTTTTCCATAGGCATAGCCAGTTGTCCTAGTACTATTTGTTGAAAAGACTGTTCTTTCCCCATTGGATTACTTTAGCAACTTTGTTAAGGAATCAGTTGACCATTACATATGGATCTACTTCTGAACTTTGTTCTCTTCCATTGATTCTTCTGTCTTTACATCAGTATATCAGTGTCACACTGTCTTAATTTTTGTAGTTTTTAGTGACTCTTGAAATCAGTAGTGTGAGTCCTCCAAAACTGTTCTCTTGTCTTAGTTTATTTTGGTATTGGAATTGTGTTGAAGCTGTATGTTGCTCTTTTTTTTCCCAACGGCAAGTCTTCCAATCCATGAACACGGAGGACTGTCTCTCCATTTATTTAAGTCTTCTTTAATGTCTCTCAATCATGTTTTGTAGTTTCATTATGCAAACATTGTAACATCTTTTGTTAAATTTGTTCCTAAGTATTTTCTTATGCTTTTATAAATGGAAGTAGGTTTTTAAAATTTTCCAATTGTTCATTAATGGTAATATTGAAATACAGCTGGTCTTTGTGTATTGACTTTGTATCCTATGACCTTGCTAAATTGACTTAATTTTTCTTTGCTTATTAGATTGCTTTCAGTATCTATGCCTTTTATCTCTTGTCTTGCCTTTTCGTGTTGGTTAGGACCTGATGTTGAATAGAAGTGGTGAGAACAGACATCCTTGCCTTGTTCCTTATCTTAGGGGGAAAGCATTCAATCTTTATATTACTAAAGTTTTTTTTTGATGTGGACCATTTTTAAAGTCTTTATTGAATTTGTTACAGTATTGCTTCTGTTTTATGTTTTGGTTTTTTTGGCTGCGAGGCTTGTGGGATCTTAGCTCCTCGACCAGGGATCAAACCCACACCCCCTGCACTGGAAGGCAAAGTCTTAACCACTGGGACTCCAGGGAGGTCCCCTCTATCTTTAACCATTAAGTATGTAACGTTAGTTGTTGGCTTCTCATAAACGCCCTTTCTTAGGTTGAGGAGGTTCCTTTCTATTTCTAGTTTGCCACATGAATGGGTGTTGAATTTTGTCAAATGCTTTTTCTCCATCTACTGAGATGATAATATAGTCTTTCTCCATCATTATATCAATATGATGAATTACATTGATTTTTCAAGTGTTACATCAGTCTTCCAAGGTAAGCTTCACTTGGTCGTGAGGTGTTTTTCTCTTTATATGTTAGTGTATTGGACTTGCTTGTGTTTTGTTAAAGATTTTTTGTTTGTGTTCATGAGGGATATTTGTCTGTAGTTTTTTTGTGATGTCTTCTTCAAGTTTGTTATCAGGTTAATACCTCATAAAATGAGTTGGAAAATGTTCACTTCTCTTTTCTGAAAGAATTTGTGTAGTATTTGTATTCTTTGTCCCTTAAAAGTATGGTGAAATTCAGTAGTAAAGTCATTTGGGCCTAGAGTTTTCTTTATAGGAAGCTTTTTAATTATCAGTTAAGGTCTTTAATTAATATAGTGCTATTCAGGTTTTCTATTTCTTCTTGAATGTTTTGATAATTTCTTTCAAGGAATGTGTCCATTTTATCCAAGTTGTCACATTTATTGGCATAAAGTTGCTCATGGTATTTCCTTATTATCCTTTTTTGTCTGAAGGATCTCTAGTAATGTCCCTCTTTCATTCCTGATATTGATAATTTGTGTCTTATCTCTTTTTTTCTTGGTCAGTTTAGCTAGAGGTTTATTAGTTTTATTGATCTTTTCAAGGAACCAGCTTTTGATTTCATTGACTTTCTCTATAGTTTGCCTATTTTATATTTCATTGATTTTCCCTCTTATATTTACTATTTCCTTCCTTGTAATTACTTTGGACTTAATTTACTCTTTTTTTTAGGTTCTTAAAGTGGAAACTTAAATCATTGGGTTTTTTTGGTTTTTTTTTTGCGGTACGCAGGCCTCTCACTGTTGTGGCCTCTCACATTGCGGAGCACAGGCTCCAGACGCGCAGGCTCAGCGGCCATGGCTCACGGGCATAGCCGCTCCGTGGCATGTGGGATCTTCCCAGACCAGGGCACGAACCTGTGTCCCCTGCATTGGCAGGCGGACCCTCAACCACTGTGCCACCAGGGAAGCCCAAAATCATTGTTATTTTACTTCTTTTCTAGTATAAGCATTTAAAGCTATAAGTTTCACTCTAAGTACTGCTTTTAAGTATTCATAGACTTGATATATCTTTTTTCATTTATATTCAATACAAAATATTTTCTAATTTCCCTTATGATTTTGTCTTTGACCCATGTGTTGTTTAGTAATGTGTTTAATTTCCAAATATTTTCAGATTTTTTTGGATACTTCCCAGTTGTAGGTTTCTAATTTAATTCCATCATGGTCAGAAAATGTACTCTGTGGTTTCATCTTCTAAATTTTATTGACATGTGTTCCAGATGTGCATGAAAAGAATGTGAATTCTGCTGTTATAGGTGGAGTAGTCTTTAAAGGTAGGGTCAAGTTGGTTTGATTTTCTGGTACAAGTCTTCTCTAATCATATTCTGACTACTTGTTCTATCAATTACTAAGAGAGTAGTATCGAAATCTCAAGCTATGCTTGTTAATTTATGTATTTTTCCTTTCAAGTCTGTCAGTTTTTGCTCTGGGTATGTGTTAGAGCTTTGTAATTAGGCACATATACATTTATAGTGTATTGACTCTTTTCTCATGATCTACCCCTCCTTGTCTATAGTAAAACTGCTTGTCTGAAAGTCTGTTTTGTTTAATATTAACATAATCACTCTAGATTTTTTTTGTTTACCAGTTGGATGACATATCTTTTTTCTATCCTTTTATTTGCAACTTCTTCGTGTTTTTAAATTTAAAGTGTGGGGACTTCCCTGGTGGCGCAGTGGTTAAGAATCTGCCTACCAATGCAGGGGACACAGGTTCAAGCCCTGGTCTGGGAATATCCCACATGCTGCAGAGCAACTAAGCCCATGTGCCACAACTACTGAGCCTGCTCTCTAGAGCCTGCGAGCCACAACTACTGAGCCTGCGAGCCACAACTACTGAAGCCCGCGTGCCACAACTACTGAAGCCCGTGCACCTAGAGCCCATGCTCCGCAACAAGAGAAGCCACTGCCATGAGAAGACCACGCACCACAACGAAGAGTAGCCCCTGCCCGCCGCAACTAGAGAAAGCCCGCACACAGCAACAAAGACCCAACACAGCCAAAAATAAATGAATAAATAAAATTTAATTTAAATTGTGTATCTTGTAGATAGCATATTGTTGGTAATTGCTTGTTTATCTAGTTTGACAATCTCTGCTTTTTTTTTTTTTAATTTTTGGCTTAACCCTGAATGGATTAAATGCTCCAGCCAAAAGATACAGGCCCACTGAATGGATACAAAAACAAGACCCGTATATATACTGTCTACAAGAGACCCACTTCAGACCTAGGGACACATACAGACTGAAAGTGAGGGGATGGAAAAAGTTATTCCATGCAAATGGAAATCAAAAGAGCTGGAGTAGCAATACTCATATCAGATAAAATAGACTTTAAAATAAAGAATGTTACAAGAGACAAGGAAGGACACTACATAATGATCAAGGGATCAATCCAAGAAGAAGACATAACAATTATAAATATATATGGTCCCAACATAGGAGCACCTCAATACATAAGGCAACTGCTAACAGCTATAAAAGAGGAAATTGACAGTAACACAACAATAGTTAGGGACTTTAACACCTCACTTACACCAACGGACAGATCATCCAAACAGAAAATTACTAAGGAAACACAAGCTTTAAATGACACAATAGGCCAGATAGATTTAATTGATATTTATAGGACATTCCATCCAAAAACAGATTACACTTTCTTCTCAACTGCACATGGAACATTCTCCAGGATAGATCACATCTTGGGTCACAAATCAAGCCTCAGTAAATTTAAGAAAATTGTAATTATATCAAGCATCTTTTCTGACCACAACGCTATGAGATCAGAAATCAATTACACAGAAACGTTAAAAAATACAAACACATGGAAACTTAACAATACGTTACTAAATAACCAAGAGATAACTGAAGAAATCCAAGAGGAAATCAAAAATACCTAGAGACAAATGACAATGAAAACACGACGATCCAAAACCTATGGGATGCAGTTCTAAGAGAGAAGTTTATAGCAATACAAGCCTACCTCAAGAAAGAAGAACAATCTCAAATAACAATCTAACCTTACACCTAAAGGAACTAGAGAAAGAAGAACAAACAAAACCCAAAGTTAGTAGAAGGAAAGAAATCATAAAGATCAGAGCAGAAATAAATGAAATAGAAACAAAGAAAACAATAGCAAAGATCAATAAAACTTCTCAAAGCTGGTTCTTTGAGAAGATAAACAAAATTGATAAACCCTTAGCCAAACTCATCAAGAAAAAGAGGGAGGGGCTTCCCTGGTGGCGCAGTGGTTAAGAATCCGCCTGCCAATGCAGGGGACACGGGTTCGAGCCCTGGTCAGGGAAGATCCCACATGCCTCGGAGCAACTAAGCCCGTGTGCCAAAACTACTGAGCCTGCGCTCTAGAGCCCGCGAGCCACAACTACTGAAGCCTGTGTGCCACAACTACTGAAGCCTGTGTGCCACAACTACTGAAGCCCACGTGCCTAGAGCCTGTGCTCCGCAACAAGAGAAGCCACTGCAATGAGAAGCCTGTGCACAACGAAGAGTAGCCCCCACTCTCAGCAACCAGAGAAAACCCGCATGCAGTGAAGACCCAAAGCAGTCAAAAATTAAATAAAGGAATAATTAAATAAAAAATTTAAAAAAGAAGAGGGAGAGGGCTCAAATCAATAAAATTAGAAATGTAAAAGGAGAAGTTACAACAGACACCACAGAAATACAAAGCATCCTAAGAGACTACTACAAGCAACTCTATGCCAATAAAATGGACAACCTGGAAGAAATGGACAAATTCTTAGAAAGGTATAACCTTCCAAGACTGAATCAGGAAGAAATAGAAAATATGAACAGACCAATCACAAGTAATGAAATTGAAACTGTGATTAAAAATCTTCCAACAAACAAAAGTCCAGGACCAGATGGCTTCACAGGTGAATTCTATCAAACATTTAGAGAAGAGCTAACACCCATCCTTCTCAAACTCTTCCAAACAATTGCAGAGGAAGGAACCCTCCCAAACTCGTTCTACGAGGCCACCATTACCCTGATAGCAAAACCAGACAAAGATACTACAAAAAAAGAAAATTACAGACCAATATTACTGATGAATATAGATGCAAAAATCCTCAACAAAATACTAGCAAGCAGAAATGAACAACACATTAAAAGGATCATACACCGTGATCAAGTGGGATTTATCCCAGGGATGCAAGGATTCTTCAATATACGCAAATCAATCAATGTGATACACCATATTAACAATTGAAGAATAAAAAACATATCATCAAAATAAAAAACTTTTAAATATTAACAAATAAAATCCAGTAAAAAAAAAAAAAGGTTAATATATCAAGTAATTGACCAAGTAATGTTTATATCAGGAATGCAAGTTTGGTTTTACATTTGGAAATACATTTCACCATATTAACAAAATAAAGGAGAAAATCCATATCATCATCTAAAAAAAATTTATTAATTTATTTTTGGTCTTCGTCGCTGCTCACGGGCTTTCTGTAATTGCGGTGAGCAGGGGCTACTCTTTGTGGTTCACGGGCTTCTCCTTGTGGTGGCTTCTCTTGTTGCAGAGCACGGGCTCTAGGCGCGCAGGCTTCAGTAGTTGCAGCACGTGGGCTCAGTAGTTGTGGCTCCTGGGCTCTAGAGCACAGGCTCAGTAGTTGTGGCGCACGGGCTTAGTTGCTCCACGGCATGTGGGATCTTCCCGGACCAGGACTCTAACACGTGTCCCCTGCATTGGCAGGTGGATTCTCAACCACTGCGCCACCAGGGAAGCCCCTTGCTTTTTTAAAAAAATTAATTAATTATTTATTTATTTTTGGCTGCTTTGGGTCTTCGTTGCTGCACACGGGCTTTCTCTAGTTGTGGCGAGTGGTGACTGCTCTTTATTGTGGTGTGCGGGCTTCTCATTGTGGTGGCTTCTCTTGTTGCAGAGCACGGGCTCTAGGCACGCGGGCTTCAGTAGTTGTGGCACGCGGGCTCAGTAGTTGTGGCTCATGGGCTCTATAGCGCAGGCTCAGTAGTTGTGGCACACGGGCTTAGTTGCTCCTCGGCATGTGGGATCTTCTCGGAGCAGGGCTCGAACCCGTGTCCCCTGCACTGGCAGGCAGATTCTTAACCACTGCGCCACCAGGGAAGTCCCTGCTTTTGTTTTTGAAGTAGAGTTTTCTTGATATATAATTCTTTGTTAATAACAGTTTTTTCTTTTTGCACTTTAAATATGTTGTTTCAATGTCTTCTGGCCTTGATTGTTTCTGATGAGAAGTCAGTCATTGTGATAAAATTGGTCTCATATATCTCAATATTTTTCCTTGTTTTTTACAGAGGCTAAAATTTCCAGTGGTGGTGGTTTTCATTCTTGTCTTGTTCTTTATTCAATGATAATGCCTTTAGTGTTTAACCATTAAACATAATATCGGCCAGTTAAAAAATAAATAAATAAATATGTCATTTCAATGTCTTCTGGCCTCCATTGTTTCTGATGAGAAGTCAGTCATTGTGATAAAATTGTTCCCCTCTGTATGTAATGTGCACTTTTAATCATGCTGCTTTCCAGGTTTTCTTTTTTTTTTTTTTTTTTTTTTTTGTACGCGGGCCTCTCACTGTTGTGGCCTCTCCCGCTGCGGAGCACAGGCTCCGGACGCGCGGGCTCAGCAGCCATGGCTCACGGGCCCAGCCGCTCCGCGGCACGTGGGATCCTCCCGGACCGGGGCACGAACCCGTGCCTCCTGCATCGGCAGGCGGACCCCCAACCACTGCGCCACCAGGGAAGCCCCCAGGTTTTCTTTTTATCTTTAACTTTTAGAAGCTTAACTATGGTATGCCTAGATGTGACTTTCTTTGAGTTTATCTTACTTGGGATTTGTTGACCTTCTTGGATCTGTAAATTAATGTTGTCTTACAATCTTTATTCTTTAAGTATTTTTTTTTGCCCCTTTTTCTCACTCGTTTTCTGGAGCTCCAGTACACCTATGACCTTTTGATAACTTCACATTCACTGATTCATTTTTCTGCCATTTCACATTTTCTCTTGAACCCATCTGGTACATTTTTTCATTTCAATTATTGTGCCTTTCAGCTCTAGAATTTCCCCCTGGTTCTTTTATACTTTACGTTTCTCTGTTGAGATTCTCTATGTGCTTACTCAATACTACCATTTTTCCTTTGAACATATGTATAATAGTTGCTTTGAAGTTATTGTCTCCTAAGTCCAACATGCTGGCCCTCTCAGGATCAGTTGCTATTGACTGTTTCTTTTCTGGGTGTTTTCTGACTGTTTCTTTTCTTTTCACTTTCTTTATCTCATAACTTTTCAGTGAAAACTGGACATCGTAGATTATCTTTGTGCAACTCTGAAATCTCTTTTGTTCTTCTGAGGATTGTTGGGATTTTTGTTCTAGTAAGCAATTAACCTGCTGGACCCAAACTGCAAAATCTGTCTCCTGGCTGGTATTCAGTGGATGGTGTTTTTCATAGGTTTTTTGGCTGCTGACTGCTACAGCGTTAGCCTGCCCCCACCCCACCCCCAGGGGCCACACCAGCCTGTGTAGTTTAGTGGTCAGCCAAGGATTTGGACAGAATTTATATTCAGATTTGGGGGCTCACCTGCTTAGTGGTTTCCTTGCTTTTTGGGTTCCCTCCTAGATTCCTACTTGTTTTTCCAGTTCCCAAGTCTGACCTCTGATACCTCAAGACTATAAGACTCTCAGAAGCTCAAGCTAAAGGCGGTTTGGGGAAATCATTCAGTCAGAAGGCACAAGAAACTCCCACATCTCGCAAAGAACAGTTCCGTCTTGCAAGGATCAACACCCCACCCTAGTTTCTGCTTACCTTTTTAGCGGGGCTTCCTAGGGTCTCCCATATACCTGCAGAGTTTAACACTCAGCTAGGAATTTGGGCATAGTTTATACTCACATTTTAGACCTCAAGTCTCTTTCTTGCTTCCATATTTTCCCCTTTAAATTTCCAGCTTCTTGGGGATTCCCCGGTAGTCCAATGGTTAGGACTCTGCGCTTCCACTGCAGGGAGCATGGGTTCAATCCCTGGTCAGGGAACTAAGGTCCCACAAGCCACGTGGCACGGCCAAAAAAAAAATTCCAGCTTCTCTGTTGCTTCGAACTTTATCATCTTCTCCCTAGAACTCAAGGCTGTAATTTTCCTCCCTGAACTGGGGAGGTGGGGAAGTGCCCTCAGACAAGAAAGCCACAAACTCACAGCTCTTAGCTCTTGCATCTTTCAAACGTAAACACTGAACTTCCTGTCTTCCTTTGACTATTCCCCAGTACCTGCAGATGGTTGTTTATAATATTTTTGTTCTGTTTTTAGGGAAGGAATTATCCAACCTTTTCACACTGCCATTATCATATGTCCCACCCTATCATGGCTTTTAGAAATTTTATAACGCTTAAATCTCCCACTTTAACAGAGAGACACGTCAGGGGCTCAGGGCTTGCCAGCAGGCAAATAAATCTATCCAGATTATTGATGTTGTTTTGTCTTTTTCTGTTATCTTCAAAATTAGCTTCTATATAGCACATTTTACAGGTTTTTCATTTATGGTAGTGATAAAGTTTCCCTTTTAAGATAGAACAAAAAGTGTGAAGGTGGGCTTCCCTGGTGGCGCAGTGGTTGAGAGTCCGCCTGCCGATGCAGGGGACACGGGTTCGTGCCCCGGTCCAGGAAGATCCCACATGCCGCGGAGCGGCTGGGCCCGTGAGCCATGGCCACTGAGCCTGCGCGTCCGGAGCCTGTGCTCCGCAAAGGGAGAGGCCACAATAGTGAGAGGCCCGCGTACCACAAAAAATAAAAATTAAAAAAAAAAAAAAAAGTTTAAAAAAAAAAAAGTGTGAAGGTGGTGTACAAATAATTGATATTTGGGAAACAGTGTTCTAATGTGCTATTCTTAACCTTTAAACATTGTTTTTAGAGAAATACTTCTTTCCCCTCCTTTTTGCCTCTCTCCTTTCTCCACTAAACTGTCAGCCAGAGTAAAGCAGAATACTGACTGCAGGAATGCCTTAGTTTCAAATATACTTTGTCCCAGATCTGGTTCTTCACAAGATCATTTATGTTCTACCTTCATAGCCCACCTCCTGCATGAACAAAAGACATTTTAAAGATTTTTTGTGAGCTCTTCTTTCCTCCCATTCTCAAATTGTGTTTTTCTGGGTTATAGTTATTTTTTATATAAAAAGTTTGGAATTAGGAGGTGTGACTCCACTGGCAAATTAGATTCAGAGAAAGAAATATGAATAATTTCCCCAACATGTTTCTGTATTTAATTTCACTGGCACTTGGAATTCATTGCCCTCATTTTTTTCCGCAAAGATTTTCACCAAGTAGAAAGAAGAAAAGTAATTAAAATGAACCTCTGTAAAGCAGTTTTAGTTTGATTTCTCCATATAGTTACTTTTTATCCCAAGGTAATTTGTTAGTTTTTAAAAACAATGTTTTATTTTTCAGTGGTTTTATTGTTTGAATGTAACAAGTGCATGGGAAAAGTATATGGGACTTATGCTCATAACATTGACCTTCTGTTATCAGGGAAAAAGGAGAAGCCAAAGAAATTCACTAAACAACCAAAAAAGCAGATGTCTTCACCCTGTGGTCAGAAGAAAGAAAAGGCATTGGAGAAGGTAACACTAAATTATCTATTACTATTCTAAAGTTCATATTGAGAAATAAGCAGGTACAGCCAGGAAAAATTCGAAAAAGAAGAGTAATGAATGCCACAGTGGAATGCTAGCAGTGTAAAAATGAGTGAAGAATCACTATAAAGACTGAGATTAAAGATCTCTAAGGTATATTGACACATGAAAAAAGGAAAGTGAGTTTGGGGGAGAGAAATTAGGGGTTTGGGATTAGCATACACAAACTACTACTATATATAAAATAGATAAACAACAAGGTCCTACTGTATAGCACAGGGAACTATATTTAATGTCTTATAATAAACTATAATGGAAAAGAATGTGAAAAAGAATATATATATATATATATATATAACTGAATCACTTTACACCAGAAACTAATACAACATTGTAAAGTAACTATACTTCAATAAAAAGAAAAAAAGGAAAAGTGCAGAGCAGTATGTATAGTGGCATATTATGCTACCATTTTTGTAGACTAGATGAAGGAATATATATGAATTTTCTTGTATATCCATAAAATATCTGTGGAAAGCTATACAAGAAATTGATAAAATTAGTCGCCCCTAAGGAAGGGAACTGAATGTCTGGGGGACAGAGGCTTTTTAATATATGTGCTGTTTGTACTTCTTGAATTTTGAACCAGTATTACTTGTTCAAAAAATAAGTAGCCTTTAAATTTTTAAAATAAATATTTTATGACCTTTTAAAATTATTCTTATTTCCCCGTGCCTTCAAAGGAAGGAGTAAAAAGCCAGGTAGGAATAAGAGAACAGTATAACTACAGTTGGCTAAAAGAGAAACTATAGATTGTAAAAATGTGTGAAAAGCTGGGGTTCAAACAAGTTCCACACAATATATGTTGGATGGGTTGTACGTTCATCTCCATATTAAGGACCACAGGCACAGAATGAGTGAATTCTAAAAGATTGCATAGAGGTGGGGGGCTTCCAGGTCAGACAAATAAAACTGGGTTCAAATTCTAGGTCTGTTTCTCTGTGGAAAGTTTCTTAACTTCTCTGAAGCTGTTTATTATGGAGGTAATAGTAGCACCTATCTCACATGGTAGTTGCAAGGCTTCAGTGAAAGAATGCTTGTAATGCTCTTGGTACAGTATCTTGCATCCAATAAATGTAAACTCTTTTTATATTACCTATAACACTAATCAATAAATATGTTCTAATTGGGCCTTAATGTTGTCTACTTTTTTTTAGTCAACTTCTAGAGATGTGTCTCCTTTCATGTGAGTATTGCTCCTTAATCCAGTCAGATGTTCACTGTAAAAGCATCAGTGCTGATTTTTGTTTAATTTTTTCAATAGTGTGAGTATGCAGAAGAATAAGTGGGATGCCACAAGATCCTTGAGATTCAACCAAGATGCACAAAGAGAAGATGGTAAGTTTTATTATTTGTGTAGTGTACAAATTAGGTCTAAATAGCAATGATAGGAATCTTTTATTTTATGAAGTATGCTGAATAGCTTTAAAGATTCCAACTGGAATAAGGCCCAGAATTAGCACATTCCCTTAGGCATCAACCAGAGTTTTCATTACTAGACAATCCCAGTAGATAATATGTTGTTTTATGTATCTGTCATTTTGAGGCCTCTCAGACTGACTTTCACCCACTACCTCCACTCTCAAGAAGGCTGAATATGTCTTAGGCTGATTTACAGTAATATTAAAAGCAGCACAGTTATCTGTATATGAGCCATTTTGCCACTTGCAGCCTAAAATCCTTCAAAGATAAATAGGTGTATGTGTCTATAAATAATATCCAATGATATTTTCATAAACTCTTGATGATTGCAATCTTCTTTAAGAAATAAAAGTAATAAAACATCCTCATAAAAAGTAAGGTTTATTAATTTTTACCTTCAGATCAACGGCGGATGTCTGAAATTACAGGGCACCTAATAAAGATGAGATTGGGTGATCTGGACCAAGTCAAGTCAAAGGAAGCAAAAGAAGTAAGAATTATGTACTCGGGTACTGTGCTTGCTTGGATATGCCTTCCTACTTTATTTTCATCATAAGTATAAAGATGCTTTATAATTTTAAAAGAGTAAATTTTTTATGTATTTTTATATTCTGTAGCGGTTAGCCAGTTTGTTCACATAAGTTTTTCACCACCTCTTACAGTCCATAGGTCCTCTCTATAACACACATAGTAAAGTACATTGTTACTGAAAGTGTAATGTCCAACCAAGAGCAGATTAACTGTCCGGAGGGTGACCCCTGAAAGTTGCTAATTTTCATCAACTCTGCATGCAGTGCTTAGACATTATCTTTAAAATAAGATGTTATCTTGATGAAAATGATCACAAGAAATACCTTACTCTTACTGAATTACATGTTAGTCATAACATTATGTATCATCATTAGTACCAGTATTATGTATTCACAGTAACACTTGCCTCTAATTCTTTTATTTAAAAATTTACTTCCCTACAAGAACAAAACACAGGAAAAAAAATCTTTATCACCATGGGTTAGGCAAATATTTCTTAGCTACCACACCAAAAGCATTATCCATAAAAGAAAAAAATTGGCACATTGGACTTCATCAAAATTTAAAACTTCTTTTTGAAAGGCATTATTAAGAGAATGAAAAGACAAGCCATAAACTATGAGAATGTATGTGTAAAATATTTATCTGGTAAAGGATTTATATCCAAAATATATAAAGAATTCTCAAAACTCAATAATAAAATAAACAACCCAATGACAATAAGTGGGCAAAAGATTAATCATACACTTCAGAAAGAAGGGATACAGGTGGCAAATAAGCACAGGAAAAGATGCAACTTCATTAGTCATTAGGGAAATGTAAATTAACACCTCAGCAAGATAGCACTATACCCCCACTAGAATGTCTAAAAAAGTTTGGTTTTTTTTTTTTTTTTTTTTTTGGCTGCACTGGGTCTTCGTTGCTGCGCGCAGGCTTTGTCTATTTGTGTCGAGTGGGGGCTCTTCTTTGCAGTGGCTTCTCTTGTCTGGAGCACAGGCTGTAGGTGTGCGGGCTTCAGTAGTTGTGGCTTGAGGGCTCTAGAGCACAGGCAAGCTCAGTATTTGTGGCACACGGGCTTAGTTGCTCTGTGGCTAAAAAAGTTTTTTAAATATGCTGGCAAGACTATAGATCAACTGGAACTCTTGTATATAGCTAGTAAGGATGCAAAAGGGAATGCCTACTTGGGCATTAAGCATTATAGCATTAAGTGTTTACTCACCATACAGATCATTTCACACATATCTTTACAGTGGCTTTATTTAGAATTGCCAAGAGCTAAAAACAACCCAAATGTCCTTTACATGATAAATGAGTAAGACTGTAGAACAGATAAAAAGAATGAGCTATTGATACATGCTGCAACATAGATGAATATCCTACACGTTATGCTAAGCAAAAGGAGCCAGATTCAGAAGGCTACAGACTGTATGATTCTATTTATATAATGTTCTGGTAAATGCAAAAGTATAGGGACATAAAACAAGTCAGTGGTTGCCAGGAATTGGTAGTGTCAAATCGTTGGACTTTTTAAAAGGGGCACAAGGGGATTTTCTTGGGGTATTTGAACTGTTTTATGTCTCCATTATGAGTGGTTACACAACTGTATGCATTTGTCAAAACTCAGAACAGTACACTAAAATGGGTGAATTTTACTTATATAAAATTGTAACTCAGAGCCTGAATTTAAAAAATTAAAAAAAAAATCAAAATAAAATTACTTCTAAGTTAAAAAGTAATGCCATTTCAATAAAGCAGAGCTTCTATTGGTTCCTTAAAGATAATAACTTAATTTTTCTCCTTTACTGTGCAGTTTGCAGGAGGTATTTATTCCAGGCTCGAAGCACAAATCAAGGCCTCAGTGCCAGTCAGTGCACGGCAAAGCAGCTCGGAGAAAAACACAAGGTGAATCCGCATAAATGAATCCAGAATGCCACTAGCTTCAAAGTGATTTTTTTTTTGGAAAAATCATATGAACACTAGAAGCACATAATTTGAGTTTGGTTTTATTTTGTTTCGGGGATTTGATCATCCAGACATTAATCAGAACCAGATTTTAACTTAAAAGTTAAGACTTGAAGAGGTCATGATCACAAAATTTAATGAAAGTATACTTTTTTAAAAGTTTTCTGTTTATTGAGTCAGCTCCGTTCTGAGCCAACTGCTGGTAAAAATGTAAGCTATAGTGTGAATTAGCAGGATTTTTATACTATTTGTAGATAATATATTACTACTTTATATAAATCATTGAAACCTTTCTTGTTTCTTGTTCTATCTCTCTTAATAAAGTCTAATTTGTATGTTCTGTGTCATTTTACAGCACAGATTTTCTTTGAAAGATTAACAGTTACTGAGATTTGATTATTAATACTACAGATCCAAATGCCTTATCTGCAATTCTGAAATCCAGAAAGCTCAGAAAGCCAAAAGCTTTTTGCATACATTTGTGGCAACTCAAGCCTGACCTGAGCTACTGTGGTACTATTTATAGTTTTTATTTATCCCACTTAATGTAAATGCTCATTTGTTTCACTGAAGAAGTATTAATGTGTTTGGTTGTGGGGCACTGCTCCAGATTCATAATATACAATATATGTACATATTATTTCCCCGAAATTAAAAAAATATCTGAATTCCAAAATACATCTCCAAGAATTTTTGAAAATGGATTATGGAACTACATGAAGTTTCATTAAACTTTGACACTGTCAAGCAAACATGACCTAAAGCAGTGGCAACTTACTGTTTTAGAAGCACCTCTGACCTTCTTTTCTGTTTAAAAAATCTAGGTCTAAAAGTCGTTTTGGTCAAGGTCGGCTTGCGTAAAGCACCTTAAAATATAAGAAGAGAGAAGACTCACCTCTGGACATCTGAAATTGCTCATCACTTCTTGAAGGTCTTCAGAACGATGACTTCTAAATGTTTTAAGTTATTTATTAATTATTCTTGCAAGCCACATAAATCGTAGTGCTAAGAGAAATATATAGTTAGGTCTTATGAAATCTAATTGTAAATATGAAACTTTTTAAATCTAATTTTCCTTTGGTGTGATGCTAGGCTATGTAGAAAATTAGTATTTTACAAATTTGCATAGTTAAGGCTCCTAGTATTTGTTATCCTTTATTTATTTGAAAGAGAAGAGGTCTAAACTGTCAAGTAGCTAAGAGTTTTTTAAGACCTTAAAAATTAGGGGAACACAGCTAGTAGTGGTATGGTACATGTGCACTAATTATAGTATGTCTTTTGGGCTGTAAATCTTGGGATAGCACTGAGAACTGCAATTTGTGTGATGAAATTTCCAGTGATGCTAATTTTAAGTTTGCATGATTATTAAGGAGTTACAGATCTCAAGACTGCATTAAATAAATTTTCAAGATGAAGTAGTTCTTGTGTTGGGCAGAAGCCTTAATTTTTTTCAGCATTATTCCATAGAAAGCACAATGTTAATCCAACTCTTTTTTTTTTTTAGTTGTGTTTTTTTGTTGTTGGTTTGGTTTTTTTTAGTTTTTAGTACTTATTGGTCATCTGAGCTGGAATTACTGATTATTACCTCTTTCTTCTGTGAAGCTAGTGCCATTCTGAATTTGTTAAAATAACCATTGATAATTTTAAGGCTAGTAAATCATTTCAGTTGTATGAGACACCCACTGTACAGTTCTCAGGGCACTAAAACTCAACCATATTTCTATAGCCATTCGAATAGCCCCTTAAAACAGTTATAATTAGTTATTACTTTAGAGATGTCTAGAAGGAAAGATTCCCAAATACATTTGATGGATGAAAAATTGCATATATGTAAGAAAAATAAAAATCAAATTCTATTCTATAGATCATGTTTTAATTTTCTAACCAAGCAGAAAGAGTGCTCAGGGAAAATTTGTTCCAAACCATAAGCATATAAAAATTATGCGTTTGGAAATTACTTGTATGTAGGTCTCTGAAAAACTTTAAGATGCACTGTTTCTATTTTTAGTCTTCCTTTGCCTTATAATTGAAATTTCTTCAGATTAGAGAACAGACTTTAATAGTGTATGACAGAACAGCAATTTCTGTTGAAATGTCCAAGTGTTACACTCAGTTTAGACGTACAGAAATCATTATTTTTAATGAGTGTTTTAGTTGGTAAATGAAGCTAGATTTTATTTGATGTTATATGTATGGCTTTGCCAAGATTTTTGAACTTCTCTTTGGAAATTTTGTTGCAGTCGATATATTTTTCAATTGTTTGATATTTTTGAAACAGATTATAAAATTTTTATTTTCAGAAGAAAATGTTTTATACTACATGATCTGTACGCCCTGTTAAATACCAGCGTCTTGTTTAGTTTACTCTGATCAAAAGGATTTAGGTTTGTACATGTTCTACAGTGCTGTGACGGTCACAATTAAAAGAGGAAAATATGCTCATTTGATTTTTAACTGATGGTAGCAAGGCAAATTACTTCTCCCCTGGGGGGACTGTACCGCTGAATTTTTACAAACAGTATTTATCAGAATTTGATTTTCTTCAGAATGTGCTTTTAATTTTGTGGATGTCTGTAATTCATAGCACAGGTACCACAAACATTTTAATCAAACTCGTAATAGCATTTGTTTTGCCAAATACTTTGAGGTTTTATCTTCCATTAATTCTGAATTCACATTTATTTAATTGAAATAAACATTAATGACAAAAGTTGTCTGCAAAGTCCCCTGATCTGAATCATTCCATCTTCTCAAAAATGTTCGGATGGGCTCTAGATCACAGGTTTTCATGGAAGAGGTGAACTTTGTAAATTTTAAGGTTGTTTTAAATGAGATTATCCTGGTAAAGATTCAGCAAAACGTTTAAGGGTAAAATACTTCAGAAAAGATAATTTGGTAACAGTGCTGATTCCATACTGTTGGACCATTTTGCTATTGTCCTTCTTCAGAACACTCAGCCAGGTATTGTGAGATATGCTAAGTGCTTTGGAAGCAGAGGCTGAAGCCCTATCATGCTAATCTGCCAAAGGCAAATCTTAGTATAAAAACAAACAAACAAGCAAAAACCCTTTTATCTCCAGTACCTCGAATTAATTCTTCAACCCTCAACTGTTCCTTAAAGAACTATTATGAACCTCACCTTTTCACGTGGCTCAGTTAAAAGGCACTGGGGATACCTAGCCATAAATTGTAGTGCCAAGAGAAATATATAGTTAGGTCTTATGAAATCTAATTGTAAATATTAAACTTCTTAAATCTAATTTTCCTTTGGTGTAATGCTAGGCTCTGTAGAAAATTAGTATTTACAAATTTGCATAGTTAAGTCTCCTAGTATTTGTTATCCTTTATTTATTTGAAAGAGAAGAGGTCTAAACTCTCAAGTAGCTAAGAGTTTTTTTAAGACCTTAAAAATTAGGGGAACACAGCTGGTAGTGGTATGGTACATGTGCACTAATTATAGTATGTCTTTTGGGCTGTAAATCTTGGGATAGCACTGAGAACTATAGCCAGTCCAATTCTTTTTTAAATTTTATTTATTTATTTACTTTTGGCTGCATTGGATCTTCGTTGCTGCACGCGGGCTTTCTCTAGTTGTGGCAAGTGGGGGTTACTCTTCGTTGCGGTGCAGTGGCTTCTCTTTGTTGTGGAGCACAAGCTCTAGGCGCGCAGGCTCAGTATTTGTGGCTCACGGGCTCAGCAGTTGTGACGTGTGGACTCTAGAGCTCAGGCTCAGTATTTGTGGCACATGGGCTTAGTTGCTTCACAGCATGTGGGATCTTCCCTGACCAGGGCTCGAACCTGTGTCCTCTACATTGTCAGGTGGATTCTTAACCACTGCGCCACCAGGGAAGTCCTTAGCCAGTCCAATTCTAATTGGCTAATCTCTCATTTAAAGCTGATCTATTGGGGAGGATGATATGGGGATAATATTATTTCCACTTTTATAGGACTGTTGCGGGGGCGGGGTAAATGATTTAGAGATCTAAAACAATTAGCACAGTATTTTCTGGCTAATCATAAGGCCTCCAGAAATGTTAACTATTATTATTGTTGCACTGTGGGATCTTAGTTCCCTGACCAGTGATTAAACCCGGGCCCTTCGCAGTGAGAGTGTGGAGTCCTAACCACTGAACCACCAGGGAATTCGCTGTTATTTTAATATTTGGGAAGTGCCCTTAAAAGTCTTTAAGATGGGAGATTGATATCCCTCTTCCTATAACTTGAGTTGCTAAGACTGATGTGTGTTTGTTTAATGCAAGAAAGAAAAGAGGCACATAATAGTTCAGTGGTTGCTGTGGCATCATTTGTTACTTTGTTATACTAAACCTCTTGCCTCATTTAAGCAGTGTAAGCAGGATTTGTAGGAAGAGGTAGGAAAACTGTTTCCTGCTGTGTGGTGGTGAGTGACCTGTGCTGTCTTCAAAGAGGTACTGAAGGAGAGAGTGAGGCTGCAGCATGGTCTTATAGCAGCTCTCCTTCCAAGATTATCTTTCCTTGAGAAAACGTAGCTAGTTTTGCTTTTACTACTTGTCTATGACAAGAGTAGTTATCAAACTGTAGAAGAGTGGTTGCTAAATTAGTAGCTGCTGAGAATGATGCTAGCTCCCTTAAGGTGCCTTATCTCCTTCAGTCTCACAATAAACCCCCAAATCGGGTATTATCCCCATTTTATAGGTGGAGAAGAAAGTTCAGGGAGCTAAAGTAATCCGCACACTGGGATTGAAGTCTATATGTTTTGGTTTTTTGGCCCCTAGGCATGTGGGATCCCGACCAGGGATTGAACCCGCACCCCCTGCACTGGAAGGCAAAGTCTTAACCACTGGACCACCAGGGAAACCCCTTCTTTCTTTCTTTTTTGTCTATTGGTTTGCAATTTGTCTTCCATGCCAGAAAATGAAATGCATCCAAATAGGAAAAGAAGTAGGGCTTCCCTGGTGGCACAGTGGTTAAGAATCCACCTGCCAATTCAGGGGACACGGGTTCAAGCCCTGGTCCGGGAAGATCCCACATGCCGCGGAGTAACTAAGCCTGTGTGCCACAACGACTGAGCCTGCGCTCTAGAGCCCGCGAGCCACAACTACTGAAGCCTGTGCGCCTAGAGCCCATGCTCCGCAACAAGAGAAGCCACTGCAATGAGAAGCCCATGCACCGCAACAAAGAGTAGCCCCACTCACCGCAACTAGAGAAAGCCCGCGCGCAGCAACAAAGACCCAATGCAGCCAAAAGTAAATAAATAAAATAAATTAAAAAAAAAAAGTAAAACCATATCTATTCACAGATGACATGATCTTATATATAGAAAATCCCAAGAAATCCACTAAAAAACTATTAGAACATATAATTAAGTTCAAGATTTCAGGATATACAATCAATATACAAAAATCAATTTATTTCTATATACTAGCAATGAAAAATATGACTATGAAATTTTTAAAAATTCCCTTTACAATAGCATCAAAAAGAATAAAATACTTAAGAATAAATTTCACAAAAGAAGTGTAAAATGTATACTCTGAAAACTACAAGATATCATTGAAAGAAATTAAAGAAGATCTAAATAAATGGGAAGATTATCCCATGTTCATGGATCAGAACACTTAATATTGTTAAGATGGTAATACCCCTCAACTTGATCTACAGATTCACCACAGTTCCTGTCAGATTTCCAGCTGGCTTCATTGTAGAAACTGACAAACCAATCCTAAAATTCATATGGAAACTCAAGGGACCCAGAACTGCCAAAACAATTTTGAAAAAGAACAAAGGGTTCACTCTTTCTGATTTCAGCTCTTACTACAAAGGTGCAGTAATCAAGGCAGTGTAGTACTAGCATATGGACAGACATACAGATCAATGAAACAGAATTGAGAGTCCAGAAACAAACCCATCTATTTATGGCCAACTGATTTTCAACAATAGTGCCAAGACCATTCAATGGGGAAAGAATAGTCTTTTCTACAAATGGTGCTGGGAAAATGATAGCTTCCTGCAAAGGAGTGAAGTTAGACCCCATCTCACACTATATACAAAAAAATTGATTCAAAATGGATCTAAGACCTAATTGTAAAAGCAAACTGTAAAACTCTTCGAGGAAAACACAGGGGTAAATCTTTACAACCTTGGATTTAGCAATGGATACTTAGATAAGACACTAAAAGCACAAGCAACAAAAGGAAAGATAGATAAATTGGACTTTACCAAGATTAAAAACATTTGTGTTTCAGTGGGCACAATCAAGAAAGTGAAAAGACAGCCTATAGAATGGGAGAAAATATTTACAAATCACATATCTGATAAGGGACTTATATCCAGAATTTATAAAGAACTCTTACAACTCAAAATTGAAAAAAGACAACCCAGTTTTTTAAATGGTAAAGGATTTGAATAGACATTTCTCCAAAGAAGATGGCCATTTGGCCAAAACCACTTGAAAAGATGCTCAACATCATTAGCCATGAGGGAAATGCAAATGAAAACTACGAGTTACCACTTCATACCCAGTAGAATAGCTATCACCAAAAAGCCACCTAATAATGTGGCCAGGAATGTGGCAAAATTGGAATCCTCACGAACTCCTGGTGAGAATGTAAAATGGAGCAGCTATTTTGCACTTTGCAAAGCAGTCTGGAAGTTCCTCAAAAGAAATTAAACATAGAGTTACCATTTACCTACCAGTTTACCCTAACAGGTATATCATTTTCTATTTAGTCTCTTCTTGTGTTTACCTATATGCACATATCCATGCACAGAACAGTATTATCTGCTTTTTTTTTTTCCAGATGGAGAAACTGAGTCCCAGACATGGCAACTTGTCTAAGAGAAACAGAAAAGAATGACCTGAGCAATGTGCCCTTGATGACGGTATTGCTATGTTAAACAAGTTAACACATGCATGTAAAGCAATTAGAACAGTGCCTGACATATGTAAGTGCTCAAAAAATGTAAAATATTATTAGACCATTATTATTTAGAAGTAACTATGTTGTGCTCATTCCCACTTTTGGCCTTGCCTCATGCTGTTCTCCCATCTAGATTGCTCTCTTGCTTTGCTACCTATTGAAGTTTTCCCCTTGCTCCAGGTCCCTGCTCAAATCTCACCTTCTCCATGAATCTGCTGACCTCTCTCTTCTCTGAATCGTGTTGCATTCACAACGTTTCCACAGTTTAGCAGTCAGATGTTCTCAGTGCTTTTGTTGTTGTTATTGACCTTGACTCCCCAACCAACTCTTATGCTGTATTAGTAAAATTATATACGAAACAAACAACAGTGTTCACATTTGTTAATTTTGAGTGGTAGGTTGTTGAGACTATGCTTGTCTGTAGTTAATATATTTTCCCAAATTAAAGAAAAAAATTGAGGACTTCCCTGGTGGTCCAGTGGTTAAGACTTCGCCTTCCAATGCAGGGGGTAGGGTTCGATCTCTGGTCAGGGAGGTAAGATCCCACATGCCTCACGGCCAAAAACCAAAACATAAAACAGAAGCAATATTGTAACAAATTCAAGAAAGACTTTAAAAATGGTCCACATCAAAAAATCTTTAAAAAAAAAAAAATTTGAGCCAACCAGAAGCTATTGACCATTGAAATTATGAGACTCTCAGAGACTTCCCTAGCGGTCCAGTGGTTTAAGACTCCACGCTTCCACTGCAGCAGGCAGGGGTTTGATTCCTGGTCGGGGAACTAAGATCCCACGTGCCAGTGAGAATTTCAAAAAAAATTAAGAAAAAGTGAAACTTCAGCAAGAAACGTGGGCAACTGTCAGAATTATTTTACATCAAGAACAAATACTTGCGGGGGGATTTCTAAAGTGCATTTTTCATTTCTAATGTTAAGTAGTCATATACTCAGGGAAGAAACATGACTTTTTCCCAGTAAATGATGTGCAATAGCTGAATATTTGTTAAATGACATCTACCTTTGTCCAACAAATCAGTGTAAGTCTCTCTGACAGTGGTTCTGGAGTGGGCCTAGGTTAGTATTTTTTTAAAGGTCACCAGGTGACTCTATTGCAGACACGTTGAGAACCATACTGCTATGTGACATGATATCTTTAAATGACTAATACTGTAAACCTCAGTCAGAGTTGTGTTCAGGAGCATAAAAAGAAATCAGGAAAGCATAGATTCTGACATCAGAGTGCTGCCACAAGGTGGCACTAAAAGCTCAAGGAAACCATAGTTTAAATTAAATCACATTAAGCTTCATGCTTGCTTAGTCTTCCTTACCAAGTGTGCATACGCATATTGTTTGTAGAAGGAAACAGAATATTGGGGAGAGAGCTGATAAGAGGAATTTTAGCTAATAAGGAATCCTAGAAGGCAAATGAGAAAAAGGTAGAAAAGCAGAAAAACAAAACGAGATACACCACTTAAAAGATCAAGCTTAAATGACGCCCTTCTTCAATGCCAGAATTTTCTGTTCTCATAGCCATGCTTCTGTATGTTTATTCTAAAGGTTTTATATGCATTTAGAAGTTTCTAATAGTTCTGAAAAATTGAGAGGAAAAATGTTTAAAAAATCAAAATAAGTGATGGGAAATGAATTAATGCAAATTCTTAAATATAGAATAATGAACTGTTTCTCCTTTTAATAAATATATTAACTTAGCATAATTATGTCTTCTAAATGAGTAAGTTGAGGTCCAAAATATCTAGCCTGCGAAACTCTGCACTGTCCTCGCTGCAGTTATCTGAAGACTTGCCACCCTGTTCCTCCTAGCCAGCTGGGCAGAGACACAAAGACACAGAGGAGCATTAGACAGGTTTACACCAATATGTTAATAGAGGTCATTTCAGGGATGGAGCAGGTAAGGCAGAATTATAGATGCTCTTTCTTTTCATTGTTGTTTGCCTATGTTTTCTTTTTAATTATTAAATATTTCAACTAGACAGAAAAGTACAGAGGATAATACAACAAACATTCAGGTACCTACCACCCAGCATTTTAACATAATAATATGATATATATTTTTTTTTTAAGAAATTGAAGCATTTCAAATACCCTCATCCTATATAGATGACACTGCTTCTAGCTCTTCCTTTCCCAGAAGTAAACACTTCTCTGAAATTTGATGTTTATTATGCCCATGCATGTTGTGATACTTTTACTACATATACTATGTATCCATAACATAATATACTATTTAAACTTTATATAGTGAACTTATCTCCTTATATGATTTTTTATACTCTAAATTATGGTTTTGAGATTTATACATTTTGAGACAGATAGCTTCTGTTTATTTATTTTAGCTACTCTATAGTCATCTATTCTATGAATCTACAAAAATGTATATATCTATTTCCTGTCAGTGGGCATTGAGTTTATTTTCAGTTTTTCTCTTAAAATAATGCTACAATAAAAACTTTCCATCATTATCCTTGTGCATATATGAGTTGCACAAATTGACTAAAAGTTTCTAAACTTTTCTCCAGAGTTGCTGTACCAGCTTGGCCTCCTGTTAGCAGTATGTGAGAGTCCCTGTTGTTCAGCTTCCTCACCAACAATGAAGGTTGTATCATCAGGATGACTAAATTAAGCCACAATAACCAAGAACCACCAGTGACTTAATTCAAAGGTTTGTTTCTTGCTGCAAGTGCAGTGCAGGTAAACAGTGAAGGGCCGTTTGTCACAGTCACTCAGGGACCTGGGCTGAGAGGATCCATCCTGACACATGCTTCTGAGAGGCAGGGAGAAAGAACTAAAGGGCTCACACTCTGGCTGTGAAAGTTTCTGCACAGAAGTGACGGACATCACTTCTGCTCACATTTAATTGGCCAAAACAAGACGTGATCACCTCAAAGCATCCCCATTCCTACCTTTAGGGTCTGAATGTTTGTGAATGGTTACCAAGGTACTGATAGACTTTAATTTTTATTAGTCTAATGAGTATGAAATGGTGACTTGTTATTTTTATTTATATGCTCCTGATTATTACTGAGGTTGAGCATATATTCAGGTGTTTATTGCCCAAGTGTGTTTAGTCCTTTAAAAATTGCCTGTTGATATCCTTTGCCCATTTTTCTATTGGGTTTTAAAAATCTAATTTTGTAGGATATGTTTATAATCTGGCTACTAATCCTTTATTGATTCTATGCACTATAAATGTCTTCTTCCAGACTGTGGCATTTGCTTTCCACTTTGTTTAAGGTGCCTTTGTTCGTGGAATTTAACTTTAATGTAGTCATATATGACAGTTTTTTCCCTTATGGTTAGTACTTTCTGAGTCTCATTTAAGAAATCCTTTCTTATTCAAATATTTACACCAATATTTACTTTCAAAAGTTTTAAAGTTTTGGGACTTCCCAGTTGGCACAGTGGTTAGAAATCCGCCTGCCAATGCAGGGGACACAGGTTCAAGCCCTGGTCTGGGAAGATCCTATATGCCGTGGAGCAAGTATGCCCGTGCACCACAACTACTGAGCCTGCGCTCTAGAGCCTGCGAGCCACAACTACTGAGCCCACATGCCACAACTACTGAAGCCCGCACACCTAGAGCCTGTGCTCTGCAACAAGAAAAGCCACTGCAATGAGAAGCCCGTGCACCGCAATGAAGAGTAGCCCCCGCTCACCGCAACTAGAGAAAGCCCGCACGCAGCAATGAAGACCCAACACAGCCAAATTGTACTATAATGTAGCCAAATTGACACATAAAATGATTAAGTGGGGATGAAATAGGAAGCATGAGAGTCAAGAGCTGTTTAGGAAATAAAATCAACAAAACTTGGAAATTGAGTTATGAAATGGTAGGACAGGGGTGGAAAATTGAGGATAATCTCAAGATTTTTTTCTTGGAAGAGCCACTGGCTGAAATGAGAAATTAAAATAGAAGAGCAGACTTGGATTGGGGCATCTGGGAGAATTGTGCTCAGCTTCTTGTCATCCACACTGAAACAAACATTCTAGGAGAGAGCCCCACCCAGGAGTTGTCAACTACCTAGAAGTCAATTCATTGTATACAGAAGAACTCAGCTAAACCACTGAGAAGCCACTGTGTCTAGAAAAGTGCCGTTATACATTTTGAATATAAATAGATCAGTAAACTTTCAGCATATAAACTAAGGTTTAAAAAAGAAGTACATATATAAAAATGACAAGAGATTCTCCTCATTGTTTGGGAAGGAGACGAGAAACAAATAATTGCAAAGTTGTTTTTCCCTAAACTGCATACACTTCACTTTAGGCTGTAATGATTATATGACCTATGTATTGCATTATTGTGTCTTTGTCAAACAACAAAAACTTGAACTTAGCCCTTTTTTACTGCAGAAAGTGTCCTTTTAGTGACTTTTAAAAATTGAGTGGCGGGCTTCCCTGGTGGCTCAGTGGTTGAGAGTCCGCCTGCCGATGCAGGGGACACGGGTTCGTGCCTCAGTCCGGGAAGATCCCACATGCCGCAGAGCGGCTAGGCCCGTGAGCCATGGCCGCTGAGCCTGCGCGTCCGGAGCCCGTGCGCCGCAACGGGAGAGGCCACAACAGTGAGAGGCCTGCGTACCGCAAAAAAAAAAAAAAAAAAATTGAGTGGCATTTTATAATGAACTTAACAATGTAAAAATGGGATTTGGTTCCCAAGCTATTTTTGTACTTTGCCCTCAAATAACTGACTAGGAAAAACTTAAACTGACTAAAAAGGAACTAGAAGAGTCTTCCACTACCTTAGCTAGGAGTGGACTACAAAAGTTTTTTCTCAAGGTACAGTGCACAGTTGTTCAGAGTAAAGCACATAGAGCCCTTAGCATTCAATGCATTTTCTTTATATCTCTAAAGTTCTTTAAATATTTAACCATGTATATCAGGAAAAGGACAATTGGAGAGTAGAAGTTCAATTGCAGGCTTTTTGTATCAATGACATGTACATAAAAGCTTCAAAGATGACCCAGACAGATCTCTGCGTGAGCTGTGTATATATGATAGTGCTACCATATTTCTCATATTTAATGATATTCTACTTTTGGAATTTTAGTGTATGTATACAAAAATGGGTTTAATAACTCAACCATGGTTCTGATTTGTCATATATTAATAATTTCTTAAAATTCTTGTATGTGCTTTTTACAATAAAAAGTAAAAGTAAGTGATGCCAAAAAAAAAATCAAGAATAAAAAAACAAGGTGTATCTATAGCGTAGTGAAATTCACAATGCCACAGATAAAGAGAAGACTCTAAAACCTTCCACAGAGGGAAAAAAAACCAAGCCATAGTCAAATTACAGGGAGTTGAGATGACGTTGTATTCTTAAGAGCAACATGGGAAAGTAGAGGACAATGGAGCAAGGCAAAGAAGACAATAGAAAATGCTTTGAATCTTCAATTCTGTGCCTAAACTATCAGGTATGAGAGCAGAGTGGAGAGACTTTTAGTTAATCAATGACTCAGGAAGTTTACCTTCCATACGTACTTTCTCAGGAGTTTATTTGTGTATGTAATACACCAGCAAAAGGAAAAGAAGGTGTGGTTACCCAAAAAACAAGGGACCCAACAGAGGAGAGACACAAAGAGGACCTTCTTTCAGTCATGCACTGGAACCAGAGAAGAAAGTACAATCAGAGAAAAGTCTTTGGCTCTTCAGTGAACGGTATTTACACAATCATAGTAATGTAAACATTGTTTTTTGGTTTTCCACTTTTAGAATCAACATATGTGAGAAGGGGGCAGGGTCGTCCCTACAATCCCTTTGTTCATCTCTCACCCTTCTTTCCTACTCCATTCAAGCTATACCTTGGTCTCTACTGGGCCACACAGACGGTGATCAGATGAAGATGTGAATCCATCTCAGTGACTGCTGAGGGTGAGAGGAAGCCAGTGACTAGATAAGTGAATTATGTGTCCAGGGAAGCCAGCAGTGGGATGGATGTGATTCAAAGGAGTGAGGGGACTGTGAGTGGAGGTTTGAACTGGTTATAATTGGATTTATAAAAATCAAATCCCTGAATGTGGTGAAATAAATTCATTAATCCACTAAATATAACATATATTCTTTTAACTTTCCTATACACTGGAAAACAGAGCTATCTAAAGAAATCTTTAAATATTATTCAATCAAATTAAGGAGTGTTATGTGGAAGATAATGTTGGTTGCTTACCCAGCAGCCATTCCATTCTTTCTTTGCTAATAGAATTCCAATTCTGTTCAGGTATTAAGTGGTAAAATGCTTGTAAAGGAAGCTGACCCTTTACTAGCCCCAGAAGATGAATTTTGATTAGTCCAGCCTAGTAATGGTGATTCAAATTCCCTTGCCAGTGGTTCATTTAAGGAGAAGCATGTGATTATGGATAATGGGAGGTGAGGGAAAGTCTGTTGTAGCGCTTCTGGGAAAATTTCCCTGATGTTTAAAAATAGGCACGAGTAAGGGATGTACTCTTCTTCCCTTTCAGGCCTTTGGATATTGTATTGTCAGAACATTAAGCTTGGGGTTGCTGAAACCGTATTGCAGTCATGAGGAGAGCCAAGAGAGGAGGACAAAGCTGCTATGCTGAGAGACGAAAGAGGGGAACAATTTAATGAAAATCTGGGGCTGGCGATTAACACTTTGGCTAAACTACCTCAGAACATTTTGTGAGAACATGCTTTTTTTTTTTTATTGTTTTAGACAGTTGAGTTAGATTTCCTGTTACTTGCAAGCAAATGCATCCTAACAGAGCCTAAAGAATTCTAGGGGGGAGAAAAAAAAGAGTTCTAAGGACTTCTGGCCAAGATAGTAAATATATTTTTTAAAAGTGATTTCTGGCTTCCCTGATGGCGCAGTGGTTAAGAATCTGCCTGCCAGTGCAGGGGACACAGGTTCATGCCCTGGTCTGGGAAGATCCCACATGCCGCAGAGCAACTAAGCCCGTGCACCACAGCTACTGAGCCTGTGCTCTAGAGCCCGCGAGCCACCACTACTGAGCCCATGTGCCACAACTACTGAACCCCATGCGCCTAGAGCCCGTGCTCGGCCATAAGAGAAGACACCACAATGAGAAGCCCGTGCACCATAAAGAAGAGTAACCCCCACTCCCCGCAATTAGAGAAAGCCCGTGAGCAGCGACGAAGACCCAACACAGCCAAAAATAAATAAAATTAATTAATTAATTTTTTTAAAAAAGAAATATAATGAGGCTTAAGGTGATTAAATGCCTGTGGTGACTCTGCTACAATGTACCAGAAATGGGGTTTAAAAAAAAATATATATATCATTGGTTCGATGCTCAAATTATCCCAGACTTGGCCAGTGGGAGCCCCTTCAAGCCAGATCCTGAGTCCTCTTGGCATCTCTCCATCACTTACTTTTTATCACTTCCGTACTTCTCTGCACAATGAGATGTTCCAAGCTCAACTGGTATTTTCCCTGTTCCTCTCTGGAATCAGCTATTTATTCAAGGAACACTGGTTCCTTTTAGTGATGATGTTATTTAGAAACCAACATCTAGGTCCTAGATATACTCTACTAGGATATTTCTGCTTCCAGTCCCACTCTGTGGTCAGACCTAGGAAGTATAAGTATATACCTTCCTTCTATATTTATTTCTATAACTATCCACCTGTATTGTAAACTATTATTTCACATTGATAATTCCAAACCCAGTTCAATAACACGGGATTCATCTAATTTTCTCCCTTTTTGTTTTTGTTTCTTCCTTGTCAGTCAGTGAGAAATCTGGCTACCATTATCTGAAATATATATATATTTTTAAATATTTTATTTTATTCACTTATTTTGGCTGCGCTGGGTCTTAGTTGTGGCACGCCAGATCTTCGCTGTGGTACGCAGGATCTTTTAGTTGCAGCATGCGGACTCTTAGTTGCAGCATGCAGACTCTTAGTTGTGTCATGCAGACTCTTAGTTGTGGCATGTGGGCTCCTTAGTTGTGGCATGTGGGCTTCTTAGTTGTGGCACGTGGGCTTCTTAGTTGCAGCATGTGGACTTCTTAGTTGTGGCACGTGGGCTTCTTAGTTGCGGCATGTGGACTTCTTAGTTGAGGCATGCAGACTCTTAGTTGTGAAATGCCTGCGGGATCTAGTTCCCCCACCAGGGATTGAACCTGGGTCCCCTGCATTGGGAGTGTGGAGTCTTACCTACTGGACTACCAGGGAAGTCCCTGAAATACTTTTTATTATGTGTTGAATCCTCTGTATGAGCCAGTCTCCTGCCCCTGCTGCTGCCACTCTCTCCAATGCTCTCCTCACAATGGGTTGCCATTACCTGCTACCTTAGAGTTATCCCTGTTGCCCTCCTCTGATATCATCCTTATATGGGCCACCATTACGTTCTCACCTGTGAAATCAATCAATTCTGAAAATAAATAGCAGAGGATCCTTTTCTTTGCTAATAAACAAATACAATGTGAAATCAAGAAATTACTCGTTTATTTAACTTTTTAAATTTATTTTATTTATTTTTGGCTGCGTTGGGTCTTCGTTGCTGTATGCGGGCTTTCTCTAGTTGCGGCGACGGGGGGCTACTCTTCGTTGCAGTATGTGGGCTTCTCATTGCAGTGGCGTCTCTTGTTGTGGAGCACGGGCTCTAGGCACGCAGTCTCAGTAGTTGTGGTGCATGCGCTGTAGAGTGCAGGCTCAGTAGTTGTGGCCCATGGGCTCAGTTGCTCTGCGGCATGTGGGATCTTCCTGGACCAGGGGTTGAACCCATGTTCCCTGCATCGGCAGATGGATTCTTAACCACTGTGCCACCAGGGAAGTCCCTTTTTAACTTTTTAATATTTGAATGGTGGTATTCAAAAAAGTATCCAGTCTAAAAGCACTATTTGCTTAAAAAATATATTTAAAATATCTTGAACATGCAATAAAAGGAGTGAATCACAAAAATATTATGCCATGCAAAACCAAAAAACAAACCCAGGTACGAAAGAGGTCTTTACATACTGTGTTTTACATACTGTGTTCACTTTGGCACCATGTATACTAAAACTGGAACTATACAGGAAAGATTAGCATGACCTCTGCACAAAGATGACACAAATTTATGAAGCATTCCGTATTTTTTTGTTATACATATGTTACCATGATAAAAAATAGTAAACTAGAAAGAGTATATACTGTATCATTCCGTTTACATGAAATTCTAGAATAGGAAAAACTGTATCTATAGTAACAAATAGCAGATCAGTGGTTGCCTAGGGCAGGGGAATTCACTGCAGAGAGGCATGAGGGGGAACTATGATGGAAATGGAAATTCCATTTTGGGGTGATGGAAATGGTTTATAACTTGATAATAGTATAAATTTGTCAAAACACTTGAAACTGCATACTTGAAATGCATTTCATTATGTGTAAATCATATTTCAACAAAATTGATTTTTAAGAAAAATATTGAAATTATAGAATTCTAAAGAGCTGGAAAGGATCAAAGTGTCTTCTGCTTTTTCAGATGATAAAAACTGAGCTCTAAAGAGGCTAAAGTCATTAGGCCAACCAGTTGATTGCAAAATTAGGATAGACTTAAGTTTCCAAACTTCAACTAGTTCAGTATCTTTCCATACCTGTCTCTTCTTTCTTGACATGCCATGGTGCCTGACCAGAAAAGTACTCTGCAAAAGATCAAATTTGTGCTTTTCCTTTCTTTCAGATCACAGGCTAGGGTAGAGAATGACAAGCAAAGCCTTACTTAGAAGGAGAGACAAACAGTAGGGAGCTCTGAATGTCCTGGGAGAAGGGCATAGCAAGACTTTCTGTGTCTTGATATAAACAAAATAAACAAGAAACTGCCTCATTTTTTTGGGAAGTGGTGCTTGCTGGAGGGAAAGGGAGAAATGTGGTTCTGGAACCTTGATACCTTGAGTCGTCCTGACCCAGCCCTCCTGTGGCTGTGTGTGAGCTGCTCTGGCTGATTGTTAAGAGTGGGCCCTTGGGGGGCCAAATGTGGAACATCCTTGGCAAACTTAACTTATCTTCCTTCAGAGAGTTCGACCTCATAGCAGGAATATAGACAGGCAAGGGCGTCATCCACAAGCAGTGGACAAGCAGTGCCTTTTGGATCGAGGGGGACCAGTTTCCAAAAGTGACAATGTGAGATAATGAGAAACTATGGCATTAGCCAATTGATCAGACTCCAATTAAGAAGAGAACAGAACCTGCTATAGACTGAATAAGTTATCTCTTGGGATATCTGGGCAATTTATGGGGGAGTGTTCTACAACTGGGACATAATGGGCTTCCTGCTAAAAGGGCTTTTAGGTAATTAAGCAATTGTTAGGAAAAAATAAAAGCATTGCAAATATATGTGTATTTGAGTTTATAGATCAGGTTATACTAATTTTATTGGAAATGTTAATTCATCCAGGCAGCAGTATTTATTGAGCATACACTTACTATGTGTCTACACTGTGCTAAGAACTAGGGATACTGGCTATACTCCTAGAGTTTAGGGGGTATAGATAAGGTGCTTCACAAAATAGACTGCTATGCAGTGGGGAGCATGGGTTCTGATGGGATTCAGAGAATAGACCCCTAATCTACTCTTCAGATGAGGAGAAAGGAGATCAGGAGGTGCCTCTCCAAAGAAAGTAACATTTTAGGCGTAGAGCTGAAGTAGAGGCTATCCACATGAAGGGGATGACATTGCTCTAGGAAGGTGGAGACAGCATAAACAAGGCCCTGGAGATAAGAGGATGTGAATCTTTCAGGATAAAAGGCAAGTGTAATAGTTTGATGTGCCTGGAATAGAGTCAGGGTAGCAGGAAAAGATGTGGGATGAAGCTCTGGAGACATAGGCTTTGATCCTAAGGGCAATGATGAACCACTGAAGGGTGTTAAACAGGGCAGTGGCATGATTAAAATGTCTAGAATATTTTCTCTGGTTACAGTGTAAACAATGGACCAAAGAGAGGCATGATTTACATGATGACCATTAAGAGACTTGTTGGAGTAAGTGAGAATTATGGAGGGAAATAGATTTGAGTAAGGAGATACAAGTTTTCAGGACTTGATTGGGTTTTAGGGATGAGGGAAGAGAAAGAAAAGTACAGAATGATGAACTGTTTCTGATAGACGATACATCTGAGTAATTATAACATCTTTGTGCATATATGTGGAGAAAAATGCCCAAGGCAACCCTTGCTATCCAAACTCGGGAACTTGAGATTCAAGTAATCTTTTGGATAATTTCTTGGCTATCTAAACTCCTGCTATTGGCTAGTATAGCCAGGAACAAATAGATTTGGATAACAAGATTTCTTTGGATTCCCTACCTAAAGCCAGGAACTGAAACTCAGGATTTAGATAGTAGCGTATTTGAAGTATATTTGTTTTTTGGTTTTGTTTTTAGAGAAAGTTTTGTTTTGCTCTGTTCCTTGCCATATAGGTTCAATATTTTAGATAAAAAGAATTCTATATCATGAGATATGAAGTTTATATTTTAATAAGTTGGTATTTAGGAGAGAGCTCCCAAGACATATGGTATTAAATGTATACGTATGACAAAATTAAAGTTTTAAATATGAGTAGCTCTATTTTTTAGTATTTTATTTATTTTTTATTTTTTAAAATTTATTTATTTTTTTAGTTATTTTATTTTTGGCTGCATTGGGTCTTCGTTACTGTGCCTGGGCTTTCTCTAGTTGCAGCGAGTGGGGGCTACTCTCTGTTGTGGTGCTTGGGCTTCTCATTGCAGTGGCTTCTCTTGCTGCAGAGCACGGGCTCTAGGCGCGCAGGCTCAGTAGTTGTGGCTTGCGGGCTCTAAAGCGCAGGCTCAGTAGTTGTGACACACGGGCTTAGTTGCTCCGCGGCATGTGGGAACTTCCCAGACCAGGGCTCAAACCCATGTCCCCTGCATTGGCAGGGGGATTCTTAACCACTGCGCCGCCAGGGAAGCCCTATTTTTTAGTATTTTAGTTTTACATAGTAGGCTTGTTAAGAACTAAGGAAATATATTTGCTATCAAGTGATCAATTTGACAAAAATCTATTATCTTTACACAAACCAATACAATTTTTAAAATATTCAGCACCATTCTAAGATTTCAATGAAGAAAACAAAACAAATTTGATTTTAGGAACAAAGCACTTTTAGCAGAGTTTTAAAATAAAAATTTCTTCCATATTCACTTCTGGTATAACAAGGACTTTTATCATTATTTGACTTATATGACTGCCGTATTTTTTCTCAAGTTGACATAAAACGTGTGAAAATATACAAAAAAAGGCAGTGACGATCCTCTAGTATTCCAGCATAGTCCTTCAGAGTCAGAGGTGACAATATATATCAAACGTTAAGGACTTTTTGAGATTTGTAAGGGGATTTCAAAATGTTGAAAATATGAGTGAAAACTGTAATAGTATTTATATGGGGTTGGATAATAGGAAAAAAATTTTAATTTTAATGTTTTCTCTCTTGATAAGAATTCCTTGAGTGATAGATCACAAGTTCCCTTCCATAAAGCAAAAGCATACGTTTTTCCACAGACCACCAAACACATTTGGACATCTAGGTTGTAAATGTAGATTTCAGATAAGATTATACTTACATACAATGTGGTCTGTCTCCTACTTCTCAACATCTCCTAAACACTCACTTCTCACAGCACCCACCCCTCTCAGCTGATGCCCCATCTCATTCCATTTTTTATTGAAAAAAAAAAAGGGAGAGTATCTCATCTCCTTCCACCATATCTATCAATTTACCTATACTTCCAGCCTCCTTCTCCTTGCCTCCTGTATCAAAACTGACCAATCACTCTGCTTCTGCCCTGGATCCCTTTGGCTCTCACTGGCCTAGAACTTCACTCCCCTCTCCTACATCAGCTCTATCAGGACATACCACCCCAAAATATGTCACTTTGGCATATTGATTATTTTGAGCCAAGGGCACTTAAGAAACAGCAGATGCAGGAAGGGCTCTCTGGCCTCCTTTTTTCTACCTAAAAAACACACCATAAAATTTCGCATGAGAAAGGTGTCCTCCCTGTACCAGGGAGGACATAGACTGGGAATCAATGCTGAAATAGATCTCTACAAACAAACTTACTAAAATAACTCATCTGTTTTGCCCTGCCCCAATATATCTCAAAGCCACTTTCCTTTAATTTACTGCACCAGCCCAAACCCCTTTATCTTGTTATTTCTTCACAAGTTTATGGTGATTTAGTCTAAAAGGTATAAAAGCTTTCTAATCTAGTCAATTCTTCGGGCCTTCAGTCTCTTGTAAAGGCCCCATGTACATGTAAAAATTTAATAAAACTTGTATGCCTTTCTCCTGCTCATCTGTCCTAATGTTAGCTTAATTCTGAAGCCCACCTGGAGACCCTAAGAGGGTAGAGAAGAATCTTTCCCCCCCTCCACTCCCATCAGCTTCAAAACATGCCTCATCTCCTACTTCATATCATCCCTGTTGACCCAATATTTACCCTTCAGCCACCATCCCATTTCTCCATTCTCCCTCACAGCAGAACCTGAAAGAATTTTTCCTCAGAAGTGGTCTGCAAATTTTTTTGCTTACAGCACCCTAGAAGAATTTTGTAAAGCTATGTACCCACTTGGCACGTTATTAGTTTAACGTTTAAATTTTTTCACATTGTTTAGATAGTTGCAAAGGCTGTAATTTCCAGAGTATTGTAAATATTGGTGTTTTAACACTGCCACATCAGTCTTTAAAATATATCAGTAAATCTAAATATGATATCATCATTCACTAAAAACCCAAAAACAATTTAAAAAACTCGTCTTTAGCACACAAATTTTACATCATTCCTTTTTTTTAAATTTAACTCCTAGTTCTAATTCACTTTCTTCACAGAATTTTATCCTAATGTAACATATCTTATGCTTCAAAGTCTTCTATTGATTACCTAACATACTTTTTTGGAAAAAAGTATATGAAATTAAAATGTTTACATTTTTCCTGTGACCAGAAGTCTCTAAAAGTTAAAGTGTCTTGTGGATTTGTTGTAATTATTAAAACATAACGGATCAAAATCACATTGAAGTAAAATTTTATTGGAAATGCTATCTTAAGTGAAATGAGTAGATTTTTTTGATTGGCTTATATTTCTCTCTCTCTCTTTTTTAAAATTTTTTTTTAGTTGCATGGCCTGCAGGATTTTAGTTCCCCAACCAGGGATCAAACCCAAGCCCTTGGCAGTGAAAGCGAAAGCGCGGAGTCCTAAACACTGGACTGCCAGAGAATTCCCTGATTGGCTTATATTTTTGAGGATAGCTTACTGCTCAGAATGATGGGGCTCAGCATCAATTAAATTCCAATTTTTCATTTTTATGTGATAAGAAACTTGTTCACATTACTAAGTAGACAGAAATAGAAGAAAATCTGTTGCAGCAATAGCAGTCATTTCTTTGGACTCCTAAATTAATGCCCCAAAGGACTCTGTGTACTATTATCACATTATCATCTGTCATCTTCTTCAATTTTGTTGAAAGAATATGAAAACACCCAACATTCAAAATAATTTATTGGAGTTACTGCTTTCTCAACTCAATGTCAATGTTGTGAATTGTCCCTCTGCTTGTCATCCCTGGACATTTTGCAGCCTGGGGCAACATGCCATTGTTATACAGGGAGGAGATGTATGCCTTTCTTTTGGAAAAAGGGAAAAGAGTAACTGTGGAAGCTGAAGTGGGAAAGGGGAACCTGTGCCCACAACACAGGCCTGCTCTTAAGAAGAGTGTTTTTAGGAAAATGCAATTTTAGAAAAGAGTTTATATGAAATTGAGGACCTGAAAATTAGTCCCTTGGAAAGTCTTTGTGTGCCCTAAAGACCACTGGTATACACGTGCTTTTTCTACTGACTCCCATTGTCTCTTAAAATCCACCCTAATTGCACCTCTGACCCTGCAATGCCATTGAAAATACTTTTACAAAGGCCATCAACAATATCCACATTGCTAAGTCCAAATAAACATCAAGAGTAAGAAGTAGTTATAAGCTTCAGGAAAAGATAAAAAGAAATTCTAATGCAGAAATCTGACCCAAAGTTGCTATTAAAGAACTTACTCTCACAGTGGTCTTACACAGTGCACCTATTTTATAACTAACTTTATAAATAAAGACCAGGGCATGGGATACATTAGTTTAGGGACAGGTCTCCTGATCCAGCTGGCTCCAAGCAGGAGCGCCATAGTTGTGCAAAGCTGCATTTATGCAGCCATGGCTCTGGTCCATTTTCTGAAATAAGCTGGCCCATTAGAGCTTTGATGAAGTATCTCACCAGGCATTGGCAGCTTCTGAAATGGTAGGGAAAACTGCGTGTTTGGAAGAAACATTTGTTTCAGCCACCGCTCTCTCACCCTCTTCTTAGCAGGTACTATCTGACATTTCAAATTATTATTTAGAAAGGGAAATTTAAAATATTAAGGTAATGTTTGGCAGGACTCACTAACAAAAAATTCACTGGTCCCTAAACAAACTTCTCTCTTTAGGCCACATATAACCAGGTATTGAACACAAGATGTTTTGCGGGGAGGGGAGAGTGGAGCCAACATTACAGCTTCTTATTGGGGAAAACAGTCCTCAGGCATCCAGAACCGCCTCTCCAGAATTCAGTTTAAAAACCTTGGGCATTACCTCTAGAGCTTTCAAAAAGCCTCACAAAATGCAGAAACGTGACTGGTGCAGCATTCTTCTTGGAGTCGATGGTATCCTTCGATAAGGTTTAATTGTCCATCGCGTCAACCAAACGGGGAAAGTCAGAGCATCTTTTTCTCCGTGAATAATAGATTCTTCCCCCCCCACCCCCAGCCTTTTCTGTCTAGGAGTCTCTCTCTCTCTCTCTCTCTCTCTCTCTCTGTCGCAGCCTATGGAACATTAAAAGTATTTGGCTTACTATTAGAGTCGTGACACGCTTGAAAGTCATTTATCATCTACTTCCTCCTCAATATAAAGCATCAATTTGAAAGACTCGCTGTAGACACTGTTTAGAGAGGGGCGGTGATGAATACCCGCTGATGTAATGCAGTGGGGTTTTTGTTTGTTTAAGAGCCACAGGAAGAAGCCTGGTTTTGTAGTGGAATTCCTTCTTCAAACCAGGGATGGTGTTTCGGGACATTTTCCGACAGCAGGGGACCACGCGAGGCTCTCAGCGCCAGCAATCCGTAGCAGCAAACGCCTTCAGTTCTTTGTGAGAAATCTCCCAGGAAGGCAGGTTTAGGAGCATGCGCACACAGATTTTGTGGCGGAATCAGGGGAGCATGCGCAACAGATGTACGGATTCAGGCGAGACTCTTCCGAGCATGCGTCGTCGGGTCTGGCGCCTGTCGCAGTGGTCAGAGACTCCTTGCGGATTCCCGTCCCCACCGCTACCGTGGCCGGATTCCAGGCTCGTGGCAGAAAGGCTGGTGGTATATTCGTTTTTATGACTGAAGTTTTAACATCTTTTTTTCCTTCTTAAATCATTTTTTCCCAAGTACAAATATATACTTAGTACGCCTTGTAAAATATCTAACAATTTATGTTCAACAACCCACTAGAAAAATAGGCAAAGGACTGGAGAACAAAGACTTCACAGAAAAATAATTACAAATACGCTTTAAACATACAAAAAGATGCTTAGCCTCAGTTGTGATAAGAGAAGGCAAATTACACTGAGATACTATTTTTCACTCATTGGATTGGCAAACATTGAAACGTTTGGCGATATACTGTACTCTGTAGGGGTATATGGGGAAACGAGCGCTGCCTCACACTGCAGATGGGAGAGCAGAATGTCGCAACCCTTCGTGGTTATGAAACCACAGATGCGTTTACACTTTGATCCAACAATCCCACTTTGGAGAATTGTTCCTATAGATACACTTGCTTCCATATGAAATGACATATGAAGTTGTTTATTGTAATTAGCAAAAAGTTGGAAACTACTCAAATATCCATCAGAGGACTGGTTTTGAAAACAGTAGTACAAGGACTTCCCTGGTGGCTCAGTGGTTAAGAATCTGCCTGCCAATGCAGGGGACAGGGGTTCAAACCTTGGTCCGGGAAGATCCCACAAGCCGCGGAGCAACTGAGCCCATGCGCCACAACTACTGAGCCTGTGATCCTAGACCCCGTGCTCTGCAGCAAGAGAAGCCACCGCAATTAGAAGCCTGTGCACCTCAACAAATAGTAACCCCCGCTCGCCACAACTAGAGAAAGCCCGCGGGCAGCAGCAAAGACCCAATGCAGCCATAAACAAATAAATAGATAGTACACAGTGGAGCATTATGCAGCTGTGAGAAAGGATGAGGAAGTTCCCTACGTACTGATAAGGAAAGATCTTTAGGATATCTTGCTAAGTAAAAAGCCCAGGTACATATCTGGGCTTTTTACTTCACAAGTAAGTAAGATATGCCTTTTGTGTAGGAAAGGAGAATAAGATTCTATGACCCTTTCTTGTTTCCACATAAATTCTGGAAAGATACATAAGAAACGAATAATCATGATTTCCTGTGGGGTGGAGGAGAAGACAGAGACAGGGTGAGGGACTTCTCAGTGTATGCATTATAATGTATTGCATTTTGAACCATGTGAATGTTATCCATTAGAAACAAAAATGAAATTATAGTAACTTTTTTTAATGCAGAAATATCTAACATAAAAAATGAAAAATCCTCCCCTTCTAAAGGTAACAACTTTTTTTTTTTTTTTTGCGGTAAACGGGCCTCTCACTGTTGTGGCCTCTCCCGTTGTGGAGCACAGGCTCCGGACGCGCAGGCTCAGCCGCTCCGCAGCATGTGGGATCCTCCCAGACCGGGGCACAAACCCGTGTCCCCTGCATAAGCAGGCGGACTTTCAACCACTGCGCCTCCAGGGAAGCCCTAAAGGTAACTACTTTTAATAGATAGGTGTATGTTCTTCCAACATCTTACTTGCTTTAATCTTAAAAGTATTTTTAAAAATTTAATTATGATGTATGCTATTTACATCCTTCAGAAATATGCAGGAAAGAGTTTTTAAAACCAAAAGCTCTTGGTCTGTTATATGTTTAAATTTATGCACCATTTATGTTTGTTAGTCATTTGGATATCCTGTTGTGTGAAGTGCTCATTCAAGTCTTTTGCCCATTTTCTATTAGGTTGTCTTTTTCTTATTTGGAGTAGTTCTTTATACATTCTGAATATATTTCCTTTGTACATGAACATTTTTTGGCTTGTCTTTTCACTTTAATATATTTTGATGAACAGAAGGTTTTAATTTTAACATGGTTCAATTATCAATTTTTTTAGATAGGTGGTACTTTTTCTTTGGTCCTGTTTAAACAATCTGCTGTTAAACATGTTTACTGAGTTCTTAATTTCTGGGGTTTTTTGTTTGTTTTAGTTCTATAATTTCATTTATTTCTTTTAGTTTTCAGTGCTCTGCACCAAAGTTGTCTTTTTTCTTTAAACATATTAAGAATTGCTATTTTAAAATCTATCTGATAATTCCACTTGCTGGTTCCCCTTTGCGTCTTTTTTTTTTCCCCGCTTGATTTTCAAATATATCAACTTGTCTCCGTGTATGCCAGGCTATTTTTTTTGAAATGTGGTCATTGTCTATGAAAAATTATAGAGATAATTCGAAGCCTAAAATAGTGCCCTTTCCCTCAAGAGAGAATTCATGTTTGCTTCTGACAGATGGCTAGGAACACTATCAATCTCAGAACAATTTAATCTGTTCCAAAATTGAGATAATTCAGAATTGGGCTTTAGTGCTTATGAGGGCCTGTTCAACCTACTCCTCTAGTTTGACCCTTTGCGTCCCAACCCAAAGCCTGAGGATTTGCCCTAAATCATGTTCCCCAACCCCATGAGTCTGTACAAAGCTCTGTCCAGCTTCTCAGCTGCATCTTCTGAAATTGGAAGATTGGCAGAGTCCCAAAGACTGAACTCAGCTACCTAGATTTCCATCTTTCTGTTTTCTTCTGAATCTTGGCGTGTAATTCTTCAGGGCCTTATTTGCTCTCATATGCTTTAAAACAGATATTTTAAAATATTTTATCTGGCTTTTCCAGTTGTCCTCTAGGAAAATTGATCTAAATTGCCTATTCTGCAGAACTTTTTTTATAACTTAAAAAAAAGTTTCAAGACTTCTTTAAAGAGAAAAAAAGTCTTTAGTTTTATGTTCTTTTCTTTTTTTTTTTTACATTTTTAGAGTAAGATTATATCTTGGAGCTTTATCGATATGGTGAGTTTAAAAATAATTTAAAATATTTTACAGCTGATTTTCAGACAGACCTTTTAAAAGCTATGATTGTTCTTTAAATCAGAAGCTCTCAGGACTGAAGGGCTGTGTGTTGAGATCATGGGTGGTGGAGTCAGAGTTGGAAGTGGAGGGTAATTGGATGACCTTAGACAGAGCCTATTTTGACAGCTGGATGTCTCTTTTGTACTGAAACTTCTCGGTCTTCATCTCTAGCTCTCAGTAGTGTTTCATGCAGGTGACCACTCCATTCTTCATTTTCTCTGAGACCTTATTCTTCTCCTTCTCTCTCTCATTCATGATCTCTATTTTGCTGACCTATTTTCCTTTTCCCAACCTCTGGTTCCCTAGAGCTTAATCTGGGGGTCTCTCCTCTATCTAAACTCTCTTCCCAATTGATCTCGTGCAGACATATGACATTAAATATTTTCTGTGCAGAAAAATCTCAAATTTACATTTCTAGTTCAGATATCTTACCAGATCTTCTATCCCATTACCTCCTTTTTTTTCCATTAAAAAAATTGAGGTATAACTTACATACAGTAAAGTGCACAAATCTTAAGCATACAGCTCAATGAATTTTACATGTATATACATCCATGTAGCCACCACCCAGATATATACATGAGACATTTCTGTCATGCCTAAAGGTTCCATTGTGGCCTTTCCATTCAATACCCCCTTCTCAGAGGTCTCTAATATGACTACAATTTTGCCTGTTCTTGTACTTCATATAAATGGAATCATACAGTGTCTTATCTTCTTGTGTCTGGCTCCTTTCACTCAACAAAATGTTTTTAAAATGTATTTGTGTTGCTCTATATATCAGTAGTGCATTTTTATTGCTGCATAGTATTCCATTGTATGAATATTCCACAATTTGTTTCTTCATTTTCCAGTTGTTAGATGTTGCTTTTCCCCCCTAGTTTTTTTTTTACTATCATGAATAGAGCTGCTATGTTATGAACAATTTTGTACATTCTTAAAAATATAATGCACGTATTTCTCTTCATCCCACCACACGCTTGGAAGATCTGATTGGCTGGCTTTTAGTAATACAACATTCTAAGAGAGAAACAATGACCTTGACTTTTTCTTTCAAGTTCTTAAATTCAGTAGAAGTTTTTAAAAAATCAATACCTAAAATGAAGGTATTGGTTTTTAAAATCAAATCTGTGAAGATAAGTGAAATCATCAGTAATGAACTTTGAAGAAAATTATAATTTTCTAATTCTAAGTAAATTTTCAAGAGAATTTGCCAATTTTATTGACTCCCTATCCCAATGATTTTCTTTCTTCAGAGAACCTACAAATCATTAGCAACTTCTGGGACAGGTGAAGAAACACGTGCATGCAAACATTTGGTTTCTTTATGCTGGTTGTAATTGCGCCAGGGGGACAAACAGCAACATGTGCAGTAGCCAAGACACTCTCAAACCACAGACCCAGTGCCTTCTGTTGACTACTTTAGCCCTTCTTCAGTGAACTCATTCTTCTCCTTCCTGGCTACTCAGGGTGTGGTCCTCAGATGAAGAGCATCAGCTTCACTTGAGAGCTGCATTAGTTACCTGCCGTTGTGTAACAATTTATCCCAATATTTATCAGCTTAAAACAACACACATGTGTTGTTTCTGTAGGTCAGCATTCTGGGCACTGCTTCAACTATGTCCTCTGCTTCACAGTCTCCCATAAGGCTGCAATCAGGGTGGCATCCCAAGGTCTGCAATGTTGTCTGAAGGCTTGACTGCCACCAACCCTGAAAACAGCCAGTTTGGGGACTGACCGAAGGAGTGCTGAATTCTTTACCTGCTTAGGGCACCCACATGTCTCAGGCTAGTTCTGTATCACCACAGTGATTTTTCTTTTCTTTTCTTTTCTTTTTAACCTCAATGGTTTGATTGGATCACTTAATCCAATTCATCTGAACAGTTTCCAGCCTCCTTGCTTTTTCTCCTTCCTGACTACAATCTACTTTCCCATAGCAACCATAATGATAATAAAAAATAAAATTAAAAAGCTGTGCACATCACATCCCTACTAAAGCTGTCCAATGACTTCCCATTATTTAGAATAAAATAAATTTCTGTAGAATTCACAAAGTCCCGTATGATCTAGCTCCTGCCAGACTTTGACTCCAACCCAGACTACTCATCCCCTTGATTATTACACACTAGATGTACTGGCCTTCTTTTGGACTCTTGATTTCCTCCTCAGGGTCTTTGCACTTGCTCTTCTCTCTGCTCCCAGATCTTCTCATAGTGGCTCCTTTTCCTCATTTAGGTTCTGGTCATGGAAAGTAGTCTCCATTCTTAATCTCTATCATTTAAGTTTCCTAATAGCATTACCCAAGATCTGAAATTCATGTTTGTTTACTCATGTTGTAGGATGTTAGAAAGGGGCTCTGACTTAGAATTTTATCAGAGACTCCAAAGGCCAAGCATGGTATAGGAGGTAGCAAGTACTCCTAGAGCCCCACGCACAGTAAGGGATGGAGAAGTTGGTTCCTCCTACAACAGCAATCACCCACCCATAACCCGTTGGGGGATCTCAAGGGAGGATTTCCCAGGAGGGATCATTGTCAGTATGCTCTGCATGTGTGCCCTTCCCATGGTTGTGGGGAGGGAGGGGCTAACCCCTCTTTGAAAGAGACTTCTTGGAGGGCTTCTGACGTACATACCCTGCTCAGGGTTGGATGCAGTTCTGTGGACGCTGAAGCTCTACTACATTTGGGACTTCTTTAAAAAGAAGAACATAAAGTTACAAATAAAATGAGATATTAAAGTAAATATTTACTTAAGAGAAAATAAACAATTTATATAATTTTAAAATATACCACAAACAGATATCACAGATGTCACACATCCAGAAAAATAAGATAATATTTTTTTAAAAAATATTTATTTATTTTTATTTGGTTACACCGGAACTTAGTTGCAGAAGGCGGGCTCCTTATTTGTGGCATGTGAACACTTAGTTACGGCATGCATGTGGGATTCTAGGTCCCTGACCAGGGATTGAACCCGGGCCCCCTGCATTGGGAGTGCGGAGTCTTAACCACTGCATCACCAGGGAAGTCCCAAGATAATATTTTCTTAAAATGAACTGCCTGACACATCTCAATAATACTTTTTCTTCCGTGTTTTGGCTGCATGCTCTTCAATCACCTCTTCATATGACATTGACTGTGTACATTCCTGCCCAAGAGAGAACTTCTTTCTGACCGATGAGCTTTCCAATGAGTCCTCTGCTTACAATGATACAAATCAAATAACTAGACAACTCTTCACACACTAGCTTCTAGCTCTTTATATTTGAAACTTGTTTCTCCTCCATTGTTAAAATATTTCCTGTAGGACACTTTCATATTGTTATCCAGCCCTGGCCTGGCACCTTTGTTTCATGTTGCAGGGCCAGTGAGCCCTGTGAGTGGTAGGGAGGAGTATTCCCTACCAGGAAGCTATTCCTATACCAGGACAGCTAGCAATAATTTCACTATACATGGAAGTAACTGGAAATCATATAAATGTATCGCATTGAACCCAAACTGAATATATCCCCAGTTCAACTTCCCCAGATTTCAGAATGGCTGAGAGCATTCTAACTCCACCCAGTATCACCCAGAGTGTTAGAGAGGAAGTCTGGAGTGGAAAGAAACAGCAGTGATTCACTGGTCAAGGCTTTGTCAGACCCCTCCTAGAGAAGGGGAGATGCTCTAAATTAGTTTGAAGATCTGATCATTTCACTGGGCTAGGATTTTAAAAGTCATAACAAAGAGAGCATTCATTTATTTATCCACTTATTATCTAAGAGGTGGGGGCAGGGAAAACGTTATTCAGCAAAGGGAGCTTATCTAGGAGAGATGGGAAAGAAAAAATACTTTCTATTTGCACCTATAGAATCCAGCTCATTCCACAGATGTGCCTTCTGTGTCTCTTAGAATCAGACTGCACCATGAAATGCAGGTGCCTTGTCTGCCCTGTTCACCACCGTATCCCCAGCCCATGGAATAGTGCCTGCCACATAGCAGGTCCTCAATAAATATTTTTCAAATGGATGCCAGCCTCGGAGTATACAAATATAAATAAGCTTCAACCCCTTTCCTCAAAGAACTCAGTCTAGTGGGTACTGCAGACAGGAAAAGAAATGATTTCAGTGCATCACAGTAAGCACTGCAGAGCACTGAGGGTGGCTGGGCAGCAGAGAAGGCTTCTTGGACAACATGAGATGAACCATGAGGAAAGATTAGGAGTTCAGGCTGGGGTGACAAGGTACGGACAGGTGTGCAGCAAGAGCACAGCACCACAGTTTTAGAGAATGCTAAGAATCGCAATGGGAAATGAGGCTGGAGAAAAGAGGCGGAGACTTGAACCGAAAGCTTATTTGGTAGGTGATGGGGAGCTGCCGAAGGGTTTAGGCCAAGAGTGGCATTACCAGAATTGTATTTGACCACAATAACTTTGATGAGTTGGTAAGTGGTGAATCGAAGAGGAACAAATTCAGAAGCAAGGAGACCAGTTAGGCAGCTCTTATTAATGACATGTTGACTGACCCGGGTCACAGGTGGTACAGATGGAAAGGTGGAATGGTTTGGAAAATAAGTAGGATGTCAATCAGCTGGATTTGGTCATTATTGGATACACATGGAGAAAGAGCAAGGCGTCTGCGCTGACTTCCAAACTTCTGGCTTGGGACCGAGAAGCTGGTGAAGCTTTGAGCTCAAGGGCAGGACATGTTTGTTAGGTAAGACAAAGTTCAATTTTTTTGGACTCGTTGGATGCATTTTAAAATTTACTGTCCTTTCTCTTTGTTACCATCCCATCCATCCCCTTTTCGTTTTTATACAGTTTATTCTCTAGTGAAACAAATCAAGGCATTTAATCCTTCTTTGTTGCTAGCTCCAACATTGGTTTCTCCACCCCCTGACTTTCTTCATCTATTGTAATCCTTTTGCTGTTTTCTTGAGGTCTTTCTCTTTCAATATAGGCCATGAGTTTATTTTTCTTTGTGTAATCCTAGAAATAATAGTTCATGCCAAAGCCATGACAAAATGGGTCTGAATCTGAAGACACAGATGACATCTGTGATTTTGCACACACATGTGTTTTTGCAGAATTAATGTCTTAGGTACTGTTGCCTTTCTAGGGTGAAGGACAGCTATGACCCTTTGAAGCAGTAGGTTTGTCACCAACTTCCTGGTGTAAGTAGTTGCTCTGCCATTTATGACGGTGGTTAATTATCAGCCAGAGAGGAAGATTCCCCTCCCCCACCTTTTTTGGCCTTCTGCTGAATCGATCAAGTTTTATTTGATTATTTTCTCCTATCGTTTTGAAAATTATACTCTATATGCTTCTACCAATTAGCCTTAAATTTTCAACTCATGTGCTTGAGCATATTTTTCTAAAACCATAGAGAGGTAAGCATTTAGTTGAAAGCAATGGAGCCAGACTGCTAGGATTTGAATCCTAGCTCCACACAGAGTGGTGTGTGAGTTGGGAAAGTCACAAAATCTCTTGATGCTTTAGTTTCTTCATCTGGAAAGTGGAGATGATAATAATGCCTAACTCACAGGGTTGTTGTTGTGAGGATTAAATGAGCCAAATACATACAGAACACCTGACAAGTGATAGATTGACTTTCCAAGTTGTTACTTTAAACTATAACCTTTGAGAAAATAGATGCTATAGATGAAAGTGTTGGCATAAATGCAAAAGCATGCAGTAAATAAAATAAAATAGTTTATTCTTTAAATCTGAGGGCTTTTCTTGCTTATTATCCTAATATTGCATTTGGATTATATTTACTAGCTTGGGACATCCAGTTGGATTGCTGGCATCCTTTCCAGTGTGCTCAGGGGAAACCTCAGGGGAGAGAGGTCATTCTCACTGTTAACACTATAACTTGGCCTATAGTGTTTTATTATTTTTTTTAATTTAATTTTTATTTTATATTGGAGTATAGTTGATTTACAACGTTGTTATGGTGTTTTAGATGAACAAGAACCAGTCTTTGATGTTTATGTTGAACCCCAGATGGTCCCATTTTTCTTTTCAATAGCTGAGTTAGGGATGCACTGTACAAGACCAGTTCTTTTTTTTCTTTTTTTTTTTTTTTAAGCTGCGTTGGGTCTTCATTGCTGCACACAGGCTTTCTCTAGGTCCCATTTTTCTGCCTTTGACATTTGTGTGGTACCTAGAGCTGTGATAGTCATCTCATAACTACGAGGGAGCCTGTTCATAAACAGAGGTGGCAAAGAGAAAAGATAGAAAGAATCTTGACCTTTGATGATGTCACTGACCCTGAAATTAATCAACCTTGGAGCCTTGTTACCTTCAGGCTTCTTGTCATGTGAGATGATAAATCTCTTGTTATTTAAGCTATTTTTAGTCACATTTTCTTTCCTTTCTTTCTTTTTTTCTTTGGCCATACCACATGGCTTGTGGGATCTTAGTTCCCAGACCAGGGATTGAACCCGTGCCCCATGCAGTGAAAGCGTGGAGTCCTAACCACTGCACTGCCAGGGAATTCCCCAGTCACATTTTCTATTACTTACAGTTGAAAGCATCCTGAAAATGTAAAAAGTTACATGTCCCATATTCTGTTTAATAAATTATTATGGGTTTATTATCAGTATTTTAAAATGATTAATATATCAATACAGATTTTTTAATTTGTCAGTTTTAATTTGTAATATAGCAAATATTAATAGTTACAACCTACATAAACAAAACTTTTGGGGTCTTTAATAATTTTTAATTGTGTAAAGTTTCTAAGACCAAAAAGTTTGAGAACTACTGTATATATTATTTCATTATACAAATATACTACATTTATTTTGGCTGTTCTCATACTGTGAACATCTAGTTTGTTTCCAAATATTTGCTATTATAGCAAATACCATAGGGACAGTTTTTAAAAGTATTTTTAAAAGCTTTGTTATGGAAAGTTTCAAACATATACAAAAGCAGAGAGAATAATATAATGAATCCAATGTTTCCATCACCCAGATTCAACAACTATCAACATATGGATAATCATATATCATCCAGACCCTCCATTTTCCCCATCCAGATTTTTTAAAAAATTTTATTTATTTATTTAATTTTGGCTGCGTTGGGTCTTCGTTGCTGCACACAGGCTTTCTCTAGTTGTGGTGTGTGGGGGCTACTCTTCATTGTGGTGTGCAGTCTTCTCACTGAGGTGACTTGTCTTGTTGTGGAGCATGGGCTCTAGGCGTGCTGGCTTCAGTAGTTGTGGTGCGAGGGCTCAGTAGTTGTGGCTAGTGGCTACCAGGCTCTAGAGTGCAGGCTCAGTAGTTGTGACGCACGGGCTTAGTTGCTCCATGGCATGTGGGATCTTCCCGGACCAGGGCTCAAACCCGTGTACCCTGCATTGGTAGGTGGATTCTTAACCACTGTGCCACCAGGGAAGTCCCATATTTTTTTTCTCTTTTATTTTTTTTTTTTTTTTGCGATAACGCGGTCCTCTCACTGTTGTGGCCTCTCCCGTTGCGGAGCACAGGCTCCAGACGCGCAGGCTCAGCGGCCATGGCTTACGGGCCCAGCCGCTCCGCGGCATGTGGGGTCCTCCCGGACCGGGGCACAAACCTGTGTCCCCTGCATCGGCAGGCGGACTCTCAACCACTGCGCCACCAGGGAATCCCCCAGATTATTTTTAAAACAATCCCAGGCATCATGTAATTTAATCTGTAAATAGTTCTGTATATTCCTCTAAAAGAGAAGAATGTTTTAAAAAACATAACCACAATACCTTATCACACCTAAAAGCATTTTAACACTTCCTTGATATTATTAACTACCCAATCAGTGTTCACACTTCTCTGAATGTCTTATTTCTTTTTTAGTACAATTTGTTTGAATCAGGGTTTGAATGAAGTTTACGTGTTGTAGTTGTTTCATAGGTATCTTAAATCTCTTTTAACCTACCGGTTTTCCTCTCTATCATTTAAAAACTCTCCTTTATTTCTTGTTGTTGACAAAACCAGGTTATCTTCCTATACAATTTCCCTGTAGTCTGCGTTTAGATGATTGCCCCTGTGATGTTGTTTGACATGTTCCTCTGGCCCTTATGTTTCCTGTAAACTGGTAATTAGATCTAGAGGCTTGTTCAGATAGAGATTCAAATTTTTTCAAGGAAGTGTGGTAAGACTACATTATAGGTGTTGATGTGTAATCCCATTAGGAGTCTAATTGGTGTCTGATTGTCTCTTTTTTTGTGATGTTAATAGAAATGCTTATATCCATTGGTACCTGATGGACTGAAAAATGATAATATCTGAGTTCTAATATAGTCCTCCTCTGTTTCTTATCTGAAACTCTTATCCAAAAAAAGAAATTTCTCATTATTTGGTTATCCTGAAATAGAGATCATATAAGAAAAACAGAAAAAGGCTTGATTTTCCCCCCCTTTATTTACTGGTTTAAATAATAAGTTGGCTCCCTAGCATCCTCCCAAGGTGAATAATGATACTTTGTTTCATATTGTTTAAAAGGACTGACAATACCAAAGGGTTGTTGTGGGGATGGAGCAACTAGAGCTTATACACTGCTAGGGGGGATATAAATTGTTATAACTACTTTGGAAATCTGTCTTATGGTATCTTCTAAGGCCTATATATGACCCATCTAAACCATTCTATATAGGCAACCGAAATGAGTGCTATATCCACCAAAAGATACGTATAAAAATGTTCATAGCAGCACTATTCATAACAGCCTCAGACTGGAAACAACTAACCTGTTTATCAACAGTAGAATGGGTAGACAAATGGAGGTATAATCAGAAAGTGGAATAATACATACCAAAGAAGAAAAGAACAAGAGATTGCCATACACAGAAACATGGATGGACCTCACAGATGTAATGTTGAGTGAAAGAAGCCATACACAGAAAAGTATATACTGTATGATTTCATGTATATGGAACTCAAGAATAGACAAAACTAATTTATAGTGATAAAGGTCAGAATAGTGGTTATCTTTGGGGGCTACTGTCTAGAAGGGAGTGTGAGGGTTTTGGGGAAGATGTTGGGGAAATGTTCTTGTAGCTACTAGAACTTACTATATGTATCAATGTTATGCTTCAACAAAAAGATTTTTTAAGACAAAATAAGAATATATATCTGTATTGCTTATATGCCTGAAGACATTCTGGAAGAAAACACCAGAAACTAATAACAGTGGTTTCGTGGGGATGGGATGGATGCTGGTGTGGAAACTGGACAGAATGGGTCAGGGCTGTGTGGGAGACGTTTTTCCCATGTAACCTCTCTCTTTTTTTAAATTGATATAGTTGACATAACATTATATTAGGTTCAGGTGTACAACATAATGATTCAATATTTGTATATATTGAGAAATGATCATCACAATAATTCTAGTTAACATCCATCACCACATATAGTTACAAATTTTTTTCTTATGACGGGAAATAACCTTTCTATATTTAAAATGTTTTGAGTTGTATGAATATATTATTATCTAAAAGTTGGGTATCTTGGGACTTCCCTGGTGGTCCAGTGGCTAAGACTCCACGCTCCCAATGCAGGGGGCCCAGGTTCGATCCCTGGTCAGGGAACTAGATCCTACACGCACGCCTCAACTAAAAGATCCTGCGTGCCGCAACTAAGGATCCGCATACTGCAAGGAAGATCCTGCACACAGCAACGAAGATCCCATGTGCCGCAACTAGGACCCAGTGCAGCCAAATAAATAAATAAATAATTTAAAAAGTAATAATTATAAAAAATTTTTTTTTTTAAAGTTGGTTATCTAGTAGAATCCTGTTTCCAAATGGATCCATCTCATTTTTGTCATGCAGGCATCTATTTGTTTCCCAGCCTTTTGCTCTTTTTCCAACAATCATGAAATCTGACATATGGAACAATTATTGGGAAAACTGACATTTTTGCTTTGAATGTTTACTAAAAGTCCTAAACATTGAAAGCTCAAATATTCTACAAAAGCAGCATCTTCAAATGTCAAATTGTTATAGATATGTTAATTATAGGAAATATTATATGTCTCACCCACTCTCGCTTTTGATACCCTGCAAGTACTGATTGAATTTGCCCCATTTGTCCTTGATAATAAATAAAATTAGCTGGAGTAGAACAATACTGACTACAAAATCTTTTCATTCTTTGTGATAAATGATTCCTCCCAAGACAGGACTTGTCTCGGTCAAAGTGCCAATACCCAACTGTAGACATCTTTAGAGCATGTGTGCCCTAGAGAGCAAACAGGTCTCAGTCTCCTAAACAACCCTCTCCCCTACTGACAGTGATACAATGAACTTGAAGGGGCCCATAGCAAAAGGGACACTGAGGACGGAGCCAGATAGAGTGAGAAAAAAGTACAAGATAGTTTCACAGTTGGTTCCACCAAGTAGAAATAACCAGTGTGAAAGTGATAAATTATAAAGATGGGGAAATTAGCCTAATCTATTTGCCAAAAACAAACAAAAAACCCCAAAACTCCCAGCAACTTCTCTTGTCACATAGTTAATTAAAACTTGAACAAAAATTAGTCTTAGTGTATTACCCCCTCGAACAAACATCATGATCCCTTTACAGATCTTCAATGGCATACTTTCCTTTGTTTTTCTTGAGAAACGCCATGACTCCCCTTCTTTTCAAATATTTATTAGACCTCTTTTCAAATGTATTTGATCAGAATCCTCTTTTCAAATAGTCTCTTTGAATTTTGATTACTTTTAATAAGGTCCACCTTCCCCACCCCTGCTGAACATCAGACGTTTTATCTTCCCTGAGTGTCAAGAGACCCCTCTGCCCTTGCTCCCAAGACAAATCTTGAAAGGAGTTTGAGGTCTACTCAGATGTAGAATAAAGCCTGTAATTTTGATGTGTTAGGAAATGGGGTTTGGGATTTTTTTACCTCTTATAATTCCATGGGTTGGCTTAGATCAACTGGGTGGTTGGGATCTGTTCCACTTGGTGTTGGCTGATGCTATGGTCTGAATGTTTGTGTCCCACCAGAATTCATGTTGAAATTCTAACCCCCAAGGTTATTAGGAAGTGAGGCCTTTGGGTGATTAGGTGCTAAGGCTAGAAGTAGAATGATCGGGTGTAGAGAATGCATTAGGATGTGCAGGATGGGGGTGCCACTAACCCCCTGCCATAGAGTGGGCTGTTTTCTTAAAACTTTCTTAAAACTTCTATGTAAATAAAGGAAAAATATAAATGTAGACAAAGAGGAAGAAGACAATTTAAAATGTTTGAGTAAATCAACAATAGAAGGATAGAAGATGTTGGATTAAGAATAAGTGTTTTGGGGGCTTCCCTGGTGGCACAGTGGTTAAGAATCCACCTACCAGTGCAGGAGACACGGGTTTGATCCCTGGCCCGGGAAGATCCCACATGCTGCGGAGCAACGAAGCCTGTGTGCCACAACTACTGAACCTGCGCTCTAGAGCCCGCGAGCCACAACTACTGAAGTCCACGTGCCTAGAGCCCGTGATCTGCAACAAGAGAAGCCACTGCAATGAGAAGCCCACACACCGCAATGAAGAGTAGGCCCCGCTCGCCATAACTAGAGAAAGCCCGCATGCAGCAACAGACCCAATGCAGCCGAAAGTAAATAAATAAAATAAATAAATTTTTAAAAAAGGAATGTGTTGGGATTCCCTGGTGGTGCAGTAGTTAAGAATCCGCCTGCCAATGCAGGGGACACGGGTTTGATCCCTGGTCCAGGAAAATCCCACATGCTGAGGAGCAACTAAGCCCGTGCGCCACAACCACTGAGCCTGTGCTCCAGAGCCTGCGAGCCACAACTACTGAAGCCTGAGCACCTAGAGCCCATGCTCAGCAACAAGATAAGCCACCGCAATGAGAAGCCCGCGCACCGCAACGAAGAGTAGCCCCCACTCGCTGCAACTATAGAAAGCCTGCGCACAGCAACGAAGACCCAATGCATCCAAAAATAAAATTAAGAAGAATTTAAAATTTTCTCTTCTTACTTCAGAGAAAATTTGGAGTTAAAAAAATATATGTTCAAATTCCAGTAGTGGGTCATCCTACAATGTATCTGACCTGTTGTCCTCAAAACAGTCAAGGTCGTCAGAAACAAGGAAGGTCTGAGAAACTTTAATAGCAGAGAGGAGTCTAAGGAGACATGACAACTAATTATAATGTAGCATCCTGGACCAGAAAAAGACATTAGACAAAAACTAAGGAAATGAAACAACTATGGACTATAGTTATTAATAATGTGTTGATGTTGGTTCATTAATTATAACAAATGTACCGCACTAATGTAATATGTTAATAATAGGGGAAACTGGGTATGAGGTACATGAGAACTCTCTGTACTATCTTCTCAATTTTTCTGTAAATTTTAAAATGTTCTAAAAAATAAAGTCGACTAAAACAAAGTTGTTTTCTTTCTCCTTTTTTACCCAGCAGTAACCAAAATCTTATACAGAGAGGAAGTATTAGATAATCAGTGATGTACTATGATCATTTTTACCTTGAGATTGAAAAGGCAACAGAAAAGTTGAAAGTGTTTGATTAATGAAGTTTAAGCAAGTTTCTAAAAAACTAAATTGCTCAAATGGCAGATTTGTGAATCTGGGGTTTCTTTTAATTCAAATAGTGTAATAAAGGCTCGTGATCAAGAAAGACTGACATCTACAAGAGAGACTAACTTCTAGACTTAATAAAATTGCTCTGGGCAGCCACTGCAGGCTCCAGCCTTGCTGTGGGGGGTTATGCTACGTCTGGCCCACGGGGCCCTAGCTCGCATTGGGAGCCGAATCCTAGAGGGGGACAACATGCCAACTGCCAAGAAACTAGCTAACATTGGCTACAAGACCTTCTCCTCCTCCATGATGCTTCTCACTGTGTATGGGGACTACCTCTGCAGTGCCCGAGCCTACCACTATTTCCAGCCGCCCAGCTCCCAGTGCCAAGCTGCAGAAGAACAGAACACCTCGGGAGTCTTGTAGAAATGGGGGGCTTTTTTCCTTGAGCAGAGACGCCTGAGGCATGCTGTGGAAGGACCTCACCTGTAGTCATTTCTGAGTCAAGAGGACCAGGGCTTTAATGGTTTTCGAATCCTGCTGGGAAAATGTGCCCATGTTTTTTCTGGTACAGCCAGTTTGGAGAGGCTATCGAATCATAACAGAAATAGGAGGGTGAGGCACACTTACAGACATTAAATATTTTGCCAAAAAAAAAAAAAGAAAATTGCTTCGAATCAGAAAGAGTGCATTTATGGGAAATAGTGCTTATTTATGAAATATGTTTCTTAAAATTCAAGTCATATCATCAATGCATTTTTTTTTCTAATTTTTTTCTTCCCCAAAGCAAAAAAAAAGCAAGAATAAGTGTTGGGTTCTTCAGATGATTGTGATTTATTATCCCCTTTTGTTATCCCCCTTTGTATAAGTTAATGAGACAAATTATAATGAAATCAAAGTGTTTTTTAACAGTTTCTAAACCTAAAGCAGAATATTACTTTTGCCTTAACAAAGGTTGAGAGGAGATTAAATCTAAGAAAGTAGAAATAAGGTTAAAAAAAAAAAGGGGGGGGAGGAATAAATAGAAGTTAAAAATAATGAATCAATATGTGAGATATTTGGAGCCAAAAAGCAATGACACAAAATGGATGAGATTTAAAATAAAAGAGCCAGAAGCCAATAAGCTTTTGAAAATAAATGAAAAGATTAATATTTAATAAAAGTAAAAATTTAATAGTATCAGAGTTGTGCTCACATATTTATGTACAAATATGCCCATCAATGCTATGTATAAAAGCAGTAGGTTGTCCAACAATAAGAAAATAATTGCAATGCTTATATAAAAAGGAAAAATGTATAAGTATTAAAAGTCATCTTTTTGAAGATTATTGAAAGCATTGCAAAATGTTCATAATAAAAATGATATTAAGTTTAACAAAGTGTATATACACTGGTTCCAATTTTTTAAATTATAAAATAGATATGTGTTTTCTCAAAATGCTAAACACAGAGTTACCATATGACTCTGCAATTTCACACCTAGGTATTTACCCAAGAGAAATGAAAACATATGTCTATGCAAAAACTTATACATGAATGTTCATAGCAGCATTATTCATAATAGCCAGAGTGGAAACAATGCAAATGTCCATCAACTGATGAATGGATAAACAAAATTTGATATATTCATAAAATATAATGTTATTCAGCAATAAAAAGGAATGAAATACTGTTACATGCCACAACATGGATGAATCTTAAAAACATTATGCTATATATATGGAATCTAAAAAAAAAAAAAGTGGTCATGAAGAACCTAGGGGCAAGATGGGAATAAAGACACAGACCTACTAGAGCATGGACTTGAGGATACAGGGAGGGGGAAGGGTAAGCTGGGAGAAAGTGAGAGAGTGGCATGGACATATATACACTACCAAATATAAAATAGATAGCTAGTGGGAAGCAGCAGCATAGCACAGGGAGATCAGCTAGGTGGTTTGTGACCACCTAGAGGGGTGGGATAGGGAGGGTGGGAGGGAGGGAGACGCAAGAGGGAAGAGATATGGGGATATATGTATATGTATAACTGATTCACTTTGTTATAAAGCAGAAACTAACACATCATTGTAAAGCAATTATACTCCAATAAAGATGTTAAAAAAAACAAGAAAACAAAAAAACATTATGCTAAGTTGAGAGTAGCTAAACACAAAAAAACACATATTGTATGATTCCATTTATACGAAATGTCAAGAAAAGGCACATCTATAGAGGCAGAAATTAGATTAGTGGTTCCCAGGGACTAGGGAGTGGGGAGTAGGGAGTGACTGCTAATGGTAGAGGGTTTCTTGTAGAGGTGATAAAAATGCTTTAAATTTAGATTGTGATGATGGCTGTGCAACCACTGTATATATGTCTATATATATATACACACACATACGTATGTACATATATCAGTATATATAGTATAAAATATCAGTATATTTCAACAGTTTTTCTCTCTAGGTGGTGGAATCATGAGAGATTTTGTTTTCCTTTTTCTTCATTTTCCAAATTTTCTACAATGAAAAATGCCACTTAAAACAAATAAATGAGGGAATTGGTAACCAGTGCTACTCTGAATGTGACCTGTGAACTGGTGCTGGTCCCAATTGTCACTGGTCTGCAACTAAATGCAGAAATTGAGAGTAAATACCTAGAAACTTTAAATAACTATTTTACATTGCTGTGATATCCAAGTGTATCATTGCTTTAGTTTTGTTTTACTAAAATATTGGTCCTCTGTGGACTGAGAATAAAAATAAAAATCTGGGGGCTTCCCTGGTGGCGCAGTGGTTGAGAGTCTGCCTACCGATGCAGGAGACGTGGATTCTTGCCCCGGTCCGGGAGGATCCCACATGCCGCGGAGCGGCTAGGCCCGCGAGCCATGGCCACTGAGCCTGCGCGTCCGGAGCCTGTGCTCCGCAACGGGAGAGGCCACAATAGTGAGAGGCCCGCGTACTGCAAACAAACAAACAAACAAACAAAAAAACCTGCTCCTTCACCATAGCGAGTTAGTGAAGCTCTGCCCTAGATAATTCCTTAATAGCCTTTTCAGAAATGTTGAGATCAAAGGGTTGATCAAAACTAAAAACTAAGACATTAAAATAAGATATAAAAAATCATAACAGTACAAATGAATTAGAGAAAATTATGTTTAGAAGGAAATAAAAGCAAAAAGCTTACAGATTGAACAAAATGAATAGAAAAGTAGAAAACAAAACAAAACCACTGCCATCAACCTCTAAGCCTCGAGCTCCCAAACTAAAACACCAAAGGAAGTCTCCCATGTGCCCCTTGGTTATGGCTCTCACTACTTGTTACAGGTGCTGGGTTTTTGCAGGGATGGGAAATGGGAAAGGGGCCTGAGAACAATTTCAGTGCAAAAGCAGCCTATTCCAAACCCTGGGGTAGGAAAGAATGTCGTATTGCCTCTTCCCTGGGTTGGATTCCTGAGGTCAGGAAGGCTCCCAGGAACTGATGAAATCAGGTCAGCTTTAACACTCTTCTCAGGCATCTCAGGAGTGTAGAATCAAAACCGATCTGGTTTTCAAAGTCGGTGGAATTTGATCCTCACTGACCGTGTAGCATGGGGCAAGGCAGAAGATGCTCAAATATGAGGCAAGAACATTCTCCTCTGCCTGCAGCCGAGCTGTACCCTTCACAAACCAGAAGGGTAGAATAGGACCCACAGGGATGATGGCTCAGTGGTGGCTGAATCCTCAACTCTATATTCTTCCATCCTCACGAAGCCTGCAAGACAGAGGTACTTGTAAAATGTGGCCTAGGATGGGTGTATGCACGGGTGTTGTGGCTATCGTGGTTGAAGCCGGGAATGTATTTACGCGATGTTGGTGGTTATAATGTAATATTAATAGTACACTGCTTCTGACATACTCTCCCTCAAAGACATTTCAATTCCAGATGGATAGATATTAGCTATAAAGTGTTGCTAAATCTTTACAGTGAATTTGTAGGCTCTTCTGCTTAACTGGCATTTTGGAATTGGTGCCTGTCTCCTTAATGAGAGAAGTGTTGTCTTGGTGTCATCACCTCTGCCAAGGGCAGCGTTTCCTGTTGTCTAGCTCAGTGTTACTTGTTCCGTGAGAAACAACGGGGTGATGAATGGATTGCCTAAAAACCTTATCAAGCTGCAGTGACTTTCTGAAGTTTTCAACAGTTTCTGTGTGAAAAGGTTAACTGTAAATCATAAATAATGAAGGTTTCTCAACAGAACGTTTCTCTTGTGTGGACATTATATGTACTGACATACTAGCCATTTACCTTGATGTTTAATATCATTTTTTTCTTCCTTCCTCTAGTAAGAAGTGACAGGTTTTGGCCATTAAGGTAGAAGGAAAAAACTGTGTCAATCCAAGTGCCCTGTTAAATGTCATAGCTCGATGTTGGTGAGTTTCAGTAACTTCCACTTAGCTTTCCAAAATCTAAAATAAGACCTCCAAGCAGCCCCACTAGCTGTGGTAGGGAAAAAGGCTGCACTAATCTGATGAAAGAGAAAAGGTACTCATTTTATTCCACTTGTCCTTGGAGGCTAGAGGGAACATATCTGATGTTCAGCAAAGTCAGGACATGGTTGATGGGCTCAGTTGCTCTTGTGTGAGGAATCAAGGAATCTCAGGTTAGGAATCGAGGGCTCAGAAAGGGAGGCAGTATGATGCTGGTTACATTGTATTTTGGTCATGAATCTTGGATTGCAAGAGACATAAACCCCACTCAAACCAGCTTAAGCCAAAATGTTATATTAGCATTGGCTCATAAAACTGAAAGCCCCACTTCCAGTCCACACTGAAAATCAAGGCTTCAAGCATGATTAGATCAAGCAGAGTCATGTACAATTTGTCTCTCTCCATACACCTCTCTCAGCCCTATTCTCTTCTGTGCTGATAGGTTCTGCAAATGTCTTGACATTGAGACTAACCGAGCTGGTTAGGTCACATGTTGAGCCTTGAACTGTAGACTGTTCTGATCAGCCAGGCCTGAGTCCTGTGCTCATTCCTGATTTCCAAGTTCAGGCAGCTGTGACTTGTGGGTGCTCTGAATGTCCTCATCTTGATCCTGCAATTCAGGGATCATACTTTGTCAGAGGAGCTCACCAGATCACATGGATCAAGGCCTTAGGGAGGTGGCTGGGGATTTACATGCACCCTGGACCCATCTGGAGCACAAATTGCTGTGGACCCTGTTGCCAGGAGTCCATATCCTCTGGCCACCGCCCCAAAGGAGACTGAAGGCAGGAGGGGGAGGCATGTCTGTGGCTGGAGCTGAACGGGACAAGGGTTTGGGATGCAGGCAGGTGACATGGTGTGTCACTGAGCGAAAGCAAGAAGGAAGGAAGGCCAGTGGGTGGTGATGACATCGTGGAAGAGGGGTCCAAGAACCAAGTCTTGGAGGATTTAGAGGTGGGGACACGTAAAGGGCCGAGGTAGGGGGAGGACAATTACAGTGGGGAAACAAACTGAGCAAATGGATGGAGGTTGAAACAAGATCTCTATGTGCTGGGTGTCTTGTTTCTCCTGTGCCTGCCTTATACCAGGCCACTTTACAGATGAGTTACCCTTCCTGTTTTGCACAAATAATTTTTTAAAATTGTGATAAAATATATGCAACACAAAATTTACCATTTTAACCATTTTTCAGTGTACAGTTCAGTGGCATTAAGTACATTCACATTGCTGTGTAACCATCACCACCATCCGTCTCCAGAACTCTTTCACCATCCCAGACTGAAACTCTATATCCATTAAACAATAACTCACCATTTCCCCCTCGCCCCAGCACCTGGTAACCACTACTCTATTTTCTGTATCTATGAATTTGACTATACTAGGAATGTGATATAAGTGGACTCATGCAATATGTGTCCTTTTGTATCTGGCTTACTTCACTTAGCATAATGCCTTCACCTGTTCATCCACGTGTAGCATACCAAAATTTCATTCCTTTTTAAGGCTGTACAGCGTTCCATTGTATGTGTATGCCACATTTTGTTTATCCATTTACCTGTCGATGCATACTTTAGTTGTTTCTACCTTTTGGGTATAGTGAATAATCCTGCTATGAATGTGGGTGTACCATTGGAGTCCCTGCTTTTACTTCATTTGTGTATATACTCAGAAGTAGAATTGCTGGATCATATGGAATTCTGTGTTTAATTTTTTGAAGAACTGACATACTGTTTTCCATGGTGACTGCACCATGTCACATTTGCAACAGCAATGCACAAGAGTTCCAATTTCTCCACATCCTTACCAGCCCTTGGTTTCGTTTTTTCTTTGTTTTTTAATAATAGCCTTTTAATGGGGTGTGAGGTGATATCTCATTGTGATTTTGATTAGCTCCTTAATGATTAGTGATGTTGCATCTTTTCATGTATTTGTTGACCATTAGTATATCTTCTTTGGAGAAACATCTAATCAAGTTCTTTGCCCATATATGAATTGGATTTTGTTGTTGTTGTTGAGTTATAGGAGTTCTGTATATATTCTAGACATTAATCTGTTATCAAATATATGATTTGCAAATATTTTCTCACCATTGGGTATGATATTAGCTGTGGGGTTTCTATATATGGCCTTTACAATGTTGGGGTCGTTTCCTTCTATTCCTACTTTGTTGAGTGTTTTATCATGAAAGGATGGTAAATTTTGGTGAATGCCTTTCCTTCATCGAGATGATCATTTCCTCCCCTTCATTCCATTAATGAAGTGTATTAATGTGGTGTATTATATTGATTTTTGTGTGTTGAACTATCTTTGCATTCTAAGAATAAATCCCACTTGGTCATGGTGTATAATCCTTTTAATATTCTGCTGCTAAATTCAGTTTGCTATTACTTTGTTGGGGATTTTTGCTTCAATATTCATGAGAGATATTGGTCTTTAGGCTTTTTTTTTTTTTTGGTGGTATCTTTGCCTGGCTTTGGTATCAAGGTAATGCTGGCCTTATAGAATGAGTTAGGAAGTATTCCTTTTTCTTCAAGTTTTTTGGATTAGTTTGAGAAACATTGATGTTTGTTCTTCTTTAATTGTTTGATAGTATTCCTCAGTGAAACCATCTGGTCCAGGACTTTTCTTTGTTGGGAGGTTGTTTGTTTGTTGATTCAGCCTGCTTATTATAGTTCTATTCAGATTTTCTATTTCTTCCTGACTCAGCCTTGGTAGGTTTTTTGTTTCTAGGAAGTTTTCCATTTCATCTAGGTTATTCAGTTTGTTAGCATACAATTGTTCATAACACTCTCTTAGAATATTTTTTATTTCTGTAGAATTGGTAGTAATGTTCCACTACAAATAACCTTTGAGCACATGCCTTCTGTGTGTAAGGCACACTGTGTTAGGTTCTGCAGACCTGTCTCTGAGTAAGATTCCATGGCATCACAAAGTTTACAGTCCAATGCATTTAAAATGTGATTTAGAGACCAAAGTTTGATAACCTTCCAGTTTTCAGAATTTGTATTAACTATACTCTAATTATATTAACTATACATATTCAGAATTATGTTAACTAACAATTTAGGATATCTGTGCGCAAGCCGCATTCAGTGAAAGAAAGCCCTAATGATGCAGTCTTACCAGCCCTTACTTTTTGCTACTACTGTATTCTTGCCAAAGGTCCCTGGTCTCAGAATATGTGTTATGTGCAGCAAACAATCTTGGAGACAGAGCCAACCAGCAAGAGTGCCCTCTAGTCCCGCATTACTCTTTGCACCACACACACTCAAATGTAGGCACAGGGATGAAAAATTATACCTTTTTATTCAGGTATACTATCCACACCATAGTGCACACGAAGTGCACTAATCTTAAGCACACAGTTTGATGGGTTTTTATGTATATCTGGACCTGTGTAACCACCAGTAGGTAGATATAAAATATTACCATTGTGCGTTACTAGAATACATGAGACATGAGAAGATTTGGGCTCTTAAAATCTCAGTCTGGCAGCAGCGTAGTGTGAGGAGGGTGAGACAGGCTCTGAGTCTTCAACTGGGAGCTTTAGCTGGAGGAAGCCTCCAAAAATTCTGCAAAAATTCACATTCATATGTTCACATATTCTGCAAAATCAGCTTTGGCCTGAGCCCTCCAACAAACTCTATACACACACACACACACACACATACACACACACACACACACACACACACACCCGCACACACGCATTCATTCAACATTTATGGAATTTGCAGGTTCTGACTTGGTGGAGAATTCAAAGATAAAGAAATCAATGTCCCTGCCCCTCTAGAGAAGAGCCAGTGTCACTGCAGCCCAAAAACCCCCAGGGCTCACCTTCGGACTTTTTCAGACATGGTTGGCAGCAGCTGCCATCCTCCTTATATCCTCCTGTTCTCAGAAAATCCTAGCACTACCTTCCCCGTCCTTGTCATGGGCATCACTTACTCACCTGAAGTTAGGTCAGGTGGGGGGTCATCTTTACTCTGATCATCTTATTCTACTCCTGCTTCTTCAGCTCTGGCCTCCAGAGCTGCCACCTTTTTTGTATGTCCAGGAATTACGTTCGATGATGTGGGATCTGAAGGACGTGGGCTAGTTAGCCTGGAGAGAACACCATTGTGAAGTAAGTCGATTACTGACCACAGGGCTGTGGAGAGGAATTATATAAGAAGGAAGTGGACTGATTGTTCATGGTCTGTGAAAGAAACAGTAACATATGCTCAGGTTAAGAAAGGAGAGGTGGTATTTCGAGTGTAGGAAGAAAATCCTTATCCAAAGCCACTCCGGACCTCTCAGAGGGAGGACAGATAGACTGCCGCCCAGTGGGGAGTTTTGTGATTCTTCTGACTTCAGGTGATGGGTGGGGTTGGCCTGGTGCTCTGATCCCTCTAACTCAACGGTTCCATGATTCTATGATGTCACTGCAGAAGGAAGAATGGGGAGCTGGGCTCGGCTCCAGCTGCTCCAATTCCTCTGTCGTCTGAATTCTGATAGTTTTGAGGTGAAGGGAGGTGGGCTGAGCCCCACGTGCCCCAGCTCAGTCTCCCCTCTAGCCACCTCAGCCCCTACCACGTTTGTGGAGAGAAATTAACCCGTGTGAGTCCACGCCACCAAAGCAAGCAGAGCATATCTGATGAAGCGGATCCAAAGAACAACAATGAAAGCACCCTTTTATTCTTCTGTTTCCAGAAAATTTAAAGAACAAGAGAACTACATTCAAACTGAGCTGGAAAAGTATATCTGAATGATCTGTGACTGTGAGAGTGGATGAGTCTTCTAGCTAACCCTATGAGCTTTGAAACCACAGCATTCACTTTCTTCGTCATCCTTCTAATTTGCCTCAGTTGCATCTTCTTTTTATTGGTGGTTTTTTTAATATAAATGGTATAAATCCATGCTGATAAATTGGGATCAGATTTAAAGTCACACTAGTAAATGTATCTAGAAATAATATAAAACAATTTAAAATGCAGCAAATAATAAGGCTGTAGCTATCTGTTTTTCCTATTTCAGGGTTTTAGAAATGCTAATTTCCTGTTTAAAAGTGAAGTTCCTTTCCAAGCCTTAACATCAAGACCATTCTTTCTTTTCCAAATTTTTTCATTTTTGATTTCAGTTCCCAAAGCAGGACAGATGAAGAGACAGAAAAAGGTCCTTGTATAGATGCTAATGGAGGTGAAGATTGTACAGCTGCTAATACAGAGATGAACAATTCAGGAGACAAAGAAAAGTAGGTCTGCATCTTGGACTGTGGTAGAACGCCATTTTTGTGTGTGATAATGGTGGCTAAGATGTATGAATTTCAAAAACCTTCGGGCTTCCCTGGTGGCTCAGTGGTTGAGAATCTGCCTGCTAATGCAGGGGACACGGGTTCGAGCCCTGGTCTGGGAAGATCCCACATGCCGCGGAGCAGCTAGGCCCGTGAGCCACAACTACTGATTCTGCGTGTCTGGAGCCTGTGCTCCGCAACGGGAGAGGCCACGACAGGGAGAGGCCCGCGCACCGCGATGAAGAGTGGCCCCCACTTGCCACAACTAGAGAAAGCCCTCGCACAGAAACGAAGACCCAACACAGCCAAAAATAAAAATAAATAAATTAAAAAAAAACAAACAAATAAGAACCTTGCTGATTGATTTTCTACGACTCTTGTACCCACGAGGCCTGGCATTCTTGTCCAGAGACAGAGTAAAGCAGTGGTGGCCACACCCTTAGGAAATGGAGAGGATGTGAAAGATGAAGAGGAGGACAAAATAAAAGAGAAGCAAAGGGCTGAGAATGCTGGAGAAAATGGTCAAGAGGTGATGGGCTTTTCTACTCTTAAGGGGCATTTAGAGTTTGATTGAAGAAGAGGTAAATTCCTTGGCTAGGTATAATGAAGGATGGTCTTGTCTGTAACTTAGGTTTATATCTGGAAGGAGTGCAATGTTCACAGTCATCTAAAGCATTCTTCTTAGCTTATTGCTTCATTTTGTTAAGTCAGTTACACATGCTATGCCTGGACACTTGTTCCATCTTCATTCTTACATTTGTGGTTTTCTTAATAATTCCCCTTCATTTTGCTTTACTCAGAATCCTAAGATGTTAGAGCTGGAAGAGGCCTTGGAGATCATTTGGGGATCCAACGCTCTCATGTTACAAATGAGAAAATAAGATGCATTGTTCAAAGTCACTTCTCCACCATGGCTGAGCTCAGGACCAGACCCCAAATGCCTGTTCCACTTCCAGGCTCCTTCTACAACAGCCTGTAAACATTGCCAGGGCCTTCTTGAGCTCCATGTTTGGGGCTCCCTAATAAGAACAACTCACGTGCCCTCCCAACATAAGACCCGTGGCCAGTTGGAGACAGAATGATGGTCCAGATGGCTCTTGGGTTTGACTGCTTTGTAGAGAGAATAACACATGTCACCAACGGCTATTTGAATATAGCAACGTGTGCTTTTATAACCATAGAAATATGAAAATTAGATCATGATGGATTACTACTGCTCTCCTATATCATTTAGAAATCCTTTTTCTGTTTCTCACTAACAAGGTACATATAACCTATATTTTTAAAAGCAGGGCTCTTGCATTCATAAATTGATCATTTGTACTATTTGTTCCATTCTCTTACAGAATGACTATTTGCAAAAACCACCCATACCTGTCACTGGAAGTCCTTCAATTGTTGATAACCATAAAAGACCTTTAAAAGGAGTGACATTTTCTAGGGAGGTAATTGTTGTGGACCTTGGAAAGGACAATCCTATAGCTCGAAGCTATACTCGATTACATAAAGAGAGAAAATGAAGCACAAAAAAGGCTGAGAGTGAAAGAGATGCAACCTTAGACTAACAATGAAATGGCTGGGGGTGCAAAATCATGTTGAAACAGCAAAATAATGGGGAATTAAGTAAATACAGATAGTATTTCACCTTTGTGCAAAGGAGGTGGAGTATGTGCAAAATTCTATAAGTAGAATACCCAGAGCTTGAATACAGATTTTTTTAAAAACTCAAATCTGAGCTCAAGAAATTGATTGTATTGTGTCCTTAAAACTTTGTCTACTCAAACACTGTTCTAACATGTGAATAAAGTTATTTGTGTTTGTGCAGATGTCTTTTAGGTAAATAATATTCAGGGGGGACTTTGGAAACAGCACAGGTTCTTGATGCTTTGATCACAGACATTTATGACCAAATAACATTACTGCTATCATCATGGAAACTTTCATGTAGCGTCTCCTACTATATAATTCCCTTTGAATTCAGTCCTGAAACCTTTTTTTGTCCTGACAACTGCTTTTTAAGATCGATACCAAAACAACTACCATCAACCGACAGAATATCCTGTTACTTAGGCAAATCCTGAGATTATACTATTCTTGATTTCAGTAGTTTAAAATTTCCTTTTCATATGTGGAATATGACAGTACAGACCAGTACAACATCATCCAAACCATTGCAGTAAACATCTGTAAGATACATAAGGGGCTATGAGAGAGGTAAAAAGCAGAAAACACAGCATTTGATTCAGGGGCCTAGCGCATTGTCACGTATACGGCATACACTTAATAAATATTTATTGAGTGATTGGGAGAATAAGTGATAAAATAATTTAGAATGTGTGATTAATGCTAAATGGGGAGTACTGACACCCTTTGATGGGGAGAAGTCCCTGTGGTCTGGGACCATTCCACTGTGGGGAGGAGAAGGGACTTAACGGAATGGAAAGATTGTCTAATACAAGCAGAGGGAAGAGTGTATTTCCAATGGCGACAGGCACAAGCCAAGGCAAAGAGGTGAGAAGGTGTATTGAGTTTGGTGGGCACCAGTTAGCTGGAGCCAGGCTGGCATTGAGGAGAGTTGAAAGGTAACAACAAAGTGTAGTGAGGGGTCAGAGGAAGGTAACCCTGAGGATCCCAGACTAGAGGTGTAGGGTGGAGAATGGAGTAGAGCAGTGTTCGCTGGGGGAGGGTCTACAGAAATATTCATTCAGAGCCTGGGAGTTGTCTACAGGCACTTAAAAATATTGATCTTTCACTTGATGGTCACATTAAATTTTTAAAAAATTTTTAATTGTAAACTACACAGAAATGTTTTTTGAATTTTATTTATTTTTTATACAGCAGGTTCTTATTAGTCATCAATTTTATATACATCAGTGTATACATGTCAATCCCAACCTCCCAATTCATCCCACCCCCACCCCCACCCCCCGCTTTCCCCACTTTGTGTCCATACGTTTGTTCTCTACATCTGTGTCTCCATTTCTGCCCTGCAAACCGGTTCATCTGTACCATTTTTCTAGGTTCCACATATATGCGTTAATATACGATATTTGTTTTTCTCTTTCTGACTTCACTCTGTATGACAGTTTCTAGATCCATTCCCATCTCTACAAATGACCCAATTTTGTTCCGTTTTATGGCTGAGTAATATTCCATTGTATGTATGTGCCACATCTTCTATATCCATTCATCTGTCGATGGGCATTTAGGTTGCTTCCATGACCTGGCTATTGTAAATAGTGCTGCAATGAACATTGAGGTACATGTATCTTTTTGAGTTATGGTTTTCTCTGGGTATATGCCCAGTAGTGGGATTGCTGGGTCATATGGTAATTCTATTTTTAGTTTTTTAAGGAACCTGCATACTGTTCTCCATAGTGGCTGTATCAATTTACATTCCCACCAACAGTGCAAGAGGGTTCCCTTTTCTCCACACCCTCTCCAGCATTTGTTGTTTGTGGATTTTCTGGTGATGCCCGTTCTGACTGGTGTGAGGTGATACCTCATTGGAGTTTTGATTTGCATTTCTCTAATAATTAGTGATGTTGAGCAGCTTTTCATGTGCTTTTTGGCCATCTGTATGTCTCCTTTGGAGGAATGTCTATTTCGGTCTTCTGCCCATTTTTTAATTGGGTTGTTTGTTTTTTCAATATTGAGCTGCATGAGCTGTTTATATATTTTGGAGATTAATCCTTTGTCCATAATAGACAGAAAATTTACCATCTTAACCATCTTAAGTGCACAGTTAAGTAATATTAAGTACACTCACATTGTATAGCTATCACATCCATCCACAGAACTCTTCATTTTGCAAAACTCTAACTCTGTACCCATTAAACATGAACTCCTCATTCCCCACCACCCCAGCCCCTGGTAACCACCAATGTACTTTCTATCTCTACGAATTTGACTAAGCACCTCATACAAGTGGAATCACAGTATTTGTCCTTTTGTGACCAGCTTCTTTCACCCAGCATAATGTCCTCAAGGTTTATCCATGTGTCAGAGTTTCCTTCCTTTTATTGCCTGAATAATATTCCATGTGTATGCATATCCCACATTTTGTTTATTCATTTGTTTATTCATTTATCTTTTGATGGACACTTGTATTGCTTCACCTTTTGTCTATTTGAATAATGTTGCTCTGAATATTTAAAATTCTAAGAAATTTCAGACATAGCTAGATGACCATTTATAGCTGAGTATTCCCATATGATGTCATGGTTTCATTGCCTGTATATGAGTCCATATTTATAAAACCAAGTTACTTTGTCATTAACAAGAAAAGAGTAGAGAAGGAATGAATCCATAGATGATGCATCTATGTCAAAGTGAAGGCCAATTTCCTGGTGACTGACTGTACTAGCTGAGGTTTTGTAAAACTTCCAGTAGAAGAAAATAGTGGGAAAATTGGCCATCAGTGCCCGTGATAGTACAGGCACATGGAATTCCAGAAGAGCCAAGCCATGGTGCCACAACTACGGGGTGAATCAAATTAACTAAATGTTAATTTGAATTTCATTAGTTTTATACTTTTGTTTGTATTTTACTTGTAAATTTGTTTTGAGTTTAGAATTGAATGAGAGCTCAAAGAATGAGTTGATGTCCAGTTTTATGTTTCTACATGGTTTAAAGTAACACTGTGTATAATAAACAATTTAAGGCAGTTAAGGTAGGGGGTGTCCCTGAGAACTCTTCTACAGGATTAGGTTATTGATGAGTAGCAACTTGGAGATGAATGCATGTTACTCTAGTGACAATTCAGGGTTGAAGGATGAGGGTCTGGAATAGGGAGGTGGCAGAACACCAGGAGTAAAGAATGTCAGTTTCTGGCTAGATATGGGAAAAATGAGAGGACACAAAAGTGACTCCTGAGTTTGGAAATCTGACTGTCAGAGATAGGAATGTCCAGAGAGGTGACTAGTTGAAGGGATAGCTCTGCCAAATTTGAGGTGTCCACCAGAAATTCAACTGAAGATACCCAGGGGGCAGCAAAGCGGTAGGACTCCCCGTTTCCATCTGCTAAGCTATGGCTCCAGTTAAAAGCTGAGTTTTCCTTCTCAATGCCCATTGGTGTTTCTCTTGTAGAAGTGGGATCAAACTCACCACCTTTCCTCTTTAATTAGCTGTGGACTCAGGGACCTTCTTCAAATGATTACCCAAGCAAGACATATCACCCAAAAGCCAAAAGGGAAAAGCTTGGTAAATTAGAGTATTTTTACAAAAACTTCTGTTTAGGAAAAAATAAAGTCAAAAGACAAACAACAGGGCTTCCCTGGTGGCGCAGTGGTTGGGAGTCCGCCTGCCGATGCAGGGGACGCGGGTTCATGCCCCGGCCAGGGAGGATCCCGCATGCCGCGGAGCGGCTGGGCCCGTCGGCCATGGCCGCTGAGCCTGCGCGTCCGGAGCCTGTGCTCCTCAATGGGAGAGGCCACAACAGTGAGAGGCCCGCGTAATGCAAAAAAAAAAAAAAAAAAAAAAAAGACAAACAACAAACTGGGAAAGCCTATTTTAAAAAAAAGTTTTACATTTAAATCATTTCAAATTTACAGAAAAGTTGCAAGAGTAGTACAAAGAACTGTATGCTTTCACTCAGATTCCCCAGTTAACAGTTTATCATTCTCTCTCTCCATAAAATTCATGCTTAAAGCATTTGAGAGTAAGATGCAAATACACTATATCAGTCAGCCTTAGCACTTCAGCATATATTTCCTACAAACTGGGACGTGCACATAACCAAGGCCATCCATCAATTAACGCTGATACACTATTGCCATCTAGTTGACAGGCCTCATTCAAACTTTGCTGGTTGTCCCAGTTATATTCTTTATGGGCCAAGGATCCAGTTCAGGATAACGCTTTCTGTTTAGCTGTCATGTCTCTAGTCTCTTCAATTTGGACCAGTTCCTCAGACTTTCCTTGACTTTTCTGACCTTGACACTTTTTTTTTTTTTTTTTTTTTTTTTTTTTGGCGGTACGCGGGCCTCTCACTGTTGTGGCCTCTCCCGTGCAGAGCACAGGCTCCGGACGTGCAGGCTCAGCGGCCATGGCTCATGGGCCTAGCCGCTCCGCGGCATGTGGGATCCTTCCGGACCGGGGCACGAACCCATGTTCCCTGCATCGGCAGGCGGACTCTCAACCACTGTGCCACCGGGGAAGCCCCTGACCTTGACACTTTTGAAGATTAGAGATCAGTTACTTTGTAGCATGTCCCTCATTGTTGGGTTTGCCCGATGTTTCTTTATTTCTTTCTTTTTTATAAAGACTTTATTTTTTAAAATAAATGTATTTGTTTTTGGCTGCATTGGGTCTTCATTGCTGCGTGCGTGGGATTTCTCTAGTTGCGGTGAGCGGGGGTTACTCTTCGTGTGGTGCGCAGGCTTCTCATTGCAGTGGCTTCTGTCGCTGCTCAGCGCGGGCTCTAGAGTGCAGGCTCAGTAGTCGTGGCGCAGGGGCTTAGTTGCTGCACGGCATTTGGGATCTTCCCGGACCAGGGATCGAACCCATGTCCCCTGCATTGGCAGGCGGATTCTTCTTTTTTTTTTTTAATGTATGTATGTATGTATTTATTTATTTTTGGCTGTGTAGGGTTCATTGCTGCGCACAGGCTTTCTCTAGTTGCGGCGAGTGGGGGCTACTCTTCGTTGTGGTGCGCGGACTTCTCGTTGCAGTGGCTTCTCTTGTTGCGGAGCTCGGGCTCTAGGCGTGGGCATCAGTAGTTGTGGCTTGCGGGCTCAGTAGCTGTGGCTCGCGGGCTCAGAGCGCAGGCTCAGCACAGGCTTAGTTGTTCCGCGGCATGTGGGATCTTCCCGGACCAGGGCTTGAACCCATGTCCTCTGCATTGGCAGGCAGATTCCTAACCACTGTGCCACCAGGGAAGTCTGCCTGATGTTTCTTCATGATTAGGTTCAGGTCATGTATCTTTGGCAGGAATATTCCATAGGTGATCCTGTGATCTCAGTGCATCATATCAGGAGGCATGTGCTGTCATATGTATTGATGTAGTTTAATTTTTACCACAAGGTTGAGATGGTGTTTGTCAGATTTCTCCCCTGTCAGGTTAATAAGTAGTTTTTACTTATTAATAAACAATATTAGTTGGAAGTCTACTGAAAGGAAGGCTCTCCCTTCTCTCCTATTCATTCATTCATTCTTTCAATATATCAGTATGAACTTTTAGATTCCTGTTTTATTCAGTGGGTTATAATCCTTTACAATCATTATTTATTTGGATGCTCATATGTTCCCAGAGATGGCCAGTGGGGACCCCTTCAAGTTGGCTCTTGGTCCTTTAGACATACTTAAGCACTTTGCTATACAGGATGTTCCAAGCTCATCTTGTACTTTCTCTGCCCCAGACCCTGAATCCGCTATTTCTTTAGGGGAGACTGGTATTCCGAAAACAAGATCTGCACACTAGGTATGCTCATTACCCCTGAGTTATCATTGTTTCTAGACTCTCAGTGGACAGAGGTAGGAAATATATGTATGTACAAACACATAGTACACATATATGCAGACATATAATATGTATTAATTATCTATTGCTATGTAACAAATTACCCTCAGTGACTTAAGTAATTAATAATTCTGTATTGTCTCTCATGGTTTATGAGGCCAGGAATTCAAAGTGGGTACAGTGGGGAATGACCTTCTCTGCGCCATGATGTTTGGGTCCTTGGGGCTGCAATCATCCAAAGGTTGTTCATTCACATATGTGGCAGTTGCTCCTGGCTGTCAGCTCAGGAGCTGTCACTGGAACACCTATCTATGGCCTGTCCATGGGACCCTGGCTTCCTCACAAGTTGGTGACTGGGTTCCACAGTCAAGCAGAGAGAGAGAGAGAGAGAAGGTGAATGCTGTATCCTTTTCATGACCTAGTATTGGAGGTCACCTAGGCATTAAGTTCAGCCCACATTCAAGGGCAAGGAGATTATACTCTACCTTTGAACGGAAGAGAATAAAAGAAAAACCCACCAAAATGTGGCCCTACTTTATTTATTTATATTTATTTATTTTTGACTGTGTTGGGTCTTTGTTGCTGTGCAAGGGCTTTCTCTAGTTGCAGCGAGCGGGGGCTACTCTTTGTTGAGGTGAGCGGGCTTCTCACTGCGGTGGCTTCTCTTGTTTCAGAGCACGGGCTCTAGGTGCGCAGTCTTCAGTAGTTGTGGCTCGCGGGCTCTAGAGTGCAGGCTCAGTCGTTGTGGTGCATGGGCTTAGTTGCTACCCAGCATGTGAGCTCTTGCTGGACCAGGGCTTGAACCTGTGCCCCCTCCATTGGCAGGCGGATTCTTAACCACTGAGCCACCAGGGAAGCCCTGGACCTACTTTAAAACCACCAAAATATCAATATCTATAGCTATCTATCCTTACGAAAGATCATGAGCTTATACCAATACTTCCAATTCCGATCCAGCAAGGTCTACTCTAGCTACACCTGCTCCATAATTTCCTTCTCCAGTAGTGAGAAACCTGGTTCCCATTATGCTCCATTCATTTATGCATTTTATCAATCCCACTGTATGTCACTATTCCACCAAACACAGGGCCACATATCCTTGGCTCCAGCACCATTGATTTTGGTGATTATTATGCTGGAAAAGCCTATTTTTTAATAAAATTTAAAAAATTTTATTTTATATTGGGGTATAGTTGATTTACAATGTTGTGTTAGTTTCAGGTGTAGAACAAAGTGATTCAGCTATACATATATCCATTCTTTTTCAGATTTTTTCCCATGTAGGTTTTACAGAATATCGAGTAGAGTTTCCTGTGCCATACAGTGGGCTCTTGTTGATTATCTATTTTATATATAGTGGTGTGTATATGTTAATCCCAAACTCCTAATTTATCCCTCCCCTCCACCTTTCCCCTTTGGTAACCATAAGTTCGTTTTCAAAGTCTTGAGTCTGTTTCTGTTTTGTAAGTAAATTCATTTGTATCATCTTTTTATTTTTTTTAATATTTATTTATTTGGCGGCACCAGGTCTTAGTTGCGGCACGCAGGATCTTTGTTGCCATGTGCGGGATCTTTAGTTGTGGCATGCAGGATCTTTTGTTGCGGCATGCAGGATATTTTAGTTGCAGCATGTGGGATCTAGGTCCCCAATCAGGGATCGAACCCGGGCCCCCTGCGTTGGGAGTACGGAGTCTTAACCTATGGATCACCAGGGAAGTCCCTGTATCATCTTTTATGATTCCATATATGTGATGTCATATGATATTTATGTTTGTGTGACTTCACTTAGCATGATAATCTCTAGGTTCATCCATGTTGCTGCAAATGGCATTATTTCACTCTTTTTTAAGCCTGAGTAATACTGCATTGTATATATGTACCACATCTTCTTTATCCATTCATCTGTTGATGGACATTTAGGTGGCTTCCATGTCTTGGCTATTGTAAATAGTGCTGCAATGAACATAGGGGTGCATGTATTTTCTCGAATTATGTTTTTTTCCAGATATGTGTTCAGGAGTGGGATTGCTGGATCATATGGTAGTTCTAGTTTTAGTTTTTTAAGGAACCTCCATACAGTCCTGCATAGTGGTTGTACCAATTTGCATTCCCACCAACAATGTAGGAGGGTTCCCTTTTCTCCACACCCTCTCCAGCATTTATTGTTTGTAGACTTTTTATGATGGCCATTCTGACCAATGTGAGGTGATACCTTACTGTAGTTTTGATTTGCATTGCTCTAATAATTAGTGATGTTGAGCATCTTTTTATGTGCTTTTTGGCCATCTGTATGTCTTTGGAGAAATGTCTATTTGGATCTTCTGCCCATTTTTTTTTTTCTGCCCATTTTTTGATTGGATTTTTTTTTTTTAAGATATGTGGTTTTTTTTTAGAAGATGTTGGGGGTAGGAGTTTATTAATTAATTAATTTATTTTTGCTGTGTTGCATCTTCGTTTCTGTGCGAGGGCTTTCTCTAGTTGTGGCAAGCAGGGGCCACTCTTCATCGCGGTGCGTGGGCCTCTCACTATCGCGGCCTCTCTTGTTGCGGAGCACGGGCTCCAGACGCGCAGGCTCAGTAGTTGTGGCTCACGGGCCTAGTTGCTCTGCGGCATGTGGGATCCTCCCAGACCAGGGCTCGAACCCGTGTCCCCTGCATTAGCAGGCAGATTCTCAACCACTGCGCCACCAGGGAAGCCCTGGATTTTTTTTTTTTTTTGATATGGAGCTGTATGGGCTGTTGGTATATTGTAGAGATTAATTCCTGTTTGTTGCTTCGTTTGCTAATACTTTCTCCCATTCTGTGGGTTGTCTTTTTGTTTTGCTTATGGTTTCCTTTGCTATTCAAAAGCTTTTAAGTTTAATTAGGTCCCATTTGTTTAGTTTTGTTTTTATTTTCATTACTTTAGGAGGTGGATCTGAACAGATATTGTTGTGATTTATGGGAAAGAGTGTCTTGCCTTTGTTTTCTGCTAATAGTTTTATAGTATCCGATCTTACATGTAGGTTTTTAATCCATTTTGAGTTTATTTTTGTGTATGGTGTTAGAGAGTGTTCTACTTTCATTCTTTTACATCTAGCTGTCCAGTTTTCCCAGCACCACTTATTGAAGAGACTGCATTTTCTCCATTGTATATTCTTGTCTCCTTTGCTATAGATTAATTGACCATAGATGCATGGGTTTATTTCTGGGCTTTCTATCCTGTTGCATTGATCTATATTTTTGTTTTTGTGCCAGTACCATACTGTTTTGTTTACTGTAGCTTCATAGTATAGTCTGAAGTCAGGGAGCCTGATTCCTCCAGCTCTGTTTTTCTTTCTCAGAATTGCTTTGGCCATTTGGGGTCTTTTGTGTTTCCATACACATTTTTAAATTTTTCGTTCTAGTTCTCTGGGAAAGCCTATTTTTAAAAACACTTATGACAAAAGGATGATTTCCATATTTATAAAGAAATTATTAAGAGCACTCAGGGGCGTAAGAATTATTTCACCCAAAGGAATAAGAAAAATATAAATTACTTAATTTTAAAATGGGCAAAGAGGGGAGTTCCCTGGCATTCCAGTTGTTAGGACTCAGTGCTTTCACTACCAGGGCCCAGTTTCAATCCCTGGTCAGGGAATTAAGATCCTGCAAGCTGCATTGCATGGCCAAAAATAAATAAAATTAAATAGGCAAAGATAATATGTATAGGCAGAAAAATAAATGGCCAAAAATTTTAAATGCTCATCCTGATTTCATAATTAAATTCAAATCAAAACAATAAGTTGTGAATTTTTTTAATCTATCAAGCTGTCAAATATTAGAAAGATGGATAACACTGATAAAGGGATGGGGAAAAGCATAAATAGGTGTATAAGTTGGTAAGTCTCTCTGGAAGATAACTGGGCAGTTTCTGTCAATATTAAGCACCTTTTGAGCTAGCAATCCCACTGCCTGGAATTTACTCTATGATACACTTGAAAAACTTTATTAATGTATAAACTTGCTGGCTTTCTCTAGCAAGTTCTCAGAGACAGGCAGCCAGAATGAACAAGAAGATGAGCAGGGTTTTGGCAACCTTATCCTGGAAAGGACATGCCATGACTTCGGCTCTACTCTATTCATTGGAAACAAGTCGCTAGGTCCAGCCCACACTCAAGGGAAGGAGATACACAAGGACATGAAGGCCAAGAAGCAGCAGTTGTTGATGGTCATCCTAGAGGCTGTCTACCAGAGTCTCTGGTTGGTACTGCCTTGGTTGACTGGGCAGTCCTCTCTGGGAGAACTTGACTTCAATAGAGGTCAAGGGCACTGCCAATTGAAGATGCCCTCTGATTTCAGAGCTATTAAAATGTGTGATGTGATTATAATGCTATGATATAATGTACTGGTAGAGGGAAGTGTGACTCTCTGAGAGGTGAAGGAGACATCAAAGAAAGTTTTGCAGAGGAAAATATTAGAGCAAAGTCTTGGTGAAGGAGGCGAGAGAGGAAAGGCAGAGGGTCTTGAAAGTGCAGAGGTACAGATGTGTTGGAGAGCCCCAGAATGTGGCTGCTGCACAGGATGCAGGCAGGGAGTCACATAGATTGGAGAGGAAAGGAACTAGTGGGGGCAGGGAGACCATTAGCAAAGACATTGTAAAGAGCCATGCAGTAAAAAGTGAAGACCCAGAGCAAAATAGGGTGGGATGGAATAAAGAAAAAAATGATTCAAGAAAAACACTGAAGGTAGACTTGATAGGCTGTCAACTGTGAGGGATAAGCAAGGTTGCCTTATTGTACAACTTGTTGTGAAGTGTAGAGAGCACCATGGACGGTGCCCCCTTGAGCTATGTGGGGTGGAGCTCTGGAGACAAGGGCAGGGTGGAGCACAGATGAATAGAACATCCAGCCCTTGGATGATAGGTGATGTTGCCCACAGGCCTACAGAGGGAAGCCGGGAGGGGAACAAGAGGAGAAGCAGGGATGTGGCAGTGAGCCAGGGCTTGTAAGTTATTCTCCAAATGTCCATTCTACTCGTCTTCCTTTATTAACAACTCCCTCCTCTATATTTTATCTGGGAGTGTGTGACTAAGTTATGGCCACTGAGGTGAGCCTAGCAGCGATGTCTCAATTTCTGAGTCATGCCCTTGAAAGAAGAGAAGCACACCTGCCTTTTATCTTTCCCTCTTCCTGCAAGGAAGAATAGGGAAGTGGTTGTGAGCCATCTTTTTTTGTTGTTGTTGTTTTTTTGTTTTTTGTTTTTGAGCCATCTTTGACAAAGCAGATGAGGGTAGCATCTCAGAAATGGCAGAGCAACAACATACAATCTGAAAGCCCCACACACCCAGCTTCCACTGGTCCTAAACCACTAGTGAGAAAGAAATAAACTTCCAACTGGTTTAAGCCACTTTGGGGGATGGGGGATGGGGGATGGGGGTGGGGAGATTCTCTTGCTACAGAAGCCTGGTTTGTATCCTATTAGAGAAGCTATGTAAAAGTGGGGTGTAAAGTGACAGAGGAAAATGTACCTCTCAGATCTCCTGGGCAGGATGCATAATTGAGGGTCAGCCCTGCTGCTGTTCTCTGAGTCACTGCTGCATTTGTGCCAAGGCTGCCCTCAGGGTGCTCCTAACTAATGTCTGAATTGGCAAGGATACCATTACTGCAAGATGCAGGACACCCTTGACAGGAATATTGCCTCTAGGAGTCTCCTGGCTTGGCTGGTAAATCTAGAAGTGTCAATTGAGGAGTGTTTGGAATTTGGTGGTAGCTTGTGTTTGGGAGTAAAGGAGACCAGCCAGGGAGGGTGAGGATAAGACAAAAACATTTTTAACTGCTTCCTTCATGCCTGGAACTGTTCTAAGAGCTTTAGTTGTATTAATCCCTTTACCTATGAGGTTGGGTGGCAAACACTGCTAGTTTTCCCCCAATATCTCTTCTTCCCTTCTTTGGGAACAGAACTTCCAAATGTTGGCTGGGCACATGGCTGACTAGAATAAGGATAATACTTCCCAGCCTTCTTCGCTAGGTGTTGCCATGTGACGTGTTCTGGCCAATAGGATCTAAGCAGAAGTGCTGGGATATGTCTTACAAGTTGAGGATGTACTCTTGGTTTTTCTTTTTCCTTCTGGTTAGAATGTGGTTGTGTTGACTGGAACTGGACCCTGATATGGAAGCCATGTGGTGAGGATTGCTAATGTAAGCTCAGGTCCCTGATGATTGTATATCTTCCATATTCACCATGGACTGCCTATTTTTACATGAAAGGAAAACGCTATCTTGTATTATTCTGTTATTGCTACTTTGTTACTAGCAGTTGAATCTAATGGTAATACAGATAGGTAGTAATACTATCCCCATTTTACAAAGTACAAAGAGGTGATGAAGTACAAAGAGGTTAGGGAATTTGCCCAAGGTCACTCAGCTGGTAAGTGGCAGAGTCAAGACCTGGATCCAAGCACAGGGCTGCAGAGCCTGCCAGCGTGGTCTGATACTGCTATGGGAGATACAACTCAGAACACATTTCCTTCACATTGGCGTAAAAAGACTCTTCACACTGGCTTTCACACCTTCCTCAAAATGTCCTCATTTCAGTCTTAGTGCCCATTCCATTTGTGTCCAGCCTACTTCCCCCTAGTTACTTTCCTGACTTTCACATCTTTGCTAATACTTTTCTTCTTTGGTCTGGACCGACCTCTCCCATTTCTACCTTCAAAGCCCAGTTCTCTCCTTTCATATCTCTTCAACCAACGTCTTCTTTTACTCCTATGAAATGATTCATTCAACCAATATTTTTTCCCCCTATGTATTAAGAATGACACTACTTATATACCATCCTGGGAAGAATCAAGAAAATAGTCACTCAAGTCATTTTGTGTTCTGCAGTTCATATGAGGAGCCCTAGTTGAAAAAGGCTAATAATAGACATGCAAACTGAAGTTAGAGAGTATAAAAGACTTGTTCAATCTACAGCATATGGAAAAGCTAAAGACGGGAAATTCCTGTGCTAAATAGTCCCTAGTGTTATTATATAAACTCATCTATGGGAACCATGATAAAATAAATCCTTTTAATTTCTCCCCTTCTTACCCCTGCCCCCATTCATGCATCCAGTATTTATTGAGATCTGCTGTGTGCTAGGCACTGGGGATTCTACAATGCGCAAAAACAGATCAACAGTTAGTTGTAAGCTATCATACCTACCTTTGTGTTTGCTGCAACAGTGGCTTTCAAACACTAAAAAAAAACCCAAACCAAAACAACAACAACAAACTCACTCAATATAATCATAACATACCCCACACATGTGATGATTTAAGAAGCAATGTTTGCCTTTACCACATGTAATCACTCTAGTATTTAAACTATTCTCTTTCATTGAGATAACACTGATGGTGGATGCCTGTTGAACTGTTTTTACAGCCTACTAATAGGTTGGAAAGACAGGTTTGAGAAATATTCGTTCCCTTTTCCATTCAGTTATCCAAACAAACATTTCCTGGTGCCTACTGTGTGCTGGGCACAGCTCAGAGCCCGAGAGCAACACAGGCGCACTACGAGCTCTGGCGGGGTGGGGGGCAGGCGTGCATACTGGTGAATAAATATTAATGCAATTAAACTAAACTGAGAGATAGGCATCAGAATTTTAGAAATAAATTAGAGTGGTGACTTCCATAAAAGCAGAATCTTAGCCTCTTATAGACCTGTTGTGGTGTGAAACTTGAATCAAAGTCCTGATTCTAGTGCATTGCTAACGAAAGTCAATCCTGGATACAATCTTTTCTTCTGTCACTAGACAGAGAAAGTGTGGTGCAGGCGTGTTTAGAAAAGGTGACAATGATTTGGTCTTACCCTGGTATAGATGGGTTATGGGAAAAAAGACATTCTTACAGCATTTTGCATTTCTTCCCCCAAAGCCTGTCAGTGTCATCACCCTCACTTTGCTGCAGGTGAGATGCCACCTGAAGTTGTCCAACTTGCCACCTCATTCATCTCTTCTCCCTCTCCCCAAATCAAACTGATCAAAACCAAGCTTGCTATAGAAACATCCATCCTTATCCTTTCTCCTTGGGTCTTCCTATCCCAGGATGAGCCCCACCTGCTTTTGGACTCATCTCTTCCCATTGCTTCTGGGGATTTGCTTTACCACCTGGCCCTCTTTTCACCAGCTAGTCCCCATCAGCATGTGAAAACATTTAAAAGGAAAAGGCAAAATCTCCTTTCACTCCATATCCGTATCCAGCTACTGTCCATTTCTCTTACCCATCCTGTCAAACATTTTTTTTTTTTTTTTGCGGTACGCGGGCCTCTCACTGTTGTGGCCTCTCCCGTTGCAGAGTACAGGCTCCGGACGTGCAGGCTCAGCGGCCATGGCTCACGGGCCCAGCCGCTCTGTGGCACGTGGGATCTTCCCGGACTCGGGCACGAACCCGTGTCCCCTGCATAGGCAGGCGGACTCTCAACCACTGCGCCACCAGGGAAGCCCCTGTCAAACATTTTGAAAGCATGGTCTCAACTTTCTCACTTCCTCTGTCCACTGTGACCCGGCTTCTGCCCCAGTCGTTCACTGAAACTGCTCCCTGCAAAGGGCCCAATGGCCCTCCTGTCAAATCCAAAGAACAATTTCTTTATTATCCTACTTGCCGTCTTCCACGTCTAACACTGCTGACCTCTCCCTCCATCCCGACCCTTGGCTTCCATGATCAAATGTCTTCTCTGTTTTCTTCCTCCTTCTTTCGGTTTCCCTTTTCAGGCTCCATTTTTCTGCCCATCCCCTGCATGCTGATCTCCAGGGTTATCACCTAAGCCCTCCGCCAGCCTCTTTTCATTCTAGTCTCTCAGAATGATGGTGATTAAGCAAGGTGCAAGTCCCAGGCTCTGAAAAACACTTCCTCCACTGCACTCCCATATCACGGGTTCCGCTTTTAATGCCTCTCAGATCTGTCACCTCCTCTCCACTCTGACAAATATCCCCCCTTCCAGTTTTTATCCCACTCCTGTCCATTGTTCAAATTGTCCTAAGAATGATTTTTCTAAAACACAAGTCCGATCACGTCATTTCTCCATTTAGATCACCTCAGTGTTTTCCTGTTGCCTACAGAACAAAGTCCACAATACTCAGCAGGGCAAATGAGACCTTTCATGAGGGGGCAATTTGCCCCCTTGCAGCCTCATCTCCTGTAGCCCCCCTTACATGACTGTTAGAGCCCCCTTGGTGCAGTATGCTTCTCCATGCTTCTGTGCCTGGGCACTTGCTGCTCCCCTTTGCTCTCTTGAAGACAAGAGTCCTCACTCTATAAGCCTCCTCTGAGAAGAGAACTACACAAGCACCACACTCCCCTAGGGAGAATTAGGCACTTTCTCCTCTGTGCTCCCAGGGCACACTGGATTTACCATGAAGGTGAATTCACACTCGTCTCCTCCACTGCTGCCTGAGCCCCATGTCTTATTTTCGTGATCACTCCAGCATACAGCAGACTTGGACACACAGTAGATGCTCGATAAATGTTGTGGTGTAATTTTTACCCACCCTAGTACTGGATGGTTACAAAAGGCTACAACCCATGCTTTGACCCTGAAGATGTTTTGACTCAATTTTTCCCCCCAGTTTTTCTTTTGAAGATAATCTCAAACTTACAGAAGAGTTGCAAGAATAGTTCAAGGAACCCTCAGATACACTTCACCTGGATTCACCAGGTGTCAACCTTTGCCACCTTGCTTTATCTGCTTTTCTCTGAGTTAATTGCAGACATCATGACAATTTACCTACAAATATTTCAGCATGTAATCTCCAAAGAACAAGAATGCTCTTGTTTGTAACCAAAGTTTAACTGCTCAGAAGATTTAACATTGATACAACATTATCCAGTATGCAGTCTGAAATGCAATTTAAATTTCCCCAATTATGTCATTTTAAACTGTTTGTTTTGGATCCAGGAGCTCATTTAGGATCAAGCATTGCATCTATTGCCACCTCTCTTTAGTCTTCTTTTGATATTCATGAAATGTTTATTTTTGTAGAGTTTAGGCCAGATCCATTTTGCAGAATTTCCCTCAATTTGGACTTTTCTGATTGTTTCCTCATGATTAGATTCAGAATAAGCATTTTTGGCAGGAATGCTACTTAGGTGATGGTGTACACATGTCAGTTTGCTCCATTGATGCTGAGTTTGACCATTTGGTTAAGGTGGTTAGTTGCCAGATTTCTCCTTTGTAAAGATTACTTTTCCCTTTTGAATGTAGTTAGTAAGTAAACTGAGCAGGGGTATGTTTGATATACCTCCATATTTCATGATTATCCTCTTCCCCAGCAACATTTTACTCATTGATTTAGAGGTTGTTTTTCGAAAATTTTTTTATTGTGGTAAAATACACATAAAAAATTTACCATTGTAACCATTATGTGTACAGTTCAGTGGTGTTAAGTACATTCATAATGTTGTGCTACCATCACCACCCTCCATCTTCAGAATTTGTTTCATCTTGTAAAACTGAAATTCTATACCCACTAAACAATAACTCCCCACTTCCCTCTCCCCGCAGCCCCTGGCAACACTGTTCTGTCCCTCTGATTTTGACTACTCTCAATACTTCATATACCGTAAGTTTTCTTGTAAGTCTTACCCCAGGTTCCAATGATACATATCTCACTATGTGCTGTTCCATTGGTAATATTCTTTATGAACTGGATAAAATTCACAAGAAAACAGTACCCACTAGTATTGCCCATCCAATTCTTTTCTATCTGATACCTTGTGTTAGTTGTCCATGCGTTTGGTGAAGTAAAGTGTAAAAGGTGAAATCAAAATGTCATTTTGTTTGGGGGTCACAACACTTGGTAAACAGTCTGCTTACAAAACTGTTGTAGCTTTTTGGAAAATGACGTTGGAATGTAGTAGCTCCAGTAAGCAAATGGAGAAAAGTATTCTCTACCAGTTTATTTCATTGAGAACAGACCACAGGCACAGGACAGTCCATCACAGTGGAACAGAACAGTGAGGTACTTCCAGACTTCCAAAATTCCATACCTGTTCTGCCTGCTAAATAAATATCCACAGACCTGTCAGCAACATTTCCCAAATAGTTGGCGCAAAGTTTTTGCTGAAAGGTGAAAATTCGTTAAAGGAATCATTAATATCCACTTAACTTTTGTAAAATTGAATCGAGCTGCAGTAATATACGCTTGCTATCACATTCTTTTGTCATCTAGAAAGGACTATTACATGAATAAAATGTAAACATTCCCGAAGTAACTGGGAACTTGGTAGCTCGTGCTACTTGGACAGGTGGCGGAAAGGCGTGAGACTTGGCGTCCAGGAGAGAGCCAGAGTGCACCAACTCCGTAGGAACTTTCAACAGAAAACGAATACGGTGTAAACACGGCGCGCTCCGCCGAGACCACCTCCGCCTCGCATCGTGGGCGCGCTCCGACCTCTGCAAGTCGGTCGCACAGCAAACAGGGTGACCAAGTGCTCGCGAGGGTCGTGTCCTCGAGAGGACCGAACACCGTCAGCACTGCCGGTGGCAGCCCGACGGCCGTTTCCTGTCTGCAGCCCCGGTGCAACTCTCAGGCGCCCCTTACTCAACGCCCCGCTTGCCAGCACTGAAGGTCGTCGCTGCAGTAATAATAACGAACCGTTGAGAGGCGTCCGGCCTTCCCCAGCCCGTGCACTTGCGAGACCCGCGGCGGGGCCCAAGGCCTCCGCAAACCCCACCCGGCCTCCCAGGTCGCCCCCCGCCCAGCGCCGTGGCTCGGGCCCTTAGCCTACCCACCGCCGCCCCCCACGCGGGTCTCCTGGGCCCCGACCCCTCCCCTCCTGGCCCGCACCCGCCTCGGGCCCAACCCCCTCCCGGGGGCGGGCTTCCTGAGCCCAGACGCCCCCCGCCCTCTCCACCCTCCGGGCCCCGCCCCGCGCCCCCGCCCCTCGGAAACAGCCCCGCTCCAGCTCTCCCGGAGCTCCGCAGCGGGGCGAGCGGGGCGGGCGGGGCCGGGTGGCGCAGGGGGCGGGGATTTCTGGCACTTTCTGGGCGCTGCGAACGCTCTGATCTTGGGCTCGAAGGCCGGAAACGTCGGCGACGGAGCCGTAGCGTTGCCGCGGCTCTTCCTTGTTCTCCGCTGAGGCCGCGCCGCGGCGCAGACATGGCCAAGTGGGGCCAGGGAGACCCGCGCTGGATCGTGGAGGAGCGGGAGGACGGGACCAACGTGAACAACTGGCACTGGTGCGGCCGGGCAGGGGCCGGGGCCGCGGCGTCTGGGCCTCCTCCCTCCGGAGCCGGCGGGGTGGGGGTGGGGACCCTCTGCGAGCGCCCGGCGCCCTGTAACCCGGGTGCAGGGGCGGCCGGGTGTCTCGGGGCGCCTCCCGGGCCGTGGTGGGCCCCGGGCCGGGGGAGTGGGGAGGGTTGGGGGCTGCACAGGTGCAGATGCTCGTCATTAGCCTCAGGGCTTGCGGAGCCCTTGGAGCCTGAAGACCCGGTGTCTTATCTGCACCGGCTCTGGGACTTCACTTTCCTCTTTTTGAAAGTTGGGTTGGGTCCCAGGAATAGAAGTCATTCTTGACTTACCGCTTCAGCTTCGGCAGTCTCTGACCTTAGAAGCTCTCCCCGCGCCGCCCCTCCCCCCCAGCCCCTTGAAGTTTGGGGGAGTTAAAATGAAGGTAGAAAGTGTGTGTGTGTGTGTGTGTGTGTGTGTGTGTTACGTATGTATTGGAAAGAACAGGAATTTGGATCTCAACTCCACATCTAACTTGATGAGTCTCTGGTGAGCCCTGCCTTCTAGGAGTTCTTACTAGTTACCCATCCTTTTTCTATCTCATATGGAGCTTGGGCTGATTTTTGCCCCTCACTCTTCAGTCAGAGCTTCAGGAAGTGATGTTCTCTGCTCTGCTCCTCTGAGGGCTGTGCTATCTCAAGGCCATCAAGGTGATGCTGAGGCAGGTCCAGGGCAGAGCAAAGCCTTAGCCTGTGAGGGCATCCTTCCCTGGGGGAGTCCTGGCTTGGGGTTAGGAAGAGCTGACCTCTCCTTTCCCAGCCTTGTCACCGTGGACACTTAATGGACTTCTCTCTGCTCATTTCCACCCCTTTAAATGGGAACATTATTTGGGAAGATTGTATGAGATAATATCTGTGTGAAAACACTTGATAATTTGTCTTATTACAATAAAAGTTATTTCAGTTATAATTACCTTTTCATGTGGCCCAGGCTTTACCCCTCCATTTCCACCAGGTGAGATTTCGAGACCTCCTTTCCCCCAAATAAACCAGTGTTTTTAAGACAAAGTACCACCCAACAGCTGCTTGAGAGGAATTGGGCTGATCTGGACTGGGCCAGGGCATTACCCTGATTCCCCAGAGTGGGCGTGTGGACACCAGTGGGGGCTTCCATCCACAGCTCTGCCCTTCTTCTGGCCCTCGTTAGGACAGAGCGGGATGCCACCAGCTGGTCCAAGGGGAAGCTCCGTGAGCTCCTGGTGGGCATTGCTGTGGAGAATGAGGCTGGCCGTTGCGAGATCAGTGAGCTGAAGCAGGTGGAAGGCGAGGCTTCCTGCAGCAGCCGCAAAGGAAAGCTGATTTTCTTCTATGAGTGGAACATCAAACTGGGCTGGAAAGGTAACAGGGTCCTCCAGGTACAGGTGGGGCTGGGGGCTGTGTTGGGGCATAGTTGGTTGATTCATTAGTCATTCATTCAACAGATAAATTTAGAACTCCTGCTATGGGGCCCTGAATTGGTGTTTGGAGTTCTGGACACCCTTAACTGCATGTGGAGTTCCTTGTCCAACCAGCTGTGGGCTTCCCTTTCTCCCAGCACTCAGAGCTCTTTAGGGCTCTTAGCCGTCAGCTGGACTCAATCTGCCAGGCATTTGTGAGCACTAGCGTTTCCTGGAGCTGCTGCCTGGAATACTCTTCCCCTCAATAGGTGCCTGCTGGCTCCTTAAGCTCTTACAGGTTTGCATCCTGAGTAAAGCCATCTGTCTCCATTCTCTGACAGTTTCAGATCCCTTCCTTGTACTGTTTCCCTTCCCTGCTTAATTTCTCCCCAAAGCACTGATATTTGGCACACTACATATGGTTACATTATTATTGTTCTGGATTCCCCTTTTCTCCCCATTCATCAGGGCAGAGATTTTTTAAAATATCAGCTTTATTGAGATATAATTCACATGCCGTACAGGTCGCCCATTTAAAGTGTACAATTGCCTGGTTTTCAGTATATTCACAGAGTTGTGCAGCCATCACTACAGTCAATTATAGAACATTTTCATCTCTCCCCCAAAACCATGTACCTGTTAGCAGTCACTCCCCCAGTCCTTGCAACCTCTAATCTAATTTCTGTCTCCATGGATTTGCCTGTTCTGGACATTTCATATGAATGGTATCACACAGTATGTGGTCTTTTGTGAGCAGCTTCTTTTACTTGACATAATGTTTTCAAGGTTCATCTGTCTTGTAGCATGTTTCATTCTTTTTCATTGTTGACTAACGTTCTGTTGTATAGATGTAGCACATTTTATCTGTTCATCAGTTGATAGACATTTTGGTTGTTTTCATTCTTTGGGTCTTTGGGTCAGGGATTGATTGGTTTTGGTTCGATCACTGTCTGAAACGTTGTGTTTGTTGAATGAATAAATTTCTCCCATGGTGCCTGGCTCCTTGCTGGGTGGACCGTCTATACTCAATAAATATTTGTTGAAATAACCATGGATATGAAGACAAAGGGAAAAGGAAAAGGAGGAGAGAGGGCAAGATCTGGTTCTGGAGGATGGTGCTGTGTTTGGGCCTCAGCTTGTGTCAGCTTCTTTCTTGAGAGTTTGGGTTAGAGAGCTGCCTGGTGAGCTGTCCTTGCGCCTCTGTCCTAGTGGCTGTCTTGCTAACTGGAGCCAGGCCAGAGCGCAGGGAATGTTCAGTGAGCATCAAAAGCAGTCCCACTTGTGCGTTGAAACCTTCTGGCTTGGGGTTTGCTCTCAGTTGCTCCCTCAGTGGCTGCTCTTGGCTGGATCATAGCAGGATCTGGCTCCTTACACATCCAGCTCCTCAAGACAGGGGCTCTGTGGTCCCCAAGGAAACTCATGGTCTTGTGTCTCTTCCATCTCCCTTAGCTTAAAGCAGCAACCAGCTCCTTTGTAGGTTAAGACCCAGCAACTCCCAGGCAGCAGCCAGAGGGCAGACGGAACAGGGCTTCCCTGACCCCGTGTGCTTTCTCCTCTAGTAGTTAATCCTAGAGGTGGCTAGTGGGACCCGCTGGGGAGGAGACAGTACTCTGGTCTTCCTTTTTTTTTTTTTAATTAAACTTTAATTATATTAAAGTTATAGCTTTCTCAGATTTATTGAGATATAATTGATTTATAACATTGTATGAGTGAAAGGTATACAACATGATGATTTGATATATGTGTATATTGCAAAATGATTTCCACAATAAGGTTAGTTAAAATATTCATCACCTCATATAGTCACAATTTTTTTGTGTGTATGTTGAGAACTTTTAAGATCTGCTGTCTGAGCAATTTTCAAGTGTATAATACTGTATTGCTTACCCTGCTGCACATTACATCCTCAGAACTTACTTATCATATAAGTGGAAGTTATATGTGCCCTTTGTGTCTTTTGACCACCTTCACCACCCTTCCCTCTGCCACCTTGCAACCACCAGTCTACTTTCTGTTTCTGTGAGTTTGGTTTTTTTTTTTTGATTACACATATAAATGAGATCATACACTATTTGGTTTTCTCTGACTTATCTCACTTAGCATAGTGCCCTCAGGGATCATCCATGTTGTCACAAATGGCAAGATTTCCCTTCTTTTTTGTGGCTGAATAATATTCCGTTGTGTAAATATGCCACATTCTCTTTATTCATTCATCCATCGACGGGTGCTTAGGTTGTTTCCATGTCTTGGCTACCATAAATAATGCTGTATTGAATATCGGGGTGCAGATATGTCTTTGAGATAGTGATTCCATTTCCTTTGGCTATATATCCAGAAGTGGAATTGCTACATCATGTGGTAATTCTATTTTTAATTTTTTGAGGAACCTCTATACGGTTTTCCATAGTGGCTGCACCAATTTACATTCCCACCAGTAGTGCATGAGGGTTCCCTTTTCTCCACATCCTCACCAGCACTTGTTATCTCTTTTTGATAGTAGCCATTCTAACAGGGGTACAGTGTTATCTCTTTATGGTTTTGATTTACATTTCCCTGATGATTAGTGATGTTGGACACCTTTTCAGGTACCTGTTGGGCATTTGAATACTTTCTTTGCATAAATGTCTCTTCAGTTCCTTTGTCCATCTGTTGTGTTTTTTTTTTTTTTTTTTGCGGTACGCGGGCCTCTCACTGTTGTGGCCTCTCCCGCCGCGGAGCAACAGGCTCCAGACGCGCAGGCTCAGCGGCCATGGCCCACAGGCGCAGCCACTCCGCGGCATGTGGGACTGGGGCACGAACCCGTGTCCCCTGCATCGGCAGGCGGACTCTTAACCACTGCGCCACCAGGGAAGCCCTGCTCATCTTTTTAATGGTATTTTTTGTTTTGGTTTGGTTGTTTGCTATTGAGTTGTATGATTCCTTACATATTTTGGATATTAACTCATCAGATATGGTTTACAAATATTTTCTTCTATTCTGTAGGTTGCCTTTTCATTTTGTTGATTGTTTCTTTTGCTTGTGCAGAAGCTTTTTAGTTTGAGTAGTCCCAGACCAACATCAAGGAGCTTTTTCCCTGTCTTTTTCCCTAGGAGTTTTATGGATTCAGGTCTTACATTTAAGTTTTTAAGCCATTTCAAGTTAATTTTTGTGTATAGTGTATATTTTGTGTATAGTGTAAGATTCATTTTCATTCTTTTGCATGTGAATATCCAGTTTTCCCAGCACCATTTATTGAAGGTAGTATCTTTATTTATTTATCTTTTGCGGTACACGGGCCTCTCACTGTTGTGGCCTCTCCCGTTGCGGAGCACAGGCTCCGGACACGCAGGCTCAGTGGCCATGGCTCACGGGCCCAGCCGCTCCACGGCATGTGGGATCCTCCCGGACCGGGGCACGAAACCCCGTCCCCTGCATCGGCAGGCGGACTCTCAAGCACTGCGCCACCAGCGAAGCCCCGAAGGTAGTATCTTTTACCCATGGAGTATTTTTGTTTCTCTTGTCATATATTAGTTGACCATATATGCATGGGTTTATTTCTGGGCTCTTGATTCTGTTCCATTGGTACATGTCTTTTTCTTACGCCAGTACCATACTGTTTTGATCACTCTTGCTTTGTAGTAAAGTTTGAAATCAGGAATTGTGATGCCTCCAGCTTTGTTCTTCTTTCTTGGGATTGCTTTGGCTATCAGAGTGTTTTGTGGTTCCATGTGAATTTTAGGATTGGTTTTTCTACTTCTGTAAAAAAAATGCCACTGGAATCTTGGTAGGGATTGCATTGAATGTACAGATGCCTTTGTGTAGTATGGACATTTTAAAAAAATTATTTATTTATTTATTTTATGCAGTGGGTTCTTACTAGTTATCTGTTTTATACATATTAGTGTATATATGTCAATCCCAATCTCCCAAGTAGTATGGACATTTTAACAATATTAATTCTTCCAAGACATGAACATGGGATATCTTTCATCAGTGTCTTATAGTTTCCCATCTACAGATCTTTTACCTCCTAGGTCAAATTTATTCCTAAGTATATACTGTTTTTGCTGCTATTGTAAATGGGATGTTTTCTTTATTTCTTTTTCAGATAGTTCATTGTTAGTGTATTGAAAAGCAACTGATTTTTGTATGTTGATTTTCTATCCTGAAACTTTACTGAATTTATTTATTAGTTCTAATGGTCTCTTGGATTTTTTTGTATATATGATCATGTGCTATGCAAATAGAGGTAATTTTACCTTTTCCTTTCCAATTTGGATGCCTTTTATTTCTTTTTCTTGCTTGATTGCTCTGGCTAGGACTTCCAGTACTGTGTTGAATGGGAGTGGTGAGAGTGGGTACCCTTATCTTATTCCTGTTATTAGGGGAAAAGCTTCAAACATTTCACCGTTGAGTACAATGTCAGCTGTGGGCTTGTCATATATATTGCCTTTATTATGTTGAGGTATGTTTCTATTATACCCACTTTGTTGGGAGTTTTTATTATCAGTGGATGTTGAATTTTCTCAAATGCTTTTTCTGCATGAATTGAGATGATCATATTATCTTTATTTTTCATTGTATTAATGTGATGCATCACATTTGACTTGGGTATTAAACCATCCTTGCATCCCAGGCATTAATTCCACTTGATCTTAGTATTTGATCCTTTTAATGTGCTGTTGAATTCAATTTGCCAGTATTTTGTTGAGAGTTTTTGCATCTATATTCATCAGGTATATTTGTCTGTAATTTTTTCTTTTTCTTTTCTTTATTTTTTTTTGGCCGCACTGTGTGGCATGTGGATCTTAGTTCCCCGACCAGGGATCAAGCCTGGGCCTCCTGCAGTGGAAGCGCAGAGTCTTAACCACTGGATGGCTGAGTAGCCCTGTAATTTTTTCTTGTAGTGTCCTTAACTGGCTTTGGTATCCTGGTAATGCTGGCCTCTTAAAATGAGTCTGGGAATGTTCCCTCTCTTCAGTTTTTGGGAAGAGTTTGAAAAGGATTGATGTTAATTCTTTAAATGTTTGGTAGAATTCCCCAGTGAAATCATCTGATTCTGGGCTTTTCTTTGTTGGGAGTTTTTTCTTGATTACTGATTCAGTTTCCTTAATCATAATTGGTCTGTTCAGACTTTCTAGTCCTTAATGATTCAGGCTTGGTAGGTGATATGTTTCTAGGAATTTATCCATTTCTTTTAGGTCGTCCAGTTTTATAGCATAAAATTGTTATGCTATAAAATTTGCTATATGCTAATTATATTTTGCTATATTGCTAATTATTTGCTATATTGCTAATTATGCTATAAAAATTGCTTATTATCCTTTGTATTTGTGTGGTATCAGTTGTAATGTCTCCTCTTTCATTTTTAATTTTATTTATTTGGATCCTCTGTTTTTCCCTTGGTTAGTCTAGCTAAAGTTTTGTCAATAATTGTTTATCTTTTCAAAGAACCAGCTCTTTGTTTTATTAATCTTTTCTATTGTTTTCCTGTTCTCTGTTTCATTTATTTTATTTTATTTATTTATTTATTTGGCTGCATTGGGTCTTTGTTGCTGCGCACAGGCTTTCTGTAGTTGCAGTGAGCGGGGGCTGCTCTTCGTTGTGGTCCACAGGCTTCTCATTGCGGTGGCTTCTCTTGTTGTGGGGCATGGGCTCTAGGTGCGTGGGTTTCAGGAGTTGTGGCACACGGGCTCAGTAGTTGTGGATTGCAGGCTCTACAGCACAGGCTCTGTAGTTGTGGTAAATGGGCTTAGTTGCTCCACAGCATGTGGGATCTTCCCAGACCAGAGCTTGAACCCGTGTCCCCTGCATTGGCAGGCAGATTCTTAACCACTGCACCACCAGGGAAGTCCCATGTTTCATTTATTTTTGCTCTAATCTTTATCCCTTTTTTTAAATTGAGATGTAATAGGCATACAACATTATATTCATTTTGTGATATAATGATTGTATGTTTGTACACATCAAGAAATGGTGACCACAATAAGTCTAGTTAACATTCATCACCATACGGTTATAAGATTTTCTTTTTTCTTGGGATGAGAATTTTTAAGGTTTACTTTCTTTCAAATATACAATATAGTATTATTATAATTACCATACTGTGTATTACATCCCCATGACTTATTTTTATAACTGGAAATTTGTACTTTTGACCACTTTCACCCGTTTTACCCATTCGACCACCCTGTCTCTGGCAACCACTAATCTGTTCTCTGTATCTGTGACTTTGGATTTTATTTTTAATTGCTTCTTCTTTTTTTAAAATGAATTTTTGGCTGCATTGGGTCTTTCGTTAATGCATGTGGGCTTTCTCTAGTTGTGGCAAGTGGGGGCTACTCTTTGTTGTGGTGCGCAGACTTCTCATTGCAGTGGCTTCTCTTTGTTGTGGAGCACTGGCTCTAGGTGCGCAGGCTTCAGTAGTAGTGGTGCGCGGGCTCAGTACTTGTGGCTCGCGGGCTCCAGAGTGCAGGCTCAGTAGTTGTGGTGCACATGCTTAGTTGTTCCACAGCATGTGGAATCTTCCAGGACCAGGGCTCAAACCCATGTCCCCTGCATTTACAGGTGGATTCTTAACCACTGTGCCACCAGGGAAGTCCAACTTCGGTTTTTTCGTTTTATTTTTTTCTTTTAGATTGCACATATAAGTGAGATCAAATAGTATTTGTCTTTCTGACTTATTTTATTTAGCATAATGCCCTCAAGTTCCATCCAGGTTGCTACAATTGGCAGGAGTGTTTTTCTTTTTTATAGCTAAATAATATTCCATTGTGTGTATGTACTACATTTTCTTTATCTGTTCTTCCACTGACGGACACTTAGGTTGCTTGCATGTCTTAGCTATTGTAAATAATGCTGCAGTGAACATGTGGATGCATATATCTTTTCAAATTAGTGTTATTGTTTCCTTTGGATATATACCCAGAACTGGAATTGCTGGATCATATGGTAGTTCTATTTTTAATTTTTGGAGGAACCTTCATACTGTTTTCCATAGTGGTTGCACCAGTTTACATTCCTACCAGCAGTGCACAAGGATTTCTTTTTCTCCACATCCTTGCCAACACTCATTATTTCTTCTCTTTTTAACACATTACTGAGGGGGGGATTTTTGCAGAAACTTAACGCCTGTGGCTGGCAATTTGTTATGTAAGTGAATATTGAAACACCTGTGTTTGAGTAAATATCAACAACTTTTTTTTCATTTAATGTATTTATTTGAAACTTAGTACATGTCTTACTAAAGCATTCTATTATTTCGTTAGAGTGTGATAGGCAGTAAAGCAGGCACCTCTGTGCAGGGGAAAGAACATCTATTACAAATATACTTTTCACTGTGCTTTCTCCTGGAAGATCAGATTCTACACTTTGTGGTGTCATTTTTTATTAGTCCTGTGGGTATTATTTCATATAGAATATGTTCTTTTATTTTACCTGATAGTCAACAAGGTGGATCTTTGTGGAGGGGCTCTTTTAGAAATGCCACAAGAAGCACCAGGTGTGGGACTACCACTACATTCACCAGACTGGTCAGTTACCCATTCTCTAGCTACTGCTAACAAAAATTGCTTGTTAAGTCATTTTATTATGTGCATTAAGGCTACAGTAAATTTTAAATGCGTTGAATAAACTGTAATTACTCAAACAGTAACCCACTTTCTTATACCATTTTCGAGTTTTCTGGAGGATATTGAAGTTTGCCAGATATTGATCGATCGATCAACTCCTTTCATACATTTTTGTTGTGTTTTGTTTTTGATATGATTCTATTTTTTTTAAATATTTATTTGGTTGCACCAGGTTTTAGTTGCAGCAGGTGGGCTCCTTAGTTGCAGCTTGCCAGCTCCTTAGTTGCGGCACGTGGGCTCAGTTGTGGCAGATGGGTTCCTTAGTTGCGGCTCCAGGGCTCCTTAGTTGTGGCATGCGAACTCTTAGTTGCAGCATGCATGTGGGATCTAGTTCCCTGACCAGGGATCGAACCCGGGCCCCCTGCATTGGGAGCACGGAGTCTTATCCACTGTACCACTGGGGAAGTCCCTCATATATTTACTATACTCTAATATACAAGTGGGCTTAGTTTTCTGATGGCCAGTCCTCCTGTCTTCCTTTCCTGTAGATGTTATGGAGGCATCATGAATAGTTGTCACCATGCGGACTAGCCTCTTGTCTTTCCATATAAGAAGAATCACTTCTCCCTTCCATAAGAATGTCATTTCTCCTCCTGTAGATTTTAGATTTCTCCTTTAATTGGTTTGGTAGACCACAATTCTCTCTTATAGTCCCACAAACTCTGGTTTTATTTTTCAACAGTGTTTCAGATGTGGACACACTGTTGTAATAATTGTCTTGGTACATATGGTGCTGTGAACCAAGATAAGGTTGTAGGACTGATAATATTGTTGTAGTTTCTTTCCTTCACCTGTGTAAATCTCAAGGTAGCATATATATCCAGTTTCACTTTCGCTAACCATCCTGACCAAAATTCCATATTTTGTAAGTTTTCTGGGATTATAGGTTTTGAATCTTGAGTTGTCCTCTCCACTTTTATCATTGCCTTATCAAGTGATAGCTCTTGTTTGTATATAGATCGATTGAAATTTTGGTAGAAAATAATCTAAAAGAGGTTTAACTTTTGAAATTCTGTCTGTAGGAAGTGGAGTTTCTGAGTTATTAAAGTGAAGAGCTGTCATTATTTGTTTGAACCTTATTGTCGTCAGAATCTTTGGAAAGACAGGTGTTTCAAGTAAGGGATCAGTCCAATATTCTTTCCAGTGTGACTTTCTTATTTGTCCCATCAAAATTATTAATCCAAGAAACTTCTTCGTGTCACTATTGTTTACATCAGTCCATTTTAAAGCCTTACCATACTCTTTATATGATTTTTCATTCTGTTGGTGATACAAGTGTGTTTGAGAAGCGACCAACTCGAAAAAGTTATTGCCAAAAAACAAAATTAATTCTGTTATGTTTCGGGTTATTACATTCAGTGGTTACACCTGACACACCTGTAAAGTCTTCTAATTTTCATGAAATGTCTTCAATCCACTCTTCTGTAGAAGCAAAGGAGCATTCTCCAGCACGTTTCGTTTTCACTTTCCATATCAGAATCAATCACTAAGGTTTTTTGTCTTTTTGTTAGTCTAATATTCACATCGTCTGAATCAACTATATTCTGAAGAATTATCATCTTCTGAGACACTAGTATATATGTTGCTCGGACAGTCAGAGAAAGTATCTGCATAAAATTGACCAAAAAATTCTTCACTCAGAATTTCACGATGTGTCATTTTTGAAAATTTTACGGTAATAAACTTGCATTTATAATATACACAAGGTTGGAACAAAAACCTAACAGAGAAAAATGTGAATGATAACGACAATCATAAGTTGATTAATGAACCCTCGATCAATTTTAAGTTCTAACAAATTTTCAAGGTGATGTTAATTGTATCACTCTCTAAAAATGTATTGATACGTCTCCGGTCAATAACGTTCAGGTAACAAAAGACATATTAATACATCTCTGGTCAATAAGTTGTTAATAAAAGACACTAATAGGTGTGAGGTGATATCGCATTGTGCTTTTGATGTATAATTCTGTGATGTTGAGCACCATTTCATGTACCTGTTGGCCATTTGTATGTCTTGTTTGGAAAAATGTCTCTTCAGATTTTCTGCCTATTTTCTAACCAGATTGTTTTTTGTTATTGAGTTTTATACGTTCCTTATATATTTTGGATATTAACCCCTTATCATATGCATAATTTACAAATATTTTTTCTCATTCAGTAGGTTGCCTTTTCATTTTGTTGGGTTTTCTTTGCAGAAGCTTTTTAGTTTGACTAGTCCCGCTTGTTTATATTTGCTTTTGGTGTTAAATCTAAAAATCATTGCCAAGACCATTGTCAAGGAGCTTATCACTTTTGTATTCTTCTAGGGCTTTTGTGGTTTCAGGTCTTAGGTTCAAGTCTTTAGTTCACCTTGAGTTAATTTTTTGTGTATGGTGTAAGATAGTGGTCCAGTGTCATTGTTTTGCTTGTGGCTGCCAGTTTTCTCAACATCATTTATTGAGGAGACTGTCCTTTCCTCACTGTATATTCTTGACTCCTTTGTCAAAGCTTAATTGACCACATATGCATGGGTTTATTTTTGGGCTCTCTATTCTCTTCCATTGATCTGTGTACCTGCTTTTTATGCCAATACCATACTCTTTTGATTACTATATTTTTATAATATAGTTTGAAATCAGGAAGTATGATGCCTTCAGCTTTGTTCTTTTTCAAGATTGTTTAGGCTGTTTGGGGTCTTTTGTGGTTGCATACAAATTTTAGGATTGTTCTATTTCTGTGAAAAATGCCATTGGAATTTTTTTTTTTCATTTTAACATCTTTATTGGAGTATAATTGCTTTACAATGGTATGTTAGTTTCAGCTTCACAACAAAATGAATCAGTTTTATATATATACATATGTTCCCATATCTCTTCCCGCTTGTGTCTCCCTCCCTCCCACCCTCCCTATCCAACCCCTCCAGGCGGTCACAAAGCACCGAGCTGATCTCCCCGTGCTATGTGGCTGCTTCCCACTAGCTATCTACCTTACGTTTGGTAGTGTATATATGTCCATGCCTCTATCTCGCTTTGTCACAGTTTACCCTTCTCCCTCCCCATAGCCTCAAGTCCATTCTCTAGTAAGTCTGTGTCTTTATTCCTGTTTCATCCCTAGGTTTTTCATGACATTTTTTTCTCAAATTCCATATATATGTGTTAGCATACAGTATTTGTCTCTCTCTTTCTGACTTACTTCACTCTGTATGACAGACTCTAGGTCTATCCACCTCATTACAAATAGCTCAATTTCGTTTCTTTTTATGGCTGAGTAATATTCCATTGTATATATGTGCCACATCTTCTTTATCCATTCATCTGATGATGGACACTTAGGTTGTTTCCATCTCTGGGCTATTGTAAATAGAGCTGCAATGAACATTTTGGTACATGACTCTTTTTGTATTATGGTTTTCTCAGGGTATATGCCCAGTAGTGGGATTGCTGGGTCATATGGTAGTTCTATTTGTAGTTTTTTAAGGAACCTCCATACTGTTCTCCACAGTGGCTGTATCAATTTACATTCCCACCAACAGTGTAAGAGGGTTCTCTTTTCTCCACACCCTCTCCAGCATTTATTGTTTCTAGGTTTTTTGATGATGGCCATTCTGACTGGTGTGAGATGAGATCTCATTGTAGTTTTGATTTGCATTTCCCTAATGATTAATGATGTTGAGCATTCTTTCATGTGTTTGTTGGCAGTCTGTATATCTTCTTTGGAGAAATGTCTATTTAGGTCTTCTGCCCATTTTTGGATTGGGTTGTTTGTTTTTTTGTTATTGAGCTGCATGAGCTGCTTGTAAATTTTGGAGATTAATACTTTGTCAGTTGCTTCATTTGCAAATATTTTCTCCCATTCTGAGGGTTGTCTTTTGGTCTTGTTTATGGTTTCCTTTGCTGTGCAAAAGATTTTAAGTTTCATTAGGTCCCATTTGTTTATTTTTGTTTTTATTTCCATTTCTCTAGGAGGTGGGTCAAAAAGGACCTTGCTGTGATTTATGTCATAGAGTGTCCTGCCTATGTTTTCCTCTAAGAGTTTGATAGTTTCTGGCCTTACATTTAGGTCTTCAATCCATTTTGAGCTTATTTTTGTGTATGGTGTTAGGGAGTGATCTAATCTCATACTTTTACATGTACCTCTCCAGTTTTCCCAGCACCACTTATTGAAGAGGCTGTCCTTTCTCCACTGTACATTCCTGCGTCCTTTATCAAAGATAAGGTGACCATATGTGCGTGGGTTTATCTCTGGGCTTTCTATCCTGTTCCATTGATCTATATTTCTGTTTTTGTGCCAGTACCATACTGTCTTGATTACTGTAGCTTTGTAGTATAGTCTGAAGTCAGGAAGCCTGATTCCTCCATCTCCGTTTTTCGTTCTCAAGATCGCTTTGGCTATTCGGGGTCTTTTGTGTTTCCATACAAATTGTGAAATTTTTTTTTCTAGTTCTGTGAAAAATGCCAGTGGTAGTTTGATAGGGATTGCATTGAATCTGTAGATTGCTTTGGGTAGTAGAGTCATTTTCACAGTGTTGCTTCTTCCAATCCAAGAACATGGTATATCTCTCCATCTATTTGTATCATCTTTAATTTCTTTCATCAGTGTCTTATAATTTTCTGCATACAGGTCTTTTGTCTCCTTAAGTAGGTTTATTCCTAGATATTTTATTCTTTTTGTTGCAGTGGTAAATGGGAGTGTTTTCTTGATTTCACTTTCAGATTTTTCATCCTTAGTGTATAGGAATGCCAGAGATTTATGTGCATTAATTTTGTCTCCTGCTACTTTACCAAATTCATTGATTAGCTCTAGTAGTTTTCTGGTAGCATCTTTAGGATTCTCTATGTATAGTATCATGTCATCTGCAAAGAGTGACAGCTTTACTTCTTCTTTTCTGATTTGGATTCCTTTTATTTCCTTTTCTTCTCTGATTGCTGTGGCTAAAACTTCCAAAACTATGTTGAATAAGAGTGGTGAGAGTGGGCAACCTTGTCTTCTTCCTGATCTTAGTGGAAATGCTTTCAGTTTTTCACCATTGAGGACAATGTTGGCTGTGGGTTTGTCATATATGGCCTTTATTATGTTGAGGAAAGTTCCCTCTATGCCGACTTTCTGCAGGGTTTTTATCATAAATGGGTGTTGAATTTTGTCAAAAGCTTTCTCTGCATCTATTGAGATGATCATATGGTTTTTCTTCAGTTTGTTAATATGGTGTATCACGTTGATTGATTTGCATATATTGAAGAATCCTTGCATTCCTGGAATAAACCCCACTTGATCATGGTGTATGATCCGTTTAATGTGCTGTTGGATTCTGTTTGCTAGTATTTTGTTGAGGATTTTTGCATCTATGTTCATCAGTGATATTGGCCTGTAGTTTTCTTTCTTTGTGACATCCTTGTCTGGTTTTGGTATCAGGGTGATGGTGGCCTCGTAGAATGAGTTGGAGAGTGTTCCTCCCTCTGCTATATTTTGGAAGAGTTTGAGAAGGATAGGTGATAGCTCTTCTCTAAATGTTTGATATAATTTGCCTGTGAAGCCATCTGGTCCTGGGCTTTTGCTTGTTGGAAGATTTTTAATCACAGTTTCAATTTCAGTGCTTGTGATTGGTCTGTTCATATTTTCTACTTCTTCCTGATTCAGTCTTGGCAGGTTGTACCTTTCTAAGAATTTGTCCATTTCTTCCAGGTTGTCCATCTTATTGGCATAGAGTTGCTTGTAGTAATCTCTCATGATCTTTTGTATTTCTGCAGTGTCAGTTGTTACTTCTCCTTTTTCATTTCTAATTCTATTGATTTGAGTCTTCTCCCTTTTTTTCTTGATGAGTCTGGCTAATGGTTTATCAATTTTGTTTATCCTTTCAAAGAACCAGCTTTTAGTTTTATTGATCTTTGCTATTGTTTCCTTCATTTCTTTTGCATTTATTTCTGATCTGATCTTTATGATTTCTTTCCTTCTGCTAACTTTGGGGTTTTTTTGTTCTTCTTTCTCTAATTGCTTTAGGTGCAAGGTTAGGTTGTTTATTCGAGATGTTTCCTGTTTCTTAAGGTAGGATTGTATTGCTATAAACTTCCCTCTTAGAACTGCTTTTGCTGCATCCCATAGATTTTGAGTCGTCGTGTGTCCATTGTCATTTGTTTCTAGGTATTTTTTGATTTCCTCTTTGATTTCTTCAGTGATCACTTCGTTATTAAGTAGTGTATTGTTTAGCCTCCATGTGTTTGTATTTTTTACAGATCTTTTCCTGTAATTGATATCTAGTCTCATAGCGTTGTGGTCGGAAAAGATACTTGATACAATTTCAATTTTCTTAAATTTACCAAGGCTTGATTTGTGACCCAAGATATGATCTATCTTGGAGAATGTTCCATGAGCACTTGAGAAAAATGTGTATTCTGTTGTTTTTGGATGGAATGTCCTATAAATATCAATTAAGTCCATCTTGTTTAATGTATCATTTAAAGATTGTGTTTCCTTATTTATTTTCATTTTGGATGATCTGTCCATTGGTGAAAGTGGGATGTTAAAGCCCCCTACTATGAATGTGTTACTGTCGATTTCCCCTTTTATGGCTGTTAGTATTTGCCTTATGAATTGAGGTGCTCCTATGTTGGGTGCATAAATATTTACAATTGTTATATCTTCTTCTTGGATTGATCCCTTGATCATTATGTAGTGTCCTTCTTTGTCTCTTCTAATAGGCTTTATTTTAAAGTCTATTTTGTCTGATATGAGAATTGCTACTCCAGCTTTCTTTTGGTTTCCATTTGCATGAAATACCTTTTTCCATCCCCTTACTTTCAGTCTGTATGTGTCCCTAGGTCTGAAGTGGGTCTCTTGTAGACAGCAAATATATGCGTCTTGTTTTTGTATCCATTCAGCCAATCTGTGTCTTTTGGTGGGAGCATTTAGTCCATTTACATTTAAGGTAATTATCGATATGTATGTTCCTATTCCCATTTTCTTAATTGTTTTGGGTTCGTTATTGTAGGTCTTTTCCTTCTTTTGTGTTTCTTGCCTAGAGAAGTTCCTTTAGCAGTTGTTGTAAAGCTGGTTTGGTGGTGCTGAACTCTCTCAGCTTTTGCTTGTCTGTAAAGGTTTTAATTTCTCCATCAAATCTGAATGGGATCCTTGCTGGGTAGAGTAACCTTGGTTGCAGGTTTTTCTCCTTCAACACTTTCAATATGTCCTGCCACTCCCTTCTGGCTTGCAGAGTTTCTGCTGAAAGATCAGCTGTTAACCTTCTGGGGATTCCCTTGTGTGTTATTTGTTGTTTTTCCCTTGCTGCTTTTAATATGCTTTCTTTGTATTTAATTTTTGACAGTTTGATTAATATGTGTCTTGGCGTATTTCTCCTTGGATTTATCCTGTATGGGACTCTCTGTGCTTCCTGGACTTGATTATTTCCTTTCCCATATTAGGGAAGTTTTCAACTATAATCTCTTCAAATATTTTCTCAGTCCCTTTCTTTTTCTCTTCTTCTTCTGGAACCCCTATAATTCGAATGTTGGTGCATTTAATGTTGTCCCAGAGGTCTCTGAGACTGTCCTCAGTTCTTTTCATTCTTTTTTCTTTATTCTGCTCTGTATTAGTTATATCCACTATTTTATCTTCCAGGTCACTTATCCATTCTTCTACCTCAGTTATTCTGCTATTGATCCCATCTAGAGTATTTTTCATTTCATTTATTGTGTTGTTCATCATTGTTTGTTTCATCTTTAGTTCTTCTACGTCCTTGTTAAATGTTTCTTGCATTTTGTCTATTCTATTTCCAAGATTTTGGATCATCTTTACTATCATTACTCTGAATTCTTTTTCAGGTAGACTGCCTATTTCCTCTTCATTTGTTAGGTCTGGTGGGTTTTTATCTTGCTCCTTCATCTGCCATGTGTTTTTCTGTCTTTTCATTTTGCTTATCTTACTGTGTTTGGGGTCTCCTTTTTGCAGGCTGAAGGTTTGTAGTTCCTGTTGTTTTTAGTGTCTGTCCCCAGTGGCTAAGGTTGGTTCAGTGGGTTGTGTAGGCCTCCTGGTGGAGGGTACTAGTGCCTGTGTTCTGGTGGATGAGGCTGGATCTTGTCTTTCTGGTGGGCAGGTCCACGTCTGGTGATGTGTTTTGGGGTGTCTGTAGACTTATTATGATTTTGGGCAGCCTCTCTGCTAATGGGTGGGGTTGTGTTCCTGTCTTGCTAGTTGTTTGGCATAGGATGTCCAGCACTGTAGCTTGCTGGTCGTTGAGTGAAGCTGGGTGCTGGCATTGAGATGGAGATCTCTGGGAGATTTTCGCCGTTTGATATTATGTGCAGCTGGGAGGTCTCTTGTGGACCAGTGTCCTGAAGTTGGCTCTCCCACCTCAGAGGCACAGCACTGACTCCTGGCTGCAGCACCAAGAGCCTTTCATCCACACCGCTCCTTAATTTGGGATGATTCTTTGTCTATTCAGGTATTCCACAGATGCAGGGTACATCAAGTTGATTGTGGAGCTTTAATCCGCTGCTTCTGAGGCTGCTGGGAGAGATTTCCCTTTCTCTTCTTTGTTCTCACAGCTCCCAGGGGCTCAGCTTTGGATTTGGCCCCGCCTGTGCGTGTAGGTCGCCGGAGGGCGTCTGTTCTTTGCTCAGACAGGACGGGGTTAAAGGAGCCGCTGATTCGGAGGCTCTGGCTCACTCAGGCCGGGGGGAGGGAGGGTCACGGAGTGCGGGGCGGGCCTGCGGCGGCAGAGGCCAGCGTGACGTTGCCAGCCTGAGGCGCGCCGTTCTCCCGGGGGAGTTGTCCCTGGATCCCGGGACCCTGGCAGTGGCAGGCTGCACAGGCTCCCCGGAAGGGGGGTGTGGATAGTGACCTGTGTTCGCACACAGGCTTCTTGGTGGCGGCAGCAGCGGCCTTAGCGTCTCATGTCTGTCTGTGGGGTCCGCACTTTTAGCCGCGGCTCGCGCCGTCTCTGGAGCTCCTTTAAGCAGCGTTCTTAATCCCCTCTCCTCGCGCACCAGGAAATAAAGAGGGAAGAAAAAGTCTCTTGCCTCTTCGGCAGGTCCAGACTTTTCCCCCGGACTCCCTCCCGGCTAGCCGCGGTGCACTAACGCCCTGCAGGCTGTGTTCACGCCGCCAACCCCAGTCCTCTCCCGGCGCTCCGACCGAGGCAGGAGCCTCAGCTCCCAGCGCCGCCTGCCCCGGCGGGTGAGCAGACAAGCCTCTCGGCTGGGGAGTGCCGGTCGGCCCTGATCCTCTGTGCTGGAATCTCTCTGCTTTGCCCTCTGCACCCCTGTTGCTGTGCTCTCCTCCATGGCTTTGAAGCTCCCCCACTCCGCCACCCGCAGTCTCCGCCCGCGAAGGGGCTTCCTAGTGTGTGGACACTTTTCCTCCTTCACAGCTCCCTCCCGCTGGTGCAGGTCCCGTCCCTATCCTTTTGTCTGTGTTTATTTTTTTTCTTTGCCCTAACCAGGTACGTGGGGGGTTTCTTGCCTTTTGGGAGGTCTGAGGTCTTCTGCCAGAGTTCAGTAGGTGTTCTGTAGGAGTTGTTCCACGTGTAGATGTATTTCTGGTGTATCTGTGGGGAGGAATGTGATCTCCGAGTCTTATTCTTCCGCCATCTTCCCAGAAGTCCGCCATTGGAATTTTAACAGGTATTGCATTGAATCTGTAGATTGCTGGTTATCTCTTTTCTTCGGCTAACTTTGGGCTTAGTTTGTTTTTTTTCTAGTTCCTTGATGTGTAATGTCAGGCTCTTTATATATTTCTTGTTTTTTGTCGTTGTATGAGTTTATAGCTACAAACTTCCCTCTTAGAACTGGTTATGCTGCATCTCATAAGTGTTTGTGTTTACGTTTTTATTTGTGCCAAGATATTTTTAAATTTTCCCTTTGATTTCTTTGAGCCATTGGTTCAGGAGTATTTTTATTTTTTCTTTTTACGATACGCAGGCCTCTCACTGTTGTGGCCTCTCCCACTGCGGAGCATAGGCTCCGGACGCGCAGGCTCAGTGGCCATGGCTCACAGGCCCAGCCGCTCCGCGGCATGTGGGATCTTCCCGGACCGGGGCACGAACCTGTGTCCCCTGCATCAGCAGGTGGACTCTCAACCACTGCGCCACCAGGGAAGCCCTTTTTTTTTTTGCGGTATGCGGTCCTCTCACTGTTGTGGCCTCTCCCGTTGCGGAGCAACAGGCTCCGGACGCGCAGGCTCAGTGGCCATGGCTCACGGGCCCAGCCGCTCCGCGGCATGTGGGATCTTCCCGGACCGGGGCACGAACCCGCGTCCCCTGCATTGGCAGGCGGACTCTCAACCACTGTGCCACCAGGGAAGCCCAGGAGTATTTTAATTTCCATGTATTTGTGAACTTTCCAGCTTTCTTTCTGTTACTGATTTCTAGTTTAATACCATTTGTGGTTGGAAAAGATGCTTACTATAATTTCCATCTTTTTGAATTTGTTGAGACCTGTTTTGTGGCCTAACTTATGATTTATCCTAGAAAATGTTCTGTGGGTGCTTGAGAAAAATGCATTCTGTTGCTCTTTGATGGAATGTTCAGTATATGTTTGTTAGGTCTATTTCATGTATAGTGTTGTTCAGATCTGATATTTCCCTATTGGTTTTCTCTCTGGATAATATACCCATTGTTGAGAGTAGGGCATTAAAGTCCCCAGCTATTATTGTATTGCTGTTTATTTCTCCTTATAAGTTTTCTAAGTAATTGCTTTATATATTTAGGTGCTGCAGTATTAGGTGCATAAATATTTACAATTATTATATCTTGATGAATTGACACCTTTAGCATTATATAATGACTTTCTTTGTTTGTTTTGACCATTTTTAGGTTAAAGTGTTATTTGTCTAATATAAGTATAGCTACTCCTACTTTCTTTTGGTTAATATTTCCTTGAAGTATCTTTTCCATCCCTCTACTCTCAGTTTATGTGTATCCTTAAAGCTAAAATGAGTCTCTTGTAGGCAGCATGTTGTTGGATCTTGTTTTTTTTTTCCATCTAGTCAGGCATTCTGTGCCTTTTGATTGGAGAATTTAATCCATTTATATTTAAAGTAACTATTGATAGGTAAGGAGTTACTATTGCCATTTATTAATTCTTTCCTAACTGTTTTATAGATCCTATCTTCTTTGCTTCCTCTCTTGCCAGCTCTTTAGTCATTTGCTGCTTTTTTGTGCTGGTATGCTTTGACTCCTTTATCATAATCTTTTGTGGTTTTTCCTTTGTGGTTAACCTGAGGTGTATATAAAATATATTTATAACACCCTATTTAAACTGATAACTTAAATTTGATAGCATACAGAAATTTATACTTCTTCCCCCCTCACATTTTAGGTTATTATGTTACAGTTTACATATTTTTACATTGTGTATCCAATAACAAATTCTCATAGTTATGGTTATTTTAAATTCATTTGTTTTTTAACTTTTAATGTAGAGTTGTAAGAGAATTACACACCACCATTGCAATATTAGATCATCTGACTTTGTATATTTACCATTACCAGTGAGTTTTACACATTCATATGTTTTTATGATGCTAACTAGCATCCTTTTATTTCAGCTTGAAGAATGTCCTTTAGCATTTCTTATAAGGCAGGTTTAATGACATTGAGCCCCCTCAGGTTTTGTTTGTTTGGGCAAGTCTCTATCTCTCTTTTACTTCTGAAGGACAGCTTTGCTGGGTATAGTATTCTTGGATGACATATTGTTGCTTTCAGTATTTTGAGTATATCATCCCACTGCTGGCCTGTCAAGTTTCTGTTGAGAAATCCACCTGTAGCCTTATGAAGCTCCCTTGTATGTGAAGAGTTGCTTTTCTCTTGCTGCTTTCAAAATTCTTTTTGTTTTTGATTTTTGACAATTTAACTGTAATGTGTCTTGGTGCAGCCTTTTTTGAGTTCAACCTATTTGGAGGTCCTTTGGGCCTTATGAATCTGGATGTCCATTTCTCTTCTCAGGTTTGGGAAGTTTTAAACCATTATTGTTTTAAATAGACTTTCTGTCCCTTTCTCTTCTCCTTCTGGGAATTCCATAATGCATGTGTTATTTCATTTGATGGTATCACATGAGATCCATATTGTTTCTTCACTCTTTTTCATTACTTTTTCTTTTTTGTTTCTCTGACTGGACAATTTCAAATAACCCATCTTCTAGTTTACTAACTGTTTACTTCTACTAGGTCAGGTTAGCTGTTGAAGCTCTCTATTGAATTCTTCAGTATAGTCATTGTATTCTTTAGCTCCAGGAATTTTGCTGGCTTTGTTTTTTTTTAATGATTTCTGTTTCTTTTTTGAACTTATTTTGTTCATGCATTATTTTCCTAATTTCATTTAGTTGTCTGTGTGTTCTTATAGTTCACTACATCCTTTGAGAGGTTTATTCTGAATTCCTGGTCATACAGTTCATACATCTCCATTTCTTTGCGTCAGTTGTTAGAGCTTTATTTGATTCTTTTGGTGGTGTCATGCTTACCTGATTTTTCTTGAGCCTTGATTCCTTGCACTGGTATGTGTGTGTATAAGTAAGTGGTCTCTTCTTCCATGTTTTACAGGTTTGCTTTGGCAGGGAAAAACCTTCACCATTCAACTTGGGTTATTGGATGTGTCAACTAGTAGTGTCCATGGGCAGGCAGGGCTTGCTGTCAGGCTCTCCAGTTGAGTGTGCTCTGAGGTCAGGATAGGGGATTCCCAGTAGCTGGGCTTTGTGGTTGGGTGAGTCGACTGGGCTCCATGTTTAAGCAGGGCTGCTGAGTGGGCTCCCTGACTAGGCAGGGTTGCTGGCTGTGCTCCATGGTTACATGGGGCCATTAGCTGGGCTCTGCAGTTACCCTTGGTTCCAGTCTGTGGAACACTGGCTGTGTTCCCTGGCAGGGTGGCGCCACTGGTTGGACTCTGATTGGGCAGGGCTATGGACTGGGCTCTGCCATTGCTGCAGGTTGAGGGGGGTCTCAGGCTATGCTCCCCGACCAGGTGGTGCTGCTGGCTGGACTCTGTGTTCAGGCAGGGCTGCAGGCAGGGTTTCATGGTAGGACCTTGCCTCAGGCTGTGTTCTGTGACCAGGTGGGGGACACAGATTGTGCCTTGAAGTCGGGCAGGTCTGCAGGCCTGGCTTCAGCATCCGTAGGGTGCTGAGTGTGCTCAGCTGTTGAACAAGGTTGCAGGCTGCGCTGTCTGGTCAGGAGGGGCTTCCAGCTGTATCCCGCAGGTGGGGAGGCTAGAGACTGTTCTCTGCGGGGTGGGGGCTCTGCTGGGCTCTTCGTCTGGACAAGGCCACAAGCTGTGTTAAGCAGTTGGGCAGGGCTGTAGGCTGGGTTCCGAGGCTGCTTCGGGTCACTGTTCAGGCCCCTTGGTTACACAGGGCCAGAGGCTATGCTCAACAGTTGGGCAGGGCTGCTGGCTTGGCTCCCTGCCCAAGTGGGGCTGTTTGGATGGGCTCCAAGGCTGCCCACGTTCTCTGGTTGGGCTTCCTGGATGGGAAGCTACACTCAGCAGTTGAGTGGAGCTATGAATTTGTAGGGCGGCAGAATGGGCTCCACAGCTGGCTTTGGCCTGTTGCCTGGGGACCCAGATCAGGCAGAATTTGCCAGCTGAGTTCTGCTCATGCACCGCTGCAAACAGGAGCATGGCCCATCCAGATCTGAGCACTGTTTGCTGAAAGCCCTGCCCGCCTTCTCCATCCCTATCTGATTCCCAGTGGTCTCCATGAGTCGAGACCCCAGTGGCCCTCCCAGGAAACATCCAACAGTGCCGGGGACCTGCATGTCCACCTTCTGCCCTCTTTTCCTACTGGAAAAACTGCAGTGGGGCCCTCTCAGTGTGGTTCTGTGTTGGCCTGGCGGAGGGGCAGTTTGGTCAGAGTGTTAAACCACTCCTCATACCCTTCTAATGCAGTCCTTTTCTGCCTCTGGTCCAGGAGAGTGTTCAGCCTCACCTCTGGGTTTTGGGATTTTCACAGTGGTGTCTTGTCCATGGATAGCAGCTAGTTGGTCTTTTTTGTGAGGGGGACTGAAGTTGGGAATAACCTGTCACCATCTTGATGTCGTCATTGAAGTCAACACTCTGGTCTTGAAAGAAACCAGCTGCATAGAGTCCACACAAACTTCCCCAGGCCACACCTGCCTCCCCTCACTCTTTCTGTGATCAGAACTCATTGTCCCTTTTTGCCTTCCTGTCCCTCCTGTTGTGACTCCTCTTCAAGACAGCCCTTTATCCTGCTTTGACTTGGTAAAGAATATTGGGGGATGAAAGAAGAAACATTGGTTAACAGAGCCGTTTTACTCCAGCCCCGTGCTTCCCTGTGGCCCCTGGTCGTGTGTGCACTTTACTTGCCAGGTTCTTACCCCTGCCTTCGTAGGGTGCTTACCTGTGATGTAGGCCAGGGGAGCAGGGTTGGTTTGGGCGCGTGTGTGGTGGGGAAGGCTTGGCCTGCCTCGTCCCCACGGTGGCGGTGCCCTGTGAGGAGGGTGGGCCGTTCAGTTAGGCAGGGCAGGTGTACGTAAACTGGCTGTTACTTTGTAATTGAGGAACGTATTTTGCTCATTTTAGGTATAATTAAAGAATCTGGTGTGAAGCACAAGGGGTTGATTGAAATACCCAACCTGTCTGAAGAAAATGAAGTAGATGACGCTGAGGTGAGGTATCTGATGGAGTTTTTTTTTTTTTTAAATCAAGTTTCTGTTAGACATGTTGGGCATTTGAAAAACTGTTAATCGGACTGTGTGGTGCTTGTGCGGTAGTTTTGGTGAGCAGTGAGGGCTCGTTTGCCGAGGAGGATAGCTGTACCTGGGCGCAGCGTGGGGTGGGAGAGTGGTGCAGGAGGAAGAGCACACTGGGGAGGCCCTAGACCCCTGTGGACCAGGAGTCGGGCCCAGGCAGGTGACTGCACCGTCCGTGGCCTCCTCATCTGTGACACTGGGTTAATTCACCTTTCAGATACACATGACAGTGTACATACTGGAAAGTGCTCAGGTATTTTGCACAGCTTGGTGAATGTGATTTTGCTGCTTCTCCTCTGCATCGTTGCTCTTTCCCTTCAATAGTGAAAATTCTCAGCTTTTCGCTGTGATCTCCCTTGGTTATACCACGTGTTTTAGTAAATTAGTGTGTGTTGCTTTTGACTGGCTCTTCCGGTTGTCTTGGGAGATAGAGCCTGTGTAACTCCCATGCTTGGTTTACAGTTAGTGCCCTCTTTCAGCCAAAAGCTTGGTTTTGGGGCGAGACCATTTGTACAGCAGCTGTATTTGCCAAATGAAGATAGTTTGATACAGGGTCTTTTTTGATTTGTGAACGTATTCAGTGTGAAGGCCTTCGAGATATAAAAACTAAGTTACGCTGAGCCACTATGAGTTGCCTTTCTTAAAGGTTATAAAAGGCTGTAAAAGTGGGGCTGTCTCGGACATACCTTCAGCTGTGTGGTTGTTGCCCTCGGGCTGTGATTTCACTTTGCTGTATTCAGATCCATCAGCTGAGAAGTGTTTCAGCAGCATATTAAACTGGTCTTTTAGATTCAGCCTGTGGTACAATAGTATTACAGAACAAACTCTTCAGATTAGAACTGGGGCCTGGGAGCAGGCCCAACTCAACCGAATCACAGGGACGCTAGATATTTCAAACCAACACCTCTTCCTTCTGAGACTACTACAGAGGCATCCCCAGAGCAGCACTTTGACGCTTCCCTCTCCCTGTCTCCCCCTCTCTCCTCCTGTCCATTCCTTCCATCCTTCCCTCTTTTCTTTCCTCTCCCTCCTCCTCTCCCTTTCCCAACTCTCCTCCCTGACAAAAAAATGTAGCCCAAGACCAGGGTATTGGGAACTTGGTTTTCCTAATTACACTGGCTTTGGGGTTCTAGATGAGCGCTGTTCAACAGAAATATAATGCAAGCCACATAAGGAACTTAAAATTTTCTAGCAGCCATGTTAAAAAATTTAAAAGAAACAGATGAAATTAGTTTTAATATTTTTTATTTTACCCAAAATGTAAAAATATCATTTTAACATGTAATTAGTATCAAAGTTATTAATGAGGTTATTTTACATTCTTTTTTGGTACTAAGTCTTCAAAGTCTGGTGTATATTATTTTACACTTACAGCACATCTCACATCATACCAGCCGCATTGCAAGTGCTCAGTAGCCACATGTGGCTAAGCAGCTACCATACTAGACAGCGCATTTCTAGACCCTGTGAAAGCCATGGACTACATCATCGATATAATATATATATATACATAAAACGTACGCAAATTGGGGGGTTTACATTCTACGAAGTCCGTTCAAGATTTGGCCACCAACCAGGTCAATGGACCCTTGATTAAAAATCCCTTACATCTTCTCAAACTATATGAAGAAAACCTGTCACGTCTCTTACATCCACTTCTTTCCCTTTCCTCACCATCACAGTTCCCTCATCCTTATGTCCCAGTATTATAAGATTATGTCAAACCAGATTTTTCTTAGGTTTGTATTTTTCTGATTTGTAGGTGAACGTGAGTAAAAAGAAAGGAGATGGGAATATACTGAAGGATCTTATGAAAACTGCAGGCACCGCCAAGGTCAGGGAAGCCCTTGGAGATTACCTGAAGGCACTTAAGACGGGTAAAGAAGGCATCCCTTGTGAACTAGAGGGTCCCTTTTCCATTTACCCAAATAATGCTCTGCACTGTGGTCTGGATTCCCAGGTTAGGCTGATTTCCAAAGCTCTAAAAACAATTCTGTATGCTGCAGGATAAATTGTAGTCTGGAGGTTGAGAGCTAGTTATGAGTTAGACCATAATTAGTGATTATCAGTATTTTACACAGCGTGAACCATTTTGCCTACAGAATTGTTGGGTTTTCTGGAATGATAATTATTTTATCAGTTGTTTTTATAATTATTTGTTTAATGTCTGCCTTCTCTGCTAGACTGTAAGCTCCATGAAGCATGGAAGGAGCCTGTCTTGTTCACTGCTATATCTCCAGCATCTAGCACAATGCCTGGCATGTAGTAGGTGCTTAAGTTTTGTTGAATGAGTGAATGAAAGTGACTGCAGGTATTACAGGTGTAGTTGAGACTTATTTAATCCTTTCACTGTGTGGAATTGAGGTTATTGTCTTCTTCCCTAAATTAGAGAAGTTACCTGCCAGGTAAAATAGCCAGCAGGGCATGTATGTCTGCACCTCATCCTTGGACTCTGCTGAGTATCTAGGCATTGACATAGATGGGTTTGGGGTTTACACTTTTCCTACGAGATCACACACGCTGCTGGCCCACAGGCTTGAATACTGTGAGGCCAAGCTTTGTGAAGTGATGGTGAAGCAATAAGCCAAGTGTCTGGCTTTGACAGTAAGTGAAGGCCATAAAGCTATTAGTAGTTAGGTGTATAAAATGGAGCTTTTTGGAAAACAACCTTTGGAAATTATGCTATTTTATCAAGAACTAGATAAAAGTGAGGCATTTGATAAAAAGAAAAGGATAAAAGGCATTTGTTGCCATGGAACTCAGGTTAATGATTAGTTTTATATGTAAAAAATACAGAATGGTCTTGAAATTCTCAAAACACTATAGGAATTCTTTTTACAAATATCAGTTCCTTTATATTCTTATATCTTATTTTCAGTTTTCTGCCTTAGTATTTGTGCTGAAAAGTAAAAAGTTCTTTATTAAAACCATTTCTCATACGTTTTCTTTGTAGAATTTACAATGGGAATGATTTTACCAACCAAAGCTATGGCAACCCAGGAATTGACTGTTAAAAGGAAACTGAGTGAGACTACCTTGCAGGTATGATCTCTGGTGGCAGACATGTAGGGAGGGGGAGAAAGGAAGTGCTTAATGAGAGGGCTTCAAAGCTCTAAACAGCCTTGTGATGATGGAGAACTATGAAGGATATTGAGATGGGCCAGTTAATCCACCCTTGCATCCCTTGCCATTTTGGGGGAAATGATGAAATGAGACTTTCATCCTTGATGGAAGGGATCCTTTTTGTGGGATAAATATTGAATTTAGTTCAAGACTGTTATAAAGGCAGTGTTGTTTCGGTAGGCAACAATAACAGCAGGTGACTTTGAGGTCACATACCACGATGGAAGAAACTTCTCTCCAGACATTTGGAGGATTGGGAGGTTTTAGATCCTGTTCTTGGAATCTGGTGATGGGGAATTGACACCCTTTGGCCTTAAGTGCTGGTTGGTATCTTTCACCTGCTTATCTTTATGCTCCCTGGGTCATATTTACATATCCAAGTAGGATTTGGGCTGTGAAGCCATAGCCTGGGAGTGGAACAGAGCTAAGGAGCACTGAACTGTTTCCAAAATAAAGACTAGGTAGGATTGGTGGTGCTAAAAAGGCTTTTAGTGGAAGGGATAGTGTTGGGGACATTTTGGTGTTTTACTAAGACTGGAAGACTGAATTTTTTGAATCTCTTGTCATGCTAATAATTATGCTTTGGAATCTTTTCTTTTGAGATTCAGGCCTCCTCTCCAGTGGAGCTGGGCGTAAGGATTCCTACTGTGGCACTGCACATGACGGAACTGTTTGACACAGCTATTGAGCAGCTCTACAGAATCTTCACTGTGAAAGATGTAAGTCACATCTCAAGCCAGGATCTGAAATGCTGACATTGGGAGAAAATACACCTACACCACTAAGAACTGAAGCTGGTTCATGGTTTCCTGCATGGCCGTGTTTTTCTGATTGAAGAGATCTAGAAATCTTTAGGATAGCTTGAGGCAGGGAAGTTATCCTAAAGATTTGAGGGGGGTAAATGATGGGCATTTGGGGGGAATTTATCAGCATTGAGGGGTTTGGAGCAATTTACTGAGCTTTCTTCCTCTGAAAGGGAGAGAAAGAGAATGCTATAATTAAAAGCTATGTATTCACAATTAAACAAACACAAACCACAGTAGCTTATATTAGTACTTTACATTTAGGTTAAAAACATGGTAGCATATGCCGGAATAACATGTCTATTGTATGTTTTGCTTGGTTAGTTGGTGCAAAAATTTTCTAAATCTCCTGCTGTATTAGAAGCTGAAAAGGGAAGGAAATTCCAAATGTTTGATGGGAACATCACTGGTGAATATGTAGAACTGGTAAGTAATCTTATAGGTTAAAGGAAAGTTAAGCTGGGACTGACTTCTGTTAATATTGCTTTATTCATGCCTTTTTTAAATGTGCTTTGGTTTTTATCTGAGTTCACAGAAACTTGACCACTTTATAAAGTTGGTTACAGGGAAAATAAATGTTATATATACTAAAAGCTGAAGCTTTAGTTTCACAGTAATTGTGCAACGTTTATGATTTTAGAAGACACAAGTATAATTTCTCCCAACTCTTGGTCTAGAAGTTTCAGGTTTCTGCCACTAGGGTGTGTGTTGCCAAATGTCAGTTGCCTTGCCGTTGACATCAGCTCTGCATTGGTTGTCACGCTTCTGTCCTTGATGTTACTGCCGTTACATTTTGGCACTAGGGACAATGAATTCTCAATGGTGCTGGCATATAAACTGGAAGATGGGAGTGCACGTTGTTCACTGATTACTTCTTGTACATAGGGGCTTTTTCAGTGGAATTTCCCCTTTGTTTTCAGTTAACAAATAAAAAGATCGTCATGAAATGGAGATGTAGGAACTGGCCAGAAGGTATGTTATTAGCACCTTTTGTTTTAAGTCCAAAAACACTCGGTTTCCCCCCCCCCCACTATGAAAATCAAATAGTGGTACTGTATGGATAAATTTTTCTTTTCATAATGCAGTAATAAGCTTTCCTTTTTTTCTTCCAGAACACTATGCAATAGTTGCACTGAATTTTGTGCCTACTCTAGGGCAGACGGAATTACAATTGGACTGTAAAGGAGTTCCTGTCTGTGAAGAAGAGAACATGAAATTCTGTTGGCAGAAGCAGCATTTTGAAGAAATACAAGGTTTACTGCAGCTGATCACCCTAAATGGTTGAGTTAGAAGATTTTATAAGGGCATTACATTTTGTAAGCAGAAAAAGTGTAACGTTTACCTCGTCCCTCTGTCATTCCTTTAAAAAAAGAAAACAAATACTCTTAATTTATATTGAATGAAATCCATGAACTTACATTTGAAAGCATTGTTTGAATCTTTACTATGACTAGACTCTGCACTGAGTTAAAAGCAAGCAATGTGAAATTAGGTATTTTACCTCCCATAGATGCTCCTCTGGGAATAGATTGAGTCCCTGAGTACAGATAGTTGAAGTGTCCCAAGCTAAAGCTCGTCCTAGCAAGCTTGCTGTTTTAGCTGTAATTTTAGTTCAGGAAGACAAAAAATAAATGGCATGTTAATACTATTCCTTTATTTTACTTAAGGGTTTTTTAAGGTGTGTAGCTCTTAGGTAGTGAAACAGTGGCATGTTGCATTTAGAAGCATGCTGAAGTGAGGGCGAGTTGGCTGTATTGTTATGCTTCTCCCTGCAGCAGTTACGCACTTCAGGGTGGTGAGGATTGAAAAGTCTATGGAAAAAGGTACTTTTTGGACTGCCACTATGCTTCTAATGAAATAGAATATAATGGATAAGTAAGTATGTTCCCCCATTCAGTTTTCTCATTACTTTCATCTGAGAAGACTTGAAGCAAGGTATGTAAACAAATAAAAAGTCATCACAATCAGTTTAATTAAGTGCACAGAATAGCAATCAGTCATGTCAATAAAAATAAAACAATTATTTTTACATCAAGTGTGCTTTATTTCCTCCACAGGTATTCTGTTAAATAAAGCACCATTTATATACTGCCAGGCCACAGCTAAAGAGGATTCTTTACAGAATCAAATTTCTTGTGGTTGTTCCGTATACAAGTAAACTTAATTTTGATAATAAGAACCACAGCGATTGGAGGCAATCTGCCTCTCTTATAAGGTACAAAACTGGCACAGAGGACACCATATTATACACAGTAAAAATGCTGTTAAGTTTAAATTACATTGTACAGGGCCAGGGAACCCTGTTCCTCCCAGACAGCCATATTAAATGAAAGCCACTACAGTGAACTCTTAATTACATAAAACATATTCATTATCTGATTGCCCTTTAGAAAGTATACTGAAGATGCAAATTGTTTCATCTGAAGTTCTGCCTGACCAAGAATTAAGCCTATAAATCTATCTTGCCATTCAAGCAGAGAGCACTGGACGAACTGAAGCACAAAAACAGAAATAAGCAAAACTTATACAAACAGCATTGGGGGTGAGGGGTGACCTTAAAAGTAGACATGCTACATCTAATGTCAAGAAGCAGCTTGGTTTCCTTTGCCAGATATCCTCGTGACCACATGGATTGTAGATTCAATGGTCCTACACAGGGTATCTAAAATGTCGTGCTGCTGCATGTGACTAAAGAGTCCTCTGGAATGGCCACAACTGAGTGATAAAGCAGCCTCAGGGTCCTGGGAGGGCAAAGCTTGACTGTCACAGCTTCTCAAGTCAGCTAAGTCAGACAGAACTGCAGAGAGAGAAGTCGAAGGGAACTCGGACTCTTCCTCAGCAAGGTTAGAATCCTTGGAACAGTGGAGGTCTTTGAATTCTTTACAGTCTTCAAATCTAACGTTGGTGGACTGTTCTTCTGCATGCTGTGACCTGATATTTGACGTGTCTTCTGAAAACGAAGATGGAACTTCCATTCGGTATTCTTTAACAGAACTATTTTCAGGGGAAGGAAGATCTTGCTCAGTTCCTGGGTCGATAATTGAGGAGTCTCTTGTCTCATTGTCTGAAGTGCTAGTTGGGGTCAGGATCTCCCTGGTGTCTGTTTTCACGTCACTGATGCAGCTGTCTACAGTGTGCTCCTCGTCACTGCTAACGCGCCTTCTTTTAACAGGAGTTGCCCCTTCATCATCTGTGAAAAGGAACATCAAAACAAATTCTCTGAAAGGAGTCATTAAGATCATACTGGGGGTGGTTGTGGATATTCTGGTTTTTAGCATTTATATTCAGGAGGCTTACACAGCTATTGTAAAGTCAATATTCTTCCCTTCTCCCACCCTAAAGTCAATATTTTATTAGCCCATAAAGCTAACCTTTAGTTTTTCTTTCTTTGGCTTCTTGCTCTTGGAGTGAGTTTCTCTGCTGCAGACAAGTCCTGCATTTGCTTAAAAGCTCTTGCAGAGTAGGAATTAGAGCTGGGTTTAATTGTTTGGGAGTGTGTACCGACAGGAGCAAAGCAAGTGCCCGCAAGTCCTACAGAAATCCAGATAGGAACACTTCAAATTCCAAAGCCAGCATTACAACCGTTAACAGTTTAAATGCACGTTTACTTTTCCGGGAATCCATCCTGGTTCCTCTGGTATTGTTAGAAGAATGTTAAAACTAGAAAGCCAGTGTTATGATACTATTTATATTTCATTGGTTCTAGGTGACTAATACCATTATTTTATGCACCACACCACTAATTAAGTCTGACTGAAGACCGAAATAGTGTTTTCTGAAAATGGAAAGGCGGGGGGGGGGGGGAGAATTACACAGGAATTTAAAAAGCAAACCCTGAATGATCCATGAGAAATTTAGGCCTCATTAATCTAGGAGTCAGTTTTACTTGGTTTCTGGTGGATGTCATAAGGTCTTCCTCACTTAGCTCTGTAATCCGTTCTGGCATCTAAGCATTTTGTTACTTAGGAGGCTGCTGCTGGACGTGTGCAAGCACATGTTTCCAGGGTGTTTCATAATTCCATGACATGGCTTTCGTGGGAGTCTATAGAAGGCAACCGATTTCCTAGTTTTAACTGGCTTTACATTCAGATTACTAATCTGACTTTCAGTTACGTATGAGTCGCAGGCACTAACAGAAACGTCACAGGTAACATTTCAAAAAATGTGAGAAAGTAGAGATAAAGGGAATGTCTCCCCTTAGTGGTCACTGCCCTTAGCATTTAATGATATTAGCTAAGGTAACAAAGGCAGAGTGAGCACATTTTTATTTGGTTAGTTTTTTCATCATATGTGACTTCCAGAGTTTGAATAATAAAGTTATGTATACAGTAAAATCATACGAAGGCCAAATTTAGAGTTGATTTAAGGAAAGTTCTGAAGCACATGACTTCCCTTGCATAGTTCTTACCCCATTTAAAGCAGCACTTGCTTTGGAAATTTCAACTCTGTTGGTGAAATCAGACTGCAGGTTCTGATACTGATTTATCAAGTTTGTAATAAGGGTGCTGATCAAATTGGCACAGTTTGCTTCAGAAAACACCTGACCTTGAACCTGAAAAAGATGATTAAGAAAAATCTCCAAAAGACCAACACAATGAAAGCACAATCACTAACTAACTGGAAGTAACACGCTGAGTTTCCAACTTGTGACGTACCTTTAGAAGAAAGTGTGTCATGAATGTGTAGACAATGTTGTTGTTCAGGAAAGTTCTTTCATCCATTAGGATACATTTTATATATTCTGCAAAAACTGGATCTTCACACAAAAGCTTGATGCAGTTTTTTGACATAGCCGACTGAAGTGGGGAAAAGAAGCACTGATTGGTTGAGCACTGAAATAACTGCAAATCTTAAATATACTGCTCGTGATATACGTCCGAAGTCATTTAACATCCTACCGGAAAAGCCACATTTTTTTTTTTTTTTTTGGCTGCAGCTTGCGGGATCTTTAGTTCCCCGACCCGGGCCCTCAGCAAGTACAGAATCCTAACAACGGATCACCAGGGAATTCCCAGAAAAGCCACTTTTACTTCATTCTACTAAATTTTCAGTCACAGCAACTGTCCTCCCAATAAATTAAAATATTACTAACTTGGACTTAAATGGGTGACACAGAAGAGACCTGTAAAAAGTCTGAATGGCAAAACTGAACAAATACGTTTTTAAAAGAAATGCAGCTTTATTATCTAGCATTAAGAGTTAATAAGGACTGGACAAATAAGACTAACAAATAGGATGATGTTTTCGAGGAAAATTAATAGATAACCAAATGACCCACAGAGAAAAGACAAATTTTAAGAATTAGATTTACTCCCTAAAATGAGTTAAAACTTTCACTTACATAATCTCATTAACAATAGTAATTTGGTAAATACCCTTCCGCCCCATAAATATCACAAAGGTAAACAGCACACCTCTTTTCCTAATAATCTCAAACAGAATTAGTGGGTCCCAAAATATGGAAATTGTACTAAAATTTGGTTTTCCTGTTTTCAAATGGTCATGGCTCTTAAACACAAGTAGTATGTCTTTGAGTAAATATATTCCCTAGATTATTTATGTATGTGTTTTAATAATCATTTATATGGAAGAAAAATGGACTGTTTAAAAAAATAGGACAAAGTTTAGATAATATGTACATCTATATACTTATATATTTTATTAGAGTAAGCACTGTGGTAAGTAAACTGCTCAAGGTCACCCAAGAAATTAGGAGTCAAGTAGGACCAGCACCCAGGTCTTCAGATCCTTGGTGTCAGGAAAACCTGCCTTATTCTACTGGTTGTAGTCTCTGCCTGCTGCCTATATTTCTTGCACAGCACAGATGCTTCTATAGGGCTGGTAGGGGCATTGGAAGCCTTAGATGGTTTGACTTTAAGGGAAGTTTTGGGGGTGATGAATTCTGTGGGAAAAAAAGTCAAGAGAGTAGTAGTACAGTGCAGAAGCAGATAAAGCAATAGGGAAGCAATAGGCAGTGGCATAGTACAGAAACCAAAAAAAGCAACTACCTAAATCAAGAAGAATGAAAAGAGAGCAGCAAGTGGCCAGGGGGTGGGGGTGGGGGTGGGGGTGGAGCAAGAGATTTGTTGCAAATTACTGAATAAACCACTCAGCTCAAAAGTCAACCAGCAAGTTGTTTTCTGAATGTTTACTAAGTACTAAACCATTTTAAGTATACTAGCCTATCAAAGATTCCTAGTATAGAAAACAAAATGAAATTTCTATAGGAATAGAGATGACTCAGAGGAGTTCATGGTTTGGGACAAGGAGGCAGAGAAGCAACTACAGTATCATGTGACACACATCCATTAGGAGAATATCCAGAGCACAACTGCCTGGGCAGGAGACTGGACCAGACTCAAAAGTATTCCAGATGCTAAATGTGGGTAAAGGTTTGCCAAAGGAATTAATCAACTCATCTTCTGGGAATGGGCAGATGCACGCAGGCAAGAGACCAATAGTTTTTTTCAGGGCCTGAAGAGAGTGGGGATTCCTTATGCCTGATCCAAGGAATAAGCCAAACCTTAGGATCAATCTGATTTCTTCCCCGCTCCCCACCATTCTCCCTCCACAATTTAACAAGCATTATTTAGGTGCCCACTTTAAGGTGTTGGCTCTTGGACTTAAGGTAGGATGGTTACAGTGTTTTCTGTTCTCAGTGAGATTGCTGATAAGAAAATAAGTGCATCAGACTTAAAAAACTGCTCTGAGGTAACAGGTAAGCGAGAGGTAAAGGACAGAATGGTGAAATGGTTTCTGCTAGAGCTTTTGGAATGGTGGAGGGGAGAAGAAATAGATGGGGGAGGTGAAGGAGCGCAAGAAGTGGCTTATGCCTTCTTGCCCTAATATCTCCCTGTTTCAGACTTTTACCACAACTGTTTATATTGGCCTTTAAATGAGAAACTTTACTATAAACAGCTTGTCTGAAATACCCTTTGTGATACAAATATTACAGACATAAAAAACTTCAAAGGGCAACTCGATGCCAGTTGCTTAACAGTTATTTCCATTAATAGTATTTTACCTACCAAGATTCGAAAACATCCCCAATTTCCAGCCAGTTTTCAACCCAGTGTTCCTAAAATTACCGACCATGTGGTCGGATGAGATGAAAGACCAGGTCATCTAAAACTCATTTTCTTTACCTGAGTCTGGCATAGCTCAGTCCAAAGTTTGGGGAACAGTGCAAGATGAAGTGGCAAGCCTTCATAGGCAACTAGGACACCTAATATTTGAAAAGAAATCAGAATAGGTTATAATTATAAATTACACTACTGAGATATTAAACTCTGCAGGTATAATATTATAGCTATTTCCAGTCATAACTGCATATTTTCTATGTTTTAGAAATACATAAAATACTTAAAGGGGAAGAATTCATCTCAATGTTTTAACCAGTGAAATATTTTAGAGTGCAGTACACTTTGACTTTATTTATATCCCATACCTCATTCCCAGAAGGACCTGCAAACAACTTAAACCAATTCTGCTTTTTGAGAATTAGAACTTTATCTGGGACAATCTAATAAAAGTTACTGCAAGTGGCTCCAAAGTTTTCTTGGATTAAGGTACCACTCTGCATATTTAGATCATATTACATGGAATACCTAGACTACAGTGGAGGGGCAGGGTGCACGTTCAAACAGAGGATGTGAAGAATTAGAAAACATATCATTCTTTCCTCTTTTATCTCATTTCTCCAAAGATAAAGCGAATTACCTTTATAGTAGATTTAAGTAAATTCTGCTCTAACAGCTTCTAGCCTTGTCCCCAGGATCTTTCGGGTGGATCATACTTAGCTATTATATGTCAGCATCCTATTTGGAACGTCTAAGGTTTCAACCTTTCCTCTTCTTGACTATTAACAGATGTCAAGTATGTCCTTAAGAAATTTGTTCCCCTACCCTCTGCCTTTCTAGCTCTCTCAAAGCACAGAAGTTGTAATGCCACAGTCAGTTGTAAGTACATTTTCCATCCTCCAACACTCCCACCCCCCAGGGAAAGTATAATCATGGAGGAGAAATATAATACAAGTTATCCTCTTCCAGTTAAGAAAAAAATTAGGAGTAACACCTGAAGTTGGCAAACCTTTATGGTAAATGGCCAAATAGTAATTACAGGTTTCCCCCGATTATGAAACCTTTCATAAGCTGAAACAGCATAAAGTGAAAAAGCAATTACCTTTTTCCATTAAAGCGAAAATCCTCTTTGGATTTCTTTTGGTTAGCAAAAACAGGTACTAATGTAGGTATGTCATAAAAGTGCAGTGGCATAAAGCAAACTTTTCAAAATTGGCAGGTACCTGTATTTTAGACTTTGCTGGCTGTTTAAGTCTGTTGCAATTACTCCACAGACAACACCAAATGAATGGGTGTGGCTGTCTTTCAATAAAACATTCTTTAAGAAAACTGAAAGCTGAATCTCATGTAATTTTCATGTATATCACAAAATAGAATGTAGTTTTTAAAAAAAACATTTAAAATTATAAAAACTCTTCTTAACTTGCAGGTAGCTCATTGGTTGTACAAAAACAGGCAGCATGCAGGCTATCGTTTGCCTCTATATTAGACCATGGGTTTGGGAAAATCTTAGGGAAATCAGATCAGTCATCCAATTTTGTCATCGAAGGATACCTAGACTCTCTTTTGCGGGAAAGCCTATTTTTCTTTATTTTCCTGTCAAGATTAATTCCTTTGTAAAGACCCAAGGAAAGTAATACCCTAATCTGGTTTCGATTGGAGGCATTTACCCATCATAAGATCACAATACACATAAGCAAACAAGGGCATGTCATCAACACTGTTGGCTACAGGGAAGAAAGTTCCTATGTTCCCATGTCTCTGCATAATTACCCATAAAAGTAGAGCAGGGGTTGGCAGTATGGCCCACGGCCCACTGCAAAAATAGTCTGCCAACCCCTGAACTAGGGGCTGCTCTGACATAAACCCTCTCATGTGAAAGAAAGCAGGCTTCATACTACAATTTAAGATCCTCTAGACTTTATCCACCACCACCCCCGACATTATCCTCAAAGTAAAACAGTCTTTATTCCTATTTTCCACAACAACTAAAAAGCTAGCACTACCACAACAAACCAAAAAAACACGGAGGCCTTCTATGATCTCAGACTGTTTTCAGGTAATACTCTGATTCAAATATATTTTACAAGTGAAGAACAAAATAAACATACATCTATTGTGCTAGGTACGTCAGATAATCACATTTAATTTTCTCATCAAATTTGGAAGGCATTATGTTTTCCTCATTTAGCCCGCATTTCTGGATGAGGAAATTAGGCTCAGAGAGATCACATAATCTGCTGTTTCATCCCAAAAGCCAGTGAATGATACAGTTGTATCCACCCCAGATTTATCTGATTCTAAAGCCCATAATCTTTTCAATAATCAGTGTTTCCCCAAACTTTAGTCATTTCATGTATCATTTTCATGACTTTTCATATCTGTCCATCACCTGTACTGTTTACTTGATACTGTTCTTTAGATTGACTCAGAGAGGCTAATACTACATTAGCCTTGTCTTCGGCAATATAACATCCAGGAAAATCATGCATTTGGTGTACGAGTTATTTATTTTTGTAGTAAGTAAGATCTATTCACACTTATTAACATGAAAATTATTTTCCCTGGGCCATCTTGTACACTACACTCCGGAAAACACTGTGCCACCCATGGTGAGCTAAAGACACCTCTTTCACAGTCCTACCTTTTCCCTATCTGAGCAGCACCTCCTTTAGAAGGAAGGCCATCCCTTCAGAGTAGAAGTTTCAGTTTCTTTCCAGCATTTTCACAAAGCACTGAGGATAAGGAGTATGTTGGGTCTGTTGACTTAAGGTAGAGGCCAATGCCATTCTATTCCACACACACTCCTCCAATACCTTCTGGGGTGTCACTTACTGGGTGCAAAGCACAGGGAGATGCAATCACCAGCATTTGCAGGCACAATTCCACACCTTACCTCGGTAAACAGGATGGGCAGGCCTAAAACATCCTGGCTCCTATATCACTTATCTTTCTTCATCCTGTGACTTCAGGCATCCTTAACAATAGGGTCCTTACCCCACCCCGTTCCCACCCATGGAGGAACTAATAAGCAATAATGAAAACCTGTTCCAAACATATTGTTTCCTCAACAGAAGCACCTTATACTGTAGAAGCGGCTGAGTGTGTTTTTAAAAGAAAAATCTTTTAAAAACTGTTTTTGTAGGTAAAATGGTAATTCAGATGATTGCTGTGAGGATGAAATATTTCGTATGTATATTTACTAGTTAGGGTTTCTCCTATCTGAATTGTGTTATGATTCTTTGTCCAGCTTTCTATAGGAGTATTTATCCCATCCAAGCATTATCCATGGGAAGTGAGAGATTCAGCCTTAGAATATCATATCTGATTCTTCTAATTCCCCTATTTCTGACTTCATACCCACTGAGCAACCTATTATTGTTTATTCAGCTTCCCATGTAGGTTACTGGAAAAAAATCTGCTGGCCCTACCACGTAACATACAGATCCCTGTGCCAATTCTTTGTAAATTAACAAACTGGTAACCAACCCCTAAATTATATGTATGTCTATTAAATGTAATTACCATGTATAACCTAGGATAAATGGATTTGCCCTTGGTGGATGGGTAAAAGCTGGTTTCCTATCTGTACTGAATGATTGGCACTTGTTTGAAGCATATTCATCCTAAGAAGCCTTTTAAGGGAAACAGCTAACCAGTTGTTTCTCCAATCAGTACCACCTTGATATCACAAAAAGCTGAAACATGAACAAGAGCTGTGCTTTTTATAATATGAATTTTTAATCTGTTTACTTCTATCAACTATATTAATTTTTTAATTATAGAGATTTTGAAGATTATGGATTTTCTAGGTACATCATGTTATTTGCAAAAAATCTTAAAAAAAATCTTTCACTTACTAATGCATTAAGAAAATTTTCAAAAACTAATGTCAAAAAATAAAAAAAAACCCAAAAAACAAAAGAAAAACTAATGTCAAACAGTAAAGGTGATATTCTTGTTTTGTCCCTAAAAATCAAAATTAAATGATGAAATCTAGGGATTTGTTATTGAGTTTAATTTTACTTGGACATCTTGTTAATCTGCACGTGAACTATGGTACCTAAAAAATTTGGTACGATTAGGGTTTGCAGTACCAATTTTCTATGTTTTGAAAAAAATTTTTTTCCTCAAATATAAAACCAATGCATGAACATTACAAATAATTTAAATCTTCTAAATATTTAACCTAGAAAATTAAAGCATTCCATAATTTTATCCTTATACAGTTAAGATTATAATCCTCCATTTTTTTTTACATGTACTGATTTTTTCCCCCTTGTTTATAAGAATGTGGTCATATTCTGTATGTTTTCCAATTTGCTTTTTTCATGTGAAACAAGGTCAATTCCTATCTTTTTATTTTAAAGACTATATAATACAAATGATAGACATTTCAGTTATTTCCAGTTTTACCCAATACAAACCAATTGAAAATAAACATCCTATGTATGTTATTGTACACTTTTATGAGTAGATTTAGGGTGGATTCCTAGATCTGGTACTGCTGGGGCAAAGGGCACGAACAATCTAAACTGCCTCTCCAAATTGACCCCATTATAAGATCTCCTCTTTCCCCAAACTGTGTAAGTATGCATATCATCTAAACTTCATCTCATAGTTGGGGGTGGGGGGGAAAAAAGGAGAAATAATTGTTGTTTGCTTTCTTTATTAGTAAGGATTGGCAACTTCTCATATGGTTACCAAACATTTATTTTGTGTGTGTGTGTGCGCTTGTGTGTATACTGCCTTCTTCGTGTCCTTTGCTTTTTTTAATGTTCTTTACCATCTTGCTGAATCCTAAAAACTCTCTGTACATTGGCACTACTAGCCATTTATCTGTTAAGAATGCAAATATTTTCCCCATTAGCTGTTTGTATTTTAATTCAATTTATGACATTTTCAACATGTAGTACTTCCAATTTTTATGTAGTCAAAAATTTCAATTTATTTTATTGTTTCTGGGTTTCGTGTCCTGCTTAACACAGTCCATCAAATCTCAAGGTGGTATCCATATGATCCTATGTTTTTTCTTTAATACTTCTAGGATTTTATTTTTCACAATTAAATATTTAATCCTCCTAGGATGTATTTTGGTCTAAGGAGCAAAGAAGATATTACTCTTGCCTTTCCTTTCCCAGACAGCTAGCCAGTTGTCTCAATATTACCCATTTTCCACTACTCTGATATGTCACCTTTGTTTTCTATCAAATCCTTGTGTATCCTTATGTTTGTTCTGGGGCTGTTTTTCCACTGTTCTACTTATGTGCTTCCATATCTGCATCGTGTGGTTTTAATCATTAGATTTACAGTCATTCCCTGGGTATTCATGGGGGATTGGTTTCCAGGAGCCCCTGATGCTGAATATCCTTATATAAAATGGTAATACAATGACTGTAGTGGAAATTTCAATCCACAGTTGGTCCTCCGAGAATATGGAGGACATTTACATAAGAAAGGGAGAAAATAAACCAATACTTGCTGTTTTTATGCAAAAAAATGAATAAAATTGATGGTGGGCATGTCTGTGAGTGAAACGGTGATGTATACACCTTTTTGATATTGCTTTGAATTGTGAACTATGTATTAAATACCAAAAGATTTTTTTAAAATTTACTGTTATCTTTAGTAAGTATTCTGGAAATCAATAGTGGCAGTAATCTGGCACTATTCTTCTTTTGCAGAATTTTTCTGGCTAAAAATTGGCTCTTTTTAAATATCAAAATACTGCAGTCTCAGACACACTAGTATTTCACATGGCAGTCAGCAGCTTTGTTCACATTCCCTGAATTCTCTTCCCACTTTTTCTCTGTCTCCCCTAACCCTATGCCTGACTGTCCTCACTTCAAGAGCACTTCAACGCTCCCTTTGTTTACTATTTAGGACCTGCAACTCTATCCCCTGTAATTCTAATCTACAATTATTGTGTAATTCCTTTTTATCCCCCTAACAAATCTTAAAATCTACTCAGTTACCCATGTAAGAATTACCATAAAGACTTCATCAAATCTGGAATGACCTGCAATCCAATACAGGTCTTGAGACACTTCTACCTACAGTCATGATATTCTGGCCCTTGGACCACCTAGCCTTAAGACTCAAATGATTAAGGACATAACCAGTTTAAGCTTACCCTTCCCTCTCTTGTTGCCAAATATAATTTCTTGAAGAAACTATACAAATTAAAACTCCCTATCAACTCTCTGCTTCCCATCACAGTCGTTAATGTGGGCTTTGCTTTCTCAAGCTCTTTCCTAGTGGCCTCTCCTTGTAAACAGTCATTTCAGCTAGAAGAGGGAGTTACTTTCAAACACTGGGACCTAATTCTTCCATTTGTAAGAAGCATAAGCACTGCTTTTAGGTCTCTGTTTTACTTCATATCTAAAACAATGTCCAATTTTCTACATTAACTAAGATATAACCATGAAAAAATTTTTTTCCTGCTCAATTTTTTAAGGTTTTGGTTTATATCTAGAGCTGTCCTACGCAATACAGTAGCCACCAGCCACATCTGGCTATTTAAAATTAATTTGGTTAAAATAAAAAATTCACTTCCTTAATCACATTTCAAGCTCTCAACACTCACATGTGGCCAGTGGCTATCACACTGTGGATGGTGATGCAGCTGGAGAATATTTCCATCCTGGTAGAAAGTTCTAAAGAATAGTGCTTATGTAGAGAACCAAACACCACGAGCCAGGACAACTGTGCTTCCTGAGTATAAGTGATGAGAGCATAAAATATTATGGAAGTTGATTCAGCTAATATGGATGGCTAAGTGTCCTTCTCCTCCCCATGTTTAATTTCCCCAAAACTAGGTATTTGTGTTGATGAGGAAGACAGTCCCACACAGGGTAGAACATTCATTATTTGGCAGAGCTGTTTAAGTAGATAAAATAGCTCCTCACGTAACTTTTGGTATAAATCATATTAACACGATTACTAAGAACTTTTCTTAAGGTCAGCATGTTTATAAGTCTTCCTTCTTATCTGGGAGCAAGGCTGTGTTACTAGATCTCCTGGATATTTCCCCACACTTGATCATTGCCACTGCCAGGTTTTAGCTTTTTACCAAGTGCCACAACCCAATTATATAATCATGAAATGGCCGATCCGAATATATCCTCACCCGCCCACCCCCCAATCTTCAGCCACATATATATAAAACTAGCTAATGAAAACAGGTGGAAGGAACACCCTTTCAAATCTGAAGACACTCTAAACACTTACCAATAAGATGGTTTTTCTGAAGAGGAATTATCCCTGACAGTTGTTACCACTTCATTCTTCTTGGATAACAAAACCTAAGGTATTTTCACATCTTTCGCCCTATCTATAGTGGACCAAAACCTTTTCCACAGGAAGGAAGGGGTTGTGATTGAGAAGGAGCACAAGGGGGAACTTCTAGGATACGGTAATATTGTTATTTCTTGACCTGGGTGGTGGTTCCATGAGTATTTCACTTCCCATGCTCTGAAACAAACCTACAGTACACTGGAGAGGATCCTGGGCCATCCCTAAAGACATCAGATTCACAGGGCACACAGAGCCTGAGAACTCTGGAGGTCCTGAGATAAGGGACACCTGGAGGGCTACTTATCTTCTAAAGACTTATCAGCTGGAAAAAGTCACCCAAAGGGAACAGTCCTCTAAGAGATCTCAGGCACATCCTCAGAGAGACAATATTACATAAAAATAATTCAAGGTTTCCCCCCCTTCATAATTCACTGATTATTTTTTCTATTTCTCATATCTTCCTTTTCAAGTTTCCCTTCTCACTCACCCCTCTATTTTATGAGACTTACCTCCTAATTTACTCATATATGCACCTCTGCTTCACCCTGGCAAGTCCACTCGGCTTGCTCCCGGTGTTGCCAGCTGGCACTACTGATCTCATCTTACCCTCAGATCAGGGCTGGGGAAGTCCATCTCTAAGCCTGCCTCCCTAAGCAGAGCAGTTTTTGGTTTTTGTTTTTAAATTCTGCTGGGCAGATGGAGGAGGACTTGGGCTTCTATGTACAAAAGTGATCAGCCCTACTCCACACTCCTTTATAAGCCAGCTGAAACTCTGGGAAGAACTATTCAATGGAAACCAGTAAGTTGGTGTTTTCTTAATAAACATAAAAATGTTCCCGAGAATAATTAATATTTTTAAACATTCACTTTAAAAAAGAAAAAAAAGGATTGGCTCATTTTTTTCCTCCCCTTCCTGAATGGCTACGGGCTTAAAATAATTCAGTGGAATTTACTGCTCATCTTTTATACTTACTCAGCTTAACTAATGTTTCAGTAAATTTTTCACAGTTGATTGCAACTCGGCATAATAGATGGATGAATTGATGATAAGAAAAGAAGTAGTCTAGCAGCATACGATCATAAACGTCATCTTTGCCCTGAAGGTTAAAGATGATAAAATGGTTGCACTTAAATTGTATAATAAATTAAAGAGCATATTTTGTGCAAACGTAATAAGTTTAACTAAAAAGCTGATTAAATATTTAAATTCTATAAGAACCTAGTTTTAAATTCCAAGTTTCTGTTAATGTTATTAAGATCTTAATTGCCACAAGTTTATTTTCAGTGTGCAAATGCCTTCAATTAAAATTACCCCTTATTTCTATATACTTTAATAAAGTAAAATTACTGTAGGATTTTAAAATGTGACACTTGAGCTCTATAGACATATCATCAAGAAGAGTGAATTAAATTTGATTTTTGAAATAGAGTCCAAATAATTTCTGTAATGGTTACTACAGTGTTAATTATTTTAAATATTTTATCTTATAAGAACTTCTTAAATGTAGTTAAGATCTAAAGACAGCGGGCAAGGGAGAATGTGAATAAAGTTGGGTGAGGAAAAAGTGGAAAAATTGTTTAGAAAAGTGTTGGAACTGAGATAAATTATCCTGTGTCAATGTACCTTCTCTCTATAATTTAGAATTAGCATTATTTTAGAGTTAAGTATTAGAGAACAAGAACTAGGCTATAAATGATGATAAATCTATCAGTCAGTGATAATTAGGCTTAGGTCAAAGGATTATAATTAGAGGGCAGTAAAAGAAGTCATTGATTATATGGCGAAATATAAACAATAGTAAGTACCTAACTTGACCTTTCAGATTTAGATATATGACCCATTTATAATTTAGCCTAGTGACAAATACTAATGAGTCTGTTAGGATATTTTTTGAGGGGGAAAAAAACTTACTACTTGTGCTTATTGTTGATTTTGCAAATATTCAACCAACATTTCAGAGCAGGAAAAAGTCCAAATGAGTCTAATCTTCTTAGGATCCACAAAATGATCATTTAAGTCTAATATACTCATAACTGCCAGAGGGGAATTTCAAATTACTGTGTACTAGAAAAACATGGTTTTCCTGGCATCCCAACATACCTTACTGGTTTCCACCATTGTGGGCAAGAGGCACATATTGAGTTCAGGGCGCGGAGGCCGAATATTGCTTTTCCCTCCTATTAGCTTGGTATTTTCTCGACAAGGGAAATAAGGTCCAAGAGACACTAAGACATTAAAAGTGTACAATAAGAATAAATTGAAAAAATAAATCTCCATGTTTCAGTGTGCAGAAAGATTAAATGCCAACCATGTTCACCACCGTGCTAGATGAATACATACTTGGTATATTACTGTGATGGTAAGTACAATGGTTGTGTTGTAGAAATGGAACCAGAGTATGAAGAAAGTCATGGGGACTCAAAAGCACAAGTTCCTTGAGGACATCTGAAAATAAAAACACAATTTGGGTATTAAAAAACTGGAGTATGTTACCTGCTACTTTCAAACTCACAAATCCTACTGGGGTGACTGATTGCAGTGTGGCAGCTAAAAAGTTTTAGAGTCTAAAACTGTTTTAGCACTTAACTCTGGGAGAAATTCTGTCTGATGCTTAATCAAATCCGGATCAGCAGAGTTACTAAACAACAATCGGGCATCATTTAGAAACCAAAGTTTAAAACTATTAAGAGAAGCATCATGGAGAAGTACACTGAGGGAAATATTTAATGCATACTGATTATGTATCTTCATAAAATCAACCAAAGCAGCTTATAAATCTAAGGTTCAAAATTCTTTGGATCTGAGAATCCTTAATCTACTTTTAATGTTTCATGATGCTAGCTGGATTGATTCTCATCCTGTAATTACACAGGAGTAAAGCTCATGATGACAGGCTACTGGCGGAGTTTCTGGCAATTAGAGGTTACTGCTATGCATCCCTCCTTTTTTTTTTTTTTGGCCACGCTGCACAGCCTGTGGGATCTTAGTTCCCTGACCAGGGATTGAACCCGTGCCCCCTGCAGTGGAAGTGCAGAGTCTTAACCACTGGACTGCCACGAAGTCCTGCACCCTTCCCCTCTTAATGGAGAAGTGTAGGCCTGTAATTCTACAGAACATCAGGCCAACACCTGCCAAAACTGACTGCTTCTACATGACAGTTATACATGTCATTTTGAGAAATTGTAAATAAGTAGCTATAGTCTCTAAAGATTATTTAAATGGCTTCTAAGGCAGTAAAAAATTCAATATGAATTTAAAACAAGGGGGTCCTTTAACAGACACAAATTATCATTATAAATATGCAATTAGTAAAAATATAAAATACTCAGGAGTCTAAGAAGAGCTACTAGGAAGTATCTTCAGGCAAAAGAACTCACAGGGAAATAATCACCCCCACTCTTTACAATGTCAGTTCTAATCTGTAAACATCTGCATGATTCTACCTTGTTTAAATAGGATCAGAAGATTTCAGAGCTGTAAGAGATCTAGAGATAACCTTAGGTCAGCAAGCCCATATATAAAGTGACCTGCCTATAATGACATAGTTAATTATTGATATGTTAAGAAACAGAACTCGATTTTCTTAGGATCTGCTGGCCAGTATAAGTCACACATAAGAAGTACAAATGTCTTCCAAACCCTACAGAACTAACATTACATCTTACATATACACACACAATCCCACAAAAATGTTCTTCCACTAGGTTTTTACACAGCTATATTTTCCAAGTAACTTACCTATACAGGCATTTCTAAGTTCTGGAGGGCTATAGGAATTAAGAAGAGTTAACAGTTTATGGGCAAATTCAATGCGCTCCTGCCACTGGATTAATGCTTGTTTCACATCTGCAAACACAAAAGCATATGTAAATATGCCATTTGAGATCAAACTTCCTCACAATTATTTTCTGTTGTAAACTACAGAATGCTTACACTAAGAAATCCAAATTAATTACATAAACATCTTTGGTGAAAGCTAAGTGATTATTTTCATGAGATGGCTACTATTGTTAAACCTGCTGTATTTCTTAAAAGCACATATTTTAAGTGATGATATGCCCCATTTTCTAGGAATTTATATGCATTTCAAAGTTCACACTACTTTACAGGGACACAGAGATGTTTGTTTTATAGTTATTTCTCTTGAAAATAAATGATTTAACCTAAGCCATGTAAGTTTCCAGCCAGAGGAACTTCACAAATACTCATGTTGTTACTGTGTTTAGAAATATTTTCCAATCTCCTAAATCTTGACACTTATAGCATGCTTGCCTATTTCTCAGGCAGAGATAGAGAAAATAGACAAGATCATTCCAGTTTTATATCAGGAGGTCATGATAAACATTTTCCTAATGGTTAGCTAACATCAGCCCCGTTTTCCGTACATAAATTAGAGAAGAAGACAAATTCTCTGAAGCATGTGGATTCTCTTTAATTGTTAAACTAACAAAAATAAGAAGTAGGATTAATCAAACCTTTTCTCTGAAGATATGGGCGAGTAGACTTCAAAACTGAAAGGAATATTGACAGAAGTTCTACCAAGTCTCCAGTCACGTGGCAAGCTGTGGCTTCATGATACATCATATGCAGTGTGTTGAAAGACTACAAGTGATTTAAAAAAATGAAAAATTTCATTTCACTTTTACTTTATTGAGCCACAAAATGGTACTGCTCATCCTCTATGACAGATGTTTTCAGACTAAGACTATGTGTGTGCATATCTGCAAAAGCAAATGTATCTGCTTTCTATCTACAAGTCAAATGCTCCCATTCAGCTCTTTTAAAATACAAAATAGTCCTCACTTTCACAGTTGACACTGTGATATTTTGTGTTTACATTTTACTTTGAAGGAATAATTTACTTAATCTGATTTTTTTTTGGGGGGGGGCTACTGTTTGCTCTAAGTACATATCTCTAAGACTGCAAGCTTTAGAGATTACAAAGCAGCAGCAACAGGAAGACTGGGGAGAATAGGTGACTGCTTTAACTAACCTTCCAGGGTTTCTATGAAAGACAGTGGTGAAATAGCTGTCAGTCATACTCAAAATAGTAGGTCTGAAAGAGGTAAAAGAACTCCAAAAGGTAGGAATTCCTTTAATCATATTGGCTTGTTAAATCTTTTGATTCCTTTAACAGTACTAGCTTAATGAAATCCTTAGTTTTTTCCTATTTCATTTTACACCAATACACCTTCTTTCTAATCCTCTCAAATCAGTCCCCCATAGCCTATGTACTATTCGCAATTCACAGCTGAAAATTCATAACCTAGAATCTGTGGCAGTACATAATCTGAACAATGTACATGTGTGGCATTTAACCTGTGAGCTGTGAGGACAGGAACCATGTCTGTCTTGTTCACTGCTGTATCCCCAGTGCCTAGCACAATGCCTGGCACAGAGTAGACATTCAAACATCTGTTGAATGAAAGAATGAAATTCTCACTACTCCTCTTCACATACTTTCGTTTTAGCCAAACAGAAATATTTGGTATTTGTTGAATACAACCAATACCTTCTTGCCTTTGTGCTGATTAAGTCATTTATCTAAATGTTTTCCCGCTTATCTCTGCAAGTCCAAATTCTTCAAAGTGCAGTTTCACATGTTGTATTCCTATTCTATAATACCATTAACTGAAAAGACTATCCTACCTCTTAATTTTCATGGTGCCCTTGGCATATACTTTCATCTTACCTCCATTATCAGACTAAAGGGTACTATGCACCTCTGTGGACTTAAAATCATCTCACAGTTGTGGATGTTCAATAATCATGGGAAAAATTAACAGCTGATTGTAACCAGCTGTAACAATCTCACTAGCTTCCTCTAATGAGGAACTGGGTCAAATAAACACACTCTTGAGAAATTATGTGTGTCCTCAATTAAATCCTACAGACTCATCCATTTCTAGTCTTACAAATGAATTTATAAAACTAGTCTATTTCAAGTGTTCTAAATACAAACTGAGGGGAAAAGTATGTAATTACTATGGAAAAAGAAAACAGCACCCAAAAACTGTGACCTAATTCTTCTTGGAATGTAAATTAGCATTTACTGATCTGCATATTTAAAATCCAGACACCTGTAAAACAGTTTACAATAAACTTTAAATATCCACAAAACAAGAAGTTTGGGTGAGAACATTAAATTGAAATAAATCTACAGTAAAACGCAATAAAGTATTTACCTCAGTCATCAAGATCAACCCTCGATTAAATACAACAAGAAGTCTGTCTTCATCAGATTCTAATAGTATTCTGAAGGCACTAGAAAACAGAGACCAGTTTGAGAACTCTGAATCTGAACAGAACACTTAGGTGATAAAAAAAAAATAGAAGTAAATTGTCATTTAGGTTCTCTACTTTCTTACCTACAAAAAGAGACAGCTACATCTAGTCCTTAGTAATATAATAAAAGATAATATTAAATAAGAAACCCTCAGTGCAACTTAGAGAAAAGTTATGTCTACTAGTATTACACTAGTCAACTCTTAATTATCCACAATGGTGGAAGAGAGGTGCTGACAGGAATATTTTTAAAGTTTCAGTAGAAACAATGTTTCTTTTTATAATGGGTTTATCTTCTACAGTATGTTAAGTTCCAGATAACAATAAAATACACTTGGTATTATTGAAGCACTCATCAGCTAGTTACTGGGAAGAACAACAGGAGGGGGGAAAAAAAACCGAAAACATATGTTGGCCTTGAAAATAATCTATATAATAATCATCCAAAAGTAGCTGCATTACTCCTGTTAATCGACTTTATTTCATTATTAGGTACTGGAAACTGCTATTATATAGTACAACTGGAAATCCTTCTACTTTAATGAGATGTTTTCTTCATTTTTAAAAAAAATAATCAGGGGCTTCCCTGGTGGCGCAGTGGTTGAGAGTCCGCCTGCCGATGCAGGGGACACGGGTTTGTGCCCTGGTCCGGGAAGATCCCATGTGCCGTGGAGCGGCTGGGCCCATGAGCCATGGCCGTTGAGCCTGCGCGTCTGGAGCCTGTGCTCCGCAACGGGAGAGGCCACAACAGTGAGAGGCCCGTGTACCGCAAAAAAAAAAAAAAAAGTATTGCCAAAAAATGTGGGCCTAATAAAAGACATCAGCCCCAAGTCTTAGATTTAATATACAGAAATTAACCTAGACTTAATTTCTACAGTTAAAGGAAATTAAGTGTAATTTGTAGCAGTTCCTTTATAGTCATTCAATAACTTCTGTAGCTCTGAACAATTAACTGTAAAGATATTTTGGTATTTTGGCGAATTCCTATAGTTAAAAAAGATAGATCGATCTGGGCTAACTAAAATGAGAAACATATTAACAATGAAACTTATCCAAAGATGGAGTAAGCTATTTCTGGAGACCTCTAGGACTGAACTGTCCAAGCATAAGTTAGAATGAACTGTCACAGAGAGGAGGATTTAAGCTTTAGGTGGAAGATGGTACATTAAGGTTCCTTCCAACCCTAAAATTCTATGATTCTGATAAAACACACATAGATAATCCAAAACCAAATCAAAATAAAAACTATTAAAAGTAGCTAATTAACTCTCAAAATATAAATTCCTCCAAGGTGTCTAAAGGTTTAAATGCTTTCCCAATAACCTTAAAGAAGTGGTAAAATTTCAGTTATAAATAATTTAAATTATTCCTCTTTAAATGTCAAGATGATGGTCCCCATCCCTTCACTTGTAAAAACAAAACAAACAAAAAACACCAGAAAATATCTCTTTACCTTATTAAAGTAGTCCAGCAGGAGCGGCCGTCTAAGCAACGTAAGTAACAACTTATGGTTGTTTTCTTAAACTGTTTAATATCTTCCAATTCTTCTTCTCTCATATCTGGCCTCTGAGCTATGAACAGCTGCATCAGGTTAAATAGTTCTTCTACTGCCTGAAAAGGGCAAATAAGCATTATGATGATCTATCTTCTTCTCATTTCTAAGTGTTATGCTCATTAGCCAGTTCTTAAAATTACACAAATTAAGTTAGATTGCAGTACCATCCAAGAATAATTATAAAATTAGCAGTGGATTCTATTTTTAAAATGCAATATATTATTCACTAAAAGAAAATAATCTTAAAATAGAATTTCCAGATTAAAAACTACAAGTAAATTCAACTTATTCAACTTTAGTCTTAAAACTGTTTAAATTACTAGCTTTATAATGTCAAATATATCCAGAGATGGTATGCCCATCCTTTGCCCCCCTTTTCTATAGTAAATGAGAAATTATTACTCTGTCACAAAGATTTTACACCCCTCAATTACACCTGAATTAATACTGCTTTGAGAAAACCCTTTGTGCCAACATTTGGAATGATTTTTCTAGACTGATAGATGATCCAGCTCAAGATGGATGAAATGTGGGATCTAATATTCTAGTAAAATCACTAGCTGTGGTTTTATAAACTCATTTACTCATGGGCATGTTAGGAAAGGGCTGTTCTTCTAATACATACTTATCAAAGACCTGAAACCCCCAACCTTCATATTTTTCATGGCAAAAATTGATTTAAGCACCATTTTCACAAAAAATCTCTAACTGATAAGTTCTAAAATAAAGATGTTACATTTCATTGATGCCTAACAACATTAGGGGATAAATATTCTAACTCACCCAGCACTCATCAAAGGTATATTTAACTTACAGACATCATGTTTAGTAACTAAATCGGAGATTATTTATGTGAATGCGATAGAGAAAAATCCACTGAATCTTAATAAATTCTGTCCTAACTCCTTCTAAGTTCGGCAGACTCTCATTCTCCTTCCGTATTCTTATAACCTTGGCTTTGAACCTCTTTTGGTACTTAATATACTCACTTTCTTTCCTTTATTATAGGCATTCTAACTTTCTTAACAGGAAATAAGGTTATTCTTTCTGGGTGAGAAATAACAATTCACTACATTATGTCTAAAGGACAGTTAATGTCCTTTCTTCCTTCAACAGGAAAAAGAAGTGTAGCACACAATTCAAGGATACCAATACTTAAAATACCCTTTATTGTAGTCATTTGACTGAGCTCTTAAGTAAATGTTGAATGTCTTGAAAATGTCTTGAAAAAGTTCCTTCTCCTATACTCCCTTTAAAGTAAGCAAAAAATTTTTCTTATTAGCAGTTTTTAGCCTCTGGGTTGACAACAGCTTGAAAAAGCGTTCTGCACTCTGCTTCCGACCCCCTTCCCAGATGTATACCCTCTTGGTGTAAGCTTGAGTTTACAACAAAGAGTAAGAGGCAACAATGAAAAGAAATATCCAGGAATGACAGCCTAACATGGAGAGGGGAAAATTTTAAATAAAACCTATAGTCTGCAGAGAAAAAGGGATCAGATTTAGATGGTATATATTTGTACTCTGATAGGCCCACCTCTTAGCCATTTCATTCACTTCAACGTAGTGTGAACAAATAAAAAAACCCTAGGTAATACTACAGCTAAGATAAAATATTGTCTAGCTTACAGCTTAGCATAGTATGTATATGTTGATAATATCTAAACAGTAAATACTCACTTCCTTAAAACTGTACCACAAAGCTGAACTTTTTCATTAGGTATATATGAAAGACTCATTAACAAAACCACAAATTAACATAAGTAAGTTCCATTAGAGATAAAATTTCAGTATCAACCTAAGAAAAATTATCCACACACTTACCAATTTTATAACATTTTATACATGTATTCAAGAAAACAAATAAACCTTAAGTCTTTAAGAAAGAACAGTTAAAGTCAGACTGTACTCCCATATTTTGTCGCTACATCCCACAATGGGAAAAACAGGTATTTCCAATCAATTTGAGGATACAGATACAAGAGTTATCATTTTACTTACTCCAGGGTATTGGCTGGCATGTGGTGTAAGATTCTTAAAGGCCCACTGAATGTTCTGGTGAGAAGCCAGTTGTCGTGTAAATGCAGGAGACTGTTCACAGCAGAGCCTCAGAATGCCGTAGTAGGCAGGCAGCATCCCGCGGTTAAAAAGCACCACATCCTGATCATCATGGTCAGCAAGGATGTAATTGAAGGCAATGTTCTTGGTTACCACTGGGTTCTGAACAATAAGGCGGATATTCTCTGGACAGTCAGCACACACATTGTACCAAAATGAAAGCAAAGCCTGTTTATTGTGATTTGTAGCTATTGCTGGCTCAGAAAGTTTAGGCTGGAAAAGGTTCCACAAATCCATGAAATATGTGGAAAACATCAGCTTCTCAGTTTTGGAAATTAAACAGTAAGTCATAAAGCTAAAATAGGGCACTAGCTTTGTAGTGCCATGAACAGCAGCATCAACATAAAGTTTGGCTCTTGAGAGCAAACCAAGGAGCACGTTGTAGACCTGATGTAGGACTACTGTTGTGTCTGGACTGAGTGGAAGGTCACGGGTTGGGATGTGCAAAGACCTTGTTGACCGGAACATCTGGCGGAATGAATTGCTTGGTATAAGGGACACCAGAAGATAAGCTGCAGCTATAAAATGTAAAACAAAACTGTCAGATGCTTACAAGATATAAAATAGACTGAAGAGCAGTCATTAAACACAAAGTCACTCTTCCCTTTAAAAATTAAAATGAATAAAAATTAAGGGACATGAACATCTCTTTTAATATCTTTCTGCTCTACCACTGGTACCAGAGAAATCCCAAGGAATGACAAAAACAGACGCCTTCCATTTTGTCACTGCTATTTTTTAAGTGGTGACAACAATCGCATAAACAGAAAGTTTTAAACCTCTTTTGTTTAGCTTTCCCAAGACGTAGAATTTTCCCATTTGTTTTATCATTTTATTTCTTCGCAGGGAATAATATGGTTTAACAGGAAGAACACAGCATTTGGAGCCAGAAGACCTACATAACGCTGTCTGACATATCAAATCATTAATTTAGGGTCTTAGTTTTCCTCTTCTTTATCAATTATTACAAAATAATTCAGTATTATTTTGTAGATAATGGTAAACTTACATTATAAAGATAGAATAAGATCTATCTAAAAGCCTTTTGTATTATAAAGATTATATACATATATGCCAATTATAGAATATTAACTTTGGAAAATCTCTGAAAGTCTTCTAGGCTAACCTTGCATGCAGAGAAAGAATCCCTTCCTTAACATACCTGGAAAATGTTATTAAGCCTATGGTATAATTCTGAGAGGATAATGACTCATTAGTTGAACCCATCTGTAAAAGGAGTTACTATTAGCAAGGCACTAAGCTAGGTACGTTGCAAATATTATCTCATTTAATCCCTCACAATCATCCTGGAGGTAGGTGATGATACAGTGGAAAATCTGAATCTTAGAGAAGCAAAGACCAAGGTCACACAGATAAAGGGGGAGCCCAGACTTGACTTCGAGAAACGATGATGATGATGATGATGACGATGATAATGGTAACATACAAACAACAACAAGAACTGCTAACATTTATCAAATGCTTAAATTTAACACATTCTTTATGTAGTTGGTATTAGTTTTATTATCTCCACTTTTACTCAGACTTAAAACAGTATGACTACCCCATTTTCCACAGCAAGTGGCAGAGCTGGAATTCAAACCTTGATTGTCAGACTCATGAGTTAATCGTCCTAACAACATTCATTACAGAGCCTACTCAAGGCATCTAATGCCTTAGTATAACCCTTTTCAATACACCTACTAATTCTGTCTCCCACTATTCTACCTATAATTTGATAACTTCCATCATACTACCAAAGCAAATACAGTTAGGGTTTCTAAAATTAATTGTAATCTCTTTTATGGATGTCAAATTAAACTTTATTTTTGCACAATACTCCATTTCTACATATTTCATCACCTATATATTGCTCTGATTAGCCTGTTTTCAGTTAGGCTCAGTTTGGTATGTGTTTCAAATATAAAAACTTGGCATTTAGGTGTCATCTTGATCAAATTTGTATAAAACTGCAATTGAGAAAATAATTTTATTTAAAAAATTATTCAGTTTAAGTTAAATACTTTTACCCCAACATTTTATTTTGAAAAAATTTTGAACACTGTGAAAGGTTGAAAACATTCTACTAAATAATGATCCATGGACCTACCACATAAATTCTACAATTAACATTTTGTTTTGCTTTATCACATACCTAACCATCTACTTATTTCTATAAAAACTATTTGCTTTTAAATAAAAAGTAAGTTCTGCTAGGGGAAAAAACCCCACGACTTTTAAATTATTTTTATCTTTGAGAACAAACAGGGAAGTCAATGTAGAAGAACAGACCATCTTTCTAAAAACTGCCTTGCTATAACTTAAAAATTCCTGGGTCTAGAGAACTTAGAACAAATCGTCCATTTCTATATGGCAACTCAACTATTTTAAGACACCTATTGTGTCACCATTTTCTTTTCGCTAAATATTCTAAAGTCATTCCTTAAAATTATTTTGTAGGATTTACAAGTATTTCTCTGTAGCTTTTCTTCTATCCATGTTACCCTCATTCTTACTGAGTCATACTGATTCTATTCAAATATTTGGGCCCCGATTTCAAGTTACATTATTTCAAAAGCATTTTTTCGTATTTCTATAGTCTTCACTATTATAATTTTTAAATGATGCATAACAATTTATCTCTTATCTGAACATCTAGTTAAAAATTTTTCACACTTACAAATAATGCTGTTGGACATTCATATATTGGATGACTTACTTATACCAGAATCCCTGCAATGGTATTACTGAGTTGAAAAAGGGAAAAAAAAATTAAGGATCTTGGTACATACTGCTAAACTGCATTTCATAAGGGTAATATTAACTTACAATGTCACTGCAGTGTATGAGAATGCTATTTCTTTAGCACTACTATGAATGTTAGGTGTACCAGCTAGCTAAAAAGCTTTTCTTTTTGTTTTGGTTTTTTTGTTTGTTTGGTTCAGCAAAAGTTTTTAATTGTTTTATGGTCAGGAGTCAGGACATAAATACCAACCAGCATATGTGTCAGCTCTTACAAATATCCCATTACTGTGGGGTTAACTAAACTGGCAGGAAAAAAAGCCTATGAGCAGAGTACCATCGCCAAGCCATGTGTACCCACCACTGAAACATGTTTTCCCCTAATAAACCTTTTATTTTAGAAGAGGTAGAACAGACAGTTCCTATACCCCCTTCTCCCATTTCCCCTGTTAACATTATTACCATGGTACATTTGTTGTGACTAAGGAACCAACACTGGCACATTACTATTAACTAATTTCCACATTTCAGATTTCAATAGTTTTGCCCTAATGTTCTTTTCCTGCTTCTAGGATCTCATTTAGGATAAATGAGATTTAGATGTCATGTCTCCTTAAGCTCATCTTGACTGTGACACTTTCTCAGACTTTCTTTGGAAGACCATGACAGTTTTGAGGAGTAGTGGTCAGGTATTTTTGTAGAATGTCCCTCAAATTAAGTTTATCTGATGAGTATCATGGTTAGACTCAGGTTATGGGATTTTGGGAGGAAGACCACATGATGAAGTGCCCTGTGCATCACACCATATCAAGGGCACATACTATCAACATGACTTATCAGTGACATTTTTAACCTTAATTATCTGCCTGACTTAATGTTTGTCAAGTTTCTTAACGTTATTTTCTCTATCCCTCATACTCTACTCTTTGAAAGCAAGTCACTAAGCTCACACTCAAGGGGGTTTCCCTTTTGGGGGGGAAGATGTACATACATTTTTTGGAATTCTTCTGTATGGGAGATTTGTCTCTTCTCCATTTCTTTGTTTATTCAGTCATTCATTTATATCAGTATGGACTCATGGGTATTTATTTTATACTTTGGATTACAATTCAGTGCTATGTTAATTATTTTTTCTCTCAAATTGTTCCAGCTTTGGGCATTGGGAGCTCTTTCAGGTTGGTTCTATGTCCCTTTGACATACCCCCATCATTTTGTTTTGGGAGTACTTCCTTACTTTCTGGTTCCACAAGATGCTACAGGCTCATCTTGTATATTCCCTGCCCTAGTCCTACAATCAGCCATTTCTCCAAGGAGCTGTGTTTCATTTTATCGGAAATGATGTTTAAAAACATGGATCTGGGTATTCGATGTACTTGCTGCTACTGGAGTGTTACTGATTGTATGCCCTCTCAGCAGAAAACTAGGAAATATGATCTTAATGATTAAACTGAATGATTAAAGAATTAAAAAAATTAACTACTTTGATTTTTATTTCTTTTAATACTATCAAAAGAAAACATACTCTGTGTTTATTTACAATCAGTTACCTATTCTGTGAAGTATCTATTTTTGGTATTTGTCCATCTGTCTTCCAAGATCTTTGTTTATTCCCTTCTGGCCTGGGTACAATAAAGATATTTATCATTTAACTCCCATAACTTCAGAGAATATTTTCTCTCAGCTTATTTTGTGTTTTAATTGTCACTTTACTCTTAGCCTTCTCAAGTTACTTTTAAGACAGGATTTTCTGACCCATTACTCTCTTCACTAATGCTGATAATGCTTTGTGATTCTATCAAGAAAGGAAACAAAAATGATAGTGGTGGTGATATCACCCAAGAAAAGACACAGTTTCCTATCCTTAAAAAAACAAAAACACTATAGATATTTGTAAAACATCGCCATAGGTTTTCAAATACTAATATAACCTTGGCGTTTAAAAAAATATCTCTAAGAGCCTTTCTGTATTATACAATGGGCATATTATGATCACCTTAAAACAAACAAAAAACAAAACGAAACGTGGAACAACAACAAAATGGTTTCTTAAATTCTGAATATTTGACTTACAAGTCCTGACTCTAGGATAATTGTGAGCCAAAAGAAACCGCTCGACCCAGTTTTCCATATTCTGTAGGACCCAGCTGTGTGCCAGTTTATTTCGGGGTGTCTGCACTGCCAACCAATCCAGACACTGAGAAGGATTGTATTCAATTACCTACAAGTAAAATGACAAGAACAGAATATAAGGCTAACTGAATGAGCAGTTACTTTTTTAAACTTACTTTTGGTATGTGCATCAGACACTTTAAAGCTAAATAGTTTTTTGAAAACTAGAGCCTGAAAGAAGTTTCACACCCATGTTTTTTCCCATTTTTAAAGCAACTTATTTTTATTAACAGGAATATGTTCAAGGAGAATCTGTCATTAGTTTACAAAATAAAATTATAATAACCAAGGACTCTAACACAGGACCAATAAGAGAACTCAATGACCTTTAAGGTCTTAAGTTTACAAAGTTATTTAAAAGTGCTTTTAATTCTCTAAAGTTTCCATCTTTACTTTTCTTATTGTTTGCCCAATCTGCTACTATAAGTGAGAATGAAAACTAGCTCACTATACTGCTGGGAAGATTTTTTTCATTGGAAAAGGAAATCCTAGGAATCTAGAGTAGGGGTTGGAAAATTATGGCTCTCAGAAGCCAAAATTACGGCTTCTGTGGTTTGCCTGTTTTTAAGTTTTTATTGGAACACAACCATGCCCACTCATTTACATTTTGTCTATGGCTGGTTTTATGGTAAAACAGCAGCTGAATGGTTCTAATAGAGACCATATGGCCCACAAAGCCTAAAATATTTACTATCTGGACTATGAAGAGAAAAAGTTTGCCAGGCCCCTGGTCTAGAGAGTGGGCATTTCCAACACTCACTAAGAAGAAATTCTGTAACCTCAGCAGTAACTCTGGAAGAAAGGAAGTGGTTGGTGCGTCCTCTGTATTTTCTATCAACTGCTGAAAGCACCTGGCTTGTATTTCTAGGGCTTCTACCACTTTACGGAATCTTTTTTGAGGATACGGGAATGAGGACCTCGGATGGGCTGAAGACTGCTTATGACTCTACGAGAAAATCTTTAAACATCTGAGACACTAGGGAAGAACTCTTTTTTCCCCTAGATCTTCTGACTAAAGCATCTCTTCTTCCCTTCACCTGTGACTTACTAAAACCATTTTGAGTTACCCAAGCAAGAAGAAACTAGTACTTAAAATGTGAGTGACTGTTAGAAATATAAAGCCCTCGGAAAAATAAACACTAAAACATCTGCTGCAAGACTTACCTCCCATATCCTTTGCAGAATGTAAGATGCAAAGGGAGGCATTCCTGGAGGTCCACCAGCAAACTCCATTAGCATAGTCAACAATTTAAAGAAAGGATTGGCTGCCTATAAGACATGTACATGACTGTGTATTTAGATCTGTTTGAACCCATCATTTCCAGCTGAAAACAAAGAAGTATAACTCTTCTACAGATCACATTTAAATCTGCTGTATTAGGTTAGAGAGCTCAGTACTCATACATATGAACCTGAACTCTCATAAAGCAGAAGGGTGAGCGCAGGATACAGTGTCAATTGTGTGGGAGCCACATTTAACAGAAAACATCTATTTTTCTGGATGTCAATTTGGGAAAAAATGTATCAAAACTCTTGTTAATGAGACAACCATGTTTATAGAAAAATTTAGATTAAAAGTTTCCTGTAGCAACCTCTGCTCTCTGAGGTATAATTTATATTAATATTTGACATGTATTATCAAAGTAGCTATAATATTTTCATTTTATGAAAATATATACTTATCCACCTAGGCAGAATTCTGGTTAGTCTACTTTCTTCTAAGGTACAATATGATATATGCTTCAAACCAAACAACTTTAAAGCTCAGTATCAAGGTGGAACTCTGATATATTCAACTTATATGTAAATTTAATTGGGAAAATGACATTTGTGACAAGATGTGAAGAGGTAATTCAGTTTATTCAAGTTACATAGTTAAAAATAGGTGGTTGTATTATGAGGGAAGCCTTGATAAATTTTTTCCCAAAAACAATTAGAAAGGTTCATTTGAAAGCACTGTCAGTGCTGATAGCAGCTTGAAAAACATGAATGAACAGATGTCTACATACCTCAGGAGTCAATTTTGCTATTGATGTGAAAAGCATAGATACAATCTAAAACAAAACAAAGCAAAACAAAAGGGATAATTTCAGAATATTCTTCCACAAATTACCAAAAATCTTTAAGACTGTTTCTCAGCACTTACATGTTCTGCAAGTCGATTATTGTATCGACAAAGGCTGAAAATCAGATTACAAGTTTGTCTTATATTGATGCCATCACGAATATGTTGAAACAAGAAGGGAAATCCCTGTTAAAAGCAAAAGTTGTTCATTTAAGAACTATTTTGTTGTTATTTTTGTGATTATCAAGTGGTCTAATATTGAGACGGTATTACCTTTCCTCCTGTTAATGCCGCCATGTCAGTCTGTGATAATGTCAAATGCCTGAAAGAAAACATTAGTGGAAATAAGTTTTTCTTTCCTCTATACTACTTTATAGCCATTTGCATCATGACACATAACAAAATTGTTGATTCAATTATAAGTGTACCAAGCCACCATCATAAAATGATTTTTGAACTTTCTGCTAGCTAGACTTGCTCACTAGACATCTTTTAGACAATTTTTCAAAATTCCAAGATTGGTACATGCAAGTCCAAATCTACTTTGTTTCCATTTAATTAACTCAAAATGTTGGTGTACTGTAACACGAGGATGGGTCTAATTTAGAGAGCTTTTTTTTGACATGAGAACCTTCAAAACAAAACGAACTTCTAAGAAATAGAGAATTTCACTTTCAAGTTTAAAATTACTGCATATTTCTTTAACTTATTATAGAAAATTTCAAACACATACAAAAATAGAATACTGTAAGCATCCCATCACTCAGTTGCAAATTACCACCTTACGGTCGATCTTGATTCATCTGTACCTCCTACTTGTTCAAATATGAACTATTTTGAAGCAATTCCAGATACGTTATCACTTAGTCCATAAATTTCAATACATATCCTAAACATAAATTTCAAAAACATAAACAACACTACCAATATTCACACCTAAAATAAATTAACAATTTCTTATTATCATACAAGATCCAGTCAATGTACAATTTCCTCAAGTTTCTAAAAAATATTTTTATAATTTGTTTGAATCAGGATCCAAATGAAGTCCTCTGTTGACACCGGTTGAAATGTCTTTTAAATCTCTTTCAGACCACTGGTTTCCCCTCCGATTTTGTTTTTATCTTGCAATTAATCTGTTGAAGAAAGCAGGTGGTTTGACCTGTAGAATTTCCCACATTTCCATTTTGCTGATTATATCCTTGGTGTGTTGTTTTAACATATTCCTCTGTCCCCGTATTTCCTATAAACTGGTAGTTATTAGATCTAGAGACTTGATCAGATCTAGGTTTGACTTTTTAATCAAGAATACCTTAATAAACGGTAGTGTGAACTTTCATCAGGAGGCACACAATGAAAAGCTGTCCCTCTTTTTGTAATGTTTTCAGCCCATGATGATCATTTCCTAGATCCATTATTGCATTTGGGATGCAAAATATTGATATCCTAATTCCAGCATTACTTGCTCATTTATGAGCTCAAGTACCTCTATGACGATGAACATCCCTCTCATTTACCATTTGGTTGCCATGAAGTATAATTCTTGCAGGTAAGATAAATACTTGATATTGTTCCTTTATTAATAAGTTTCCAAAATTGTTACTTGGTTTCTTAATATACTCCAAAAGTTGTCAATAATTTTTAAAATTTTGTTTTTAGGTATCATTATAAACTCATGGATGTAAACATCCATGATGTGTTTTAGTCCACTTGCAGTTGTTATTACTATTATTGATGCTCAAGTTGTCCAATCTGTAACCAGTAGAAACCTCCTTAAGTTGACTCTTGAGACCTTTTAACATGACCTCAGTAGTCTTTGATAGCCTCCTTGCTTTCCAAAATGACAAAATGTTCGAGGCTTCCCATTCATTTCTTGCCCAAGACCTGGAATTGGCTATTTTCTCAAGGAACCTTGATTTTTTTCAGTGGGAAATATTATCTAGATGCCAGGGTCACTCACTGGTTTTTGGGTTGGACAGGATTTCTAGGCCTTTTCAGAAAATGGAGATACATAATACATTTTTTGTTTGCTTAAGACAAAATATACCATGAACTCTACTGATATTCCCAAATTCAAATTTAGTTTTGAAGAAGTTATGTAAACATCCTACAATTTTATATTTGTATTTCTCTTTTCTTTTTCTGAAAATCTTGGTTTCTAATGACATTAACAATTATCTATTTGTTTTATTCTATAATACAGTTTCAGAATAATAATTCTAATTATACTACTACTCACAATATAATTAGTAAAACACTTGAGGATAATTTTACAATTCTTTTTGTCCTTCAGGTACATCCCACTAAAAATTACAGTTAAATCAATGTGTTCTAAAGTCACTTTAATTCCTCTCCAGTGGCTATGTCACCAACTCAATATACAGTTAAGCTCATTTATTTCAGTCTGCTTTTGATTTTTAGGGATTACATTTTATTAATTTATTTATAATTATAGAAAACATTTACATGATTCCAAAGATAAATCTAAAAAACAAAACAGTGTACTATATTCAAAGAAGTCAAACCTTCATTCCTGTCCCCTCCAGCCTGTTTTCCCCTCCCCCAACCACTGGAAATTTAAAATTTATTTTTAAAAATTTAGTCTTCAATTAGAAAAATAGTCAGTTCTTGCTACTTATAGTACTTACGTTCTATAAAGAGCTGCGAACACTGAATTAGTGAACACTGAATCACTGCTCATAGGGAAAGCATACACTTAGGTTCCTGTGAACCTCTGGTCATAACATTTTCATCAATAGATCAATAAGTTACCTTGTATAATGTGTGTTTCTGTTTAAAGACACCTGATTTAATGTTGACTCATTAGCACTGAATACAGAGCAAACAGCACTGTAACTCAAACCTGAATGAAGCTTATCTAATGTGTACTTTCTCCTTAAGGCATATTATGGCCTTCTTGAGCTTAGGAACACACTAGACAGCACTTGGCACTATGCTTGGGACCATTTTTAAACAGCCAAATCACCAACAAAAAGCATAAATGTGAGAAATGTGGCACATATTGCAAACAAAAATTTGTTTACAATTTGAGCACCGAAACAAGAAGGCAGAGTGTCACCATGTTTGACCTCAGCTGGAGAAGTGTGTGTCAGGTCAACTCCAATTTTTTGCCACTCTGTACATTCTGAAATCCACAAATCACTGTAAACGCTTCACAAGTACTGATTTGGGGATTACAAATAAATTTAAGTAGGAGAATTCACAAAGTGGAGATCCATGAATAATGTGGCTTGGTTGCACACGTGCACGCACACACACACACACACACACTCTCTTCTCTCTCTCTCTCTCTCACTCACTTTGTGTCTCACAGCCTCCCCTTCTTAAAAAGTAGCATACTATAGGGAATTCCCTGGTGGTCCAGTGGTTAGGACTCAGTGATCCCGTAAGCCATGCTGTGTGGCCAAAAGAAAAAAAAAAGTAGCATACTATATATACTTTTGTCCACCTTGTTTTTTTTTCACCTCAGTGTTATGTATCTTAAAGAACTCTCCATGGTGGTACACATACAGTCCATACTGCCTGTTTTTTTTTCTGCTATAGAGTCCTCTATCAAGTGGATGCTGTTTCTTCAACTTGTACCATCTTTGTGGACATTTTCAGTCTTTTGCTGTTTATAAACACTGCTTCAATAAACAGCACTGCACATACATCTTTTGGTGTTTTGGGAACAGAATCCCAGAAGTGGGGTTGCTAGGTCAAAGGATGAATGCACATATAATTTTGCTAGATATTTTACTGTAAATTTCTTCAATGTATATTTCTAACATGACTCAGGCAAAGTAAGAGTTTGGTACAAAGGATCGAAATACTTATGCTACAAGAGTTGATGGAAAGTGTTGTTATTATTTAAAAGGAATTAAGTAACAAAAACTACTCAGTTAATAATGGTAAAACAATTATGTAAAAAGAATAAAATCAAACATGCTTTAAGCATTTTGAATGTTGAAACATTTCACCTTTCGGAGCGAGACTGTTCAACCAAAAGAGCAACTAAAGCTATCATTTTTTCAAGAGCAGCTGGCCTGTATTTTTCTTCTGCCAGAGAGAGTATATCTTCTTCCTCCTCCTCTTCTTCCCCTTCTTCCTCTGACAACACTTCAACTTGAGGCTAGAACATAACACAATTCATTTTTAATATATTATTTTCTAACATTATGTTGAGAGAAAAGAGCTTGATTGTCTCACAAAACAATGCAGGGTAGACAGTAGCATGTATCCATGGAAGCATGTATCAGGAGCATGTATCATGAAAAATAACCACTCAAAGGCCTAACCTTATTTAAAAGTCTAAACCACATTCAGGACAATTCTAGATTTAATAGGCAGAACTGTAAAGAACAATAATTCCCAATACTGTATTTACCTTACCTAAAGATATAAATTCTTTAATAATAAATTTTTTTTCTTATAGGCAAGCTCTTTGGAAGATAAATCAGGAACAAAATTCATATGAGTATGATAAAATGGTATTTCATATTTAATAAAAATACCAGTTACACAAATTAAGGAATCCATATTTGCAGTTTTCAGATAATCCAAACAGTAGGTATTTCAAAGAGATACTCATTTGGGGTTTGAAATGCAACACTGCAAAGATTTTATGATCTAACAAAGCAAAAGAAAAGCAGTCTAAATAAGTAGCCATCTAGGTTGAAATTAGATAATAACAGTACGTATCTGGAGAACCATTACAGCACAGTGGCTAACAGTTTCATTTAGGAGTCTAACCAAGGATCAAAGCCTAACTCACTGTGATCTAAAACAAGTTAACTTCTTTATGCCTCAAGTTCCCCATCTGTAAAATGGAGATAACAACAGTACTTACCTCTTAGGGTTACAACAAGGATTAAATAAGATAGAGCAAATAGAGCATTCAATCCAATGTGGTCATTACAGACAACACAAAATTGATGTAATAGTTTTAATATTATGAATTGAATTTTTGGAAGACTGACAGACTTAATATAGCAAAGGGCTTTAAAAATATGGCCAGCAAAAATGTTCACCAAAACACAAAATGCTACTGTAAGACCCTAAAGCAGGTGATGGCCATTTTGCCGAAATTTATTTGCTTTGATCCAGGGCCATACCAGTGAAATTTATCACTTGACTGTTTCTTCTCTTGCTATATCCACTAAAAATATCAACCAAACTTAGACCCTTAAAATCATTTAATATCAGGGCTGGAAGGGACTTCAAAGGAATCCAGTATCTTTCTATGATGCAAACTTGAAAACATGGCCTCTAAATCCCTGATATGAGACAGAATTGTACTTACATTTTCAGGCCCTTTAGTTCCCATGTAAAAATGTACCATTGTAGATATGGCTTGCAGTGAAAGCAAAAACTGGCTCTAAAAATAAAAATATTGATTTAAAAATATAAAATAAAAACAATTAAGTTTTAAATACTGAAATAAGTACATAATACCAGAAATAAACAAGATATAGCCTCACCTCTTCTTCACCCATTTTGGCAAATTCGTAAAGGAAGGCAAAATATTCTGTAAGATGTTTACTGTGAGGCTTTACACCATGTTCCATGATTAATAACAGAGTTCTCACAAATCGAGTGACACATGAACGACCACCTATATCTTCTACTGAAGCATCCATATCATCAGACCTGAAAACACAATTTTATACATCTTAGAAAAAGTATGCAGTCTGGGGATAGATATTTTGGGAGGAGAAGTATTTTAAAAACCTGAATTTATCTCTTTCATCTTTGCAATAATGAATACCAATTACAATAATACAAAAAGTTGGATTCCAGTTATCATGTCTCGCTGAAATCAAAACAAAAAGACTAAGTCAAAGTTACTTGTAGAGGATTTTGAAAATGCAATTAAATAAAAATAAAACAAAAGTATTCCTTCTTGATTTATATTATTACAGATTATTTTTAAATAGGAGAACCTAAATATTTCAGTGTGGATATTTAAAAATACTTTGTAGGCAGATCATCAAAAAACTTAAAAATAAAATGTTCAGGGACTTCCCTGGTGGTCTGGTGGCTAAGACTCCGTGTTCCCAGTGCAGGGGGCCCGGGTTCGATCCCTGGTCAGGGAACTAGATCTCACATGCATGCTGCAATTAAGAGTTCGCATGCTGCAATGAAACTAAGACCCGGCACAGCCAAATAAATAAATATGTTAAATAAATAAATGAATGAATGAATGAATAAATAAATAAATAAATAAAGTTCAGTTCAAAAGGTATACTTCTTACCCATCTTCCATTCCTGGCTGTAGATAGAGATGAGCATGCACAGGTCTAAGTCTCTGAATCACATGGATACACAAACGCTGAAACATCTATAGATGAAAAGATAGGACAACCTAAGAGTCAACTCACATCAGGTAACAAAGACAATGAAAAATGAACACGATTAAAAATTCTGCTACCCTGGGCTTCCCGGGTGGCGCAGTGGTTGAGAGTCCGCCTGCTGATGCAGGGGACACGGGTTCGTGCCCCGGTCCGGAAAGATCCCACACACCGCGGAGCGGCTGGGCCCGTGAGCCATGGCCGCTGAGCCTGCGCGTCCGGAGCCTGTGCTCCGCAACGGGAGAGGCCCGCGTACCGAAAAAAAAAAAAAATTCTGCTACCCATTTATATTTTGCCCACAGATTATCTTTTGACATTCTAAAGCTTTCCTGGAGTCTCAACTACAGACTAAAGATAAAAGGTAGAGTTAGCTTGAAAAACAATTTTATAAGGGAAAAAGCAAAAACAAACTACAGGTTTCAGTAATAGAGATTACCAAATACAAAGCTTCATGAAACCTCCTTTACTAGTGGAGATACAGAGGAAAGAAAACTTGGCATCCATCTCTTTCAGAAGAGTGGAGTGGGGCAGGACAGCTGCTTATTAGAATTTCAATGACTAGGAGAAGGAAATGCAATTTAAGTTTATCCAAAAAATATGGATTAAGATATACAAATGGCCAATAAGCACACGAAAAGATGTTTACTATCATTAATTATTAAGCAAATGCAAACCAAAACTACAATGAGATACTACTTCACACCCATTAGAATGGCTAAAATTAAGAAAACAATAAACAAATGTTGAAGAAGATGTAGCAAAAACTGGAACCTTCACAGATTGCTGGTGGGAATGTAAACTGGTGCAGACATCATGAAAAAAAGTTTGGTAGTCCCTAAGAATGTTAGTTACAACCCAGCAGTTCACTCCTCTGTATATATCCAAAAGAACTGAAAACACATGTCCACACAAATATCTGTACACATATGTTCATAGCAGTGTTATTCAAAACAGCAAAGAAGTGGAAACATCACTAATGTTCATCAACTGCTGAATAGATAAACAAAATTTGGTATATAAAATATTACTTGGCAGTAAGAAGAAATAAAGTACAGATATAAGTCACAACATGGGTAAACCTTGAAAACATTGTTAAATCAAAAAAGCCAGTCACAAAAGACCACATACTGTGTGATTCTATTCAAATGAAATGGTGAGAATAGGCAAACCCACAGAGGCAGAAAGTATATTAATGGTGGCCAGGGGCTGAAGAGAATGGACAGGATAAAATGGAAGCGATTGCTCATAAGTATGGGATTTCTTTTGGGGGTGTTATAAAATTAGGTAGATGATGGTCACATATTTGGGAATATACTAAAAAACACTTAATTTTACATTTTGAAAAGTTTTGCTAAATTTTATGATATAAGAATTGTATCTCAATTATAACTGAAAGCATATTTCAGATTAAATTTTTGGTTTTGTGTCATAAATGCATATGTATTTTTCTTCCTTGTTAATTTTTCCAATGATTTATGAAAAACATATTGATTCATGTGACAGTTGAGAATCTGTCACAGAAATAAGTTATACACTATTCATTTAACTTTCAAGGCCATTACAGTACCCTACCATGGTTAGAATACCTAAGGATCTGAAAAAGAATCAGTACAACTCATACATCAAAGTAGGATCTGAGAAAATAGGCAGTTACAACTATCTTCCTATAACCAGGAAATGTGAATGATTTTAATCAGTTGACTGGAAATGATAGCTGATTTGCCAAAAGAAGGTGGTGAAAATAAGAGCAAAATGACTTTTGTGATAAGAGGTCGATCTTTTCAAATTACTTCCAATGCTGGGTTAAAATATATTCACAGGCAAATTCCGAACAATTAACTTGAAAGCCACTTCTTTTCCAAATAAATTTTTTCTTACCTGTCTCACAATTTGATTAGGGCACTTAATTAGTATCTGCATTGGCCACCAATCATCATCAGCCATGCGGTCCAAAAACCACTGTAAGTAAATAGTGTGATTTTAACATTCAATCAATACTTGTCAATTGGGATAAAAATCACACAAAGATTTTAATTCTAGTTGACATCTGAATTCTTTTAAATTCTTACCAAAAAAGATTCTTCAATTGGTAGAAAGTGTAAAATCTAAAATGTCTAAAGTCATAATCAAGGTCATCTCAATACAGAATTCCATGGATGCCATTTACATTATAGTGTAGAACCTACATGATGACAACCTGCAGTTCTTAATAAAGTCAAATACTATTTTCCTCTTAGACTTCATAAATGTCACACTGCAGAATTTTTTGTTCCTATTAATAATATACGATCTGAGTATGATAAACTTTCTGTTTAAAACCAATTTATGTTCTGTTGATAACAAAAAACACTCTTCTTTAGGCTAAGACAATTTCCCATTAATTTCAAGATATCTCTTAATCACATATTTAACTTCTCTATTGAACTGTACTGCCTATTTATGCACACACATAATTACTGACAACTGTAGAGAATTTTAACTCCTTGATAGAGTTCCAGAGGCAAATCCTTAGCGAAAATACTGAAGTCGCAACTTTATTAAAAAAAACAACAAAAACAAAAAAAATTTATGACTTAATCAAGCTTCTGCATCTACTGAACAGTTTTTTTTGTTTGTTTGTTTTTACTGAATAGTTTTTGAAAAATCATGAAGGGGGAAGGGAATAGAGGAATATGTTAAATAACACGCAAAGGATGCACTAGATCAAAGCCAGCATGTGGAAAATCCTGCAGAACAAATGAGAATGTGGTACAGGGGGGAAAAAAAAAAAGAAGGTAACCACAGTTGCTCCTTGGTATGGAGCCCCAGCATACACGAAAATCTGCAGATACTCAAGTCCCATAGTTGACCTTCTGTATCTTAGGTTCCTCCACATCCTCGGATTTAACCAACCACAGATTGTACGGTACTGTACGTACTTACTGAAAAAATCTGTGTATGAGTGGATCCACACAGTTCAAACCCGTGTTGTCCACGGGTCAACTGTATTATAGATGAAAAGAGATTTACAAGACAAAAGCAAAATGTGGACCTTGTTTCAATACTAATTCAAACAAACCGACTGAAAAAAATTAAAAACAAAATCTTTCTAAAAACCTTCTACATATGAAAAAATCTTCAACTAACTTCATCTATTGTACACTATGCTGCTGTCTCCCACTTCTGGGAATTTATAAGACCTGCATTCCTAGAAAGGTACACACCACTCCGGGAGATCATCACAAATGATAAACGATAGTAAGATGGCAATATGGCTAAGTGTTTATTACCTGTGTGCATACTATCCTTAGGGATGTATGTTTCTCTTATAATGTAATATGGGAAAAGATAAAATAGGACATAAACTGATCTACTGGGATATATGCAATTTTTCTCAGAGGGGGAAGGGAGATATGCATTTTTCAGTATTTTCTAGTAGCATACAAAAGTAGTTAAGAAATATCTGGTACAGTTCTGAATTTTCTATACTTTTTCCTTCCAATACATGAGGGGGGGAACCCAAGGATTTTTAAGTAACTTAAAAATCAATTATTTAATCAATGTAATGAATTTGATACATTAATTATAAATTTCTCTTGGCAATCAAGTAATTTTAGGAACAACTTACACTGGCTCCCTATGATTTATAATAGATAAAACAATTTTGTTATATCATCTAAGTTAAGAATAAAAGAAAACAAGAAAGTGAATCTTAAGCTATGCATTGTTTGTTGAATCATTCACCTCACCTCACAAGCTGCTTGGCTATTATTAAATTGTTTGGTCAACAGTTCAATCCACTGAAGCATTGTGGGCTAAAAAAGAAAAAGAAGTTACTGAAGGTATTAGGTGATATCTGGGGCTTCCCTGGTGGTGCAGTGGTTAAGAATCCACCTGTCAATGCAGGGGACACAGGTTCAGGCCCTGGTCCGGGAAGATCCCACATGCCGCGGAGCAACTAAGCCCATGTGCTCCAACTACTGAGCCTGCGCTCTAGAGCCCACGAGCCACAACTACTGAAGCCCGTGCTCCACAACAAGAGAAGCCACCACAATGAGAAGGCTGCGCACCACAATGAAGAGTAGCCCCTGCTCACTGCGACTACAGAAAGCCCACGTAGTAACGAAGACGCAACGCAGCCAAAAAAAAAAAAAAAAAAAGATATGATAAATGACATGAATGGCACAAAAGTTTATGAAATAGAACACATACCTTTTCTTTTGAATGAATAAATGTCTCTAGGACAAAGGAAGTGCTTAACTGCAAGAAAAGATAAAATTAAGCAAAAAAGATTTAATTATTTTAAAGTCACCAATTTTGAAGAAATTACCTAAGTCTATACATATATTACCTTTGCTGTCATTAAGGACACAGCTTTAGGATCTGGTAATGTACTGGGAATACAACTACACAACTGCCACATAAACCTAGAATTTGAAAACAATAGGTTAAAATTCTTACAAAATAAGATTTTTTAAAAGTGTTAACAAAAAAATCTTACTAAATCTGCCAAGCTTACCCAAAATATGTATGTTCAAAAATGTTTTTGTCTTGAAGAAACTGCATGTTATCATGCCAAATCCACTGAAGAAAAAAATGTTAACATTAGACATCAGAAAGCATTTGCTTCATAACATTTTACCAATATTTTTATTAGACAAAATAAGACTTGCTCTAGAAGAAACAAAAAGTATACATGCACTTAAATTCATGTTGACTTTTTTCCAGGTAAATGGAATATGGAAGTAGTTACTAAACCTAATCCAATTTATCATTACTTATCTGGTTACCTCAAGCAATCACGTTGTTTCTTTTTTTTTCAATTTATTTATTAAAATTTTGAAAGTAAGAACTCTGAAATCCCATCTGTCTGAAGAGCAAATATGTAATGAATAAAATTATGTTAACATTGATAACATACATGAAAACTATGGTAGGCTGATATTCTGGTAACAACAGGTTATGAAAGACAGGTTTATGTTTAAAAACTGGCAAAATAGGGCTTCCCTGGTGGCGCAGTGGTTGAGAGTCCGCCTGCCGATGCAGGGGACACGGGTTCGTGCCCCGGTCCAGGATGATCCCACATGCCGCGGAGCGGCTGGGTCCGTGAGCCATGGCCGCTGAGCCTACGTGTCCAGAGCCTGTGCTCCGCAACGGGAGAGGCCACAACAGTGAGAGGCCCACGTACCGCAAAAAAAAAAAAAACTGGCAAAATAAGGGACTTCCCTGGTGGCACAGTGGTTAAGAATCTGCCTACTAATGCAGGGGACACAGGTTCATGCCCTGGTCTGGGAAGATCCCACATGCCAGAGAGCAACTAAGCCCGTGCACCATAACTACTGAGCCTGTGCTCTAGAGCCTGCGAGCCACAACTACTGAAGCGCACGTGCCTAGAGCCCGTATTCCGCGATGAGGAGCCACCACAATGAGAAGCCTGCACACCGCAATGAAAAGTAGCCCGCACTCGCTGCAACTAGAGAAAGCCCGCGTGCAGCAACGAAGGCCCAACGCGGCCAAAGATAAATAAAAAATTTTTTAAAAAAGAAAACAATGTGAAAAAGAAATTCATGTTTACTTACAGATCCTGTATTTATTGAAAAAAAAAAACCCAAAACCATGTGTAAGTGGACCCTCACAGTTCAAGCCTGTGTTGTTCAAATGCCAACTGTACATCATTAAGGTTTTATGTAAAATTTCATTTTATTTCACATGTGGGTGGCTATCTTTAAATACTGTTGGGTCCTCATCTACAACATGGTGTACATCTGAATACCCTGGGGACACAAAGTCTTGCACATAATGATGATTATAATCTATTTTATTTTGCTATTATGATAGCAGTTGAAATAAATCTTTGTATAAATAGGTGAGTTTAATAGCTTGGCATCTAGTGACGCATCTAATTCTGCTGGTAAACCTAAATTAGAGGGTTTGGAAGAAGATAATATTCTTGGCTCTTTATCAGTAAATTACAGGTAGGCAAGATACCATTAAAAGTGTTTGGGGGGCTTTCCTGGTGGCGCAGTGGTTGGGAGTCTGCCTGCCAATGCAGGGGACACGGGTTCGTGACCCGGTCCGGGAGGATCCCACAGGCCGCGGAGCGGCTGGGCCCGTGAGCCATGGCTGCTGAGCCTGCGCGTCCGGAGCCTGTGCTCTGCAACGGGAGAGGCCATGGCAGTGAGAGGCCCACGTACCGCAAAAAAAAAAAAAAAAAAAAAAAAAAAGTGTTTGAGGAACAAAATCCACTCAGTTTTAAGACTTGACCACAATAGTGCAAATATCAATCAGTCAGAGAGTAAAAGTTTAATTGTCTACATGGAAGAGTACACTTGTATCAGGTATACCTTTCTGGAGATTTTTTTTTTTTACTTTTGGCCGAGTCAGTTTACAACAATGACACAACATACATTGAGTGTGCACACTTTTTAGAAACCCCTAACATTATCACGTAACTACATTATGAAACGAAGAGAGCTCATTACTACAAATGAGACACATATTAAAATATATATAATACATATTTTAAATGCATTTAAAATACACTGTACGCTTGTGTATAATATGAAGCGTAAGAAAAGGAACATTCACAGTCCTACCACCCAATCCAAGAATATCACCAACCATACAAGTTAATTGTGAGCTTGAGCTTATTCCATCAACCATTTTTACCTTTCTTATTTTTCTTCAGTGTTACTAATAATTGTTTTCCACTCCCTTTAATCTCTTTCAGTTTACATTCACCTGTTGTATGTCAGTATTACCGAGACTATTTGTGAAGAGGGTTAAGGTCTACCTCGGATTACAGATACTAATGATGCTGTTTATATAGCCTGCTTTTATATTCTAGAACTAATACTTGCATAAATACTTAACATGCTTTTAAATTGTTGCTAAAGTTAAATTAACTCATACCTCTAGTAATTCAGATGAAACATCAAATTTGTATTCTTTGCCATTTTCTTCCTCTGGTTCCATGCGTTTGTAAAACAGCATATAAGCACTGTGTGTCTTTTAAGAGGGAAAAAAAAGTATATTTTCATTTTGACATAGTATAACTATAAAAGTAGATAACATGGAAGTCAGAAAACAATGTACAATTATACATGAAAGAAATGGTTACCTTTTCGAAGGAGAAATCCATAAATTTATCTGTAACAGAATCATAGGTCTTGGTCTGTTTAAAAAAATGAAAGTTTTCCTTCTTTAAGAAATGGGTACACTCAGCTATATTTATATATAAAATACTTTATAAATAGCTATTTTATACTTTATAGCAACTTTGTAAATAGTTCTCAAATAGCATTATATTCAGAAAAATCTTTAATAGAAGTTTTTGGATAGGAGTAGTACTTTAAAAAAAAGATTCAAAACATTTTTAAGGTACTTTACCATCAATAATATAAAGCTTAATAAAATGGACTTGCAATCTGAAAAACTACTTTTTAAATAAATCTTTATTGGAATATAATTGCTTCACAATACCTTGTTAGTTTCTGTTGCACAACAAAGTGTATCAGCCATATGCATACAGACAACCCCATATCCCCGCCCTCATATCCCCTCCCTCTCGAGCCTCCCTCTCATCCTCCCTATCCCACCCCTCTAGGTCATCGCAAAGCACCAAGTTGATCTCCCTGTGCTATGCTGCTGCTTCCCACCAGCCAACTATTTCACATTCAGTAGTGTATATATGTTGACGCTACTCTCACTTCGCCCCAGCTTCGCCCTCCCACCCCATGTCATCAAGTCCGTTCTCTATGCCTACCCCTTTATTCCTGCCCTGCAACTAGGTTCATCAGTATTATTTTCTTTTTTTGATTCCATATATGTGCGTTAGCCTACAGTATTTGTTTTTCTCTTTCTGACTTACTTCATTCTGTATGTCAGAGTCTAGGTCCATCCACCTCACTACAAATAACTGAATTTCATTTTTTTTATAGCTGAGTAATATTCCATTGTATATATGTGCAACATCTTCTTTATCCATTCATCTGTCAATGGACATTTAGGTTGGTTCCATGTCCTGGCTATTGTAAACAGTGCTGCAATGAACACTGTGATGCATGTCTCTCTTTTTTTTTTTTGGCAGTACGCGGGCCTCTCACTGCTGTGGCCTCTCCCGTTGCGGAGTACAGGCTCCGGACGTGCAGGCTCAGCGGCCATGGTTCACAGGCCCAGCCGCTCCGCGGCATGTGGGATCCTCCCGGACCGGGGCACGAACCCGTGTCCCCTGCATCGGCAGGTGGACTCTCAACCACTGCGCCACCAGGGAAGCCCTGGTGCATGTCTCTTTTTGAATTATGGTTTTCTCAGGGTATATGCCCAGTAGTGGGATTGCTGGGTCATATGGCAGTTCTATTTTTAGTTTTTTAAGGAACCTCCATACTCTTTTCTATAGTGGCTGTATCAATTTACATTCCCACCAGCAGTGTAGGAGGGTTCCCTTTTCACCACACCCTTTCCAGCATTTATTGTTTCTAGCTTTTTTGATAATGGCCATTCTGACCGGCATGAGGTGATACCTCACTGTAGTTTTGATTTGCATTTCTCTAATAATTAGTGATGTTGAGCATCTTTTCATGTGCCTCTTGGCTGTCTCTAAGTCTTCCTTGGTGAAATGTCTATTTAGGTCTTCCGCCCATTTTCTAACTGGATTGTTTGGTTTTTTTTGATATTGAACTCCATGAGCTGTTTTTATATTTTGGAGATGAATCCTCTGTCTGTTGTTTCATTTGCAAATATTTTCTCCCATTCTGAGGGTTGTCTTATTGTCTTCTTTATGGTTTCCTTTGCTGTGCAAAAGCTTTTAAGTTTAATTAAGTCCCATTTGTTTATTTTTGTTTTTATTTCTGTTACTCTAGGAGGTGGGTCAAGAAAGATCTTGCTGTGGTTTATGTCAAAGAGTGTTTTTCCTATGTTTTCCTCTAAAAGTTTTACAGTGTCTGGTCTTACATATAAGTCTTTAATGCATTTGGAGTTTATTTTTGTGTATGGTGTTAGGTAGTGTTCTAATTTCATTCTTTTACATGTAGCTGTCCAGTTTTCTCAGCACCACTCATTGAAGAGGCTGTCTTTTCTCCATTGTATGTTCCTGCCTCCTTCGTTGTAAATTAGGTGCCCATATGTGCCTGGGTTTACCTCTGGGCATTCTATCCTGTACCATTGATCTATATTTCTCTTTTTGTGCCAGTACCATACTGTCTTGATTACTGTACCTTTTGGTATAGTTTGAAGTCGGGGAGCCTGATTCCTCCAGCTACATTTTTCTTTCTCAAGATTGCTTTGGCTATTCGGGGTCTTTTGTGTTTCCATATGAATTGTAAGATTTTTTGTTCTAATTCTGTGAAGAATGCCATTGGTAGTTTGATAGGGATTACACTGAATCTGTAGATTGCTTTGGGTAGTATAGTCATTTTCACAATATTGATTCTTCCAATCCAAGAACATGGTATATCTCTCCATCTGTTTGTGTCATCTTTGATTTCTTTCATCAGTGTCTTACAGTTTTCTGAGTACAGGTCTTTTACCTCCGTAGGTAGGTTTATTCCTAGGGATTTTTATTCTTTTTGTTGCAATGGTGAATGGGATTTTTTCCTTAATTTCTCTTCAAATATATAAAACTTAATAAAGTGGGCATGCAATCTGAAAAACTACCTTTTCAAAGAAGAGTTTTGCACTGTTTACTTGTTTATCTTTTCTTTTTTTTTTTTCTGAGGAAATATTCTAGGAATAACATCTAGAGATGCAATAGATTTAGTTATGGCTTCAATGGTAACTCATTATTTCCTTCCTTCTTCTACTCATTTTCCAAGTGTTAGGTATTTGTCTAATTTTCCTTTTCTATTCAGAATAGTACATAAGAGCATCAAAGAGCAGTTAAGAAAGTCTTTTCATTAAAATCCAGAATGTGACCAGTTATTTCACAATAAACATGGCTATTAAAGGGAAATATAACTTTATCTGAGTTTCTTTATGAAATAGAAATTACTTTTTAATACTTGTGAGAATCAACAGGCTATTTTTAAAGTTTTCAGAAAATTGGTACTAGGGTAAACTGCATATGAAGAAGTGAAATTATTATAGCACTACTCCAACCTAATTGTCTTTTCTTATATCTTAACTGACAATTACAAAACAGATAATCTTTTTCTATCCTGTCACCAGTAATAACTAGGTTGTTGCCTCTGTTATTGAAAGCACTAAAGGAACAATCTTTAAAGTTTAGCTTAAGCCAACTTCCTTGTCAAAGATTTCTCATAGTAAGTACTTACTCAATAAAGTAATTATTCAATAAAGAGTAATTTCTTTCTGTTCTAATCCCAAAGCATTTAAGTAAACAACTTATTTAATCATGATGTCTTGTGGAAATGTAATTCAATTCCTATACTATTATTTTTCAATTGTAAGTCTTAACCCTTCTTAATCAGACCCTTTTAATCAGTTGAAGAAATAGTAATTTAAAATATATTTTCAAAAAAAAATATTTTCCAGTGTCTGGTATATGCTCCAAACATACTAAACTATACTAAACAACAAAAAAAATACATTTTAGATTTAATTATAGGAATTAGGAGAAAGTTACATGACTCTGCTATTGGATTTTATGATACTGCAAAGCACTTAGAAAGTCATGAACCATTTATAACTTTTGAATAAAACTTACCGTCATCTCTCCACCAAAACATTCAGAAGCAAGTTGAGCAGAATCAAAAGGTTTTACCTCAGCATCATTAAAAAGATACCTAAAGCAGAGCATATAGTATTGATCAAGTATATATGTAATATATCTGTATTGTGCCTCTTTTTAAAATATTTAGATTACATTCTAATATATTACAAATATTGATCAAACTTATTAATATGTGGTAAATTCTAACTAAGCTCTTGTTTCGACAATTCTAATCCACTAGAAATTGGGAATATAATTTCACAACATAGTCATAACCACCTTAAAATCTGATAGATCTATTCATAACCTCAGAGTAACAAAAGAGTTCATAAAAGCAAGGAATAAAAAGTTTGCATAACTTTCTAACATGTAAAGCTATCGGACAGAAAACATTAAGAGTTTGGAAAACTTACAACGATAAAGATGCCATTTCAAAATTTATATTCAAATGGACAAAAAAAAGTAAAGATACCATGGATATGATGGTTTAAAGAGTGAGAAATATTTCAACGAAACTGTTCTATTAAGTGCAGATCAATTTACCAATGTACACTTTGTTCACAGCAATATCCCCAATATTTAGAACAATGTCTAGCACATCAATAGTCTCTATACATGAGACTTTATTCAACAACATCCAAGGACCAAAAACCAGCTATTAAGGACTGATTGAATGACTTCCAGCCATTAACTTGATGAAAGATGATAAAAAGAATGTGTGTCAGAAGGGAAAGGTAAGGTGAAGAAAATTGAGTATGCAGGTTATTTTCTAACTGGAATACATAAGGACTTTGTGGCCACCCTATAAAAGGCATTCAGTTAACAGTTCTGGAATAAGTGAACACAGGTAGGTAAGATTTGGAAGGTGCAATATTGTCTGTGAATCTAAAGTTGTGTGCCAAACTTTGAGTGTATTCATTTTTCTTAGGCGAGAATTTATCAAATTCTCAAAAGAGTCTGGAGATGTATAAAGTTTAAGGATGGATTCATATTGTCTTTTGAAAGCTTTCATTTAAACATTTTATGTGCCCCCTTTCCCAACTATAAAGTTTTTAGAAAACTAAAATCCGAAAACGTATCTCAAGAAGAAAACTATCATAAGCTTATATTTTAAAAACAGAAGAAGAAAGATTTTTTTAAATCCCAAGAATAAAATATTTAAAACTCACCATTTATTGTTTTTATAAGCATGTGGATTGACTATATCTCTAATGAAGCTGTAATAGTGTCCACCATCTGCTGTTCCTGTGTGAACAGTCACTCCTATCAAGTCATACTCATAGCTCTCTGTGTCTTTTGAATGATCACTGACTTCCTTAAAACCTGGAATGATTTACATAAAATAATGGCAATAATTTTGAAAACTGCACACAGTGACATCTTAGAATCACTTTATATACTAAACTTTATGCACAGAAATAGGCACAGATACTTTATATATTCAAATAGGTACAAAACAATCCTATATGCTAGTCATTCACCATTCATAGCCTACAATTTTAAGGAACATTTACACAAATCACTGGAAAAACAACCATGTGTCAGTGCGTAACTAGGGACAATCTCCATGTAATATGTAAATGTAAAATATATTCTTTTTGCTTAATCTGGCTCTTCCTTTTGAAATAGATAAATCTGAATGAAGCATTTTGTATTACCTTTATTAGGAGCAGGCAAACGCAAGATCTGAAAAGTATTAACATATTTATGCCTGTTAGTCTCATGCTAAGGAAAATGGAGCATTGTACTGGCAGCATGCTTCCAACTGTTTTCCCAGTTAATAGAAAACACTATGTATTAGGAGCTTTATGTAGACAGAAACAAAATAAACAAAACATATACTTCCCACCCACAGAGATTTCAATTTGAAAAGTTATTACAAGAGATATTAAGAAAAAACTCCAGAAGATGTATGATTTACGATCTGTATTTCCATCATCACAAAAGGAAAGGTATAATCAGAAGCAAATAAGTGAGAGCAGATTTGGTTAACCTGAGTGCACAGTCTAACCTGAAAACTGAAGCAACAATTAGGTGAAGAGGAGGAAATGGCTGAGAGTGTCAGAGCAGTGACTGAGGAGTTTGGATGTACTAGAATCTGACTCTGAATGCATCACTTGTGGCTTAATAAATTCCTTTATCTTGGCATAAATTTTTGGTATTTCCACACATGGAGACATTATGAAAAACACAGTGAGGCAGTTACTATGCAGTCTTGCTATAATTTTACAAATGGTTTGAAAATGTTCTAAAAAGTAGGATGTATATATACAATGCCAACTTCTTAACTTTGTCTCTATTTTCAAACTTACCTCTTCTACCTCATTTCCTGTAACTTCTAAACATACTGCAATTCTAACTTTAAAGTTCCCTCCCTTAACCCTGTATCACTTCACAGCCACAGTCACCATTCTCTCTCTTCAAAGAAAGATATGTTCCTCTCTTGAAAGAGTAGCCCACACTCATTGTTTATACTTCTCAGCTCCCATTTAGTGAGAGTAAAACATTTACTGGATGCTCATTAAGTGCCCGGCAATGCAGTATAAATATTAAAATATGGTTCTCTTTCTTATAACTTATAATATGGTGGCTCTTCAAATCTTAAAAATTTACATCAGCATAACTTTCTATACAAACAAAACATTGCCAGGACTCTTATGTAAAATGGAACTTCTCTTGGCTAAAGAAGAATGGAAAAGGTATGAGCTGGCCCTATTCTGCTTTCTTCTCTCCTCTCACCTATTTCCATTCCTCATCATGGTCCTTGGGACATACACACAGATGTTCAAAAATCACTGGTCTTATGGACGTAATAATAGCAATTTGGAGGTAACTACTTACCAACCAAGTGCCATTTTAAATTCGCTGCAATCCACCTTCCTACTGCAACACCCAAATTAAATTGGTCTGATAACCAGAGATCTTCAACATGTTAGATAATTTTCCCTCATGGTCTCACTGGAACTGTTCCTTTTCTTTATTTAGTATTCAATACTCTGACCACACTCCCTCCTTCTTGAGATCCTGAAATACTGATCCCACTATTCACCTAACTGATCAAGCCAGAAACCTTTCTTGACTTCTCCTTCCTCTAGTAGTAGACTGACTAAACTGTAAGCTTCATAGGGGCAGAGACCTTGTTCTTTGTTGTCACTATATTCCTATTACTATAATAGCAAATTAAATAGTGGATAGATGTTCAATAACTTTGTTTGATTCATTTATTCATTCAATCATCAAGTTCTACTAACTCTATCGCCATGTGCTTCTCTCCAACCTTACTGGTTGGTATGCTTTCTCATCTGTGCTACTATTACTGTGGTTTACCATAACAGCCTCCCCACACTCCTTTTATCATCCTCTAATCCATTTCTATTGTTATAGTCAGAATAACCTTTTCCAAGATCCCACCTGGTTATCTCAGTTCCCTGCTTAAAATTTTCCAATGGTTTCACATTGAAATAAAAATCAAAATTATTAACATGGCTTACAAAAAAACTAATCTGGCTGCCACCCTTTTGCCTATCTCATCAACCCCCTAATCAGCCCCCTGCCCCCCACTAGAGTTTCTCCACTCCTCTCACTCTAGCTCTTACTCAGGCTCTGCTTAAATGTCACCTTCTCCTGAAAGCCCTCCCTGATTCCCCTCAATCTGTGATACATTCACTATTTGACAACACTTCATGTTTATAATTCCTTGTTTAATATATGCCATGCCCAATAGACTTAAGTTCTTCAAGGGCAGGAACCATGTTTATCTCATTCACTTGGAAAGGTGCCTAGAACACACTCCTAGTAGATACAAAACGTTTACGGGCCAACTGACTGAATATGCCATATTGTCTTTAAAAATATTCTCCTTTATAAGATTCAGTTTGATTTTGTTAAATGTGTAGTTGATTACAACTTTATAAATATGACTATCTTGTCATGAAGACTTACAATAAACATAGGCAAGAGAAAGATTTTCCATTACCTTCTTTCCTGTCACTCTTTCGCATAAGAAAATCTTCTGTATAGGGTGTCATATCCAAACGTAATGGGAAGGAAAAATGTGTGTTCACTTTCTCTTTCATCATTGTGACCATATTAAATGTATACCTCATAGTATTGAAACTCAGAATCCGAGGCAATTTCTTAAAACATGCTCTGAAAGACAAGAACAAGATTTGTTAAAAATTATCTTTCAGAAGTACTCTAGCTATTATCAATTACATTTACACTACACTTATTTCAATATTCAATTCAGAGTAAATAATAAATAGTACTCTAAATCATGCTCTTATTAAATCTATCAATCAATCAACCTATCTATCTATCTATCTATCCCCCTCTTACATGACTTTTTCCATTCTGAAAGGACTTTCCTGTGTCTAGAGAGGAAAACAAATGAAAAACCTACAGGGGACTATGGTATATGCCATGATGAAGCTATGAAAGGTGCTACGGAAGCATAAAAAGGAGTCACATCATATTTCAAAGGCAAGGAGGTTTTTGGTTCAGAGTTTTCTTTTCCACCTTAAATAAGCATTTATTTTTGTACAGCAGAATTGCAAAGCCTGACTGTATCATTTACTAGATACATGACCCTAAAAAAGTTACTTAACCTCTCAGAGCTTAATTCCTGATTTGTAAATGGAAGTTAAAGTGCCTACTTTTAGAATGCTTTTAGAATGCTGCCTGGCAAACAGCGTTCAACGAGTGTTGCCTCATACTTTTAGAATGCTGCCTGGCAAACAGCGTTCAACGAGTGTTGCCTCATATTACAGCCACAATAATAACATTACCTAATTGATTACCTAAATCATATGGTATGACTTACTGCTAGTTCAGGTTTAAAAAAACTTTTTTTCAGTTTAAACAAAATATACTTAAAAACTTGGATTTATGAAAAATATGAATTTCAGGGAATAATTCTTCAGTGTATATAGGATTTATAACAAAATTTGTTTAAAGCAAGAGCTTAGTTTCTCTTTTAAATAGGAAATTTAGGGAGTTGAGGAAGGTAGGGGAAAGATGTCACAAGCAGATGGAATAAGAAGTCTAAAAATTCATCATTATTGTTTATTTGGGAGACTGGTAAATGATGAGGTTACGAAGTATAAAGAAGTCAAGATATGAAGGGCCTTGTGTATAATGTTAAGAGTATGAACTTTACCCTGACAGCTAAGAATCACTAAAGGACTTGTGGAGGGCAGTGAAACCATGCATTAAGATATAAACAGATCTGAAGAGATGACCTGAATCTAACCAGACTACTTCTCTGCCTTTGTAGTTCCTAGTAACGAACTACATAAGATGCTCTTTCAATCTAATTTCAATGTTCATCGGTAGGACTGAAACATCTTTACCCAACCAACTACTCTGTCCTAAACCAAGCATCTTATGGTTGGCTCTTAAGAAAAAACATCTCTCACTTTACAGATTCAGAGGTCTTCAGTTCATGAGTAGACTCTTTATCATGCCCCACTGAGTGCACGGCAGAGAGCTAAGCAATCATATAGACCTTGGTAAGTATTGCTTAATAAAAAGGAAAAAAAAAATCTGAAAAGATTTAAGAGTGCCTGAAAGTTTACTTGCATAACTGAATGAAAAATTGCTGCATAAGAATGAGTTCCAAGCAGCTGACCATAACCTTAATCACATAATTTTCATAAAAGTTTAACATTAATTTATCCTAAGTTTGTGTTTTACTTCTATTTGATGATTTATCAAAATGACGAAAATTACGTTTCAAAAAGCATACCTTTTTTCAGCTCGTACTTTCTTCCCGCAATGAGAACAAGTATACATGTTGTCACCTTCTAAAGTATCTTTAATAGTAACTTCATCAAGAGATTCCTGTGTATAAAACCACACTTAAGAGTTTCACATTATTGTTTACAGCATGCAAAAATACAAAAAGCATTAATTACAATTTGGGCAGAATGCACAGAGGAAAACATTTTTTTAAAAAAGCAAATGCTTAAATTTAGTAAAAATATTGACAAGGTGCTCTGAATCTTACTACATTTAAAAAAAACTCAAGTATTTAAATTTTGATTGGGAAAAATCAGCTTTGTGATCTACCTTTAATTTTTATTTGAGTAGCATCACAAGAAGAAAATAGGTGAAAATGTGAAAGTTAATTTTCTCCTAAGGTAACAAACATAAGCCTGCTATACACAAATAGTTAAAAGAAGAAAAAAAATTAAAAATATATACAACATTACTCACATAAATGTTCTTCATATCAGCCACCTGGCACCTCACGGTGTAAAACTCTTCAGCTGTCTGACTAACATGTTCACAATCCTAGTCAATCAATAGTCAAAAATTGGTAAATTATAATAAGCTAAAATATACATTAAGATTTCCAAAAAGCAAAGAACAGGGAGAATACTTACCAAGGATACAACATTGTTTGTAATTACACCTCCAAACAAACTTTTGACAGTATTTTTCTTTAAAAAAAATACAAACGGAAGTCAGTAATTTAAAATTAAGCAAATCTGTGAAAATTTCCAAGAAACTTGAGTGTTCTGGTACTAACCAGTTCTGGAGACATTTCTTCAATTTTAGTAATCAGATCAGTAAAAAACTCAGTCATATCTTTCTGCTCCCCAGTGTTCAGAGGCTGCTTATCCATGGTGTATGTTTTACAAAAGGGTCTAGGATTATATGCTTTGCATTCACTCTCCTGTGAAAGAAAAGGCAGGTGGTGAGGAGGAGGATTATAAAACAATCAAATAAATCTAGATCTCAAATAAAAATAAAAATTATCACAAGGTTATTGAATGAACAACAAAGAAACAGGTAGTAAATCTACAAAGAAATTATGAAAATGCTCTCTTCTATTTCATTTCTGTTTGATTCTCATTGCCTTTTCAGTTTAATAGTCTCGGTGCCAGAAGATGCTTAAATGACCGCAAGTTAAGAAATTTTTATTTTTTAAGCCTAGGAATTTCTAGGAAGAAATTTGGGATTCAAAGCATGGAGGTTTGTATTGTGAAGCATAAAATACAAAGCCTTTGCAGGGTGCATAAGTTCTCCTATCAACTGAACCTTGGTTTAGTAGTAGTTTAAAATAGCAGTAAAAGTGCTTTGCCAGTTCAAATACCATGTTCCAACTCTGTTAAAAGGAGATTATAAGTGGAATCAAGGGATAACTGACAAACCTTTTTATTTTGTTAAAAATCTCATTTATGGGCTTCCCTGGTGGCGCAGTGGTTGAGAGTCCGCCTGCCGATGCAGGGGACACGGGTTCATGCCCTGGTCCGGGAAGGTCCCACATGCCGCGGAGCGGCTGGGCCCGTGAGCCATGGCCGCTGAGCCTGCGCATCCGGAGCCTGTGCTCCGCAACGGGAGAGGCCACAACAGTGAGAGGCCCGCGTACGCAAAAAAAAAAAAAAATCTCATTTATTAAGTCTCACAAGCTGAAATACATGGTTTGAATAAATATGGTAAGATCTTTGTCCTCCAAATTCTAATAGGTGAGATAAGTAACTTTCAATACAAGTGCTGGTACAACAGAATTATGGTGACATGGAGATACTCTGTGGAATTTTTGGTCTCTTAGAGGACAGCCTTTCTCAAAAAAACCAAGTTGATTCCTGAAGGATGATAAATGGAAGAAAATGGAGAAGAGTACTATTGGAAGAGTGCCACAGGCAGTAGAAGCAGCATAAATAACTGCACAAGTGATGAAGCAAAAGGGTGATGGGCTTCAAAAGGCTTACAGTTACTACAGGGTGAGGCTGGATGTGGGGAGGGACAAGAAAGGAGGTTGAAGGGAAGGGGCAGAATCACAGGGGATGTGTGCCATCCTGACTGAACCTGAATACAATTCTTTTCATAATAAAGAGTTTTAACTAGGGGAGTAATAATATTAAGATTTGCTATTTTTTAAAGATTAATTACTTTTATAGTTTTGGGGGTGGAAATTAAGAAGGACAAAGAAAAATCAGTTGGAAAACCCTAAGACTAAGGGGGGAGGTGTGACCTTCTGATGAAAAATGGATCAGATACAAGAAATTCTTCAAAGGATAAATTAACAAAATGTAGATGACTGAAATATGACAGTTAAAATGCACTATGACAAAGAGCATCAGCAACTGACAAAGTCAATTGGAAAAATAAGAGTATATGGTCAGGACAGGCCAATACAAATGAACTCCAATTAACGTTTTCACCTTTGGTCAATGGGTATATCTAATTAGTTTTCCATACCCAATTCTCAAACATACCATTAAATATGTAAACATTTTTTGAAGCTCCAGGAGAGTGGTCTTGTGCTTCATATCTTCGGAATACTGTAAATTAAGAAAAAACTTTCCATTAAGACATACTGATGATGGTAAATTAGACATTCTAGAAAAGAAAGTATTACAATGTGCTTAACACTGTTTTCATTCTTTTAGCCATATGGAGGAAAAGCACAGTATTTTTTCGTCAACAATTTTAGCATTTTAAAAATTGGAGTACTTTGTTCATTATACAGATATGGCTATCACAATTATGTAAGGAAACTGAATAAAGAGATCTTAAAACTGCTTTCCAGATCAGCACTTTTTGGTTCAATGCTGAACAGAAGCATTTACAAGTTGGCGATTTTGCAAGAACAGAAAACACCTTTTCCACAAATAAATCCACACATTAAAGAGTATATTATATTAACAAATGACATTGCACCCTCATCTAGTCATATCTTTATTTTTTTCTAGAGCAGCAGATCCTTAACACTGCAGGGTACTACTGGCCAAGATCTTTTAAAGTCCTCTAAATATTCAAGGACATTAATTGAGATTCAAATTTTGAAGAAGTGGATGAATCTTGAAGACATTATGCTAAGTGAAATAAGCCAGTCACAAAGGGGCTAATATTGTATCATTCCACTTATATGAGGTACCTAGAGTAGTCAAATTCATAGACACAGGAAGTAGAATAATGGCTGCAAAGGGTATGGGTGAAGGGAGAATGGGGAGTAAAGTATCTAATGGGTACAGTTTCACCTGGAGGAGGTGAAAAAATTCTGGAGATTGATGGTGGTGATGGGTGCAATCTGAGTATACTTAATACCGCAGAACTGTACACTTATACATGGTTAATAGGATAAATTTTACATTGTGTATATTCTACCACAAGTAAAATACATGTAGTTTTCTTTAATCTCTCTGTGAAAAATCAGAAAAGAAAATAATTCTATTCTGTAAGAATTCCTTATGTAGAGACAAGTCTAAATTTAGTTTTTAACCAAAAATACCATTTCTGAGACTCATTCACAGTTAGCACATCTGATTGTTTTTTCTGTTGCTACACACTAATTCCTGACAGTGCTAATGGCTAAAAGATTATCATTAAATATAAGGAAGAGAAACTACAAATTGTGGTCAAGTCACCACCTAAACAAGAAAATCAATGAATACATGCTTCTTTGATAAGTGGTTCTATAAAATTATACAGATGGGGGCAACCAAATTTAGTCACAAAAATTTCCACATGCTAAATGAAATCAATTATTCAACTATTTCTAATAGTCAGTTAGATGATCAACTTAAAAATATCAATTTAACTAAAACCAAAAAACGAACCCACTTGAGTATACTGAGTATGCTTTAGAGACCCTGAAGCATAACTTAAACGTAGTAAGGATTCACTGAAGATAAATAAAGAATAGCAATACTTTGTAAGGGGGGAAAAATGCAAGGACATCCAGATGACATGATGGAAGAAAATAAAAACCCAAGTGCAAGGATAAAGAAAGTCTGCCAGGGCTTCCCTGGTGGCACAGTGGTTAAGAATCCGCCTGCCAATGCAGGGGACACGGGTTCGAGCCCTGGTCTGGGAAGATCCCATATGCCGCCGAGCAACTAAGTCTGTGTGCCACAACTACTGAGCCTGTGCTCTAGAGCCCGCGAGCCACAACTACTGAAGCCCGTGCACCTACAGCCTGTGCTCTGCAACAAGAGAAGCCACCGCAATGAGAAGCCCACGCACCGCAACGAAGAGTAGCCCCGGCTCACTGCAACTAGAGAAAGCCTGCATGCAGCAACGAAGACCCAATGCAGCCAAAAATAAATAAATAAAATAAATTTATTTAAAAAAAAAAAAGGCTGCCAAAAAATTGTAAAAGCAGTGCAGAAGGCAAACTAAAAAATAGCCCATGGTAAACAAAAAATGAAAACTACAATGCACAAGTTAACAAAAATAACATAAGCAAAGCCTACTCAAATATACTAGGCCACAAATTTACTTTAGGATACATAAGTTCAGTGATTCTGGTACTAATTTCCTACTTTGTTTTAGGCTTTGCTTATTTTCTATATAATTAAAATTTGCATTTATTTTTACTGAAAATATCGTGTTCATTTGATACACTGAGTGTGTATATTCTACAACTGTGTTTTCCTTTGATAAATAAAGAAATTATACTACAGTGTTTGGAGTAATCAATTGAAATGTAAAAATAATTAAAATATACATGTTAGCTAGTAGTATCAAATTTCGTCAAAAAAATTTTTTAATTTAATTTATTTTTAACTGCATTGGGTCTTTGCTGCTGTGCGTGAGCTTTCTCTAGTTGCAGCGAGTGGGAGCTACTCTTTGTTTTGGTCCGCAGGCTTCTAACTGCAGTGACTTCTCCTGTGGCGGAGCATGGGCTCTAGGCGTGTGAGCTTCAGTAGTTGTAGCAAACGGGCCCTAGAGCGCAGGCTCAGTATTTGTGGCACAAGGGCTTAGTCGCTCTGCGGCATGTAGGATCTTCCCAGACCAGGGCTCGAACCCGTGTCCCTTGCAATGGCAGGTGGATTCTTAACCACTGCACCACCAGGGAAGCCCAAAGTTTGTCAATTTTAACTCAAATTATTTTCTCAAACAATATTTTACTAAATTGAATCAAGATTTATCAACGAATTTTTAAAATTTTGTTTTGTAGTTTTAATTTTTTTTTTTTTGGCTGTGTTGGGTCTTCACTGCTGCATGCGTGCTTTCTCTAGTTGCAGCGAGTGGGGACTACCCTTCATTGCAGTGTGCAGGCTTCTCAGTGCGGTGGCTTCTCTTGTTGAGGAGCATGGGCTCTAGGCACGCAGGCTTTAGTAGCTGCAGCGTGCGGGCTCAGTAGTTGCGGCATGCAGGCCCTAGAGCACTTGGGCTTCAGTAGTTGTGGCGTGCGGGCTCAGTAGTTGTGGCTCACGGGCTCCAGAGCACACACTCAAAAGTTGCGGTGCACAGGCTTAGTTGCTCCGCGGCATGTGGGATCTTCCTGGACCAGGGATTGAACCCGTGTCCCCTGCATTGGCAGGCGGATTCTTAACCACTGCACCACCAGGGAAGTCCCTATAGTTTTAATTTTTAAAGTAAGGAAAACTGTACCTTAGCAGTGAAGACAGCCTGTCTTGCCTCGGGTATCATGTAAAGTTGCTGAATAGTAGAAGCCAAGTAACAAGTAGCTCCAAGGTTAGTCAGGCCAACAAATCTACACTCAGCACGGACATCTTCATGAGGCCAGTAGTCCCATTTATAAGGTGCATGAGCTGCTGAAAAAAGAGGGAGGAAAGGATGCCCCCCCAAACAATTAAACATAATATATTCTGCTTTCATTAACAGCCACTACATCTATTACTTATTTAGTTCATATACATAAAACATGGTAATTTTAAAAATTGGTAAGAACACATAGTAAAACTAATTTATTCCTAAATATTCAAAGGACTGCCAAAACTTGTCTTTACTTGGCACTAAATTATTTAACCCCAAAATGCCAAAGTATTTCACATATCTCTAAAAAGTCCATCACAACTGTTTTTTTCCCAAAAACTAATGTTTACTTTTTAACTTCAGTATGTCCTAGCAACAACAGTTTATAATGTTAAAATGTATGAATGGGGAATTCTTTCTTTAAATCATGCCCTACAAAATCTCATTTCTACAAACGAAATTTAGAAAGGTTAAAGGAAAAGAAGAATGCTCACACTGCATGTGTTGTGCCATAACCCAGTTATGTATTAATCTGTAGTTTTCGACAGATCCCTTTACCATCTCCACTAACAAATCATAAGCAGCAGCTCTCGAAGAATGTGATTTGCACTTTGGCTGTTGTCTATCTTTTAGACTAGGCAACAAAAACAGGAGATTGAAGATATCTCTTAAAAATTCCTGGAAAAAAAAAGAAAGACCAAGTATATTATCTAAACTTGGAAATTAACTATATTCCAAATAAAATTAATAAGTTACACAGAATAAAATGGACTATATGAAAATCTACAATTTATTAAAAGACTGTTTAAAAACTTAAAGGAGCATCATATACCATCATCTGAAAGTATTCCCAATGTTCATTTCTCTTAGGGAAAATGGAATGGGAGGAGGAGCTTCACCTTCACTCTTCTCTCCCTCTTGATACCTTATAGCTCATTCTTAGAGGCACATCTACAATGCTATTATTTTCCACTCCATTCAGTGACCAAGCGTGTTAGTTCAGGACTCATTACTCCCTATCTTGAATGCCTCTGTATTTACTTAAGTTTCTCCTTACTTCACTCTAATAATTAAAATAGCAGTAGCAGCCAAAGCAGCAATGTACCCATAATGAGCACTTAGAAGTGCCAAGATACTATTCAAAGGCCTCAAAACAAAACAAACAAACAAAACAGGTTAAGCATCTTGCCTGGAGTCAGATTTGGCAGGTGTTATACTAAGGATTTAAAACACCAAGCTCTTAACTTCAATACCAGTGAAGTTCAAACTGAGATGCAAAGCTTTACCATTCGAGATATACTTTTCCCTAAATTTAATCTGCCTGAGAAAGGGCCACATTTCCCACTTGTTCTTTAATTGGTCCTTTGCTACTATTCCAAAGAAAGTTATCTCCCTCACCCATCTCAATCGCAAGTAGTACAAAGGTACATTGTTCTGGGGTATAGAACCTCCTGGGGTACTGTATAGAAAAGAGGTAATATTGTTAAGACCGAGACTCTGCTATCCTTAGAAAGGCTACATTGTAAAGTTGGCTCCTGGCTGTCACCTGAACACCTGAATGGTCAACAGTTCCCTCCTCTGTTATAAAACTTTCCGTAAGTGATAAAAGTGGCTCACTGTACCAATCTGTATTTCGTTTATGCAGAATACCTGCTTTCTATCTGGGAGTCTGGAATTTCATTGACTGTGGTCAGTTATGCAGGTACTATGTGCCTACATGACCCACCCCCTGATAAAATCCCTGGACTCCTAGGCTGAAGAGAGCATCCTGGTAGACAACACCTCACACATGTCACACTCATTGCTGGGGGAATTAAGCACGTCCTATGCAACCCCACTGAGAGGGGACTCTCAGAAGGGCGTACCTCATTTCACCACACTTGGCCCCATGCTTTTTCTTTTGCTGATTTCATTTTCTATTATTTTGCTGTAATAAAACTTTGTCATGGATACAATTACACGCTGAGTCTTTGAGTCCTTCCAGTGAATCAGTGAATCTGGGAGTGGTCTAGGGAACCTCTAACACAGGTACCAAATGAAGGACAATTCAGAATATTTTCCCATTAATGACCTCACCTTCTCCATCTCACTACTGTCAAAGAAAGTACAGTGCATAGTTCCTGACTTGGCAAAGAAAGGTACGTTTGGCTAAGAAATACTGAAGGTGAATAGAGGCTTATTTTATATAGTTGACAGACTGACAGTAAGATTATGTCTTGTCTATTCTATAATTCAGAGGTGAGATGACTGTCTTGGAGACACAGAGTAACGTATTTACATGAACTGGAAAATAAAGTCATTCACTCAAACAGGAACAGAATTAGCAAATAACTAGTTTAACAATGAACTATCTTTGCTAATCAGTTTAGATCTAGAAAACTGAATGAGCTAAATAACCATAGCTCCAAAGTATTGACAAAACATATTTAAAGCCTGTGATAAAAATATTTTATTGAAACATTAGGATTGGTAAAAGCTTGCTGAAATGAACAATATTTTTATTTTCCTCACTCTGAGTTTACCAGGAAAGCAGGTGTCCTTAAGTGAAAGAGTAACATATATATTAACATATCCATTTGATAAATAATGGTACAGCCATTTTAGTATACTTCACAGAAAGAAGAACCTCAAACTGATACCTGAGAGAATATTAAAAATAATTTCTGATGATAGAGTGTGATCTTTGACATGTAATTCAGAAGAAATTCAAAGAGTTAAATAACGCTGTTAAAACAGAACATTCCTACTGTAAACAGTATGTAAACACGGTTTCTCACTGTGGTTTCCCACTGTAAAACAATGTGAAACAAGGTTTCTCACAACTTCTATCTATAGAAATATAAAGTAGGAAGAGAATGAGTACATGGTCATTCTAGCTTAATAAGGAATATCCATCTACAACTATATGAATTAATTTTAAAAGCCACATACCCTTCTTGTTAATGCATAATTTCAATAAAATTTCATTTTTAATGTTTCATACTTACTTGGCAAAATTCAAAGTCTATTTACATTGCTTTGATTGCCCATGTCCAAATACATGTAATGTAATGATAATTAAATATGGAAGAAATTTAAGACAACATCATGTAGTCACAGGAAATAACTATTTTTATCAATTTCAACAATACTCTGGAAGCTAGGATAAACTGTACAATGCAGGAATTGTAACCAATATTTTATAATAACTATAAATGGAGTATAACTTTTATGTATTTATTTTTTTCTGTAAGTGCTATATTTTAAAGATCTTTCTGGACTCATTGTTCTCAACCAAAGCAAATAAATTTTAATGTTTTTTTTTTCCTTTTCTCTTCTTTTCTAAATGGAGTATAACTTTTAAAAATTGTGAATCACTATGATGTTCACCTGTAACTTATATATTCTATATCAACTTCAATTTAAAAAAATACTTAAACTTGAAAAAAATCTAGAAATTTCTTAAAATTAAAAAATCTGTTGACAGGACACCTAGGTTTTCCAAAATTCTTTAAAGAATATGTGAGCAATAAATGTTTGAAGACCACTTCAAAAAAAGTTTGAAAAAGTATGCTGCCTCTCAATCTATTACTAGATTTATTCTGTTAAAGCATATTTCTGACATTATTTGATCAAAAACTTGAAAGGCCCCCCTTTTAAATTATAAAAATAATGCTTTTATTTTATTGTACATATAAAAATAACCTCCTGGGGCTTCCTTGGTGGCGCAGTGGTTGAGAGTCCACCTGCCGATGCAGGGGACACGGGTTCGTGCCCCGGTCCGGGAAGATCCCACATGCCGCGGAGTGACTAGGCCCGTGAGCCATGGCCGCTGAGCCTGTGTGTCCGGAGCCTGTACTCCGCAACGGGAGAGGCCACAACAGTGAGAGGCCCGTATCGCAAAAAAAAAAACAAAACAAACAAAACCTCCTGTGACCACAACAGATGGCCACCTAGTTTCCCCAAATTACCTCCTCTATATTTCCTCAAGCTCAAGCCAAACTGAACTTATCATTCAATAACCTGCACATACTCAGTGGTTTCCTAGGACTGATTTTTCATTCATACTGTTTTCTGTGACTTAAATGTTTCCCTTACTTTTCTACTTAAGGACTTTATCCTGGTTACAAAAGCTTTATCTTCCTCAAAGCCTTTCCTAATCCCATCAATACTATCTGATCTTCCATACCTCTGATCACATCCCTTTAATGGCTCTTATTTTTTACCATGAATTACAAATATCATGAGCAGTCATGATATTATTTGTGAAGGTACATACGAATTTTGCATAAGGCAGACTTCTCAATAATTACCTGCTGAACAAATGAACCATTAGATTGTCAGTTCTTAAGAATCAGGACTGAGTCTTAATCATCCATTTGTTCAACATATATTTGCTAGGTACTATACAAGGTAGTAGAAATAAGAGTGGGGTTTATACTCTTAAAGGGGAATTAGAAGAAGGGAAGAGGGAGTAGAAGGGAGGAAGAAGAGGAAAGAGGAAGCAGAGGCAAGGAAGGAGAGGAAGCAGCAGTAGCGGTGGTGATGGTGGTGGTGAGGGAGACCATATGTGGCCTGGCAAGCCTAAAATATTTACTATAAGTCTCTTTATGGAAAACAGTTACTCCTCGATAAATTCTAGATGACATTTTTAAAAATTAATAAAGTAAAATATTACAGTAGCACAGGTATGTTTAGTATCTTGGCGATAAGGACGACTTCTTAATAATACACCAACACCAACCACCTTAAGCACCTGCACTTGGATACCGAATTGACATTTCAAATTTAACACGTCCAAAATAGAACTACTGATTTTGATACCCCATCCCCCCCAATCTTATCTATCCTAAATTTTCCCTTTCTTAGTAAATGGCATTATCATTCACTTAGTTTCTCAGGCTTAAAATTGAGAAGTCATTCTTGATTAGTTTCTCTCTCTCCCACCTCACAATCTTCTCAAAATTTAAGTCTTGTGAACTCTATCTTCAATAAATATCCTAAGTCCAACCACTTTTCATCATCATCCCTCTGCAAAACTTCTTAACTGGGCCCCTAACCCTAACACTTGCCCTCCTAGTTCTCTACCTGTAGTCTAGATCTCCCCCTAGAACAAGAGTAAAGCTTTGAAAATGTTAATTCAGACCACATACCTCTCCTGCAAAAAAGCTTCTAAAGGTTTCTGATCTCACCAAAAACACAATGGGAAACTAAAGTTTTGACTACACAAACATTAAAACCTTCTCAATAAACAACTATTAGTAAACAATAAACAATAAAAACAACTATTATTTAACACTGTTCTGGAGGTTCTAGACAAAATTAGGTGAAAGAACAGAGAGAGTTAAGACTTAAAAATGAAGGAGTAAAAAAACTACTCGAAGACAATAAACTAAAAACAAATGAAAAATCAAAGACAATACTGAAGATAAACACAAAGACAACTGAGAAAAAAATTCTACAAACAGTAAGTGAACTTAAGGTGGCCTGCAACAAATTCACACACAAAAATCCTTACTCCACATAAACAACTCATCAGAAAACAAAATAAAAGAGTGCATTTATGATACCTAACAAAGAAAATCCCTAGGAACAACCTTATTTAAAAATTCCTAAAATTCAAATTCTAAATGAAAACATTAAATTGAAAAACACAACACTGGTCTTCTATAAATAAGAAGACAAATCCTGTCCTTGTATAGGCAATTTAATATTATTTCAATTTTTCTATATCAATCCATAAATTTAACACAACCCCAATTTAAAAAGTATCCGAATTTTAATTTTTGAAAGAATGAGACACACTGATTCTAAAGTTTGTGTGGAAAACTAAACAACCGGGACAATTCTGAAAAGGAGTAATAATGAAGATGGACCATCTCTACAAGATATTAACTAAAAACTGTGAATCTACTTAGTTAGGATATGGTATTGGTGAATGAATAGATCTGTAGAGTGAAAAAGAAAGTCCAGAAATAAATCCAAGTACATATGCCAATTTCCTCCATACAAAAATTCTACAAATTATCAAGAAAAGGACCATGTATATACATGAAAGGAAAATAAGGACAGGATTTGAGCAGGTCAGAGAAAAGATAATACAAATAAATGGCTTTCAAACACATGAAAAGAAGCTCAACCTTACTCATACTTACAAAAAAATGAAAAATAAAACTAAGAGAATGGTTTCCACTTATCAGACTAGCAGAAATTAAATTTGATAATACATTGGGTTGGTAGGAATGTGGGAAAATTGGCACTTGGCTCACAGACATTGTAGGTGGGACCATAAATCAGTTCAGTCTCCACAGAGAGCTTCATGGTTATTCTGACCAAAATCACAAAGGTACATACCTCGTAAACCAGCTTCTACTTCTAGAATTTTTTCCTATAGATTTCCTAAATGATGGATGTATAAACACTTTCCCTGCAACATCACTTATAGTAGTGTAAGGTAATGCTCAACATTAGGAAGCTAGTTAGATATATCACATCTTTCCAGAAAAAGAATATTATGCAGTTGTTACGAAGAATGAATTAACTCTATATATACTGATATGGAGAATCTATAAGGTAGGTGAAAAAAGCATATTACAGAACAGTGTATTTAAGGTTTTAACACCTGCAGACAGTATTGCTTAGTGGTTAGAAGCTTGGTCAAGTAAAGAGTCTTGAGTGTCCTCAGTGAAGCAAGTTGTTTAACCTGTCTATACCTTAGTTTCATCATCTGTCAAAATGGCGTCTAATGACAGTATCTACCTCACAAGAGCTCAAAAATTTTGCCTAAGATATCAATTGTATAAATCAATAAACAAAAGAGAGAAGGAAAAAAACAGGTGGTCTTAAAAAAATACGAATAATGAAGACAAAACTTTTGGAAATATTTCCTGCACATATGTGACAGGAAAAGAGTTGATATTTTCAAAATAAAGAACTTTCAAAAATAAGTAAGAAAAATGACAAAAGAATACATGCAGATTATGAACAGAAAATTGCAAGTTAATACAAGTGGACGATACATAAATGAAAAGACACTCATCTTCAACAATAACCAAGGAAATAAAACTAAAATAGTGAAAGTGGCAAAGACTTATCATGTAAGGAATGTGGGGATGTCTGAGAAAGTGGCATTCTTACACAGTGTGGCTGGGAGAATAAACTGATAGAGCCTTTTGTAAATTGATGTATTCTGGTTAAAATGAATCAAATTTACTCTTAAGAATTTATATGAGTATACAATGGAACAGGTATACAAAGATGTTCCCTGCAGTTTTTTTTTTTACAGCTACCAACAACATAAATGTCAATAAAGATTAAATTATTTCTCTCTTTATGTATTCAACTTTTTAATGTATTTTCTCTTTTTTGATGGATTCATTTTAAATGAAGAACACAAATCACAGAATAGTATTTACATAATATAAATTATATACCTATGTATTTAATATAGCCATAGAAATTCCTGGAAGGCCATTACCAAAATATCATATGAAATTAAAATATATAGGAATATTTTTGTCAGCAGTACCTAAAAATTTTTTTCTTTCTTTAAAATGACTTTTGCTTTACAATGATATGTTATCAGAAATATCAATTAATACATTTATATTTTGGAATAAAAGTTACATATTGGTTTATATAATGTAAGACTTCAACCAGCAAGACTATAAATAAATCAAGTTATTCCCAGTGAGTGTAATAGAAAAATTTTAAAAGATCCAGGAGAAAACCCACAAAACAGGGCTTTGTGAAATAAGGGTAGTAGCACAGATTTAAGACAGATAAGACTGTCATCTTAAGTTTATCTTAAGAATCCCTGAGCCTATCCTCATGGGGACAATCTTCCATTCTTTTCATTATTCCTGTGTTTCCTAACACAATCAGTAACCTCAAGAAAACAATCCTCCAAACCGTAACTAACTTCCCTTAATGAAGGCAATGACAAAAGTGCCAATGACAGTAAATAATGTAATCTAAAGAGAAATTAGACATTTGTTGGTATAGAGTTATTAGGTGTTATAAAATAGTCAATTATAGATTTTATATCAAATGGGTCTTTAAGAAATGAAACCAGTAAGTACTCTAAAATGACTACTTATTAATTCCATTGTGTTAAGTTACTAATTCAAAATATTCAATTCTATAAAAATCTACAATTAAGCAGAGACTGTCTCTCTATATACAGTCATAGTAATTAAAACTTGTTCTGCATTCTAAAAACAAGACTAAGATTCATATTTCTAGGATTCATCTTATTCAAAGTTCACTGTTCCTGCCAGTAATAAAGTTCTGGTAAACTTCATTTTTGCATGTTTAAGGAAATATAACATATTCACATACAAGGAAACAATATAAAAAAGTTCAATCTTATTTCATATAAATACTTGGATGTCTTACTACCAACCTGTCCTTCCCTTGAAAATTTAAAGGGTGGTTTGTGTTTAATAACACTTGTTGCAAGCCTTAGGAGTCCTGTAAGCCCATCATCTTCTATATTACCATCCTGATGATCAAGGATCTCCCTGCTACAAAAAAGAATACAAGCAAAACAAGACAGTTCATAAAATTACGTTCTTTATCTTTTCTCAACAATATAACTGTCAATTTCACATCAAATTTTACCTTCGAATACAGTCAGCTAAATGTCGTGCCAAAGCATCCAGGTCGAGGAGTGTTGTCTTAATACAAAGAGAAAATACAAAATTCAAACAGATTTTTATGTTCACTATTTCAGATACTATTAAAACAAAAAATCCTTTCCTTTTAAGTAACAAGAATTTGGTTCTCCGAATTCATTAACATGCCAATTAAATTATAAATAATATATAACTATTCTTTACTTATACATGATGTCAATAAAATTATACTTATAAACACATCACTGATAGTCCTTCAAAAAAGAATCAATGAAATATTGGTAATAAATTATGAGTCACGGTAATTTAACGAGAAGACACTAGGTTTGACTTATTTTTTCTTTAACAATTTTACTGAGATGTAATTAACAAACCATACAATTCACCAAGTTTTGTTTCTAATACTACTTTTAGAAATAAACTTAAATGCACAGTTCATTTCAGAGAGCTTTAATTCTCATTATAACTGAGCAACAAAATTAAAACAGATTTCATAAAACAGAACTTAATTTAAGAGGATTCCAGGGAATTTCCTGGCTGTCCAAGTGGTGGTTAGGATTCCATGCTTTCACCGCCAAGGGTACAGGCTCAATCCCTGGTGGGGGAACTAACATCCTACAAGCCACATGGTGTGGCCAAAAAAAAAAAAAAGATTCTCAAAGAAATTCAGATCACTAAGTAGGAAAATTACTTTGACTAGCAAGCAAGAATATTAGATTCATACTTTAAATAGGCAACCATAGGTTTAAAAAAAAATCAATGTATATCTGGAATCAACATTTTATGGATAAAGTCAAATACATTAAGACATGTTCGGGGGGGAGGGAGGACTGGAATTGGTAGTCAAAAGATATAAGATACATACGTACTAAGGAGGTAATGCACAACATGATAAATGTAATTAACACTGCTGTAAGTTACTGAGGACTTCCCTGGTGGAACAGTGGTTAAGAATCCACCTGTCAATGCAGGGGACATGGGTTCCCGCCCTGGTCCGGGAAGATCTCACATGCTGTGGAGCAACTAAGCCTGTGTGCCACAACTACTGAGCCTGTGCTCTAGAGCCCGCAAGCCACAACTACTGAAGCCCGGGAGCCTAGAGCCTGTGCTCCGCAACAAGAGAAGCCACCACAATGAGAAGCCCGCACACCACAACAAAGAGTAGCCCCAGCTCGCCACAACCAGAGAAAGCTCATGTGCAGCAACGAAGACCCAACGCAACCAAAACATAAATTAATAAATAAATTAATTAAAAAAAAAAGTTGTTGAGAGAGTAAAGTACCCATCACGAGGAAAAAATATTTTTTTCCGTTTCTTTAATTTTATATCAATATGAGATGATGTTCACTATACTTATTGTGGTAATCATTTCATGATATGTGTAAGTCAAGTCATTATGCTATATACTTAAACTTACACAGTGCTGTATGCCAATTATAACTCAATAAAACTGGAAGAAAAAATTAAAACATGCTCAATATTAATTTTTATAATTATTTCTTAAATGAAAAGTAAAATAAGAATTCAGATGTAAACTGTTCCTTAAAAGTAGGACGTTCAAACACGATAGGATTCTTAAAATATAAAGTGTATATACTGGACTTTGATGGAAATACATGAAAAAAAAATTGACAGAAAAGGTTTCCTAAATATTTAAATGTATCTTTTTCAAGCATTTCTCATTCTTCTGAGATCAATTAGATGTATTTTAGCTTACTAAATTTATAAAAAGAAAAAATAAAAGTTTTTATGTGGCAAGTATGTCTTTGAAATAAACTTGTTTGAAGTATTTCTTTGGATAGAAGTATCATTTTAGTCTCATATAAGAAAATTAGTAGATCAGCAAACTGACAGTGTTTCTTTAGCTTAAAGTAATTTCTATTTGAATTGCAACTTTATTTTACATTCTCATTTCCACTTGCTACTACAGAAAGCTGTATATTTAAAGTCTAAATTTCACATTCCGAATAAGATTTCATATCCACAAATCTTACAAGACACAGGAAACTACTTGTAAGTACCAAATGAAGACATTTCAACTAAAGTCAGAGTAAAAAGAAGAAATTAGAGCAGAACAAAAAGGTACGAATAGAGTAGAAAAATTATGACATTTTCAACTCATTACAGATTGATAAAAATGTCCTTAATGATAACGACCTATAAATGCATGAACATACAAGTGCATAATACATCTCTATTAACAAGTTAATGTATAACTTTCTGAACATACCTGACTAGCATCCTTTATATGTATGTTGTCAACTAATTTGCACAACAACCAAAAATATTCTTTACATCCAGGTTTTAACATTGGTTCTTCTTCATAATCATCTATCTATTAAAAAAAAATTTAAACTTGTGAAAATAGTTTAAAAGGGGAAAATAACTTAAAATTATAATACATTTTAAAAACTACAAGCTTTATAAAAAAAAATTAAATCCCTACAAACTAAACAGTTTTCAAAATTTAACCCCCAAAATGGAGAGAATACTCCTAGTGTCTGTAAAATTAGAACAACTATGTATGTAAGTGAATAATAAGAGAACTTTCAAAAAAACAGTACTCTGAAATTCCTTATAACCTACTTGGAAAAGATATGAATAATGTATAATACTAAATAATGTAGTGCCAACTAAAAATTCAATGAAAATGTGGAAACAAAAGAAACCTACAGAAAATGAGTATATATAAATCTACCCACATACAATGGTCTATTATAGTTTTGAAAGCTGAAAAATAAAGAACACATTACATTTCTTACATAGTCAATGACAGACGGTAAATATGGAGAAGAAAAACGTAAATCCTACAATGCATCATATTTCTGGGATTAGTAAAATTTACTTATTAATGGGCCCTGTATTTATTATGGGGTAGAAGGCTTTTATAAGGCTAATGTTAGTGTATACATGGGAACAAGGAAGAAAACTGAAAATTCTGAGTATCATAAAGATAAAAATAAAACAACTGTGACTGAATAAGAAGAAAGCTACATTTATGATGTTTCTATCATTCAACTTATTAACACAAGGTTCAGAACCTAGTAAGGACAAATGTTATTTCCAAAACAATATCCATGAGAGATCCCACACAGCTGAACCCAAGGACACAGGATCTATCCCTAGGTGTAACATGGACACAATATGTCACAATGCTGCCACTTTAGGAACTATTACATATAACTACCATCCTCCTGGTGAAAACTACAGATAGTAAACAGGTACTCAAAATTACTTGCAAGGACAATACAACGATAAACTTGGGGCAAATGAAATGGCAGAAATAGAAATTGCTCCTGAACACAGTAAAATCTTACCCTAATAGGTTTGAGTGCTTGAGCATCTGGAAGAAATTTCAGCAATGTTGAGGCAGCCAGTAGCAGAAAAGAGCGATTGATTGAGTCTCCTCCATCCAGCCCTGACAGAGATAACTTATAAAGACCATTGCAAGATTCATGACGGACTGCAGTCTAAATGAAAAAGTTCCAAAGATAGTCTGAGTTAGTATTAAAAAGTTAATCTTAAGGTTAATATGTTGGCAGAAATAACATGTTAGATGGCTTCTTTAGTAACATGTTTTAAAACACAATGTCCTGATCACATACTCATGCATCTAAATAATACATGATCAAATGAAGTACCCCAAAGTATACGGTAATATGTAAAAACATTTCAGAAATTCCCAATATGGTCATAAAAACAAACCAAGTAAATACAAGAACAGACAAATACAAAAAGGATTGAGAAAAGGATATTTATAATAATTTATTTACATGATTAATTAACAGGAAAAATATTGGGTTGGCCAAAAAGTTCGTCTGAGTTTTTCTGTAAGATGCTACGGAAAAACCTGAACAAACTTGTTGGCCAACCCAGTATTTTCAGAACTAGAAGCAACTTGGAAAGTACTTAACCCAAAACATTTTACAGATTTTAGAATCTTGTCCAAGTGTCACAACAGTTACCTGGGACAGAGCCAGAACAAGAATACATATGCATTCAATACAAAGCTAATAATATTAGAAAATGTTCTCTAAAAAAGATATGAATATCGTGGCTAAGTGTATTAGTGTGTTTATACTATTTCATTCAGGAATATGGTGTGAGTAACATCAAGATACGATTGGTGAAAATTATATTGACTTCAGTGTCAACACTGAAATCAAAAGGAAATATATTGTCTCTCTTGCATCTAAGGATACACTCAAATAGAAAAAGTAAAAGAAACTTCTCTAAAATGTAAATTACAAAAATAATAATAAATAAATAAATAAATAAATAAATAAATAAATGCTGAAATCCTTCTCAACCCTCAGGAAAAAAAAAATTAAAAAAACCCAAAACAAAAGAATCACTCTGTTAACAAATATTGCAGAAAAAGACAAATATGAATGCTACAAAATATTTAATGTTCACACTTAAGTGTACATAGCTCAAAACACTCTAGATCTTAAAGGATTATTAAGTACCTTCCAGGCAACAGGATATATTTATGGAATCATGTTCATTTGTTTCCATTAGCTCTTTTTATCATCGATGCTAATACGAAAAAATATGAAGAGTAGTACTAATCTTCAATCTTTAGCTTACCTCAGGAATAAGGAGAGTCAATTTTTTTAGCCAGTCTTGTAAATGATCGCTGTCAGCAAGGCTAGATTTCACTAAAGAACAGCAATGAGCCCAACTCACCAAGAGCCACATTGAATAATGTGAAACTACAGAAAAATTGGAAAAAAAAATTACTGTAACGGCTTGTGCATGATGAAAACAAAATGTTCATTATTAAAGATATTATATATAGATATAACCAGTCATCCAAATCTTTATTAAAAATTAACTTTGTGGAACCCTTACCTTCATGTCTAGACCTGTGATCAGACTGAGCTTTCAAAACTCTGCAAAGTAAAAACACACCACCAGCAGTAATTAAATTCAGCAACGAACTAAAAATAACTCAATTTCTTACTACATATCCTTTAACTTTCCCTGCCCCCCAAAAGATTAGATTTTATGAAAGCTGCTAATTTATTTTCCTATGGTCTTCATTTTTAATTTAAAGAATCACTGGCAAAATCTTATTATAGCAAACATTAAATGAGTGTTTCAATTTAATAAACAAAATGTGAGTGAATCCCATACTGACTTAAGTGAACTCTCAAAAAGTGCTTAAAGATTTGGTTACTAAAGTGACGTGGCTTACAAAGAGAAAGGTTATAATGGTTTAGAGTCTAAACTTCAGACTCCTAAAAAAAAAAAAAAACACCCTTATGCAGTAGTCCTTGGCCTCCTGGAGTTTACAGCCTATCAGGGGAGATAAGATGAATATAAAACAAAAAAGTTAGGACATAAATATATTCTAGGAGCTAGCTGAGTAAAACAGTCAGCACATACTATTAGAAATGTGAGTTTAATCTTAATCTGTGGCATATGAAATATTCTTTCTGGCTCTAAATGTTATAGCATCTGTAACGACATTATATTCTACTCTAATAGAAAGATACGACTCACAAAAAGAAAAAAAACCATACAATGACATAAAATGCCCTTCCTTTTGTATTGTTAATGTCAATTTTCATCAGGAATGGTTAAAAGCAAATTATTGAAAAGTAGAGAAAAATAACTAATTTAATTCTATATTACTTCACCTCTATTTTTTCCCCTTGATACTTGTAGTAACTTCAATGGAAAATGTATTACCTCAATTTAAAGAAAACTAAACATTAAAAACTTTCATTTTAATAAAACCAGCATATAGGGATTTAGTATTCACCTTACAAATAAACTGTTTTTTAAAAAAAAGCACTGATCTCTAGATACCTACTTTGTTATAATTAACAAAACACCTATGAAAATCTGAAAGAGCAAGACTCATCCGTATTATTGATTTAAAATGTAAAAGGTACTAAAAAGTTAAAACTTATAAATCTAGTATTTGGCCATATTTCATGTTTAACTTTTATCATATTGGTTTAATATATTTAACTTTACCAAGAGCAACCTCCCAATCTACCTTTTAAATATGTAGCATTAGAAGATTTTGATAACAGGCAAAAAGTTCATTTTAGCTATCTTAATTGATACAAACCTCCCAGGACCATATAAACTGAAGGTGGAGGCTTATGAAAAGACAATGGTGCAGGAACAGGAGTCAAAAAAACACAAAGATTGGGGGTGGGGGGTAGGGGGCCCTCACATTACAAAGACTGTAATGAGATCTTTAAGAATGGAACTGGTAGAATAGAAATAACTGTCACAGTGAACCAGCTTCAACAGCAGCAGCTGGTATCAAACTCGCATATTTTTCGTTGTGTGAGGTTAAGAGTCAAGTGAACATTTCTTAATTCTAAAGAAATAAAAGCAGACCAAAGCAGTCACTGAACTGCCTTGTTAATCAATATATTGTGGCGTGTGGGATAGTGAGGTATATAGAATGTGTGTTAGAACGGGGGTCCCCAACCCCCGGTCCACGGACCCATACCAGTCCGCATCCTGTTAGGAACTGGGCCGCACAGCAGGAGGTGAACAGAGAGCGAGCAAAGCTTTATGTGGGGCTCCCCACTGCTCACATTACCACCTGAACCACCACCCCCCACACACCGGTCTGTAGAAAAATTGTCTTCCGTGAAAACGGTCCCTGGTGCCAAAAAGGTTGGGGACTGCTGTGTTAAAGGACAAGGAGGAAGAGTTAAGAATTATTTAACTGGAGAGTCACTGTTACTTGGCGTATAAAATGTATTTTATCATACAAACCAAGGTCATGTTATAGCACTTTCTTTGTTTCCCCACATTATCCATTCATAAGTTTTATAAATAATGAGGTAAGGTGCCTGGCATTGATAATATAATGGTGAGCAAAATCAGATATAGTTCGTATAGAACTATACGTCCAGTGGGGTAGAGCAGATGTTGATCGAGTTATGAATGTGAATTCAACTGAGACAGACACTAAAGAAAGATACATTAAACAAGAAATAATCTTAAAATAATCATGCTACTTGTATGCAACCATTGCTTATGAAGGTGACTTTTAAAGGCATCTAAAAACAGATAACTATTAGCCATAAATAACGTTAAGCACTTTGAAACGTGTTTATATTAGCTTTGTAAATCAGTTAACAATGGCAAACTTCAGCCCAAAATGAACACCTACAGAATACAGGACTTGGAAATTAATTCTACACACTTTAACATAATTTATGTGATTATTTGAGGCATACAGAGTCAGGTCCTCATGTATTAGCAACTATCATTTATACATTATTAAAATTTTGACCATTAAAAAAAAAAGTCTCCAATGTAGCCCAAATAAATGAAATCATATTACACGTTTAAACTATATTCTTATACACATATTTCCAGCTTTATCTATTGAGGGCCTAGAAGCAAGGAAACACTAGGAGCAATGATACTATATTTTGCAGGTTCCCCACCAAAAGGAACTAGGGTTTCTTAAAGAAATGCTGATTCAACAACTAAGGCAGGGAAACTGAAAGCCCGGAAGATCTTAAAATGACGGGGGTGGGGGGGTGGGGGTGGGGAGTACTCCTCCCCTCCACCCAAATAATGGGGACATAGCCAAAGGACACATGAACAAACGTGAAGATGTCAACTAAGGTATAATTTGAGCAAAGTGAATAGTAATAGTAATGAATTACATTGAATGAAAAACATCCAAATTGATACTAACTAAATAAAAGGAAGAGAAAGCTCTTCGTCACCACAGAATGTCAACTAATAAACACAAAATGAATGGTAAGAGTTAGAAAATCACTAGTTTGCAAACATTATACTAATATTTAATTCAGGCAAGAATCATCACTGAATGCTAAAACTAAATGAGTAAGTTTTATGAGAAGCAGGAAATTTAAACAGTTGCAAATTATCTTCCCATAGGTTACTTTTAATTAGAAAACTCAGAAACTTCATTGTAGAGAAACCTGGAGGAAACCAGATTAACTGATCAAAATTAATATCGCTAATAATAGGACAAACTGATATCACTGGGATGTACTGGGAAAGATACGTTACTTATGGAGTATTCCTGCTAAAATGTATAGTCTGAATCTGATTGTGAGGAACAATCAGGAAAACCTAAATTAAAAGGCTTTATAAAAGAATTGGCTTGTGATACTCAGAAATGTCTGTATCATGAAAGAAAGGCTAAGAAAGTATCCCCAGTTAAAGGAAATAGAAGAAATATGACTACCAAATGCAGTACGTGATCCTGGACGAGGAAAAAAATTGCTATAAAAATATTAATGGGACAATTTGAGTATGGACTATATGTTAGATAATATTATATCAATGTTAAATTTTCTAAATTTGAGTATCTTACTATAGTTGTTAGGAAATTGTCCTTGGACTTAGGAGATACACATCAAACTATTTATCAGTAAGTGATCATAATGTCTGAACTCTTACAAGATTCAGGATATGTAAATAAATGTGTGCTTGGGGACACCCACAGAAAATGCGTGCTCATGATCATTCGATAAAAACTGGCAAAATGTTGATAACAATATGCAAATCCACATGAATGATATGAGAGTTCACTAAAACACCCTAACAATTTTTCTGTTAGGTTTCAAATTTTTTTCAAATTAAAATTTTAAAACACTGTATTCTTACTCTAAATACATACAATCATAAATTATGTAAAAACTTCATACCTAGGAGCCAGATTATCATACGTATAAGCAACAGACATAAGTCGCTGAATCAAACTGGTTCCTTGGACAAGAACAAGAAATACCTTTAAAATAAAAACATTAAAAAAAATCTATAAGTACACTAAAACACAGAACTGCGTTTTAAACCAGACTCCAAATTACTTTGATTTTTATTTATAAAAGGATAGGAATATTCTTAAAATGGTTATTGGAAAATACTGTAAAAATATTAAATATTAGAAAACCAGATTTTTATAAAGAAACCTCAGAATAGCAACTTTAAAAAGAAAATATTAAAAATTTAGAAATACACAGGCGAATCCTTTCTATTTGGTCCACAGATTATCTGCATGTCACCCAATAGAGTGAGAAAAATATTATGTATTACACAAGTCAGTGGTTTTTTTGGGTGGTAGGTGAAGTAACCTTTTTCAGTTTTGAAATAAAAAAATGTCAAGCAGTGGCAGATTCCTCAACCACCCTGAAATAAACATAGAAAAGCAATATAATATACCATAGATACCAAACATGGATTCCAGATTAAAAACCTTGAGGTTCAACATTTAGTTTGCTAACTTTCAAGCTGTATGACTCTAATAAATACTGAATTTCTAGGTTCTAGTTCTTCATCTATATAATGGAAAAAAATATTTGCTAACTTAATAAAGAACTACTGAATCCCTTCTGCAGGTCAGAACCCATTCTGGGCACTAATTTTATAAAAGCACTGTTTCCATCCTGGGGAAGTTAGTCCAGTGCAGCAGAAAACATCAAAAGCACTGAAACACAATTATATGCAATGTGCCAAATGAGCAACAGAAGGGAGCAGCAACTAAACCTGTGCCTGGCAAAATAAGAAGAGTTTTAAGAAAAGCTATATTTAGGCTGGAATTGGAAGTTCAATTTGGATTCTGAACCTTCTAAAAGGCTATTAAAGGGGAACAAATGAAATAATGAATGATAGTAAATTATTAAAAGAATTAGTGTTCTTCCTTACTATTGGATGACTTTGTCTCCAGAATTAGGGTAACAAAAACTTCCCCCCAAATAGCTTAGATATACCTTCTAAGCTCTAATTAAATATTATGATAAACAAATGAAAAATATATATATTGTATGCTCTTTTTCTAAACTATAAAAATGTAACATTGGCATACGCATAAGAAAAAATATGCACATAAAAAGATTAACACATAGAACTATTAATGGTAGTGACCTATATGACTTTGGAAGGTTCACTTGTATATTCTTTTTTTTTTTTTGGCCACGCCACAGCTTGCGGGACCTTACCTCCCTGACCAGGGATCGAACCTGAGCCCTCAGCAATGAAAGCACAGAGTCCTGACCACTGGACTGCCAAAGAATTCCCTCACTTGTACATTCTAAATTGTTTTCAGTAATTATGTACTTGCATAAATTTGTTTAAAAAAAAACTAGCCAATTATTTTAAAATGCCATATATGAGTATGTGTATTTTATTTCTCTATCAGTAACAACTCATTACTGTGGTGTTTCTGGAGCAGGTATGAGGTAAGCTGCTGTCCTCAAATGGTTACAAAATGAAGAAGCGATTAAGTAAAAACTCATCTTCATCTCTCCCCAGTTCCCAGTTCACTAACAGAGACACTGGAAGGGCAAATATTTGATCACATGAATAACAGAATCCACAGCCAAAAAGAATTTTAATTTTATTGCTGGATGCATTGGTTATTGTGCCATTTTCGTTTGGCTCTAAACCTACCATACTATATATTGATACTTGCTCTGTGACGCTAGGGCTGGTACATTATAAACTAAATTTCTCCTCTGCCAGCTGGCTTTCTATTGGGTTTGTCAACGTGGGATACTAGAGAGATTACTTCCTTGCTTTTTCTTTCTTTCTTTTTTTTTTTGTTTGTTTTGGCCGCACCATGCGGCTCGTGGGATCTTACTCCCTGACCAGGGATTGAACCCAGGCCCTTGGCAGTGAAAGCGTGGAGCCCTAACCACTTCACAGCCAGGGAATTTCCCCTGCTTTTTCTGTTAACATTGTTCCATAAGTATTTTAACCAGAAGAGGCAAATGATTTCAGAAGCAGTAACAGAACCACTTCCTCGGAGGCCTAAACTCCAGTTCAACAGGATCCCTCCTATAAGCTTCTCATTCCTGATAACCACAGCCTTTTACATATATTCCTCAAACCCTAGGGGTGGTGAATGGCTACTTGCCCGCATTACCTCAACATTCCATTTTTCATTTTTAGCCCTCCAACACATATGTATAAAACCAGTTCTCAATTTTAAATTTACTCTGTTGAAATACCTAGTGTGGTTTGTTTTCCTGAATGGACCCTGATACACTCAGTATAAAAATTACTGAGACCAACTAATGAACTCAATCCTACAGTTAGATAACATTAAAATGGCACAAAATTAATGCACTCCTGCATCTTGGATGATGAACTGAAAAGTATTACTGCTTCGTAATTTCTACTGCTTTAAAATGAAGGCATTGCTTCTGCTGTTAGGTCATACTGTGGTAATCTAGGATAGCATCTCATAGACATTATTCATTTTGTAAAAACAAAAATATACAAGCTCTCTTAGAAGACAAATAAAATTCATTACTACATGGTGACCTTTGTACTTTACCTCTGTTAATCTTGGTATATGAAGACCCTTGGCATGATCACCAGCAGCCTTTCTCGATTTCCCAGGCCATGTTCTTTTCCTATGGCTTTCTGCTATACCAGACCAGGCAAAGACATCATGATAAGCTAAATCCAAATCGGATGGATCTACTGCAAACTGGCATATTAACTTCAGCAAACAAGCAAGACAGTCTAGCTGCCACTGTGGATAAGAAGAAAATATCATTTTTGCATTTCTATCAAGAAAGAATCATACAAATATATGTAATAGAGATATACAGGATGTAAAAAAATATTGCTTGCAATGTACTACAATTTTAAAAATTATTAAAATAATAATAAAGATATTTACCTACAAAATCAGCATTGAGAGCAAAAATACTGGAAGCTGTCTCTCCACCTAAGTGGCATATACTCTGCTATTTGGGAGTGAAAGCAATTCTCAATAATTCTAGAAAATTATTCAACTGAAAAATTTGCACTGTATATATGTATATTTAAAATAAAACAAGCATTTCATCAGTAAAATACTGTTTAGTATGAAAAGTAAAATTTCTGATTTAAAGCTCTACTTTAAAATTTTTAAAATAAAGCAATTCCTTCAAATAAATTAATAAGAATATCACCTATGTATGAGAGCTTCAGAGCTTTCTCTTCAATGGTCCTTGTTCTCCTCTTTTCCTAATACCACTACTAAGTGTTATAACTATACCAATATGCCAAGAAACATAGCAATACTATATAATTGATTTTCAAGAAAAGTACCAGGAAATTTCAGTGAGAAAAAAAGTCTTTTCAACAAACAGTGCTAGAAAAATTGGAGAGCCATATGGAAAAAATAAAATAAAACCTCAGCCTCACTCTACATATACAAAAGTTAACTCAAAATATAACACAGACCTAAATGTAAAAGATAACTATAAAATTTACAGAAGAACACACAGGAGAAAATCTCTGTGACCTTGGAAAAATGATTTCTTAGCTAGGATATAAATTTTGTTAAAATTTAAAACTTCTCTGCTTAAAAGATACTGTAAATATAAAGAAAAAGCAAGCTACACATTGAATGCAAATATTCCTAATACATATATCTGACCAAAAAACTTGTCCAACTGATTAAGGAAAAAAGTCTTATAGCTCTTTACAAAGAAAAAAAAAAACAGGGGGCTTCCCTGGTGGCAGAGTGGTTAAGAATCCACCTGCCAATGCAGGGGACACGGGTTCAATCCCTGGTTCGGGAAGATCCCACATGCCACAGAGCAACTAAGCCCGTGTGCCACAACTACTGAGCCTGCGTGCACAACTACTGAAGCCCATGCACCTAGAGCCTGTGCTCCGCAACAAGAGAAGCCACCACAATGAGAAGCCCGTGCACCACAACGAACAGTAGACCCTGCTTGCCACAACTAGAGAAAGCCCACACACAGCAACAAAGACCCAACGCAGCCAAAAATAAAATAAATGAAAAGAAAAAAACCCAAAGAAACGAAAGCAAACAAATCAAAACAAAAACCCCCAGGATATAAAGACACTTCACAAAAGAAGATAAAAAACATGGTCAATATGAAACTTATGGAATATAATGAAAGCAATGCTATTGGGGAAATTTATAAATGTAAATGTTTACATTAAAAAAAAGAAAAATTCTTACCAACAATCTAACTTTACAGCTTAATGAACTAGAAAAAGAAGACAAACTAAACCTGAAGCTAGTAGTAGAAAGAAGGAAATAATAAAGATCAGAGCAGAGGTAAACAAAACAGGGAATAGAAAAACCTAGAGAAAAATCAGTGAAAATCAAAGCTGGTTATTCGAAAAGAACGAAATTGACAAACTTTTAGCTAGAAGGACTAACAAAAAATAAAAGTCAAATTACTAAAATCAAAGTAGGAACATTTCAACTAATTCTAGAGATAGAAAGGATTGTAAGAGAGTACTATGAACAACTGTTGTATGCCCCAAAACTGGATATCTTACATGAAATGAACAAATTCCTAGAAACACAAAACTTACCAGGACTCAATCACAAAAAAATAGAAAATCTGAGCAGACTTATAATTAGCGAGGAGATTGAATCAGTTATCAAAAATCTCCCAAAAAAGAAAAGTTCTGGACCTGGCAGCTTCACTAGTAAATTCTAACAAACGTTTAAAGAAGAACTAATACCAACGATCCTCAAACTCTTCCAAAAAACTGAAGAGGGAACTTCCCAACTCATTCGATGAAGTGAGCATTAACCCTCATACCAAAGCCAGACAAAAGACACTGTCCTCAACAAAATATTAGCAAACAGAATTCAGCAACATATTAAAAGGATTATACACCATGATCAAGTGGGATTTATTCTTAGAATGCAAGGATGGTTCCACATAGCAATGATCAATGTAAATACTCCAGATTAACAAAATGAAGGAAAAGACTACATCATCTCAATTAATGCAGAAAAAGCATTTGACAAAATTCAACACACTTTCATGATAAAAATACTCAACAAAATAGAAACAGAAGGAAACTACCGCAGCATAATAAAAGCCATATATGAAAAATCCATAGTGAAAATCATACTCAATGGTGAAAGACTGAAAGCTTTTCCTCTAAGATCAGGAACAAGGCAAGGACACTTGCTTTCACCACTTCTATTCAACACAGTAATGGAAGCTTTGGCCTAAGCAATACACCAGAAAAATAAAAGGCATCAAAATTGGAAAGAAAGAAGTAAATTTATCTGTTTTTGATGTAGAAAACCGTAAAGACTCCATATAAAGGCTCTTAAAACTAGTAAATAATTTCAGCAAAGTAGAAGGATACAAAGTCAACATACAGAATTCAGTTGCATTCCTATACGTGAACAATGAACAATATGAAAGGGAAATTAAAAAAACAATTCCATTTACAATAGCATCAAAAAGAATAAAATACTTAGGAATGAACTTAACCAAGGAGTTTAAAGACTTCTACAATGAAAGCTACAAAAAACTGCTCCAAGAAATTAAAGACAAATAAATGGAAACACATCCCGTGTTCACGAACTGGAAGACTTATTAAAATATCAATACTACCCAAAGTGACCTACAGATTCAATGCAATCCCTACCAAAATCCTAATGATGTTTTTTGCAGAAACAGAAAAATCCATTCTAAAATTCACAAGGAATCTCAAGGGACTCCAAATAGACAAACAATCTTACAAGAAAAGAACAAAACTGGAAGACTCACATTTTCTGATTTCAAAACTTACTACAAAGCTACAGTAATCAATACAGTGTAGTACTGGCATAAAGATAGACAAAAAAATAAAAGGAATGGAATAGAGAGCCTGAAAATAAACCCTCACGAAAATGTTCAAACGATTTTTGAAAAGAGTACCAAGACCATTCACTGTGGGGAAAAGGAGTCTTTTCAAGAAAATATGCTGGGAAACCTGGATCTCCACATGCAAAAGAATGAAGTTGAACCCTTACCTAACACCATATACAACAATTAACTCAAAATGAATCAAGGATCTAAATATAAGACCTAAAACAATAAATAAGACCTAAAACAATAAATCTCAATAAATAAATCTCTGTGAAGAAAACACAGAACAAAAGTGCCATGACACTGTATTTGGCAATGATTTCTTGGATAGTACACCAAAGGCTTAGGTAACAAAAGAAAAAATGGACAAATTGGACTTCATGAAAATCTTGAAATTTTGTTCATCATGTAAGAGTATCCACAGTACCCTATAATATATTGAGAGATACATTATAAATATGGGATCTCAGTTGACTTGAAAGCCATCTGTGTTGCCAGGCTACAATGTGTCCCATGTAGCAGTAAATTTTTCTTAATACTTCATAAAAGTGTCCACAATTTTAAAGGAAACAAAGAGAGAAAATCTTTAGCATATGATTACCTGTAAACTTTATTCAAAGCTAAACTTAGAGCAGTTTATAAACAAAAGTCCTATAAACGACACACAACTACTCATTAAAGATTTAAAATTCTCCCACTTTGCCAAAGAACTAAAAGGCACCTTATAATTCTGAGAGATCACTGAGACAACAAAGACAATACAATAAAACACAACAGACATTTCAGTTCTAAGAGACAGAAAACAATTACTGTAGTAGAGGTATCTATTCTAAAAAGGAAAATATCTGTAGCAAAATATATAAAATAAAAATGGCAAAAAGTATTGAAAGCAATGATAAGATTAACAAAATCTTGGTAGATAGTAATATGCTTAAATGTATTTTCTTTCATTAATATCTTGGATATACCAGCATTTGACAGTAAATCAAGAATATCTGACTCCTAGGTTCTAAAATAATTCTAAAAAGCAAGTACTAAGAAATTAAAATTTGAATGCAATGTTTGATAATGCTATTCTGCTTTGCTGGAGGTCAGGAAATGAGCATCCTTTCCATTTAATACAAAACTGGATTACACAGTTTGGTCCAGCATTATGAATTTTTAAATATTCCATAATTTTATTTTCCTAACATTATAGGACAGTGCTTTGTCAAGTTAACAGTGATAAAGTACCATCTTCTAAAACTTCCATTTTGTTAAGGATCAAAAATTTTGTAAAATACTATTAAAAAAAACACTGCGGCAATGTCCACTTGCTATAAAAATTTCTAAAGGCTTATTTACTCTCAAGTCCTGTACCTTTTTCATTGCCGACTAGTCACAAATGGTCTGGAAATACATTTTTCAGTAGTGTTGCTTAAAGGAAGAAATGGTCAAAACAAAATGAAACGAAGAAAAAGGATGTTTTCAAAAAAATGAAGACATAAAACCAAGTTTTTCTTAAAAAGCATCCAAATTTTAAGACTATGTAAATATTAATATATAGTTTACCAAACTAATGGAAAAATGTTCATGAATTACCTATAGTTCAGAGTCATTAATATTATCACTTAAATTTTTTTAACTGAGTTGACATGGAGAACTCTTATTGCATAATTAGTTTATCAGATTCCTTATTTTTTCTTAAATTTATTTCTACTGTACTCCACACTTTCCTTTACTAAAATAAAGTTTGCAGCAAACGTTACACTTGCCAATGGTTCATGGAAGTGACTCACTGGGGTAACTACTGTAACTTGTTGAAAATGTGAATTTTCACTTACCACAGTCCAGGATTCCTGCTCTTTTGGCTCTAGAATTCCAGAATTAAAAATTTCTAATAACTGTTGAAGCCCTCCAGCAGCAACAAACTGTAAGCAATTGTGAGAGTAATGGTAAGAGGAAAGAGCTACATGATGTAGTAAAGATCTGCTTTTTGATTCAGTAACTGGGTGTGTGTGTATGTCTGTGTGTGTAAGTAAAATATTATGTATCTTTCATATAAGAAATTATTCTTTGATAAATAACCAATATAACATCTATACAATATAACGTCTATACAATATAACGTCTATATAACCAATATAACCAATATAACGTCTATACAATAAAGTAACAGCAAACAACTAATTTTCAAGAATTTTTTTTAAAGATTCTTATAAAAATCTATATACATATCTTTGTATTCCATTAACCATTTAATCCCAGGCACTGGGATGTCCTAACACAGTATTCCAATGAAGGAGAAAAAATAATAAGTGCTAAAAATAGGAGCACCAAAGCATTAAATAATCTCAGTTTATTTATTACTGTGATTAGAGTAATACATAATTTTTAAACTATGCTTTATTTAAATGGTAAGTTAGTTTAAAACAATAATTATGGTAACTTCTGGAAAATTAGAGATGAATTATTTTTACCAATACACTGCAAAACATATATGATCAAACCTTGCAACTCCAGGAATTTTTACTATTTTCCACTTGATCCTCACTTGAATCATCTGAATCTGGATAAAGATCACTATAACTTCCCTGTGGGAATGGCAGAAATAAATAAATAAATAAGGAAGGGTGGCAGGAAAATTAAAAGATAACGTACTCTGGAATTTTGCTCCAAAGAGAAAACAAATGTTTAATGATAATAATGGAAAAGCAATTACCGTTGACTCTCTTCTTATTCTTCTGTTAGGTTTTCCCAGTGCTTCAATAATTTCCAGGGCATATAATAGCTTGTGAGCACTCTTAATTTTGAGCAGTTCTTTCCAATTAAGTCCATCATTACACTTAAATTAAAAAAAGAAACACAGGTTTCTCCAACCAACTTACCAAGAGACCCCCCCCCCCAAAAAAAAAACTAAAGAAAATGACACTATATAAAAACTCAAATATTACATATATATTGAAATATGTTCAAACAAGTGAAGACCAATTATATAATTGGTACTAATCATATGCTTAAAACACCAATTATTCATTAAATTTTGTTAAAATTAATACACAACAGCAGCATAGGAAAAAACTGTATGTTAACCTCCACAACAGTTGAGGTAATTTGCCATCTTCCCAATGAAAAACACATTGCAGCATAATTGAATGTGTGAACTTTTAAGGATACAGAAGCAGTACAGTGTGTATTTAATATTTATGTGACACCTACTCATTTAAAAAGTCATATACAAATACATAAACTTTAAAATATTGTTCTTTTCTACTCGCAATTTATAAAGTGTTATTCACACTTAATGTGCATCCTTTGACAACGATATTATTATTAGAGCTACAATGAGTCATCAACCACCATTTTCTAAGCCCATCTTCTTCACTTCCAAGTCATTTGAAATACAAGACCCTGAGAAATCACATAACAACGTCCCAAATCATAGATAACATTAGCATAACATTAGGACATTGTTTTTCCATTAGTCCTATAGGTGTTCTGTTGGTATCCCCACTAAGTAACTCCTTAATATATAGCTTTTAAAAATAATCTTTAATTTTAACAGACATCTTTACAAAGATATATAACACTTAATACATGTGAGGTCATGCCTCTGGGAATATTAATATATATTAAATTTCTTTGACTCCTTTTTTCTCTATTTCTACCAGTTGACTTGTATAAGCAGCCAAAACAAGCCCTGAAGCAATGTCATTAAATCACAGGGTATTTTCTCTAAACGTTACTTTTTGTTGTCAAAAACAAAGCAATATTCAGAACATTAAGTAATATGAAAAAACACTAATATAAAGGCAAATTCACTGTTTTCTAAAGATAATTTTAGAGAAAATCCTTGCCTTGTATTTAGCCCATATTATTCAATCTCACTAATAATTAAATATATGAACATTAAAATGAACTGGCACTTTTTACCTATTAAATGGGCAAAATTTTACTGAGGTTACCAGTCAACAAGCACTCTCATACACTACCAGTAGGAATGTAAACTGGTACCATCCTCCAGGGAAGTAAAAATATTTTGTGGACTTACCTGTTCATCTGAGATATTCTGGAATGCCATCAACATGTTAGGACATGTAGGAAGAAGCATCAGTAGCTCCCATACACGCCTAGAGAGGTTTTCTGCATGAAGATGAAGTTCTTCACATCTTAAGCTCTATACAAATAAGAGGAACTGCTTATCAAGACAGATCAGTTTTTTGAAACATCTAAACTTAAGTTTGATCTGCATAAAATCACTAATTATCATATTTGATATTTTTAAATCTTACTTTAAAAGTGAGAATAAAGCATTTGTTACACAGTAAATAAATTTATTCAATAAATTAAGTTATGTCAAAGTAGTGGTTTTTCAACTTGTTACTGAACACTTTTCTGGGAAAAAGTGATCTGCAAGTCTGGCCACTTTCCTCAGAAAAACTTTTCAAACAAAAGTGAAAATGTCTGTTTTATAAAGCCAACAAGTAAATTTCAATAAGACTATCATCTATTTCTTCCCTGCAGGTCACTATTCTAAGAATGACAAAGACCTGGAAAATTAAATCCCTGACCTTACATTTGGGAAAAGAGTACACCTGTTTCTCTTATTTCGCTAATCCATGCCTTCCTTATATTCCAGTCTCAGACAAGCAGAGATTAAGAGAAAAGCAAACAATTTTAAAGAACCTACTTTTTTCCATTATCGTTTGTTAAATTTGAACTCTCTAAGGTACTGAGATAACAGTAAGCTGAAGAATATTACAGAAGGTATGTAAGAAATAGGCAAGTTTCTTTCTTTTTTTTTTTTTTTTAATTAAAGCACAACCCCAAGAGGTAAACAAGCAGCAAAAGCTAAAGCAGCAAAAGTTTTGGAATGTTCCAAAGTATGAATTTGTATAGTATTATTCTACTACTAGCTGTTGTCATAATGATTCTGAGGTATTATACAGTATAAGGGATGCCAAAGGAATCTTCTTACACATCTACAAAAAGTAATTTCGTTCTTTTTGTACAATGGTATAAAGCTAATATACTTTGAAGGCAAGAGAATTTTAGAGACAGGAGTTTCAAAGTAAACTTTGCTTTTCACAGCCCTGATGAAGAAAGAGAAGCAACCCAAGTAACACTTCTAGTTTATTTGGGGACAAGGCACTGAGAGTTCTTCAGTGAAATAAAATTCATTCCTTTGTAAACATCCAGTTTAAAAAAGAGAAGGTGGGGAGAGAGGGAGGAAAGGAGGAAGGGACTGAACTCTGTGCAAAAAATTATTTGAAGAAAAAAAAATCTCCCAGGTGTATAAGACTATGTTCTACATTATGACTGAAAGGCCCTACAATATGGGTCATACACAGTGGAGATCCTTTATTCTTCTGGTAATCCTCTTCAAGACTGAACCGGTCTTATTCAACAAAGAAACCCCACGCCACCAATGGCATACTTGTCACCAAGTTCAATAATATAACTGCCCCAAAATGAATGCTTTCTCTCTGGCTTAGGCCTCAAATGGACAATTACAATGACCTACTAACTGGCTCTTGTACCTCTGGTCTTTGTTTTCTCTAATATAATCCTCCACACTAACACCAAAACTTTGTTTCTGAAAGTCCAAAAAAGATCTCATTTTGTTGTTTTAAAATATTCCATGATAACAGCCATCTATTTTACTAAGAATAAAAACCTCTTAAGGTCCTTTGTGGTATAGCTTACAATCTCCCTTTCTGTCCTTATATTTGAATTACATCATACTCACACTCCGAATTTTTCAATCATGCCATTCACTTTTCTGTGACTCTGTAATGCTTCTCTTCCTTCTTTTATCAGCAGTTGGACCCAATTTAAATAACTCCTCTTTTACAGAAATCTTCCCCAAATTTTTGTTTACTGCTTATGTTCCCATAACACACTGTGTAGAACACTAGCACCCTCCTGGAAAACTGGGAAATTCTTATAATTATCTTTCTTTTAAACTGGCAATACACTGCTGACATGAAGTAAAAGGTTATTAAGTATTTATGGCATAAAATTTAACAGGTGAGGAAATGAAGGTTTATGGACATCTATTATTGATTATTCTGCTTGAACAAAAAGGGGATTTCTTAGGAATTTAAGAATATGCCACCACAAAAGAAACCAGGTTATGGGGAACAGATGACTCAATTTGGTCATTCATGACCAAACACATTCTGGAAACATAGAAAGAAGCCACTTAACATTGTTGGGAAAGAAAGAACAGTTAGCCTAACATAAGGAAAGTCATAAAAGCACCACTATTTTATTTGCCACTCAGTCTCAAAATAATGATTCTTCCAAGAAAGATGGTGCCCTGAAACAGAATGGCGGCAGTGGAAATAAATTAAGTGGACAACAGGTCAAAACAACATTACTTGTGGTAGATTGGATTAGAAGTAGGGATAGACTCGGGTTCAGGAAGAAGAAAAACAGAGATGGCATCCAGGTTTCTGGCATGAGCAACTGGGTGGATTCCAGTTGAATGAAGAAGAATGGATGCCTACGGGACATCAAGTGGAAGCATCAAGTAAACAACTGGATATATGAGTTTGGAACTCAGAGAAGAGGTTTGGTCTGCAGAACTAAGTTTGTGAGCCATCACTAAAAAGATGTTATTTAAAGTCAATTCTTCCTTGGACTACTACATTAGGTTCCTTACTGTTTTTTCTATTCTTGCCAAACAAACCTATTACCTTTAAGTCAAAAATCAAAACATATGTCTCTCTCTCTGCTTAAAATACTTCAATGCTGTCCACTTTACTTTGAGTGAACTGGAAATAGCCTGCCATGGCCAGTTTGACTCTGTTTATCTTTTCATTTCATTCCCCTCATTTTACTCTCTCACTACCTTCCACACTCTACTTACCAGCTCCCGAACAATTCCCAGACCTGCCTAACTCCTTCTTATATCAAGGGCTTCAGGAATCAGTTTACTTTATCCAGATCATTCCTCATCCACTTCATTTAGTAGGCTCCTTTTCACCCTGCAAGCTCAGATTTATATGGTCTCCCTCAGAGAAACCTTCCTTGACCAAATAAAATATAAACAGTCTGTCTATCACCAGTCCTTAATAATGGCAAGTCGTAGCAACTATCTCTACCGGAAACTATTTATCTGTTAGTTTACTTGAAACTATCTGTTAGGCATGTCAATTACCTGTCTTCCCCACTGGATTCAATGAAGGCTGAAACTGTGTCTATTTTGATCCTTGTGAACAGCACGCCTGGGATATATTAGGTACTTAAATAGTTAATGAATTAATAAACTGATTCCTTGGTTTTATTGCTTTTAAGAGATTACTGAGAAAATTATTTTCCACTCAACAGAAAGACAAAACAAGATTTTGTGAAAATGAAATGATATAGTCACCTCACTATCTTCAACTGCCATTTTTCCTGAGGGTGGTTTAAATGATGCAAGCATCTCTAATAAATCAAAAAGAGTAGTTAAATGAGGTTCTTGTAAAAGCAAAAGCATCGGAATGTTGTCCTTCTGAGGGGGTGGTAGGCAAGATGCTGGCAGCTGAACACCTTCCCCTTTCCGTTCTCTCCTTGGTGCACCCAAAGATACAAATACCATCTATAAAAACAGGAGCAACAGGGGGGAAAAAATCAACACATAATTAGACATATCAAGTTTTTGGTTTAATAAATCTGTGAGGTAGGAAATAACTTCCCTTACAATTTTAACAAAAGCAGTAAGAACTGTTTTTGAACTGTATCTTCAACTAAACAACTATTGACTATAAGTCAACAGATGATTAAAACTCAAACCACATTTACGCGTACCTGCATGTCCTTAAAACCAAGCTCATGAAGTGCTTTCTCATCATAATCTGTTGTTAATTCATGTCCAGATGAAATCATCCTGACTGGTCCCATAAGGCCTCCTTAAAAACAGAAAACATAAGTGAACTTTTTTATAAGAGTTAACTTACTTGCCAACATGAATACACAGTTATAGTAATTAATTCCACTGGACATTAAGCTTAAATAGAATTCTTGAGTGCAGAAGAAACAGAGCCAAGCATACTTCTTATATTATTTTCTGTTGTCTGATGTTAGCCTTAGGCAGTAAAAATTATAA